>NC_136068.1:585380074-586063643 GCF_964261635.1 Lissotriton helveticus
GAGTCTTCAGTATGATCGCCAGACCTCCACCTCTCCCTTCCGGTCTGTCCAATCTGAAGATATGGTAACCTATGGGTAAGGCTAAAACCACATCTGGCTCAGATTGAGCAGTGAGCCACGACTCTGTCAGAAAAACCGCGTCTGGCTTTTGCTCCTCGAGCAACATGGCGATCTGAGTGCTATGTTTGGGTAAAGAGCGACAGTTTAGCGCAAACATACGGTATGTTTGTGCCGAAGGCGACGTGGAGATGTTGCGGAAGGAGTGTTTGCAGGCCGGACATCGGGCGGGGAGCTCTGTAGGAGCATAGATGTGAGTGCACTGGGCAACGGCTCTACTACCTATGCTATGTAAGACCGCCGAGTTATATGTCCTGTCCTGGATAGTGTGGGAGCCAGGATTTGTGGCCCCTGGCCCCGTCTGGTCGCGGACGGACGCAGACGGGCTTGCCTTAGGCGCGCAAACGGCGCTCCCGCTGCGCTCGTCCGCTGCGCTTCCTCCAATGGCACATTTGTAGTGTGGGGAGGCGGGGGGGGGCGTGGCCAGAGAGGGGGCGTGGCCTCGTTGCACGCCGTCAATGGCGGCGGCCAGAGGGCGTTTTTGTGAGGCGAGGGGGCGCTGCTCGTGATCAGCAGGCTCCTAGGTCAATGTCAACATGGACTGAAGGTTTGGCTGCTTCAAGTAAAATACACAATTATTTACACACTCAAAGGTTTAACATTTTAAAAAGTGCTCGAGGAATACAACTCCCGGCTATCCGCCTCAGGAGTGGGAGTCTTACAAATGCGCTCGCATTCAGCGCTTTTCAGCTCGGCGGGGGGGGGGGGGGCGTGGCCAGAGAGGGGGCGTGGCCTCGTTGCACGCCGTCAATGGCGGCGGCCAGAGGGCCTTTTTGTGAGGCGAGGGGGGCGCTGCTCGTGATCAGCAGGCTCCTAGGTCAATGTCAACATGGACTGAAGGTTTGGCTGCTTCAAGTAAAATACACAATTATTTACACACTCAAAGGTTTAAAATTTTAAAAAGTGCTCGAGGAATACAACTCCCGGCTATCCGCCTCAGGAGTGGGAGTCTTACAAATGCGCTCGCATTCAGCGCTTTTCAGCTCGGCGGGGGGGGGCGTGGCTAGAGAGGGGGCGTGGCCTCGTTGCACGCCGTCAATGGCGGCGGCCAGAGGGCGTTTTTGTGAGGCGAGGGGGGCGCTGCTCGTGATCAGCAGGCTCCTAGGTCAATGTCAACATGGACTGAAGGTTTGGCTGCTTCAAGTAAAATACACAATTATTTACACACTCAAAGGTTTAAAATTTTAATAAGTGATCGAGGAATACAACTCCCGGCTATCCGCCTCAGGAGTGGGAGTCTTACAAATGCGCTCGCATTCAGCGCTTTTCAGCTCGGCGGGGGGGCGTGGCCAGAGAGGGGGCGTGGCCTCGTTGCACGCCGTCAATGGCGGCGGCCAGAGGGCGTTTTTGTGAGGCGAGGGGGGCGCTGCTCGTGATCAGCAGGCTCCTAGGTCAATGTCAACATGGACTGAAGGTTTGGCTGCTTCAAGTAAAATACACAATTATTTACACACTCAAAGGTTTAAAATTTTAAAAAGTGCTCGAGGAATACAACTCCCGGCAGAGCAAATAAAACACGAGAACACAGCAGAGTATCCCAGCCTTGCTCTATAAACAAGAATCCCTCCATTTTTTAAGTGGAGCCCAGAGATTCTGCCCTAATTATCTCATTCTCCTACCTCTCCCCGTATACAGGGCAGACTCAATATTATGACTTCCTAGCAATCGAGAGACCCACATCTGGAAGGAGGGGACCGTGCTATCCTTCCAGCCTGCAGCCAAAATAATCCGGAAGATCGCCACGCACATAAAAACAAACGCTTCTTCTTCCTTATTCAAATTTAAGTTACTATTGTGCCCTAAAATCATTAGGGTAGGGGATAGGTTGATCTTGATACCTAGCAGCCCCTCCCAAAATTTCTGAAGATTATTAAAAATCTGGGGTAACTCATTACAATTGTTAGAAGGTGGTTCTGACACTAGGGGCCGCCCGGATTTTTTTGCTTTTTGATCACCTAATTGTTGAGCTTTTACTGTGGGGAGCCTCATAATCTGGAACTCACCCACTGTGAACTCATAATGAAGGAGACTGCATGGAGATTTTACTGGTGTCCCCCTGACTTGACTAGGCTGCTGCGCAGCAGCTGGAGTATGGGGCATCGTGCTGGTTACATGCAGACACAGGTGTACATGCGTGTGCACACATGTAGGGGCTGCGCAGGGGAGATTCCTAGTGTGCGCAGTCCAGGAGCAGCTAGAGTGAATGGTGTGGCAGGACTTATGCAGAATTGGGTGGTGACATGGAATAGGCTTTATGCACTGGAAAGAAACATGCCAGGGAATGTCAGTGTGTTTTACTGTGTTTTCACTTATTCCCCTATGGGGATGTGGGGACCATGGCTAAAACGACTTTCACAAGGCCTACAGATTCCAGACATGCACTAAAGGCTTGTGTAGCAGATGTGAAAATAAGTATTCTGCAGAGTCCAATGTCATATTTGTACTGCTTTTGGGTCGTCCAGAAATGTCATATTTCTCTGAGTCCCTGGCTGGGGTCTGTCCCTGGCAGATTAGATTAATGACCTTTCTTCCCAGAGCGAAGATCTTCCCTCCAAGGAGAAAAGATAGGTGGAGCTACCAGCCAATCCATCAACTACTGTCGCTGGGTGCCAGGCACCAAGCTGAACCAAGGCAGTAAGGGGGGGAAGGAGTTGAGTTTTAGAGGCCATGTGGCCAGAGACACTGGACGACGCCATGTTTGAACAACCCCAGAGGCTGGACAAGGAGGGAGCAGGGGCAGGGAAGTGATGTTTCGCTGTTTGATAGGACACACAGACTTCTTGCCAGCCCCATACTTGCCCCCTACTTGCACAGGAAGAGAAGTTCTCTCTGGGGTGTGGTCTGCTGAGGCCAAAGGTGCTGGAGCCTGGGGCAAGTTGGAAGGAGGACCCCCCTGACTGCCCCCCCAGGCCCCTAACAGCGCCAGAAGAAGAGCCCAGGACCGGTGCGCAGAAGCAGGGGCCTCTGCGCAGTGAGAAGCGAGGCACAGGAGCCAGAGAAGACCGCTCCCTCCAGAATGCACCCTCTTGAAGACCCGGAGGGCAAAGGAGAGTGCTCCCAGTGGCTGGGGGACGCCACCAGGAGCATGAAGACACGAAAATGGGGCAGATCGAACCCCCAGGGGCTGAGATATGGCCCCCTGAAGGTAGGCGACCTTTAACCCCTGAGAATACCGACGACTAAGCGCGTGGGGTTCTGCTGCCGGTCGTGATGCCCCTGGGGTGGGTCAGGTCCCGGTGGCTCCCCCAAATGAAGTAAAGTCAGGGTGCGCCGTCGCGTCCCCCGTGAAGGTGCCCTGCATGGGGGCCAGGAGCCCACCCTGGACCCCGCGCGACTGTCGCGCAACCTCATGCGGATAATAGCCAAAGTGGGAGTGCCTGGGGGCCCGGGGCCCCATCTCCGGGCCCCTGTGAGGAAGAAGAGAGGGAGTGCTGCACACTCCCCGTGGCCCTGCCCGAACAGCGGAACCCGGCGTGGAGCAGGCAGACCCGCTCAGAGTGGTCGGCTCCTGTGGCCGCACTAGAGAGTGCTGGCCCATCGGGGAGCCGGCAGGGGCAGCTGGGGGTGGGCTCCCGGGCTGTCCTGCAACTAAGCGGCCATGCGGGGGTCCAGGGTGGGACCGGAACCCCCAAAGGAAAGGAGGAGGCACTCACCGGGAGAGGAGCAGCCGGGGGTGGGCTCTCCGAGCTGTGAAGTGTACCCTGGAGGTCCGGGTGGGACCAGACCCCCCACCGAGGCACCAGAAACTGCGTAGCGCCAGCGCGGCTCTCCCCGGCACAGCTGGAGAGCCGCTCATCTATTATGCAGGAATAGGAGCACAATTGCCCCATAATGCCTTGCCAGGCATTTGGAAGACGGCTGTTCTGTTGCGTGGTGGCCCCCTGGAAGAGGGGGGGTCACCCACAATGGTGAAAAGGGTGCTGGGGGGAGCTGCTAGAGAAGCGCTGTCTTCCCCCTGCACGAAGAGCCAAGTCTCACCCCAAGTGTCTTGGGGATTTAAAGGAATCAACCCCTCCAAGGCTCAACCTACATTTAACACTTTCTGGGCTGGAACTTTTGTTCTTCAGCTGAGGGTGTTTTGCTAATTGCATCAAGGACTGAAGGGCTGAGTTGGGGATGTCTGGAGAAGGGCATCCCCTGGAGGTGAAGAGGTGTAATTGCACTGAAATGCATTTAGTAATGGTTATTTCGTTCAGAGAGACTGACTATTTCACCTGTTTAATGTGAAGTGCTGGTGCAAGGCGATGTCCTAAACAAAGTGGATTTAAGTGGCTAGACATTCCTGCTAGGGTGGCTGACTGTATGTACTTAAACCTGTAATTTTATCTGTGATGCCTTAAGGGCTGTAATTGCAATGCATTCTAATGATATCCAAATGTTACGAGTACTGTCATTCTAAAGTGTGCGTAAACATGTATTCTTGCTGCTGCGCTTAGGTGAAGACCCCAGACTATTAGCCCTTAAGATGTAGAGGTGCATACTGTATGGTCAGTAGGAGATGCTCAGTCAGGGTCATGTGTCACCAAGGCAGGTGTACCCTGTTTAATGCTTCTTGAGGTAATGGGGGGGTCACCACTGGGATGGTGCCAGTGCACAGGGCCCTCGCTCCAGGTTAAGACCAATTCACTGCATTGGGGGCAAGATGATGGGCATACATGGGAGTGGTGGTACTAGACACCACCCCCCTGCGGGAGGGATGGAGATGTTATGCAATGACACAAAGTAATTCCATCAGCTTATGTATATTTGTAAATTGGTGTATAGTATTGAGTGGTGTGTGTTTAAAAAATTTACTCTTACTTTTATAAAGCAAAGTACAGACTGGACAATCAATTATTGAGTGTTATTTTTGCGCACCTGCAAATGGCGATTACTAGCCCACACCACCTCCCTTGAGTAAACCTCAGACTGTTCTGCAGTGCTATCCTCCGAGAGTCAGGTGCTACAATTGGGTGTTTGGTTCCCATTGAAGGACAAATGTAGTCATGTTATTTATGCAGGCCTCCCAGATGCTGCCTCATTTTCCAACAACAATGATAAAACATGTGGACGAGATTAGCAGAACCCTCAGAACATCTTGGACATTTATCGTCGTCCCTCTTACCCCACCCACATAACTTAGCTGGTGTCAAATATAAGTTACATACTGTCTTATAATATTGGGCTCTTAAATTCGTAGGGCGAAACCATTTCACAGCTAGTTGTAGCGCCTTATCCAAGTCTGCATCCGGGTCCCCTAATTTCAACATCCACGCAGTTTCAATTTTATCCAAGTCATTTTAGAATGTTGAGATTAATACTTTATAAATCATATTAATTTTACTACACCCACCCAAAACATACTCAAGCACATTTTTACCCCCTCGAATAATACATGGTCTGATCCTTGATAGCGTCTGGTGTATTTGTAGGAATTTAAAACCAAGATTAGCTGATATTCCATATTCCTGCTGAATTTCATTAAAATTCATCAGAGTATTTCCACCAAACAGATCCCCCATACTTCTAATTCCTTGATCCTCCCACGATCCCCATAGCCTATAAGTGCTAAAATGAGGGGAAAAACTAGAATTCCAAAGTGGAGTATAATAGTTAAACTTTATAGACAAATGTATACAATCTATTCTTTTTAACTCTGCCGTAATTGACTTAAGCAAAGGCGAGAAATTTTCTTTAATGATTGTATCAATAGTAGAGCTAATCCTAACCCCCAGATATATGGCTGAATCCAAATATCTAAAATCCTGCTTAAAAATATTATTTGAACAAATTACCTGGGTCTTTGATTCATTAAGGTGATACCCTGAGTACTGACCACATTCCGTAGTAATCCCTATGAGAGCAGCCATGGCCGACTGGCTCTGTTGTAATTATGGCCAAATCATCTGCATAAGCCATCAATTTTGTCTCAAACCCGTTACACACCACTGACTTGATGCTTTCACAGTCTAGAATCCTTCTGACCATGTGGTGTTGTAATGACACACTTCCAGCCCCTATACTCGGAATGGCTTCACTGTACTTAAAATGCCTGTGAGTGGCACAGGCACCGTAGGGGCTTATTGCTAATGCAGTTATACCCCCACTGGTGGTATGGTGCACCCTGCCTTTGAGGGCTGTAAGGCCTGTTTGAGGGGTGACTTAGCCATGCCACAGGCAGTGTGGCTGGGCATGGCACCCAGGGATGGGTGCCATGTTGACTCTTCAGTTTAGCCTGCACCAAAACACGCAGCCTGCAATCAGTGTGTGGGTGTTCAGGTAAAGGGTCTGTGAGGGTGGCATAATACATGCTGCCGCCCTCAGTGGCCCTCTCTGGTCACAAGTCCCTTGGTACCAGGGGTACCTTTTACAAGGGACTTGCATGTGGCTCAGAAGTGCGCCAATTATAAAAACAAAGTGACAGTTTTGGGAATTAACACAGGCCTTGGGAGCCTGTTTGGCAGGGACCCAGGGCACACTGTCAAGCTGGCATCTGGCAAAAAGTGAAGGGGTAACCATGCAAAATGGGCCACTTTCTTTCAATAAAAAATAGGTTTTAGGTTAAGGCTGATATCATCAAGCCCCACAGTAGCCGACCCTACTCTATCTTCCTCCCTATAAAGTTGTTTATAGAAATTCTTAAACACCTTGCGAATCTCAGCTGGCTCCACAAACTCCTGATCCCCTTCATAAGTTTTAGATATTATATTCCTACTATATCCCTGCCTAATTTTCAATACCAAAAGCTTCCCAGCCTGATTCCCCCCCTTTCATACATCTTACCCCTGTGCGACTGATAATCGACATTTTTCTGTGCTATCCATTTATTTAATTCAGCCTTAATAGTCAACATTTTTTGATGGCTTTCATTTGTCTTATTCCCCCTATACTATCCCTCAAGTGCTGCTCCTCTGCCTCCATTAGCTGCCCCACCAATTTCTCATGTTCTACCCGAGGTTCTTTCCTCTGCCTAGCAGAGAAGCTAAACCTCTCCCTCCTTAATGCCGCAGTAAAGGAATCCCACACACAGTTGCGGGAGGCACTAAACCTATTTGCATCAAAAAAAATTCCAGCCCATTTTTTTAAATGATCACCAAACTTAGGGTTCACCAATAATCTCCTCTGAAATGTCCATCTAGAGCTAGCCTTGGGAGTTTTATCCAATTCATATAATAGAACTACGGATTATGATCTGAGATCAATTTTGGAAGCTTTTTAATACCCACCCTCGACGCCTCCTTAGAAGAAATAAGAAAATAGTCCAGTTTGGTATATTTTTTGTGAGGATATGAAAAATACGTGAACCCTGGGTTATATTGCTCTTTATACCCCCAAACATCTAACAAGCTGTGAGATCTAATAAGAGAGCAAAAAGCTCTATATACCCTAGGTTTACTCCCCCCCCCCCCATAATTAACATTCCCATCAATATCAGTAAGATCTGTAAAGATATTAAAATCCCGCAGCAAATGAGGGGGTATGGCCAATTCGCTAATTCTATCTCTAAGTTGTCAAACAACTCTGGCTCATCCTGATTTGAACCAAAGATTTACACAATTACCCACCTCCCCCAAGTATCTGCCAGGCAACGTCCAATACCACCCAGACTTGATTTACCCAAAATTCCCAGACCTCTTACAGCTGATGTCTGAGTGGAGCATGCCAGCAGATCGAAACCTTTGATATTTAATAGGTGCTTCTTTGCCCATGGAAGGTGGGTCTCCTACAAACATATCACATCTATCTGATTAGATCTTACAAAATGCCCCAATCTTTGTCTCTTAGACCAATCATTCAGACCCCCTACATTGATTGAGCAAATCTTAAGCATCCCCATTACTTCTTAGTACAAAACAGTCTAGCCACTGTCTCAGCCCAACACAATATATTTCATATACATATGGCACAGTAACCAAGCAATAGGAAACATAGCACCAGGTAATCTCCTTTTCCCCCCCCCCCCATTTGAGTGCACCCCGCCACAACCCGTTTCCTCCCGCCTCACCATGGCGCCCCACCCTCCCTCGCTCAATTCGCCCCTCCACCCCAAAGGGATGCTCAGACCAAGGTCTGTGCATGTGATGTATGCTGTGCTAGTGGGTAGTGACTTCCCAACAAAACAACTACAATATATCAGACCCTTATATCTGCCAGAAAAAATCACAACATTATCAACCCCAACCTGAAAAGAAAACCTCACAAACTACTCCTCATTGCAAAGCCTATTCCCTACTTTCCCTACCCCCCTCATGCTTTGTCTACATTACAACATAATACACCCCCACTCCCCTCTTCCACAGGCAGAAAAAAACAATAAAGCATCATTATTTGTCCAGGGAGTTCAAGTACTCTTTGGCTTTTATCTCAGATTAAAAAATATAATGTGATGCCCTGATTGATTACTTTCAATCGTTCTGGATTAACCAGATAAACCTGAATTTTTCTATCCTGAAAAGGCTTTATGAGTTGTCTCAGCCTCCAGCGCCTCTCAACTGTTACCGTATTTTCTGGAGTATAAGACGACTGGGTGTATAAGACGACCCCCTAGTTTTCCTTTTAAAATATAGGGTTTGGGCTATATTCGCTTGCTTATTAAATGACACCGGCATATAAGACGATCTCCAACTTTTGAAAAGTTTTTCAAGGGTTAAAAAGTCGTCTTATACGCCAGAAAATACGGTACATGACAGAAGTCCGGCCGGATGAAGAAAGAGACCCCACCACATGACCTTTTGGCATCAGGTCTTTCTTTATCATAGATAGCTTGTCGCAGGAGGAAGTTTCCAAAGAAAACTAATGTAGCCCGGGGCCTACCCCCATCTTTTGCTGGTGCTCGAAGTTTTAGTGGAATACAGTGTGCTCATTGGATCTCCGCTGCCCAATTCCACTCCGACAGCTCTGGCAAGGCCACTTTAAAAAGATAGATTATATACCTCCTGTCATCAGACCCTTCTAGCCCCTCCTGCACCCCCAACACTCGAAGATTATTGCGCCTCTGTCTGATCTCGAACTCTTCGAGTTTCCACTGCATGTCTTTAATTTGAGCACTCTGTGCCTCCGCCGGGGATACAGCGCTAGATGCATTAGCATCCGTTGCCACAATTCTTTCCTCTAAATTAGTTACTCTTTCGCCCATATTTGAAAATGCTTTGGAGAGCTTCCTGACAACACCCTGCATTTTCCTCATCCCCGCCTGCACTTTCCGACTATCTTGTCGCGTTACCTCTCTGTGTGCCAGGATAGCTTGATGTATTATATCCAACGTGGGGGGGGGGGGGGGGGGGTTACCGTCCTCTACCATGGGTGCCTTCCTTGCAGAGCCGGTAAGAGCGGTGACTGCTGAATGATCCCAGGCAAATTCTTTTCTGCCCCTGCTATGAGCCCCCTTACTGTGGGTACCATTCTGCTGCATCGATTTTATGGCTGTTAAGGGAAGCTCCGGATCTCTATCCTCCAAATCTGACTCTAAGCTGCTAGCTCCTTGTGAGGTGCTTAGAATGTCATCCGACCACTCTGCACCTTCAGACACGGAGAAAAAGCAATCACTTTGTTCTTTTTCTGCCTCACTGCTGTCCTTCTCCCCTGCCAGATCAGCTGAAAGGCTCACTATCGACCCAGACAGGGGCTTGCTTCTACTCTGGTTCTCCTGACCAATAATCAGAACATCCAGCCCATTGCTCACAGTGCTCTCAGTACTCCAGCCCTTGTTTACATTCCCGGAGCCTTTGTCAGAGCCCTCTAGTAACGTTGCAGTCTTCATTTGCTCATTAGGGGGCAGAACAGCGGTGCATGTCGGCTTTTCTGCAGAAGTATTCCCGTGGGGAGGTAGTCCACTGCCCACCACACAATCCTTTACCCCAGTGTTATACTCCGCGATTTCTCCATCAGCGATAGTTTGGGAGTCTACCTGACTGGGTGCCTGGCTCACCTCCTCGTCTTGTATCCCGCTCCCAGCTCTCGCTGAGTCATCCACAACACCAGCAGTCACGGCCGGAGTCACTGTGTCAGCAGACGCCTCCTTTGCTCGCTGTAACAATTCAACAACTGAAGGTCCCGCTGGGTTGTTCTTCGAAGACACTCCGCCCCTTCCTCTCCTGGGTACCGGCGGGTCCGGGGACAGAAGCTGGTTTGTTTGCGGCGGGGGACTCTCGCTTACAACTGCCGAATCCAACGCGCTCTCTGTACAAGCCTTGCGGGCCGCAGCTGCCTTGGATGCCACTGCTGCCGACATCACCTTCGGCGCCATCTTGCGGCTTCCTCCGGTCAATTGGGTAAACAGCCTCAGCAGGTACTCCTCGATAAGGCGCTTTAGCAGACCTGGAGTTACCCCTGCACGATAAGCACGATAAGCCCCCAGCGCTCCCCGGCAATGTAGCATCTGTGGTAGGGGTCGGGAGGGGCGGCTGAAAGACTACGGTAATGATTTTCCTTTCTGGGGCCGCTTCAACGTGGGTCACATACTAGGTCCTGCCGCCACTGACCACCAGCACTGCAGTTGGCCTGACTACACGGCCGCCATCTTGCCCGTTCCTTTGGGCTTCTCATGCTTAAGACCATATTCCTCATTGCCTTGATATCGGCACTGTGAGTGAGCAAACGTTAAGTTCTGTGGGTCATGCTGTTGTACACCACTTTCTTCCCAGAGAAACTGGTTCTGTGGATTCGAGCATCCCTCTTTCAGAAAGTTGTGATGCCTTTGTACGTCGGTCAAACCATATCCCTGCTGATGCTCTATGCTTGCATTACTCCTCCTCTGAGGAGAGACTTCTTCTCTTGGATCTCAAAAGAGCCCTGGACTTGTACATCAATTGTGCCAGACAACACCGAGTGGGTGATCAGCTCTTTGTGGGGCTTGCTGGAGTGTAAAAAGGCAAGGCTGACCAGAAGTTGACCATCTTCTGATGGATCCTGCTCTACATGAAGATCTTCTACGCCTCCAGAGGGACTGCAAGCTCATTTCACAAGGGCCAAAGCTGCTACCATTTAATTAGAAGCAGAGTTTCTTTTATTGACATCTGCCAGCCAGTGTCTCTCCATACTTTAATGAATCAACACTGTCTTGATGGCCAGGTTTGAAGAGCGGCATTTTGCCTGCTCTGCCCTGCATGACTCTTTTGGATTGAGTCCATGTCCAGATATGTACTGCTTTGGTATTTATTCAAAAGGGGAGGAATCTGCGATTACTAGTGTCTTTCAGAAGAACAAGTTATTTACCACTGGTAATGCTTTTTATGATAGAGAGACTGTCTAACCGCAGATTCTTAACCAATCCTTATGTGTATTGAACTCTATACATTAACAATCTGAATCTGTCCAACCCTCTCTTGTGGGTACAAAAGGGCTTACCTGGCGGTAGGACCCTAGATTCGACCTGGACAAGATTCCGATCCAGAAACCACTGACCTTCGACAGTCTGGACCTCGTTTGGGCCTGACTTAGTCTCCCTCTCCTTCCAAAGCATTGTCTGTGCCCATGCCCCGTACAGGCTCCATGCGGGACCTGTGGAGCATCAAGGTCAACTGAAGGAGCCTGCTGCTCCTGAGCTCCTATGGACTCCAGCAACACAGGAGGTGGGGTTCCAAGTTCCTCGAGGTCCGAGCTGCCCTCTTACCAAGTTTCAGGTCAGAATCCCTTGTGGGGGCTGCAATACCTATTCCACTGTGCCCTTTTGCAAGTGCATATGCTTCTTGGCGTTTCCAAAACAAGTGTACTGGGCTCCGAGTAACCCCAACCTCTGGCACCATTACCTACAAAGAACTCCAGCTTCCTCACATAGAGTGCTCCATGTGCTGCTGCTTTGTGAAACTGCTTGAGGTCCACGTGCGACACCTGTGTCTCTGGCCTGTGGGTCCTCTTGAGGGTCAACACTGCTTTTCTTGGGCTCCCCTGGTTGCCTCAGGCTTGCCCTGACTCCCCTGTGTTTGGTGAGTCTCCTGGACCTTGCTGGTCCGAACCGTAACTTTCCTTGCCCTTCTGCGTGGGTTGCCGCTACCAAGGCTTGTTGGTGCTTCAGCCAGACACTGACCCCTCAGCACTCGACATCCTTCATGGGACAGCTCTCATCTGGCTCCTGGTTGTCCTAGACATCTCCTGGTCCCTGTGGCTGCAGAGTCAAGAACCCCCTCAATGCACTTGAAGCACCCGACATCGGTGGGCATTCGTCTACCGAGCCCTTGGTCACTCCTGAGTGACCCAGACTCTGTCCCCTCTGCTTTCAGGTACTCTTCACCAAGAATCCACCTTTTGGATTCCAACGGATACGCTATATCTTCCCAGCAGTGGCTCTCCTTCGAAGTCCTTCATAGAGATCGAAAGCGGTTTCCGACGCCACTTCAGACCTATGCACCCGGTTTCCTTGGGTAGGTAACTCTAGTACCATGGTATCCAAGGGTGGGGTGGCTCTCCAACCTCTTAAGTTCCACTCTGTTTCTTCGAAGTCCTTTTAGAAGGCTCCTTGAACTTCAAAACTACAACCACGACTCTCCCAAAGAATTGTACAGTGCACGCTGTCGTGTTCCCACACTGCACCCTGCCTCCGTGGGGTCCCTACTTACACACCTTGGGTGGTTCCTTGGGGTCCCAGCGATTCTACATCCTCTAGACACTGTCTTGACTTGAGTTGTGGTTCTTATACCACTATTTTAGTATATGGTTTGGTCTCCCCCTGGAGCCCACTGTGTCATCGTGCTATTTGCTATAGTTTCTGTGCTACAGTATTGTGTGTTTTGTGAGTATCTTCATGCAGAAGATACAGTGTCGTACTTAGTGTGTTTATTTTAATAAATATATATTTTTAGAACTACTGTGTGGTTCTCCTTTCATTTAACCAATACTATAAGGTTGCATTCTGCTAAAACAAGCTGCTTAACATTCCTTCAAGGCTAAGCCGGAAGGCTGCTCTCCACAGCTACCCCTTGGATAGCTTTCTAAAGTTATCTTGGGCCTCTTAAATCACCATAAGGGTTGTTTGGACTGGTGCAGGGTGCCAACTTTAATTAGTGAGCAGCATATACCAGGCCAACTTCTCACAATGAGGCTCATCTGTTCATCTGTTTTCAAGACTACTGTGCTGTAGTTTTCACAGATAATTGAGTTGATATTGTGATTAATCCAAATCTCCAAGTATTTGATAGGATTAATTCCTGCAGAAAATCTAGAGCGTGTTCTGTGGTGTGCAGAATCACTGCAAAGGTCTTCAACGTAACGTTCAGTTAACCACTTGAACGCTATGGGGATTTTTCCCCTGTGCTGTAAATCCAGGAACACCATTATTCATGACGAGCTGGGCTCGTCATCAGTGTAGCAGGAGGCTACTGCATGACGAGCCCAGCTCGTCATGAACGTGGAAGGGGTTAATGGACAGGTCCATTAGTAGCCAATTTCAGATGAACTGTCTGATAAATGAGAAGAGGTTTAATCCCATCTCTCTAAGGAATAAAATATTGTCTACATAGAGTGAAACGAGACCTGTAGGAAACTGGCTCTATATATATACTACACCAAAATGAGGAATATTGTGTATAGAGTCCAGGTGACCCCAGAGGTAGGCAGAGGTTTAAGTTAGATAGAAACTTATTCTCTATTTGTGGTAGAGTGGTCGAGCAGTAAGGCAGTATCAGAGGACAGTGTTAATCTATTAATGTACACACTCAAGAACTGAACTATAGGCCAATTGTTTTTGTATAAACATATACTGTTTTATTTTAGAACCAAGCAAGCCTGGCACAGGTAAGCATTAAATACTTTACAGTAAGAAGTTGCTGAATGTAGAACAGTTTGAAAATGCTATAGGAATTGTACTTTGTTTGATTTACAGTAAATGCAGTAGGTTGCAATATTTAGAAAATACAGTACATTGAAATGAATAGGCGTTTTCAGTAAATTACAGGTCAGTTACAATTTACGTTACTTTTCTAACTCCGTGCTGGATACCTAGATTCAGCACTGGGACATTTCCTGCAAACAGGGATATCTAGATTCAGCACTGGGACGTTTCCTGCAAACAGGTGAGTAAATGCGTTTTGGTTATTCGTATGATTTTTAAAGAAAATGTTCAGATTTCAAATCTCCACGGTTCAAAGGGAAGTTGTCGGTTGTGGGAGTTAAGGTTTTGGGGTTAAACTCAGGGGTCCCCAGGGTCAGTGATGCACTCTCGTTACACCCTCAGCGGCACTAGGGCATCCGGGTGCAGAGTGTTGAGGCCCATTGTTATCCAATGGGGGATAGGGGGCATCCGGTTGGTGGCTGCTAATGAGCAGGCCACTGGGTTGTGGGAGCAAAGCTCCTTGGGTTTAGGTCAGGGCAAATGGGGAAACAAAGTAGTACAAAAGGTGCACCCTCAGTGGCACTGAGGCGGCCGGGTACAGAGTGCTGTTTCGTAGTCTGGCGCCCTGTGGTTTCTAATGGAGAACCTCTGGTTAGCAAAAGCACTGCAGGCAGGGAGACTAAGGACTTCTGGGTGCGCCCACCACTTCAAGAGGTAAGTTGGGAAGTTAGGGGTTGGTTAGGCACGGTTCGTTTGGGCAGAGAAGGCCATGGGGCCTCTGGTGCAGGGGTGCTTTTGGGGTCGGACCTTATCTGAAAGAAACACATTAGTGATATATTCCTTACCTTAGAATTACCCCCAAGCGTCAGACTGGATCCGGAAAATTTTCGTCAACTGTACTCCTGTGCGTCGGCGTTGTGCAGCTCCGCATAAGTCGTTGGCGTCGTAGTCTCTGAGATGACCTCGCTGGAGCTAGTTATACGCGCCCACGCATGCTGATGTCAGTTGTTTCTTTTCCTGCGCCAGCAAGCGCAGATTCGGAGAGAGCGGTACCCCCAGTTACTGACTGAGTTATTTTTGGGACTTTTGTCCCCGTTTGTTTTGAGTCTTTGACTCCTGCTGTGTACTGATGCCCGGTTTTAAGGCTTGCGCGGCTTGTCCCTGCACAATGTCTGTGACGGGCCCGCACCGTGAATGTCTCTTCTGCCTGGGGTGTGACTAGGACTCCAAGTCGTGCCCCGAATGCCAGGCCAATTTCCAGGGATGTCCAGAACACTTTGATGGACATGCCCTTTGATGGCACTCGCTTTTTTGGCGACAAGGCACAGTGAGTTGGAGCGTTTCAAGCACTCGAGGGCTACTGCCAAGTCCTAAGGCCTTTTGACCACGTGCACTCCTTCTGCTTTTTGCTCCTTTTGTGGCCAAGGAAGGGGCGCCCGAACATGTTCGTTTCAGAGCCACAGGCCTACGCAGCAACAGTCTCAGCGCAGCCTCGGTTTTGGGACCCGCCAAGGTGGGTCACTGGGCCAGCGGGCGGGTCAGTCCACCACCTCCCCTGCCGCCACTGCCTCCAAAACTTCCTTGTCCGGAGGTTCAGGCCCACTAAATGCCAGTGGGTGGCAGGATTCGCCATCACCTCCCCCACTGGTGCACCATCACTTCCGACAGGTGGGTTCTGCAGATAGTCTGACGGGCTACTCCCTCCCCTTCGAGACTACCCCTCCAGCCATGCCACCTTAGTCCCACTGCATGTCAGGGATTCACTTGACACTTCAGCAGGAAGTAAAGGCTCTCGTGACCAAGGGGGCCATCTAGCACGTTCCTATGCCAGAAGTAGGTTGTGGTTGTTACTCCCACTACTTTCTGGTTCCAAAGAAGGACAAGGGCCTGTGTCCTATCTTAGACATTCGCAACGTCAATCGCTTCCTCTGGAAGCAGATGTTAAAGATGCTCACACTTGCTCAAGTCTTGTCTGCCCTAGACCCGCAAGACTGGTTGGTAGGGGTGGACTTGCAGGACGCTTATTTTCATATCCCCTTCCAGCCAGCCCACAGGCGTTACCTGCAGTTCACGGTAGGCCACGAGCATTTTCAGTTCACTGTGCTCCCTTATGGCCTTACCAGCGCCCCTCGGGTGTTCACGAAGGTGATGGCGGTGGTCGCAGCTCATCTGTGCAGATCAGGGGTTTCAGTCTTCCCTATCTCCACGACTGGCTGTTGAAGGCGGGCTCTCCCGAGGCAGTTGTCTCCCACCTCCAGACTACAGCCGACCTCCTGTATTTGCTGGGGTTCTCCATCAACGTGTCGAAGACTCACCTGATTCCCTCTCAGAAGCTCCTTTTCGCCAGAGCAGTTCTGGACGGCGCAGTTTCGGTTTATCCTCCCGAACAGCGAGACCGCGACATTCGGGCTATGATTCCTATCTTTCGGCACTTGTCCTGGGTTTCGGGCAGGATGACCTTGAGGCTGCTGGGCCTCATTGCCTGCATCCTGCTGACCAATCATGCCAGATGGCATATGCGGGCACTGCAGTGGGACCTGAAATTCAAGTGGGAGCAGTATCAAGGGACCTGTCAAGAGTATGTCCAGATCTCTGAGGACACTGCGCAACAGTTGCAGTGGTGGCTCACAAACCAACGTTGGGTCTGCGGTAGATCCCTCTACCATCCCCAACTGGAGCACACAGTGGTGACGGATGCGTCCCTCCTGGGATGGGACAGCCACATGGGAGAGGTGGAGATCAGAGGCCTCTGGTCTCCGGGGGAGTCCAGGCTCCATATCAACCTTCTGGAGCTCCGGCGATCCTACTTGCACTGAAAGCATTCCTTTCCTCTGTCAAAAGGAGAGTAGTGCAGGTGTTCACAGACAACACCACCGCCCTGTGGTATTGCAACAAGCAAGGCGGGGTGGGGTCATGGACCCTATGTCAGGAGCCTCTGCGTCTCTGGACATGGCTGGAACGCCAAGGAATTTCCTTAACGGTTCAACACTTGGCAGGTTCTCTGAACGCCAGGGTGTACTAACTCAGGTGCATGATGGCTCACGAATGGTGTCTTCACTCGGAGGTGGTGCAAGGTCTCTTTCGACAGTGGGGAGAGCCTTGTTTAGATCTATTCACCACCGACGAGAACGTGCAATGTCATCACTTCTGCGTGTTGGAATTTCCAAGGCGGCACTCGCTCTGCGACACTTTTTGTCACGAGTGGAGCTGTGGTCTATTGTACGCCTTTCCGCCTATACCACTTCTACCCAGAGTGCTGAAGTAGATCAGGTGCGACCGGGCCCAAGCCATTCTTGTGGCCCTGGACTGGGCTTGAAGAGTTTGGTATCCTGAGCTACTCAGTATGAGCATGGATCCCCTGATCCGACTGCCTCTTCGGGAGGATCTTCTGTCGCAGCAGCAGTGGACGGTCCTCCTCCCAAACCTGTCCAGCCTCCACCTACATGCGTGGAGATTGAGTGGCGTCAGTTGATTCCTTTTGACTTGCCTCCTGAAGTCTGTGATATCATTCTGGCAGCCAGGCGTCCCTCCACTAAATCGGTATACGCCTGCAGGTGGAATAAATTTGTGGCATGGTGCACAGCAAAGGCTGTGGATCCCCTTTCTGCCACTCTTTCAGAAGTCCTTTTGTTCCTTCTTTCTCTGGTCCAGCAGGGCTCTGCTATGGGCACTATTAAGGGCTATCTTTCTGCGATTTCGGCCTTTCTCAGGCTCACCGATCAGCTCTCCCTTTTCAAGCCTCCTGTTCTAAATTGATTTCTCAAAGACATTACTCACCTTTTCCCTCCTATTCAGTTTTGTGATGCCACAGTGAAACTTGAATCTGGTTCTTACTTTTTTGATGTGCGCTTTCTTTGAGCCGCTTCACAACTGTCCTCTTCGTTTATTGACTTTGAAGACTGCTTTCCTGGTTGCTATCACCTCCGCTAGGCGCGTGAGTTAGCTCCAGGCTCTTTCCTGTAAGCCTCCTTTTCTGTCGGTTCATCCGGACAAGGTTGTGCTTCGTACTTGTGCTTCCTTCTTGCCAAAGATTGTCACTGCCTTCCACATCAGGCAAACTATCACCTTGCCTGCTTTCTTTCTGCCTCCGCACCCTTCCAGAGAGGTAGAGGCTCCACCACCTGGAGCCAAAACGTGCACTCTCATTTTATCTGAATCGCACACAAAAGTTCCAGGTGGATGACCAGCTCTTTGTTAGCTACGTGGTCGCCAAGAAAGGCTGTGCTGTACACAAGAGGTCTATCGCCCACTGGGTCGTCTTGTGTATCAAGGTCTGTTATTCTCTGGCTAAAAAGGAACCACCGATGGGGTTACGCGCCCATACTACCAGGGCGACAGCAGTTACAACTGCATTGAGACGTGGTGTCCCCCCTGCCAGACATCTGTCGGGCAGCAATGTGGGCCTCGCTGCACACTTTTAGTATGCATTATTGCCTTACCAGTCAAGTCCGGAGAGGCGGCTTCTTTGGCCTTTCTGTTCTCCATGACTTTCTGGTGTGATCTTCGTTCGGAGACCCACCACCGGGGTTGGTATTGCTGGGGTATCTATTCTAAGGTAAGGAATCTATCACTAACTAGTTTCTTTCAGATGCACAAGTTACTTACCTTCGGTAACGATATATCTGTAAGAGACATTAGTTAGTGATATATTCCTTACCGCCCCACCCATCCTCCCCATTCTGTGAACTGCTTTCTAGAGTTAAAGTCATCCCTTTCAGGGCCCTAGTTTCAATGTACCAGTGATCAGTATCTTTTATGGCTCTGCGTTCCTGGAGCGGAAAGTTGTGTACGGAACGGACGTCAGCGCGTCTAAGTAGCTCCAGCGATGTCATCTCGGCTACTACGATGCCAACGACTTACGCGGAGTAGCACGACGACCCCTTCAGACGCACAGGTGTACTGCTGACGAAAACTTTCCGGATCTAGTCTGACACCTGGGGGTAATTCTAAGGTAAGGAATCTATCACTAACTAATGTTTCTTACAGATATATCGTTACCGAAGGTAAGTAACTTGTTGACCAGCTCCGGGTCGCGGTAAGGGGGGCATTCTGGTTTTAGACTGCAGGCATCGGCTTGAGGCAGGTCAGGGGTTGCCGTATCTTTGTTCAGGATTGCCGGGGTTACCTCCTTGTGGTGATTTCGCTCGGGCCAGGTTTGGTTGGTGCAGAGTGGGCTGGATTTGCAGTTTCTGGCTGCTGCCAGAGGTTGCGGTTGAACAAATCCGGTGTTCACAGGAGAAGCAGTCTTCGGAAGTAAAGGCAGGCAGGTCCTCCGGGATTTTTGAGGTTGCTGGCTGCAGGAGACTCCGGGGTTTCCTAAGAGCAGGTTCGAGGGGAGACATGCCTGTAGGGCTGGGGCCAAGTCAGTGGGTGTTGTCCTCTTTTTAGCTGTGCACGGTGCTTCAGTCCTTCTTATCTTGCTTGTCGTTTCTGGATCTGAGGAAGCTACGTTCATTGTGCCCCCTAAATACTAGATTTAGGGGTGTTACAGGTAGGTAGTGGGCAGGAACCAATGGGTCCCCTCCCTGTGGTGGATACACACTCTTTTGTGCCACCCTCCAGTGGGAGGGGGGCACCAGCCTGTCCCTGGTTGGTTGGGTCCCCCATCCTCTAGATGGCTGGAACTCGGAGTTGTGCTTCACCTCGCCTCCCCCACCTGAGGGGTGGAGTTGGCAGAGGTGGGCACACCGCTCTCCCTCAATTGTTTTTCCTGCTGGTTCTCCCACCCAAAGTGGGGGGCAGAACCAGTGGGAACCAGTTGCTGAAAGCAGCCAGTGGTCTGGGGAAGCTCACAAAGGCAGGCAGCTTTTGAATCTTCCCCTTCGTGGACCCTGCCCATCCTGTGGGAGGAGACTTGGAAACTCGTCCCAGGATGAGCAGTGTTTCAGGCCTTTGAGAGCCGCAGGTTCTCGACCCAGGGGTCCGTAAACATGTCTGTTGATGGCAGCCTAAGCAGCCACTCAGTCTGGACACTAGAGGTGGGTTAGTTTTCAGGGGGCATCTCTGAGATTCCCTGTGTGTGCATTTTTCATTAAATCTCACAAAGGTATAAGTGTGGGTTTAATGTGTTGAGAAGTTTGATACCAAACTTCTCAATTTTCAGTGTAGCCATTATGGTGCTGTGGAGTTCATAATGACAAACTCCCAGCACCATATAATCTTAATGGCAGCACTGAACTTACAATGTCTAAGAATGGACTTCGACACTGTAGGGGTATAGGGCTCATGCACCTGTACCCTCACCATTGGTAGAGTGCACCCAACTAGAGGGGTGATTTATCAATTCCAGGACAGTGGGTTGTAGGCATGGCACACAGGGATGTGTGACAAAAACCACAATTCCGCGGGTCTAAGATAAAGTGTTCCACACTTAAGACCAAAATTGCACCAAACAAGAGGTAAAACCAAGTGAGAGAAGTGTCATTCAGAGAAGTAGATTCCCATCAGTCACCTGGGTGATATTTCTCATCATGTGGGATACTCTTCTGTACCTCCTTCTTGTCATATAGGAGGAGATCACAGATATATAAAATAGATCTGTGAATAAAGCATAGTGTAATGCCGTGACTGTGCAGTGTAATAATAAGTGATTTAAAATTGATTGCCAAAAGGAAAAATATCGTTATTCTGTATCCTTTGGTATCAAGGGATAAATAAGTGCAAGGGCGCCCTCAAAAGATGTATGAGCGCACTGGTAATGCGGTCGACATGTTTCAGCCAATTACAATAAGGCTTTCTTCAGGACCTTACTCAAACTACTGCACATGTTATTGTGAAAAGTGAAATGGAGAATAAAAAAGTCTTATTCAAACGATACAACTATATACCTGTAAACAGCAGCGTGATGGCAACAAGGCATACGTGTCGCACTTCTGTTAAAAAATGAAGAACATTAGAAGTGCAAATGGAACAATGGTCTCAACAGTGAAAAATACAATAGTGCCACATTCAAATAAATGTGTGCCCATACAAACCCAAACAAAGTGGTAGGCTTTATATCAAAAACACCTTACCCGTTACAAATCAGGAGTGTACCCACCGCTCCTGGCAACCGCTCAGGGCATGAGGCAACGCTCTGTAGGAAAAAGGGAAAGCAATTAAACTAACCCAAATACAACATATAAAAGTCTGATGTTCATAATAGTAGGAGGCTCCATCATGAAGTATCAGATAGGAAAAGAAGTAAAAGTTAAGGTTGAGTACGTAGGTTACATTGGACTTGCTACATAGCATGAGTAGACCAGGATCAACTACATATTAGGTAAAAACTGTCTTGAGAAATGGAGAGGCAGGAGAAATGCTGTCTCAACCAAACCCAGATGACCGCTCCAAACTGTCTAACAGGCGAAACAAGATGACATTTGGAACACACAACTCGCGCTAGTAGCTCAAAACTAGTTACATTGGTGAATCAGGGGAAGAAGGCAATAATTAAAGATTAAAAACGGGCAAACGCGGCAAAACTCACGTACTGGCTAACTTATTGATGGTCTTGCTAGCGAAGACAGTCCGTCATAAAACAAAAAACAAAACAAACTCAGGCCATTTCTACAAAGTTGCTAGATGAAGTCACTCCTCTTACCTAGTCCGTTGCTACCTCGGGCCGGAACCTGAGAGTCACCGGCGGTGACGTCTCGTCCGGGGTAGAGGTTTAAATATCCCCGCTCGGCTAACAAAATTGTGTGCAGCTGCTGGAATACATTATGGATGGGTCACGTGGGTTCGACCCCCAATCCAGCGGGTGATACAACGGACTACAAACACGCCCCTGATTCATGGGATTTGCAGTCTTGTGACTCCGCGCGCTCTCACCTTTGCAGAGGACTACAACTACCAACCTTGTAGTAATGGCCTGAGTTTGTTTTTTGTTTTATGACGGACTGTTTTCCCTAGCAAGGCCATCAGTAAGTTGGCCAATACGCGAGTGTTGCCGCGTTTACCCGTTTTTAATCTTTAATTATTGCCTTCTTCCCCTGATTGACCCATGTAACTAGTTTTGAGCTACTAGCGCGAGTTGTGTGTTCCAAATGTCATCTTGTTTCGCCTGTTAGAGACCGTTTGGAGCGGTCATCTGGGTTTGGTTGAGACCGCATTTCTCCTGCCTCTCCATTTCTCAAGACAGTTTTTACCTAATATTTAGTCGATCTTGGTCTACTCATGCTATGTAGCAAGTCCAATGGAACCTACGTACTCAACCTTAACTTTTACTTCTTTTCCTATGTGATACTTCATGATGGAGCCTCCTACTATTATGAACTTCAGACTTTTATGTGTTGTATCTGGGTTAGTTAAATTTCTTTCCCTTTTTCCTACAGAGCGTTGCCTCACACCCTGAGCGGTGAGTACCCTCCCGATTTGTAACGGGTAAGGTGTTTTTGATATAAAGTCTACCACTTTGTTTGGCTTTGTATGGGCACACATTTATTTGAATGTGGCACTATTGTATTTTTCACTGTTGAGACCATTGTTCCATTTGCACTTCTAATTTTCTTCATTTTTTAACAGGAGTGCGACACCTATGCCTTGTTGCCATCACACTGCTGTGTACAGGTATATGGTTGTATCGTTTGAATAAGACTTTTTTATTCTCCATTTCACTTTTCACAATAACATGTGCAGTAGTTTGAGTAAGGTCCTGAAGAAAGCCTTATTGTAATTGGCTGAAACATGTCGACCGCATTACCAGTGCGCTCACATCTATTGAGGGTGCCCTTGCACTTTTTTATCCCTTGATACCAAAGGATACAGAATAAACATATTTTTCCTTTTGGCAATCAATTTTAAATCACTTATTACACTGCACAGTCACGGCATTACACTATGCTTTATTCACAGATCTATCTATATCTGTGAGCTCCTCCTATATGACAAGAAGGAGGTGCAGAAGAGTTTCCCACATGATGAGAAATATCACCCAGGTGACTGATGGAATCTACTTCTCTGAATGACACTTCTCTCATTTGGCTTTACCTCTTGTTTGGTGCAATTTTGGTCTTAACTGTGGAACACTTTATCTTGAGAAAGGGTAAGTCTTGACCCTTTCGGTCAGTGGTCACCACCGATGTGGACTCAAATCACCAACACAGCATTCCACTGAGAGAGGCAAGGAATAAAGATGTAAGATACCAGAATTTCAAGTTTGGAGTGACACTTTTTATTACTAGCTCACGAGCAAAAAAATAAAAGCATATCAATTCGGGCTCTAAGACAAGTTCCTACCAAGGATCCAGACTTCACTCTGTCTGGAGTAAATGCTAGATGACAAATGCTCAAAATATAGCAAGTCAAGCCTGGAATAAAATGTATACAAATGAACATGAGCACAGATGATCAAAGATCCTATGCTACTGAGCACATTGATGTAGACCTCGTGCATACAAGCAAAATATTTAAGATAGATCTATACTCATTAGGTTAAACATTTCTATCAGGACCCTGAATGGTGAGATCAAGGCACAAGTAGAATTAGCTCAGAATAGAACATTTTGCTATTTAATTCAGTGTCTGGTGGTTTCTGGAAATAAGACCAGTCCCCTAATGACTTGAAGAGAGAGATGGCTAAAAGGTTATATCAAAGATATAAAGGAGCAGAAAGGGTCTCTGCCCTGGGAGATCAACAACCTGAGTGAGGCGCCGGTGTCCCAGGTCAGAGATACGGCTAGCCGGAGGACAAAACCACGCTCAATGCCAGGCATCTGCAGAAGAGTCCTGCCTTAGAATCTGACAGTTGAGTCTGATATACCTGAAATTGAGGAACCAAGGTTCTATGGTGACGCACTGGCCTACGCCCTTTCAGTGTCGGCAGTTTAACCACAAGTGTCCCAGGACACCGGAAGGACCTCTCTGAGGGACATTTTGTTCCGTACACTTTGAAACAGAACAATTTGTACATTTCTGAAAGAACATTTTGGTCACGTACATTTAGTATTGCGATAGGTTGCTGTTTTTCACTTGGTGCAAGCTATGTTTCAAAATATTAGTTAAGCCATGTTTTCAGGAAGCTGTACCAACAGACACCAGTCTGTGCATGAGTTGAGTGGGTGTTGGCCTTTGTGGAAAATTACTACTTCACCTTGAGCCACTTTGCCATGTTATTTTCAGTGCAGCAGAGAAATGTATTATTAACCTTACTGTGGCCTATTGCATGTTGCTAGGCCAAGACATGCCTTCTGGGCCTCAGCCTTGGGCCTATAACCTGAATGTTGCTAGGCCAAGACATGCCTTCTGGGCCTCAGCCTTGGGCCTATAACCCCAGGATTCAGGTAGTTAGCAGGATTTGGTATTTTGATCATGCCTAGCAAGAATTGGTATGTTGATCATGCCTAGCAAGAATTGAGGGTTTTTTAAGCATATTTCAGGGTCTCAGTGGCAGGCCCATGGGTGATATTTCGCTATCAAGACAGCTAAGGGATGCTCTTTCTGGTGATCAGATGGTAGAGCGTGATTTTAACCCTTCATCATCACCCCTGTCTTGTTCATTTATGAACACACTCTTTACTGAGTATCTTGGCGACCCTACAGCTAGTGGGGGTATCCAGGGCATATCATTAACCTAACACTTGAATGTACCTTGGACCTGCTCTTTATTTTTTGTTATTTCTCAGTCTGACCTAAGGAGTATTTTGACATATTCTGCATCTCGATCATTAAGCAGACGCTCATACTGGGCGGCTGTAGGGCTCCTGCTCTGGGTGTCTCTGCCTGGGGGCAGAGGGGGAGCAGTGGGTATGTCACAGTGGGTGGCAGGTGCTGTTATCTCGCCCATTTGTAATTGTACTCCCGTCCCATCCCCTGGAATTCTATCCATGTCTTCATACTTCGCTATCTGGTAGATCCCTGTGCTAGCATAATTCATCCCAACTGCCTTGGAACCTAATTTTTTAATGCAATGACTCCCAATCTGAAAAGCGCAACACAGTATTATGAGAATCCCAACAATTGGTATCAGCAATTTTAAAATCCCTGTGAGCCATGAAGGCATCCAGTCAAAATTGAACCAGTCTGTTGGAATAATGTCCGCAGGGGCACCTCCTTCATTGACCATTTCTTTTCCCAAGTTGGTCAATTCCTCAATGGCTCTGGCGATCGATCCGTTGTCTTCATCATTTCCTGGTATGAACGTGCAGCAAGACTTCCCTATTTGGTGACACAAACCACCGTCTTTGGCGGTCAGCATGTCCAGGAAGTAACGATGTTCCAGAACCATTAGTCTCAATGGGCGCAGCTCTTCCCTAATGGCATTTAGTCCGTCTCTGGTGCTGTTGATGGCTTTCATGACCTCATAGCGCGTCACTTCCAGCCAACGAGCATTAGCCTGAGTTTGGAACATTGGGACTGCTCCTCCAAAGAAAAGTTGGGCCTCGTTGAAGAGGCGGAATTCTTCTGGAACTTTACCAAGAGCTTCGCCTGCAAAGTACTCCGCTGTTCGCCGGTGGCGGTGGAGGAATGTCACATCGCCTGACATGGGGTGTGTCAGTATGTGAGAGGCATTTGATGCCGGCACCACCAGATGTACTTCATGCAAAGTCACCAAAGAGCACAGTCCGAGCCACTGAGGAGGTAGGTGGAGATAGAGGCGTTCTCCACAAGCCCAGTAGTAGTCCATTAATGCGGAGGTGCCAAACTGCATATCGAAGTTGAAGACCGTTTTGTTACAGTCTGTGTTACGCCCAACAGAGGTGGAGCCATTGCCTAGGAAACAAAGAGAAGGATTTTTTAGTTTAAATGCTTTTTTACTTTCGGGCATTCCTTCCCCATTCCAGGTGTATCTTTTCCCTTCCTTATTCCAAATATCCTCGCAGCTTTCCTCAACATCCCAGTCAATGTCTCCCACCCAGTCTGTTTTGCCCGCCCAAGGGGGACCTAAGGAAGCTGCCCTGCAGAATAGTGTATGGACATGGATCCATTTATTTTTGACATAGAGCTGTGCCCGTATGTCCAGCACAGTTCTATTGTTGCATGGACAGGAGCTTTCATCGTGTGGTATAGATGGGTCACACTCGGCTGGGGGTACCGTCACTGTAGTGAACCCTTGTCTTCTGAATAGTGTCTCATAATAAGGTGCGTTTAGGTGTTTCATTTGATAGAATCTTTTTATTTCTTTTGTCAGGGCGGCTGTCCCAGTGACAATTTTGTATATGATGGGGGTATAGTCCCACACTGTTGTATTGACATTTTCAACGTATAATTCCACCGCATTTATCTGGATCTGTCCCTCTAAGCGGCAAAGATACAAGTGCAGAAGGCACATGGTGATGTGTGGGGGGACCTCTCTAGGAAATAGCAGTCTGTCAGCCCCTACTGCATGGGGGATGTATGAACATACATAACAGGAATCATTTGTCCTTGACTTCCCCACTGCTGTCATGTCCCTGTACCAGGAGTTGTCTACTAGGGAAGAGTGGACTGAATGATCTCTCACTGATAGTTGTAGGCCTAGTATGGGTCCTAGGCCCTCTTGTATCTTCACAAGATGATCGAATGTTTTGTGCCCTGCCTTCTGGTTATTAGCATTCTTGCGGGGGACAAGGGGTTTTGTTCTGTAAGGGGCAATAGCAAATCGGCGTGTTCTATGGTGACGGGAAAGGCGTTGGCGGGACACTTGTTGTCTTCCTGTGATATTGGCAGACCTATCCCATGACCTATTTCTGTCCCCTGGGGTGACGAGTGAGTACTTGGGATGCACACTGGTGGGTGCGCTGCTGGCAGTACTATTTTCTGGGAGCTCAGGACCTAGTGTGTGTTGTGTTGTTGTCTGCTGTTTGAGTGTGACCGCTGGTACGGTTGCTGAAACAGTGGATGGTAAGGCATTTCTATTACCTATCTCATTAAAGCTCTTTACAGCAAAAAAATAGGCGCACCAATTAAAAGTTATTAGTGCCACTCCAACAATGATACAAAACATAAATGTGACAAGAGTACATAACTTCGCATCGTGGCTGCTGTATCCCTGGATCAGCACGGGTGTGTCTTCTTCGTCGTCTTCTTCTTCTTCTTCTTCTTCTTCTTCGGCAGTGGACGGGAAACCGCTGTCCTCATTCAGGGGGACCATGGGCATGTCTCTTTCCTCTCTTAGTTCATTGTTTATTGCTGCGGAGGCACAGGAGCGAGCCGAACGTCTCGCCGATGTATCCATGCTTTGCGTTCAGCTATCCGGACGGCAGTTGGAGATGAATCAGTCACTGAAAAGGGGCCGTCAAATTTGGGGTCTTTCCACTTCCTGACGTGCCTCCGGATAAAGATCAGAGTTCCAGGACGGATAGGTGGGAGCTCAGGATCGATGGGGCCCTTCTCCTTCCTTCTGGATACCTGGACAGAGAGGAACTGCACAGCGCGGGTTAGTGTGCACAAGAAGTCATAAAGCTCAGCCTTAACAATCTCAGAGGATGACTCAGTATCTGTTTTGGGCCTGCTGGGAGGGACCGCTACATTTATGGATCGTCCGGTGACAAGTTGGTGGGGCGTGAGGTGGTGATCCGAACTTGGGGAATTTCTTAATGAGAAGAGGGCCAGTGGGAGACAGTAGAGCCACTTTTTGCCAATGGTGGCGCTAATTTTGCTTATTTTGTTTTTGAGCAGGCCATTGAGGCGCTCACAAATGCCATTGCTTTGGGGGTGGTAAGCGGATGTCAGCTTGTGTCTGATGCCTAGCATTGTGGTGAGAGAGGAGAAGATGGCGTTTGAAAAATGGCTCCCGTTGTCCGTTCTTATGGCGGCAGGAATTCCAAAGCGTGAGATGACCTCACGCAGTAGGAATGTGGCTGCTGCTTTTGCATCGCAGTGGACGCATGGTCCAGCTTCGATCCATCGCGAGAAGGGGCATACTACCACGATGAGATATCGGTAATTTTGGCATCGATCAATCATATCGACATAGTCAAGGTGGAGTTCTTTGAATGGGCCAGAAGGTTTAGGAATAGTGGAGGCCACTGTTTTGAGAGTTGGGTTTGGTGAATACTGTTGGCAGATGAGGCATTTATTAACAAAGAGCTGTATTAGTTCATAAGCATTGGGAATGAACCAGTCTGCTTGCAATGTGGTGGACATGTTATCTCGGGAGACATGTGCGGGAAGGTGAAGTTGATCCAGTGCCACCTGCAGTAAGGCTTGTGGCATGACAGGTTTTCCTGACATGGTCTGTCTATAGATAAAATCAGCAGTGTCCTGCTGTACTCCCCTCTTCTTCCATAGCTCTTTCTCTTGTTGTGGTGCACTTTCTTGTACTTCTCTAAGATGTAGTTGGGCAATGTGATCGTATTGTTGTGTGTCATCAATAGGGCAGAAACCAGGTGTGTCAGAATTGTCAATATTTGTGCCTGGGTGCTGATCTGAAGATACATCACCGTCACTCTTTTGTACTTGCTCCGCCAGTGTTATTGTTTGTGCTGTCTGTTCTGATGGAGCAATAGCCTGAGCAAGTAGAATAGGGTGATATGGTGCAGGTACGGGCAAGGGGCCCCTGGCCGCAGCTTTGGCTGCCCAATCTGCCAGGGCGTTTCCTCTGGAAACAAAGTCCTGTCCATTAGTGTGCGCTGCGCATTTAACAACGGCTACCTCAGTTGGAAGTGTGAGTGCTTCAATCAAGTTTTCCAGCAAATCTTTGTGGCACACGGGTGTTCCATCTGATTTGAGGAACCCGCGCCTTTTCCAGCGCAGGATGCTTGAGTGTGTCGTTGTGACATATGCGGAGTCTGAGTAGACTGATGCGGTCATCGGCCCCACAGTTTAGAGCGGCAATTAGTGCCACTAATTCAGCAGCTTGAGCTGAGTAATGTGGAGGTAATGTAATGTGCTGTACAATGTCAAAGCAATCGGAGGACTCGTGCTGCTGGGCTCTAACCACTGCGGCTCCTGTGTACCTGATCCCTGTCTCTTGGTCAATGGTGGAGGAGCCGTCAACAAAGTATACTGTGCTGTCAGTCAGGGGGTCCTCTTTTGCTGCTCCTGATTCATCTGGGGAGTATGTGGCACAGTCATGAGTGTCGTCATCTGATGCTACAATGGGATGGGCAAAGAAGGTGGCAGGATTGACTGTGTGACATTTGACAACCTTCAGGGAGGGCAGTGACAGGATGACTTCGTAACCGGACACTCTCTGTGTGGTCAATGTAGTTTTGGCTTTCTGAATTATAGCAAAGACAGCGTGCTCGGTGTACAGTGTCAGCGAGGATCCCATGACAATGGGGGTGCTTTTTTCCACAGCAAAGGCTGCAGCAGCCAGGGCTTGTTCGCAGGGGTAATGACCTTTAATGACTGAGTCTAGCATGCCGCTGAAGTAGGCAATGGGCTTATGGCCCATGGGGTATTTCTGTGTAAGGACTGCAGTCATGACCTGACCATTGCAGTGTGTGAACAGGTAAAATTCCTTTGTGTAATCAGGTGTGCCTAGTACTGGTGCGTTTGTAATCTCATCTTTGAGTTTTCTGAAGGAAGCTGTCATTTCAGGTGTCCAATCTAGTTTATTTCGCCTGTCTTTTGCTGCTTTGACTGCTTTCAACAAAGGGGCAGTTATTGTGGGAAAGTCAAAGACCCATTGGCGGACATAGTTCACTAATCCTAGGAACTTCTGCATATCTTTGACAGTTTGGGGCTCTGGTGTCATTTTTATGGCTTCGACTCTGTCTGGCGTTACTCGTCTCCCTGATGCTGAGAGTATCTGGCCCAGATATTGTACCTCTCTTTGACAGTACTGGAGTTTGTTTTTGTCCACTTTATAGCCTCTGTGGGCTAGCGTGGTGAGCAAGGAGACTGTATCAGTTCTGCACTCTTGTTCTGTAGTGCTGCAGAGCAAAATGTCATCGACATATTGCAGCAAGGTGCTGTGACATTGAAAGTTCGATAGATCCTCTTTGACGACTCTGTTAAAGACGCTGGGAGACTCGCAGTACCCTTGTGGGAGTCTTCTGTAAGTCATTTGCACCCCATTGAACGAAAAAGCCAATAGGTACTGACTGTCTGGGTGAAGGGGGACGCTGAAAAACGCATTTTTCAGGTCAATCACGGAAAAGTATTGCGCATTCGGGGGAACGTTGGTGAGGATGACAGAAGGGTCTGGGACGATGGGAAACTCTGGTACCACTATGTTGTTGATGGAGCGCAAATCATGAACTAGGCGCCACTGATTGGTTTTGGCCTTACGCACAGGAAAAAGGCACGTGTTAACTGGGGATACACAGGGGTATATGACTCCTTGATCCAGCAGGGCTTGTATTGTTGGGGCAATGCCTTCCACTGCTTCCTTAGAAAGTGGGTACTGTTTAACTCTTGGTAGAATAGCGCCATTTTTCAGTGTTATTTTAAAAGGAGTGGCTGAACGGATGAGGCCTACATCATTTGGACCAGTGGTCCACAGATGCGGCGGGACTTGTGCCAAGTCTGCCTCTCGCACTGAATCAAATGTTGGTGGGGCACCGGGTGTTCTGTTTTCCACTGTCACTGAGAGGGGTACCTCATACTGATATATTATCTCTGTTATGGGGTATTTGTCAGGATCACCAAAGAGCTGGTCGTCTACAATGTCTCTTACTTGGTGCTCGGGTTCGATGAAAATTACACCGGCCCAGGAGCGCATATCATCGTCCCCGGCTATGAATGCCCCGTAAGTAGGTGTAATGTGAAGAGCGAGTATGCCTAGGATCATGCTTTTGTTTGATATTTGGTAGTGCTGGGACTGCGGGCGAAAGAGAAATTCCTTTGGGAGCTGGACAGTGCGCTGGTGTAATTCAGGGGTGTTGGCTATAACGATGTGCACCGCAGTGGAGAAAGCTTGTTCATCCACAGGGCGAGCCCTCATTTGATCTGAGGAGTCCACCGTGAGTGCCATCATCCGTGCTAAGGGTGTACCTGGCATAGAACACACCATTGTACCGTTCTCATGGAAGTGAATTGTCATATTTAATTTTGCCATGAGATCTCTCCCTAACAAGTTGACTGGAGAGTGTGGTGAATAGAGCAGTTGTTGCTCCAGCACCCGGTCTCCTATTTGTAGGGGTACTGGCTTTGTAAAGGGGACCCTTGCTATCGCCCCAGAGAATCCCTGTGTGTCCGCTACTTGATCAGAAATAGGCAGGTGTCCGCCTGTAATGCAGGAGTACGTGGCGCCTGTGTCAATGAGGAAGCTATATTTTTTGTTGTTTATCGTGACCAGGACGGTGGGGTCATCTTCACCGCTCATGATACATGATAAAACTGGGCACACAAGAGCTTTCTGTGGGCTGTCCTAGTGAGCGTATCCTCCAGCTTGGTACTGCTGGATTGTGCCCCGTGTGAAGGAGTTGTTGGGAGTCATCACCACTCCTCCTTGAGGTGTTATATTTTGGGCTTGGGACATCATTTGGTATGCGGATACTTGCTGTTGTGGCTGTATGGGAGCTTGCATTTGCTGGGGCTGTATGGGGACTTGCATCTGCTGTGGCTGCATGGGGACTTGCATCTGCTGTGGCTGCATGGGGACTTGCATCTGCTGTGGGGCCGGCTGGGCATAAGCATACAACATCTGGGGCTGTTGTGAAAACGTCTGTTGTTGCTGTAATTGTGGAACTACTTGTTGGATAGGGACTTGGTGGATGGGGCCCATGGGTTGCTGGCCTTGGTCTCGAAGCCTAGACCGGCAATCTCTTTGCATGTGGCCCACTTTGTGACAATAGAAGCAAGTGCGTGGGCCTGACTGTTGCTGGGCCCTTTGCTGTCCCATTCCATTGCCTCTTCCCTGCATCCCAGTGTTTCTATTTGTGTCGTAATACTGGTGTTGGCCATTACCGTAGGCAGGTTGTGGTGATACGTACTGCACCGGGGGCTGCTGTTGGATGTACTGCACTGTGGGCTGCTGTTGGGCTTGCACATACTGTACTGTAGGCTGTGGCGGGGCCTGCACATACTGCGCTGCCTGTTGTGGTGGTGTTTGCATGTACTGTATGGCGGGCTGTTGTTGCTGTTGTGTCTGTGCTTGCACATATTGCATGGCAGGCTGTATGGGCGGCTGCTGCACTTGTTGTGGGGACTGGGCATTAGCAGTAAGTGCATTTTGAGCGGCCTGTGGAAAGGTGGTAACTGCTGTCATTTGGCCGACAGGTGCAGCCAGCATGACCGTGTCTAGGGCGTCCTTTTTCTTAAGTTTCTGCTGCACCAGTTTGGCAGCTGCATTTTCTATAGCTAGCTGTCTAGCTTTCTCCTGTTCTATTTTCTTTTTACAGAAATGTATAATGTGGTCTTGTATTTCAGGCCAGGGTTTTCCTTCCATGGCTACTACTCCATCTAATCTCTCCTGCACGTCGTCTGGCAATCCTCTTTTGACCATGTGGTAAAAGAGTCTGCTATTTCCTCCAGTTGTATTCCAGGAGTCACCCAACTCCTGGTGCCACTTTTCCTTCATCCTGGAAATGAAGTTAATTGGGTCTTCATTTGTTTGCATAGTTAGTGACATAAGAGACCCAATATCTGGAACATCAGGATATTTTAATTGCAATTTAGTCCAGACTGCTGCTCTAATTTTATCAAATGGTTCCCCATCGTATGTTGTGTCGTTCATAGTTATCAGTCCTCTACTGATACTTGTGAAAATTTCTTCTGCTTCCCCTCCCATTAAGGAAATTAACAAGCTTTTCATATCGCCAACCCCTGGTTTGGTGCCTGTAGTATTTTTCTCTAGGGCCACTATCCATTTGCTGGCTCCCTCCGTGAGGGGCGGGAGGTTCTTTTTAATGGCTTCCTTCTCCGCATAAGACCAACAGTTATATATGGGGGGGCTTTTTGCTGTTTTGTATATTAGCGGCATCTGGCGGCTAATCCCTACACCTAGGAGCTTCGGTCTTGTGGTGTCATATCGTATAGCATATTTCTGCCAAATTTTGAGACTGGCTTCCATATAATCATAGTCCCAATCTTCATCCCCTACACCCTGTTGTATACATTCTACTGCAGTGGCCATATGTTGAGGGTCGAAAGACCCTTCTCTTGGCCAGGGGATCATCTGTGGGGCCAAGGATTCTGTCCATCCTGCCAAATTGGCTGTGAAGGGGATGACAGCGTAGTCTGAATTCTCGCCTATTTGCACTATTTGGTTGGGAGTTAAGTCCTTGTCCCGCAGGGCACATTGCCTGCTGAGGAACATGCCATTAGCTGGTCTAGTTCGAGTGTTTCGCATGGAGGCGGTGCCAGTGACCTGGTAGTTAATGCGAGCATCCGTGCCAGGGTCATCGTATGCGATGTCCTCTGGTCGTCCGTGTGTTCCTAACACTGCAAGTCTTTGTACCTCTGTTTTTCTCTTTTTCTTGGTCCCACCCACAACTCCCGAGTTTTGGAAGTCCTGATGTTGGTAGAATGGGTTTGTTGATGTGTTTTTCATTTATGGCGTGTGGCTGGCTGGAGGAATTTGTTATGGCTGTGGCGGATGGTGGGGCAAACGGGTCGGCTACAGGTGCGGGACGCCGTGGGGGTATGTCTGGGGGTGTGGGCTGGAGCTGAGCTGTTCCAGCCGTTGTATGTGTATTGTCTGGCGTAGCTGTCTGGCGGCAAGGGGAGGGGGACCTATGGTACTGTACTTCCGGCCGTCCCTCATAATCTCTTCTGCCCCGGGAGGGACCTGCACTTGGCAAAGGTATGGATGGGAGATGGGCTGTCTGTTGTGAATTATTGCCTAGTTCCCCAGCCCCTCCCGTGCTTTCAAAGATGTCTGCCTGTTCTGTGTGTTGTCGCGAAGTGTTCATTGTCGCCTGGGTATTTGGTGATTGAAGGTGGGCAAACTTGAGGGTGTCGGACAATCTTTCACTTATCTGTTCTAATTTTAATGAGGCGCGTCGGACTACCTGGGATATATCGTCGCGTTCAGGGCTGTGTGGCCCTTCTCGGAGGAACATTTCAGGCCGGGCATTTCCATTGGGACTGCACTCTAAACTTTTATTGAATTCTGTGGCTGCTCTCCAGTTGTCATAATGGACTAGATATGGTGCTGGCGGGCCCTGTACCTCTCTATCCTTATTCTGTTGTTGGACAGTGGAGAATGTGATCAGTGGCTCCCCTGTGTGTGGACCGCAGAAGGGCATATGGTCTCGTGAGGTGGCCTCCTGCTCCGGGAGTTGTGGAGCATTCGTGTCACGGAGGCTGTTCAGATCGGGGTAGTGAGGGAGTACTTGGCGAGGCGAGTCGGATGAGTGGGGAGATGACGTGCGCGAGTTGTTTGATGAGGTGACGGACACATTGTTTTATTTTATTTTTTTTAATTTTTTTTTTTAAAAACCTTTATTGAGAGACACGTATCAATACAAGCGCAGGCCTACAACCACAGGGGCCGGCCGCAAAATCAGGAGAGTCAAAGAGGAGCAACATGAATGTGTACGGTAAAATGAATACAGGATAGACGTGGAATAAAATCGCTACACAGTAAGCGCCAGGATAAGAAAGGTTTCATTTTATGATTTATAGAGGAGGCAGCAGCCATATCTACCAGGGCGTCATGCAACATATATAGAAAAAGAGGGGGGGGACGGGAGGGATACAGCCCCCCACGCAGTCAGATAACCACAGTAGGGCGAAGCCCAAAGACATCCCATGCCCCTCAAAGGGTTCAAATATAAAAGACAAATCATAGCAAGCGATTGAATGGGACGCCACATAAATAGCCCTCCCGCCCCGAAACAGGAGAAAGTGCAGACACTTACGAAACGAAGGAGAAAAAACAAAGGGACATAGCCCACCCCCTAGAAAGAAAGCAAAAAGGGACCATAGAATAAAACAAACTAAAATAACAAATACCCCCCCCCCCCCCACCCTACATCACTGTAATGGCTATGGCCTACCCCACTAAACAGCGTGCCTGTCGCCCAGAGTCACCCGAAATATAGAAGAAAGAGAAAGGGAATAATAATGGAGAAAGAAAAAGGAGAAAGGGAGAGAAAGAAAGGACAAAGAAGAGAAAAAGGAGAGAGGAGCCGGCGATCGAAATACAGAACACCTCCCCACCCGCAACAACGGATCACTAATCGAGGTCAGAGAGGAGACTGAGAAAAGCCTACACAAGAATGAAACAGGAACTGTCCAAACAATGAAGCCCGGAGACGCCATTTAACAGAACGAAATCCCCGCAGGCCCCCCGACACGATCACCCCTGTCCACTTTTATGAAGAGTAGAGCTGCCAGACCCCGGCACGGCCAAGGAACAGCATGACACAGTGGGTCCATACCAGTCAGGGAAGGCAAGTGGGATCTGCACGGAACACCGTCCCGCCCAACAAGAAGCAACCAGGAAAATTCGGCAGCAGTCAGAATGCAAAAGTACATCAAAGATCCACGTGGCCAAGCACAAAATCTGGGCTGTCCAGCACGAAGCAGAGAAATCAGGATGTAGGAAACACTGCAGCATCGGCACCGGGTCCACTCGATCCCACAGAATCTAACACTCCGCCGGAGATCCCAGCACAGCAGCTGGAGGAGTCTCAACAATACCAACTCGGGGAGACGACACCGCAACACAAAATGGCGGAGCAACCATGGCGGCGATCCGCAACTCCAAGTCCAGGCATTTCAAGGACAGGTCGATCCGCAGAGTAGCCAGGGCAAGCAAGACAACACTCCGTGTAGGGGCCGCCCAACTCAAACGAGGTCCGGGGAGAGCAAATGCAGCAACGTCCCTGTCTCCGGGAGGAAGACACTCCGAGGGGCCATCCGCCATCTTGAGCACAACACCCGCCGACATTGTCGCATCCGCCTCCAAGTCCACCCGGAGTGCCGGAGGCCACAGGACACACAGCCGATCCGCGGCGGATGGCGCTTGGCGGAGAAAGGAGAGTCACCAGAAGAACGGGTGTGCTCCCCACAACACTCGGGGGAGCCCTGCACCGGATCCCAGGCGGGACGATCAACAGGAGCGGGCTTCTCACCCGTGGGGTGCTGGACAGCGCGGCTTCTCTTCTTCGGTGCGGCAGGCAAACGGGCATGCGGGGCGGCCCACCATCGGGGGTAGGTCCGCTCCGGCGCTTCCGGCTCTCGGCTCTCAGGCTCCCACCATCGGGTCTCTCCACCGGTTCCGGACCGCCGGCCCTCCGAACACCTCCGGGCAGACACTGCACTCGAGGTCCCGGCGTCAAGGCCGGGAAGGCCAGCAAGACGACACGGGCAGGACGCAGAAACCTCTGCACGCCAGAGCCCCGGAAACAGACGGTAAGGGAAGGCTCTTCCTTGGCAACCGAATTCGGAACACCCCGAACAGGATGAAAGACAGGATAGGTGGCGGGGAGGAAGGGATCTCGGAGCGAGGCGTTTATGCGACTGTTCCGATCGCCATCTTGGCTCCTCCCCGACGGACACATTGTTGGTCGCCTCCTCTGCTTCCTCGACAGGCAGGGCTGAGACAGAAGTGGGATTCAGTTGTAGCGAAAACTGCGCATTTATTTGCCCTGGTAACCCTGGCACCGTGGCGTGCAAAATTGGACTGCCACAGGTGACCGGTGTACCTGGTGGGGGACTGACTGGGGCTGGAGCTGGCGCTGTAACGAGTATTGTTGGGCCACTGCTGGTGCCGGGTGGTGTCAATGGGGCAGCACTGCCGTCAGTGGCAGGTGGAGGGTGTTCAAGTGTGTTCAGGAGATCACTTGGGAGTTGACTATACCCCACCGTTGCCATATTATTAGTTGTACACTGTAAGTCCAGTTCTTTATTTTCGGCGGATACTATTGCGGGATACATGCCGCTGGCTTGATACGGTGGGGGTGCAGGAGGGGCAGTGGGCTGGATGGCAGTTTGTTCTTGCGTATTGTCCTCTTTAAATATTTGCCAGAGACTTAAGGTGGCCTTTCTTTTTTGTAATTTGGTACCAGAGTATTTTGTGTCTAGGAAGGTGGTGGCGTGCTCAAGGATATTTACGTCAAACGATCCTTCTGAGGGCCATGGAAAGGTCATATTTTTAGTTAACTTGTGGAGCTCCCTACAATGTTTGAGTATGCGCTGTTCCTGGCTACTAAACGTTTTCAGGACATGTTGGAGTGGTGTTGCCATCATGAAATATTTGTATGGAAGCAAATTAGGCTCTGCAATAGGGGCGATACGGTCTGTGCGGTCCTAGAGATCACGTATGAGTTCCCCTGCTACTGCCTCAAGGATGCAGTCATATATGGTGCTTTGTAATTCAATATTCTGGAAGGGAGTGCACCCGGGAAAAAGAAGTTGGCCTCCAAAGCAAGCGTCAGCTATTCTATATTGGTGGGGGTGTCTGGGGAATACGCTAGATAGGATGGTCGGTCCTTCCCAACTTGCAAGGCGCAAAATAAAATATATATAATAGCCCGTGGGTGTCTTATACACAGTGGAATTCAGTATCCTATTCATAAAATTACTCAATGCATGTGCTGATGCTGGGCATCACTGTGTGGGGTACAGTCGGAGGTTGGAACGGAGAGACAGTCAAATCCTGCCTGGGTGTTTTCAGGGCTACAGACGTGAGGATGCAGATCTCTGATAAGTTCCTCTCCTATTTCATCACAGACAATGTTATAGAGTATGTATCTTAAATCTAATTCGTCTGGTCCTCTGTATCTCCCCTCTGGGGAGAAGTCAGGGAACTCAAGATTATGACGGGCAAAGGTATAGCGAACTTTGCTTTGCAGTGGGTTCCGTGGCCAGGAGGACTCGAATACTGTGGGTAGCTCTAAGCCTGGGGATAGTAGGCGTATCCGTATGTATATCCACTCTGGTGTTTTATGCACAGAAGTACCGAATATTCTCTTCTCGTATACTGCCTGAAGAGCCTGCATGGGGCTTGTCTCCTGTGAGCAGCACGCAGGTGGTGCACTGTTCTGAGCCTTTACTATGGCCTTGGTGGGGCGTGAAACTGTTTGTGTGGGAGAGCCTTTACTGCAGGCTCGGCGGGGCGTGAAAATGCTGGTGCAAGAGATAGGGTTATTTGGCGAGGGTAGGCGTAGTCAATATTGAGTGCCTGAAATATTGTGAGAAGAACAGAACTCATAAGGGGTGTGACATGGATGAAACAAGATGGTTGGCCATCCGATATGCCTACAACGTTATTATTTATCAGGAATATCGTGATATGGTTAGTTGTATAATTACTCATTCCTTTATGTGAAGTTGGGATAGTAGGATGGGTTCTGCCGGTGTGGCAGAGCGCAGGGCCCTCAGTATGTTATGGGTATTCGGATAGTAGTGCTCTTAAAAGGGGTGATGTATCGTTTTGAAACTGTGGGTGATAGGAGTAGGAATTAGAGACGGAGGCCGGGGGTAAATTTGGGCTTTGCCCTTCTGCCTGTGGGATGAACGCTACTTCAGATGTAGCACCTGACTGTATGGAATCTACTGAAGACTCGTCGTCCGTGATGAGAATGGGTGTGTTAGCTGTGTTGTTTTGATAGCCTGGGTATTCAAGGGGGAGAGAGAGAGGGGGGAACAGAGTTGACAAATCAGAGGCCTCTACTGTATACAGCTGCTGAGGGTCGATAGTGTCTGGAGATGGTGGTGTAAGAGATATGTCTGGGAGGATGTCAAGAGTTTGGGTAGAGATGTTAACCTGTGTGCCTGGCGTAGGGTTAACTCCTAAAATTGTCCAGGCGCTTGTTAGTATAGTGCGGAGGTCGTCGTTAAGGGAAGTGAATTCGTTGTTAGCGGTAGTGTGAATTAATTCAGGCCTGCCGTGAAGGAACTGAATAGTGCAATGAAGAATATGTGGGGGGGTGGTGGTCATTACGGAAATAAGGGGGTATAAGGCATATCATGTGTAGGCGAGGGAGAGAGGGAGGCAGGGGAGGAGGAGTAATAGTCCCCCCCCTTTGGCAATCAGTTGCTGAAGCGAATGATTGTCAAAAACAAAACAAAAACAGAAATGAGCGCAATGCAGGGGTGGTGGACGAGCAAATGGCTAGCTACCAGGAATGTTGTACACTGAAGTGAGGGGACAAAGCAGGGAGTGTGTACCGCAGAGAACTGCGGGGAGAGAGGGACACTAGGAAGGACACTTTGAAGGGATGGAACGTAGGATGGGAAGACCTAGGGGAATCACAAAGCACAGCAGCTGCTACTTACACAAAGCACATGGATCAGCAGGGCAAATGAATAAAACATGAAAAGAGACAAGATGAATAATCAACACGTTCAATAATCAACAAAACAGAAAGACAGTACAATAAATAGTGACACAATAAAGAGGATGCATCCTGAATGAAAAGGAAACGAGGGTCTAGATATTAAAATCTCACTAATGCCAGAGCACAATGAAAAGGAAACGAGGGTCTAGATATTAAAATCTCAGTAATGCCAGAGCACAGATGTCACAAGTATGTAGGTATTAAAATCTCAGTAATGCAAGAACACAGATGTCACAACTATGTAGGTATAAAAATCTCAGAAATGCAAGAACACAGACTGTCAGATGTCACAACTATGTAGCTATAAAAATCTCAGTAATGCAAGAACACAGAAGTCAGAAGTGCCATAGACGCTGAACAAAGGCATGGCGCACGCAAAATATCTGTACAGGTCGTCAGAATCTGTAAGGGGAACGTCAGAAATCAGGGACAGAAGAGCACAGTGGAAAGTACTGTCAGTAGTGAAAGGTAAGAGAAAAGCCAGACCCCAGAGACCAGTGAAAGGCACAAGAGAAAGAGAGAGAGAGAGGAAGGAAAGAGCAAGAGAGAGAGAGAGAGAGAGAGAGAGAGAGAGAGAGAGAGACAGTGAAAGGCACAGAGAGAGAGAGAGACCCGCAGAGAGAGAGGGGAAGGAAAGAGCAAGATAGAGAGAGAGAGAGAGAGAGAGAAGAAGTGGAAGGCACAGAGAGAGAGAGAGAGAGAGAGAGAGAGACACACAGTGTAAGGTAAGTTAGAGAAGAGGAATGCAAGGGATGCAAGGAAGAGAGATAGAAAAAGCGTGTAGAAAAAGAGAGACTGTGTGCTCTGGCTGGGCAGAAGGCGGTGCTGTGGGGCCAGGCAGCGCTGCGGAGCCAGGGCACCGTGTGGAGTGAGAGGTGGAAGGAGGGGTGGGTGCTCGGGGGAGCTGATCTCCGCGGCGCCAGGGCAGGAAGTGGGCCGGTGATGCAGAGAAAGTGCCACAGATAGCACACAGCATTTCCTCTTTCTTCGTGCGCGGAAGGCAGCCTTTCAGAGGCTTGTTCACTGTCAGAGTATTTCTGCAGAAGGGATGTAAGAGTGGAATGGAGATGCATAGTAATACAATGAGACCATGGGCGAAGAGATCGTGAGAAAAATCGAGGGAAGAAGGGGCCTTCATTGGAGGTCAGGGCGGGGCTGGCTCACAGACCAGAGCAGTGGGGGGGTAGTTGGGCTGTTATTGAGATGAAGAGCCAGCACTTAGGAGCAGTACTGTGCAGAGCCAGGAGTAATGTGCATAAGCAGATGTAGAGCAGGAGCATAGATGAAGGAAGGGCACTAGCAAGAAGACCGCAGTATGTGGTGGCAAGCAGCATCAAAGGAAAAGAAGCATGTGTCAGTGGCAACACAACCACGTGTCAACCATACCCCAATGCCGAAAACTCGGGACCTGGACACACCCAGGGAACACCCAGCACCCTAGACACGAAGTGGGTGAGGGATCGCGAACCTCCCCACAAAAGGGGAGGCTGGGACTTGAACCCGACTCCGGACCTGCCGGAAGACACCCAGCTCGCAGACTTGAACTGTCGAGAGGGATCATGAACCTAGGGGCAGTTGACACCACAACAAAAACCACACCTCAAAATCGCTCCCTCCGTGCTCGAACCGGCAGGGAGAAGGGCCGGAAGGCCACAAGCCACAAGCAACAAGCCACAAGTGCAAATGCAACTGTAAATAGCAATCGAGCAGAGCACCTGCCAAGAAAGTGTGCAAAAATGAAATGGGACCACTGAGAGACACAGAGGGTTCGTGAATCGTTACCCTAGTCAATGCCGCGGGGGGGGGGCGGAGTCCTAACCAGAGCTAGCCACAAGGGGACCGCACACAGGCAAGTAGGCAACACCACGAAAACTCAAGGGAAAAAAATAAAATGTTCCTTGACTCACCAATGGTATGCACGAGACTGCGGCGGGGACCCCTCAAGGCAGCCCGTGGATATTCTCCAGATCCACCGCAGGAATGGGCTAGGCACGATGGGTTGGGCGCCAGCTGAGAAAGGGTAAGTCTTGACCCTTTCGGTCAGTGGTCACCACCGATGTGGACTCAAATCACCAACACAGCATTCCACTGAGAGAGGCAAGGAATAAAGATGTAAGATACCATAATTTCAAGTTTGGAGTGACACTTTTTATTACTAGCTCACGAGCAAAAAAATAAAAGCATATCAATTCGGGCTCTAAGACAAGTTCCTACCAAGGATCCAGACTTCACTCTGTCTGGAGTAAATGCTAGATGACAAATGCTCAAAATATAGCAAGGCAAGCCTGGAATAAAATGTATACAAATGAACATGAGCACAGATGATCAGATCCTATGCTACTGAGCACATTGATGTAGACCTCTAGTGCATACAAGCAAAATATTTAAGATAGATCTATACTCATTAGGTTAAACATTTCTATCAGGACCCTGAATGGTGAGATCAAGGCTAGGAGGGCACAAGTAGAATTAGCTCAGAATAGAACATTTTGCTATTTAATTCAGTGTCTGGTGGTTTCTGGAAATCAGACCAGTCCCCTAATGACTAGAAGAGAGAGATGGCTAAAAGGTTATATCAAAGATATAAAGGAGCAGAAGGGGTCTCTGCCCTGGGAGATCAACAACCTGAGTGAGGCGCCGGTGTCCCAGGTCAGAGATACGGCTAGCCGGAGGACAAAACCACGCTCAATGCCAGGCATCTGCAGAAGAGTCCTGCCTTAGAATCTGACAGTTGAGTCTGATATACCTGAAATTGAGGAACCAAGGTTCTATGGTGACGCACTGGCCTACGCCCTTTCAGTGTCGGCAGTTTTAACCACAAGTGTCCCAGGACACCGGAAGGACCTCTCTGAGGGACATTTTGTTCCGTACACTTTGAAACAGAACAATTTGTACATTTCTGAAAGAACATTTTGGTCACGTACATTTAGTATTGCGATAGGTTGCTGTTTTTCACTTGGTGCAAGCTATGTTTCAAAATATTAGTTAAGCCATGTTTTCAGGAAGCTGTACCAACGGACACCAGTCTGTGCATGAGTTGAGTGGGTGTTTGCCTTTGTGGAAAATTACTACTTCACCTTGAGCCACTTTGCCATGTTATTTTCAGTGCAGCAGAGAAATGTATTATTAACCTTACTGTGGCCTATTGCATGTTGCTAGGCCAAGACATGCCTTCTGGGCCTCAGCCTTGGGCCTATAACCTGAATGTTGCTAGGCCAAGACATGCCTTCTGGTCCTCAGCCTTGGGCCTATAACCCCAGGATTCAGGTAGTTAGCAGGATTTGGTATGTTGATCATGCCTAGCAAGAATTGAGGGTTTGTTAAGCATATTTCAGGGTCTCAGTGGCAGGCCCATGGGTGATATTTCGCTATCAAGACAGCTAAGGGATGCTCTTTCTGGTGATCAGATGGTAGAGCGTGATTTTAACCCTTCATCAATCTTAGACCAGCGGATTTGTGGTTTTTGTCATATATGGATACGGGATTTTTCCGAGCAGGTCTATAAATATCCCTTGGACCCTCTTCTCTTTATCTGGTATTTTATTACACAGGGATGTGTGCCATGTCGACTCTTCACTTTGTTCTGTACCAAAACAAGCAGCCTGCAAAGGCAGTGTGTGAGTGTAGTGGTACAGGACCTCTATGGGTGGCACAATACGTGCTGCAGCCCTTAGAGGCCTTCTCTGGTCACAGTGCCCTGGGTACCTGTGGTACCATTTACCAGAGGATCACCTGTGGCCAGAGATGGCAATTGGGTTTAGTTTTGGGGAAAGAACACAGGCTGTGGGAACCTGATTTGCAGAGACCCAGGGCACACCAAGTAAAAGTGCATCAGTAGTCTGGCAAAAAGTGGGGGGGTTACTGCAACAGAAACCCACTTTCCTACAAGACGTTGTGATTTTAAGCACAGTCCTCTACTGGGAGGGATATTGTTGGAGCATAGAGGTTAGAAGCTCCAGCACAGTGGCAAAATGGCAAAAAGGATGGAGATAGGGGTGCAATTTTATCTAGTGTCCCTTGTTATTTCGATGGGTACAGACATAGCATTTACAGTGCGATTTAAGTATAAAGTAGTTTGATGAAACATGAATTTGCTTCACAGCGCCGTTGTCGTGAGTGTTGCAAGAGGGAAGTAAAGGCCTTGGCAGCATGCAAAACCAGTGCAACCACATTGAGTTTCAGATGCAACTGATGAATGTGAGAGAACACTTTCCACAAGTTGCGGGATGTACACCTCCCCGAGGATAAATGCAGATTGGTCCGGCTAAAATATGCTTGAGAGCAAAAGCAGCTGCCTGTTTGCCAACATCTTGGCAATAGTTTTGTGCTGTACAATGCCTTTAGGGTTGTTTGTGGGGTATGGCTTCAGGTTCAGTGGTCATTGGGGCCTGTTGTACTCTTTTCTGCCTTATTCCACTTTTGTCCAAAGTTCTGCAAAAAAGTGGGAGGATTGTGCTCTTACCCATTCACTTGGAAGCTGAGGCCCTCCCTACAGTCAGACTGGAGGAAGTTACTGAACGTAGTCTTATATCTCCAAAAAGAGAACACTATCATTTTTGTTGTTATTCTAGGCCTGAAGGTGCTTAGTTTATTCTTATTTATTTTTCTCCGGTTTTCATTTCTTACAGGAGCTGTGTGATCCCCAGAGCTATTGTCCAATGCATCATCAGGACTTCCGGGAGGAGATGCTCCAATTTCGCACCAAGAGCAAGTCCTGGGCTGGAGAAAGAAAATTGAGAGATCAGGTTGCTCGTCTCATCAAGATGTGATGCTGGCCTTGTGACTAGCAGAGACTCCTATACATGTACCTGATACGGCCAACAGAGAGGATATCTTGTTAACATTCCAACCTCTGCTTCCTGGTGCAGAGAGGATCCCAAAGCGGTCTCCATCTATGGCTCCTCTATAGGACCCTGTGTCCAAACAGCACTCTGGAAGTTTGTTGCACTCAAGCAGACCTCTAGGAGAGTGGTACCTTTGAGCCTCTATCGGGAGGGGCAGTGAGCCTGAAATCCATGACACTCATCCCTATGAAGCTTTTAATTCCATGTAGCTGCTAATAAAGCCCATGAATCATGAATTGGATATAAGGGTTGTCACTCAGAACTTGCTCAGGCACTGCTATGAGGCCCATCTTCTTGCTGTGTGTGGGGCAATAGAAATGTGGCAGATGCAAATCCTCATTCAGATCCTGCGATCCTGCCTACGTGGATTTTGATTACTTGCAGGGTGACACTAGAGCCGTAATGTGCTGTTCTTCCTTACAATGCAGATCGCATTATCCAGTTTCATCTAACACCATTGTATAGTGATGGCACATCTGAACCGTTCTGAAATGTTTTTACTGCCAAATGTGATGGGGCCAGTGAAATATGCATCACTGGCCCCCTGTATGTGTTGCTGACCCTGTCCTATCTTGACTGCATGACTTGCTCCTCCATCATATTTTCCGCCATTAACCTATGTGCTGACTTGGAACATTCTCAGAACATTTTGGTGAAATTGTGTCATTAATCATTGCCGTGAGGCGATAATGGGGGCAAGTGACTTTTGCACAACTTTGAGCTGCTAATTTGCTTTACTTCTGCATCTGTGCAATGTCCTAGTGTTTAGGATTTGAACTGCAGATAATGTTGAAGGCTTTAAAAAGTGTTGGAATGCCAGAATAGTGGGAGGTTGCCTCAGTCGAACTGATCTTAAGGACTGGATGTAACACAATGATGATGGCCTTCACTTCTAGCTCACACATGCAGTTGACTTAGTCCTGGTAGTTAGCAGGATAATGAGATTGGCACTGTGCAGCAGCATAATGGCTGCAGTCCTAGTTTCTTTGAGTCATTTCCTTGAATATGTGATTTGAGACCATCCGTACGGCATCTTGTATCAACTGGCAATTCAAAAGTTCAACACCAATCCAGTGAAGTATTAGGAGGTAACGTTGAAATCTGTGGATTCCAGCTTTTTGTTACTTTTTATTTTTAATAGGTCGGTGTTCGGGTGTTTTTCTTATTTTTTTAAGCTGGGACTTTAGGTTTCTCCTGCAGTTAGTTTCCTTACACTCCTTTGCGTGCTTTTCATTTGCCGCAGGTCATTTGTGAAGAGGGGTTGGGGGGGTTGTCCCATAATCAAATTGTACTTGTGACTCTAGAAATGTTTTGCAAAAGGTACTGAAGAAATAGATGTAGCTCTTGGAAAACTCCCCTTCACAACAGTAAAAGCTCAAATTAATTCTGTTGCAGCCTGTCATTCAAATATTTTCTACTTCTGAGAAATTATAAATCTCTTCTAATAAGTAGCTAAGTTGGAACCATTGTCTGTGCTTTCTATGGTAACTCTGGTCCTCTGTGGCAACCTTCACATGAATATGGAAGAGTATGATGGGGCACATCCTACAGACCTACGCCCATGTGCCTCCATCCCCATCAATTTTGAAAATTTTGAGTTTTCAAAAACAAGACAGAACAGTGCACTTACATTTGCTAGTTCTAACAGGTGTTCACATTGCAATATCTAGCACACACGCCCAGTTTTAATAGTTCTAGTGTATACCCCATAAAAAAGATTGGGTGGCTGATGCAAGTTCTCCCTAGATCTTATTCTCCTAGTTAAAAAAAAAAAAATCTCAACATACCATGGTTACCCCCAAGTCCTGAAGAGAGCGCTGCACGGGTCATGTCAGTAAGATACACACTCCTCATCATGGAGCGGTGTCCAGCATGCCTACATAATTGCTGTGGAATGTAGGAGCTTACCCATTGACTCTGGTACTGGGGGACACAGTGTGGTTATGTCTATCATGCAGCGTTGCAGTCAGGGCCCTCCCTCAAATGTGTCTGTAGTGGGCCCCAGATGTCACGCAGTACTGAAGTCAAGGGTAACAGCTCGGCACAGATGTTTAATTTATCTATACAATATGTGAAATCGTCCATCCACTCCTTGAATTTGGGAGCTCGCCCCTCTCCTCTCCCCTCCACACCTCCACACCCCCCCCCCCATCTGTATGCCACACTCCGCTTTGCCAAGAGTAACCCCAATTATATGAACATCCTGTAGGGGGCCTCAATTCTCTCCGTGTTGTCCAGCAAAGCCTTGACCCGGGTGCAGTGAATGGTAATATGATTATCTACCATTCATGACACTGCGGCTGACTCCTCCGACTAATAGTCTTGTATCACCCCAAAGCCCCCATGCAAGATGTAGGGAGCCTGCCTCATCGTGCCTGCATCTGACACAGCAATCATTAGGTTGCAGCTTGCATCCGTGGAGCCTTGCCGGTGTTTAATAGATGCTATGTATGAATTTGAAATTTCATGATAGACAGGAGACTGCTAGCTGTCATCATACCTATTCGGTTACAACAATAGAGCCGTTGCTTATCTGTAATTGGTGTGTCCAGCTCTGAATCCCAGCTTGCTTGTGAGTTACTCTAGAATCGTGGACACTCTGCTTGGGCAGTACCGTAGAGGAAAGAGAACACATGTGCTGGTCCTGCAGCCTGCAGTAATACATGTAGCGTGTTTAGTGTAGGGGGTTCCTGGGGAAGGTTGGGGTGGCAGCCTTAACATCGTGCCTAAGCCTAATATATAAAAAAAAGTCTCCAGCTGCATAGTTGTCTCCCTCGCATAGAAAAGTCTTGCGGTCTTTGAAAACCCCTTCATGAAAGAGGTCCCCCAGGTGGCTATCCCCCTTTTGTGTAACATGTTACGACAGGATGTCTCATGAGTGACCGGGGTCCAGTGATGGTAAGGTAGGGAGTGACAACGGGGAGTATAGTATGGGTATGCTCAGCTTCTTAGCCAACCCTTGCCACGTGAGAGAAGTGCATGCCACCGTAAACCATGAATTGCCTTCACCAGGGAGCCCTGCTCCCAAAAAAGAGGTAGTGGGGATGGGAGCCATATAATCCTTTTTGATCGCCAAGTGGGGCATAAAGCGTGGCAGTCAAAACCAATAGGTTGCAAAATGGGCCTCAGTGCGCAGATAGTATGTCCAGAGCTTCAAAGCCATCTCTCAAGTAAGGCAGGGTAGGTGTAGTCCAGCGTACTCAGGGCTGTTTGCCACCCCAGGTCAATCGGGTTGTGCCTGTAAAGTATGGAAAAAATGGCATCCATTGGGGTGGGGGTACGGTGTATTGAGGCATATGTATAGTAGCTTCGGCAATACAGCCATATTGATAAAAGAAATCCGACCCACCAGTGATGGGGGTAGCGAGAGATGGATGCCGTGAGCGAGGCAATGGCAGTGCCGTACTTCACCTGCAACCTTTCCTCGCTATCCCTAGAGAATCAGGGAGGAATCTCAGGGTGTTGGGGGTGGGAGGGTAGATCTGGGATTTGCCCCCGTTGAAATTCACTTCTGATACCTCCCCAGAGCAGATAAACTCTCAAAGGATAGGATTCAAACTAACTAATGGGTCCCGAATGTAGAGGGTGATGTCATCAGCGTAGAGTGAAACTAGCAGATGGAGAGTAGAATATTGTAGCGCATACTCTCTATGGTGCAGTCGAAGTATCTCAGCTAAAGGCTCGACCGCAACGCCAATAGGAGGGGTGACAGAGGACACCCCTGATGCCCCTAGAGATGGGAACTGGTCAGGAACAGCTACCATTAGTCTGCACTGTTGCCGTGGCTGACCATACAATAGGGCTACTCAGAACAAAAGAGGGGCAATCCCATCCTCTGCAACACTGTGAAAAAGTGGTCCCACTCTAAAAAATCGAATGCTTTAGGGACATCTAAAAATACCGCCATCGCAGCTAATTCTGGGTCAGTATCCTGTAAAAACGCAAATTGCGGGAAGTGGCTCATCCCAGTACGAATCGCTACTGACCTGGCAAGACCAATCCTTCCAACAACAGGCTAAGCTGATTAACCAGAACATTTGCTAGTATTTTCGCATTGCAGTTGATCAAGGATAAAGGCCCCATTTGGGAGCGTTTTTCCTGGTTTGTGGAGGAAGGTAATGATAGCCTCACGCATCGAGAGTGGGAATATTCCCAAAACATTGGCTTCTGAGTAAACCTTTTCAAGGATAGGGACTAGCGTCCCCACAAAGCATTTATAAAAATCCACTGGTAGGCCATCAGGCCCTGGTGCACGCTTAGATTGCAGTTTCATTATGGCTGATCCTATTTCCTCTTCCTCTGTCAGCAGCAAGGAACTCCCTTTGTTTCGCTGAGCCAACCCAAAGCTAAATCCTCAAGATCAGGGATCACAGCAGTCGGTTGGACCCTGCATGTGGCGTAGAGAGTGGAGTAAAAAGTAGAGAAGGCAAGAACGATATTCGCAGTGTCTCTTAGATGAGACTCGCCTGCGCTCTCCACCTCTAAAACATAGTTGGAGAACCTGGGAGTATGCACTGCCTCAGCCAGAGCCCTCCCCGGCTGTTTGACGAGATGTGTATCCTGTTACATCGCGATCTGCATGTTGTTTCTATCAAAGTACACAAAAATGTATTTGCGCTTACGGCGGTCACGCAATCCACGCACATTCCAGGTCAGTAGATTGTAACTGGGGTAATCAGGAGTCAGATCTAACTGTGTCTGTAGCAGGGTATTCGCATTCAACATTGGGAGCTCGAAACAGTGCAAATGTGGCAGAAAGCATCTACATAGCATGGGACAGCAATAAGGTGCACAAAGAGAACAGATACCACTGGTCCCAACCCTCCCTCCCTCCCTCCCACCCACCCACACAAGCGGCCCAATCCCGCGGGTGAATCCAATCCCATCTTAATACAGAACAATTGAAAATGGGGGTCGTTGCCTACCACTTTGCAGTTGTCAGGGAAGCGCGCTAAGAGGAGAAGTGCGCCAACTTTCCAGTAGATCAGGTATAGCAAAGAAAAAAGGGAGAGAGAAATTGCGAGCGAAAAACAGAGGGGAAAAGGGAAGAGAAAGGTCAAGAGGGGAGAAAGGAGAGCATGTAGTAAAAGTATAGAGAGTAAATATTATAGTCTCAAACCTTATCATCTAACCAGGACTTTCCACAGGGGGTTTTACCAGGGATCCTGGCAGGTCCGCTCAAGTTAACGAGTGTGTCTAGGATAAAGATTTAGTTTTGCTTAGTCTCAGACCGTTCCAAGGTCCTGGTGAGACTCAATCTGAATTGGTGGGTGTATTTACTTCCAAAAAAGACCAGCTAGGCCCTCTATACTGTGAAGAGGAGGGGGGCACAGCTATACGTTCAGTATGACTGGGTAGTCTCTAGTTCGAAGCATGGGTATGAGGAGGGGGATATAATTAGAGAAGATGTCACTAAGGGAGTTCCCTCAGCCACATCTCAGCCAAGTTACAGATCCAGAATTTTGCGTGGCTTCTTTGGTCGATGATGAGCGGTGAGACTCGTTTCAGAAAGTTAAGGCCTGCTGCGGGGTATTGAAGCGGTTTTGTTTCCCCTGGTAAGTGATGCAAATTCTCGCTGGGTACAGCGTCGCATAGGGGATATTGGCTTGCTGTAACTTCCGCTTCACCAGAAGAAATTTCTTATGGGACTCCTGTACTACCATCTTGAAGTCAAGGTAGGGGAGAGGAGTTGGCCTAACGGCTAGGGCGCTCGACCTCGGACCTGGGGATCTGGGTTCGAGTCTCGGTAACGACGCCAAAACCTCCTGTGATTCTGGGCAAATCACTTAATCTCCCCGTGCCTAAAAAAAAAAAAATGAAAGTGTGTGTCCTCATGTAAAAACGTAGCCTGATTCGGTTCAGGTCTAGTTCGCGCTATATAAAACTCTGCAAAAAAAAAAAAAAAAAGGTAAACTGATATGGAGTTCCCCTCGTAGGTTAGATGGCGCTTTTCTCTGGCAAGTTGTAGAATGGTGTCGTGGTTGCGATAGTTTAGAAGCATGACAATAATTGGCCTGGGCGTGAAGCCTCGAGGATGTCTGGTGGTTAGAGAACAGTGTGCCCTCTCCACCACCATTTTCTTAGAGAGCGAAGAGGCATCAGCATGTGCTCCACTTACTCCTCCCTCCGCCTGGTATCTGCGGATTCAGGAATGCCAAGGATACGGACATTGTTCCTGCGTGAACATGCCTCTAAGTCCTCATTTTTAGCAGAGGTGACTGTTAGGAGGTGCTCTATGTGCTGTATTTGCTTCCTCCTCTGTGAGGACACATCCTCCAGACTCGAAATTTGGTATTCAGTTTTGCTAATGCACCGTTGTGTTTCTCCAGCCTTTGGGTAATAAAGTCCATACTCGTAGAGTCCATTTTGGCTTCGATTGATGTAAGGCTTTGGTGCATAGTGAGCAGTAAGAAATGCACATCGGCATCCTCTTGACAGTTGTTGTGATTGATGCCCCTCAGCCATGTCTGTGTTAGTCTCCAGGTGGGGCACGTGTAGATTTCCGTGGTACAAAAGGCAGTTTAGTTTGCTTGCCCTCTGTTATGCCCATATCTGTAATGCAGTCCCATCAGTGTGGAGCAGAGCAGATGAAGGCCAGTGTAGGTGGGCAGGGGGAGGAAGCCGAGCGCTTGGATGAAGCCCGTCTCACAGGTCACAAATGGTAGCTAGTGATGCAGCTTTGCCCTGTAGTTTCGCCTGTGAGGTTCTGTGCCGAATCAGGGGGCCCCCTATGACAGGAGTGTGCAGCTGGGGCTAGTGAACACCCTCCTTTATCTGTGTTGCTGTCTCAGCCGCATGGGCCCCCATATATTTCACTGTACACTCGTCCGCGCTCATGTAGGAGTCAGCTCACAGGAAAAACCAGCACTCTGTGCCGTATTTTCGCTAGGCAGGCCCTCGCTTCCCCTCTGTGCACACTCACTTCGGCGTGCCAGCCGCCTCAGCCAATTCTTGGTTCGGTTCCCCCGCACAGCCTTTCTGTGCCTCCGCAGGACCACCGTCTGGCATGGATGAGAAAGCCCAGGCCCTCTCTGGGTTCTCGCAGTCACAGCTCGGCCTGGCCGGATTCCGACCCTCTTTCCTCCTCAGGACACTGCGCCCTGTTGTATGTTGTCACAGTTCTCCACACAATGGAAAGGAGAGGGAAATTCAGTCTATGTGCTTCTATAGGAGCTGCTCTGTTCTCCCCATGGAAAGCCCTTTAGTTTTTTAATGCTGCCCTCACACACTTAATGGTGTCATGATTCATCATGGGGCATTCATCAACACTCTGCTGCGTACAGAGTGGAGTGAAAAAATGTTTTTCGGAGGTTTGTTCAAATGTTGTAGGGCCTACAGTATTTCTGCTTACCCCACTGGATATAGGGTCCTCACAACACAAAAATTCTAAAATTACCTAGGGGAATGTCCACCTTGTTTTTTTTCCGGATAGCTCCTAATCGGGGTATTCTTCATACATTGGTATCCAGCACCCATGTCTTTTTATATATCTTCATGTTTCGACCTCCTACGTGCCCAGTGGGGTCAGTGGCCCTCATCAGGATTGGGATCCCAGAGATAGGTGCACACTTTGCACCCTCATACAATAATTACCTTATATCTTCAGGTCTGTGTGGAGGTATGTAATCACACTGTTGCCTACTCACTAGTCATGCGACACTCCACAGGAACAACCTGAAAGAAAACAATATATTTTAATGTCATTTTCTTCAACCAAGAGTACTTCCCTCATACATCATTTCTCATTTTCGTTAAAAACTCATTTAATTCACAGCATCCTCCTCCTGCCCTGACCCACTGTGGTGTGATCTCTTCTTCGTGTACATGCACGTGAATCTTGTGCTTCTACTTTATTTCCCTTCTCAAGCATTCGCTCTTCTTATCTGAGTCTCAAACCGGTGTAAAACACAATGTGATGTTTTAAACCCCTTGTCTTAAGTTTATTGAGAGCCCATTCTGAAATTTCTTGTGTGCCTCTCTGCATTGTGTATCCTTTTTTAGGTCTCGTGACCTATCAATGCGCATGCGCATTGAGAGAAGCGAGACTATAGGGCTTTAAACAAAGTTTAACTAACTGTGGTGATTTGGTGCTGTGCCCGTGCGCTTTTAGGTCAATGCGCAAGCGCATTGACCTAAAATGCGCGTGCACATCATCAAATCGCCATCTGTTCCCAAAGCCACACTCCTCCCACACCTTTGAAGTGAAGCTTAGCTTCACTTCAAAGGCCCCGGCTGCTTCACACCCTCATGCCGCTCTCCCCGCTCCGCCACCTCCCCTGCCCGCCGTGTGCATTTCTCCTCCCCCCCTCAGCAATGCCCTCCGTCTTATTTCCTTTCTTGTTTGTCGCCCTGCCCTTCATCTGACTGTATTTGTTGTCCCTTTGCAACTGTTCACTTCTTTTGGTTTCCTTTAGCCCCCACCTCGGTACAGCTTCGATTCCATCTATGATCTGCTTGTTTGTCATCTTTCACAGGCACGGCCATGCCCTGCGCATAGCGCCGTTCAAATGCACCCGTGCACTCTGACCAACAGCGCTATCTTGGCTCTCCTTCTGTTCTATGTCTCAGAACCGATAGTTCACTCATGAATGATCTTGTCACCGGTCAGATACCTGAGGTTCTCCTCATCTCTGAGACCGGGATTAGTGCGATGCGACCCCTGTTCAAAATTAGAAGAAATCACACAATACCAACGTCGTCTCCTGGAACCATCTGAATAAAAAGTGCCATCAAATATCAGATGCATCAAATCACCACTGCTATCCTTGAAGTGCGGAGACAAAGTGCATGAAATATTGCTGTAATTATATCTGAATGTGAAGATCGGGATCTAAAAACCGGGACAAAATGAACAAATATATTCCAGAGTAAAGTCTCAGCTCAGATCTGATACTCCCGTGCACCAGCGATCAAAGGGTGCAGGCGTAGCTATTTCATCCAGACTGCAAAAACTGCCACTCCATTTCTGAGGCCTGATCGGGCCCCATGCTTTGTGATAGACAGGCGCAAAGAAGCAACAACATCTTCCTCTGTACTCTCTATTCTATCTCTCACTCTGTCTCTCTCTCTTCTACCTCTATCTCACGCAAATTCGTTGTCCCTTTGTCTCTCTCTGTCCCTCATTGCGTCTCTCCTCTCTCCTTTCTATTTTACTTTCATTCTTTCTCTCTTTCTCTATCTCTCTCACTCTTCCTCTCTCTCCCACTCTCTATCTTTCTCTCTCACTCTCTCTTCCTCGCTCTCTCCCTCCCACCCTCTCTATTTCTCTCTCTCTCACTCTCTCTCTTTCTCCCACTCTCTCTCTCCCACTCTCTCTTTCTCTCTCTCTCACTCTCTTCCTCGATCTCTCCCTCCCACCCTCTCTTTCTCTCTCTCTCCCACTCTCTCATTTTCTCACCCTTCCAACCTCTCTTTCTTTCTCTCTGACCCACTCTCCCTCTTTCTCCCACTCTGTCTTTCTCTTTCTCCCACTCTCTCTCTTTCTCCCTCCCACTGTCTCTCTTTCTCCCACTCTCTCTCTTTCTCCCACTCTCTCTTTCTCCCACTCTCTCTCTCTCTCCCTCTCTTTCTCTCCCTGTCTCCCAAACTCTCTCTTTCTTTCTCTCCCACTCTCCCTCTCTCACTCTCTTTCTCCCACTCTCTTTCTCTCTCTCTCTCTCCCACTCTCTCTCCCACTCTCTCTCTCTCCCACTCTCTCTCTCTTTTTCTCTCTCCCACTGGCTCTCTCACACTCTCTCTTTCTCCCTCTCTCTCTCTCTCCCACTCTCTCTTTCTTTCTTTCCCACTCTCTCTTTCTCTCTCCCCCACTCCCTCTTTCTCTCTCTCTCTCTCTCTCTCTCCTTGCTGCTTGTTTTCCACAATCAGAGCACTCTCCTCGCTGCTTCCCCTGTATCATCTTAAATTTACACAGATGCCTCCTTTTCTGCATAATTCTATATTGTTATTGAAACTAGTGCGTAATTTATATTTGAAAAAAAGTAAGTGTCAGGGCCCTTCTTTGGATGCCACTGCAGCCTGCACTGCCAATAAAAGTACCAGTACAACTACAACACATTGCAATGTTACAAGTGTAACAATTCAAACTATTCCAGGACTCCCAATACGAATGGCATGGAATAGTCTCAATTGCCATTTTCAATGTATTTTGAATTATTAAATACTGTTGTTGCTCTCATCTTATAATTAAACAGACAGCGCCACCATGTGTGAACTGTCATTAGCGCCGACACTGAGAATAAAGTGCCCGTACTGAGCCCTGGAAACCACCGGTTCAAATTAATTGCTGCGTTCCCGGTATTCATTCCAAACAATCTCTATTATTCATGCACACCACACCAACCACCACCCTTCTTTACCACATATGAATTATTTATGTACGGCCTCAGAAAGGAATCATTTAAATTTCAAACCTGTAAAGTTCAATTCACAGTTTCTGTATTTTGTGGTCGCCTTTACATAGTGCATTACACAGTGAGTTATAGCCCTCAGTTCACGACAGGCGACACTGTTTCAAGCTGTTTTCAAGCTTTCAAGCCTTATTACAAATCACAAAAAAGATGTTAATATTTCACTTCTGTTCTTGGATTTTCGTCACAATAAAAAACACTGAATATAATCTTCACAAAAGTTATTTACAAAAGTTTAAGCTATTGCCATTACAAATTAAATACAGTATTTAACAATTTAACAAAAAAAAAAGCCATTGTTATTTGTAATATTAATACATCTAAGTCACGTAAATAAAAAACATGTTGCATTACAAATGCTATAGGTGTCACATTTGCGAAAGTTATAACTATTGGCATTGTAAATGACAGAGCTATTAATTTAGCTATTTTAACAAATACATAAATAAAAAAAAATGTAATTTATAAGACCAATAGCTCAAACTTTCCTAATGCGAGACCTATTGCATTTCCAATGCTTGTTTCTCTCTTTGACCTTTGGGTTTAGATATTTGAGACCCAAAGTAGAACTCAGCCATCATGATTAATAAGTGAAAAAGACACTTCAATGTTATAGTGTATCGCTCTTGTTCTCCGTAGCTTAAGCCTACTAAAAACTATGCATTCCCTTTCACTCGCAAGGTAAAGCTCTCCCTCATCATTAACACATCCGTATGCTAGGGATCGTGTGCGCTTAGGCGACCTGGTCTATTACTCACGTGTTGCATGCTTAGTATCATTCATTATTCATGTTTCTAAACAAGTTAGGAGTTTCATATTCTATCCCCTCCCTTCCAGTTTTGTTTCATTGCTGGTAACCCCAGCGCTTCATACCACTCTCTGTACGCTACATCCCTCTAGCCTACTTACTTCGTCGAGAGAGTGCTGTTTTCTTGTTGCCACTCGCTACCCTCCGCTGTATACTGGTGTCTTCTGTGGGTGCAATTATATCTCCGCTCTTTTCCATCACATCACATCACATGTGTTCCATTGCTCTATCTGGGCTAGAACGTTACATGCTGGTATCTTAGTTCAACCCCACCACCATCTTGGATTTCTTGTGTGGTACTCTTTGCACACGGGACCTTTATTACTATGTGTGTTTCACCTCAGGTACCAACCTCCACGATACTCCCATTTAACTATCGTTCTTTGTATGGATATCATTTTGGTTGTGGGGAGAGATGTTATTACTGTTTATTGATAAGTGGACTTGCCTCGTTGTCTGGCCCTTCCTGTTTTCTCATCTGTTTATTTCAGTGCCTTACGCCTTCTTTATATGCTGTTGTGCTGATGCCATGATATATCCTCATTCAGGCCTATTCGATTGCTGTTGAGTCTAAACACCTACCTTTGTTCTCTTCTTAGGAGTACAGATTTCACTTCTGTCCCTACTTTTGTAATGTTGGGTTTATCTATCACTACCCATTTTAGGCCCTCCACCTTGTTGTTTTTCTAAAAAGTGCGTAGTTAATTTTGCCGTTGATTTTTACACCTTACATTGCTCATATGTTCCATGATTCTGATTTCTACTCTTCCAGTCATCATCCCTATATGCAGTAGATTGCAGGGGCATCTGATTACATAAATAAAATGTTCTGAATTACATGTAGTATGATATGTTCGTCTCAATGGGATTGTTAGGCCTAGGACCACTGTCTTAGTCGTACATGTAAGTGGACATGCTTTGCAACCTCTGCATGCTTTATGACCAGTCACTGGTGTTAAGTACCACAACCTTTGTTTGCTATCCTGGTTCACTTGTTGAGGTCTGGTTTGTACCACAAAGTCCTTTATATTTGCTCTCTTTTTGAATGCAAACAGCGGACTACCTATTCTCAGTCTTTTTGTGTTTATCATTCTCCAGTTTCTTGTGATAATTCTCTTCACCATATTGGAAGCCGTGCTAAAAGTGGTGACACATATATTATCTACTTTAGGTTTTTCATGCGTTTCCAGTATTGATTCCAGGTTATTATTCCTTGCTCTTTTCCGTGCTTTTTTGATTACCCTTCTCATATTGTTTTGGTCCTGCAATTGTTTGCTCAGTTGTTAGTCTTCTTCGAACATGTCTCTGTACAGTTTCTGCCGCACTGGCAGATTCTCTCTGAAGGCCCTTGGATGAAAACATTCAAATAACAGTGTGATAGGAAAAGTAATGGGGCCACTCAGTTTACTTTGTCACTTCTATTGTTTATTGTCCAGACAGTGTGAATACTCTTAATTAAATGTCTGTGATACACAAAAGACTCATAGGGCTCCTGGACCGGTCATCCAACTCCTTCCAGCTTATCTCTGTCTCTCCAGCACCCTCGGGGAAAACCAGATTAGAAGGCCATTATTGCTCTGCTCCATAACATTCTTCACCAAGGAAACACCTCCATGAATAAAACAGGCCGTAAGTACTTATTTAGGTACGGTGTGGTTTCATACATGCTTTGTGCTGTTGGTCACCACCTGTGTCATTCAATTATTCCTTTTCATAACGGAAGTGCACCTGACACTAGCCGGTGTCAGTAACTTAATCAAGAGTGCACCGCACCTACTGAGTGCTGAAAAGGCGCTCCCATAAACCCAGAACCACTCCCAGCACAAACCCCAAACCTTAGGATGTGTGTGTGTGTGTGGGTGTAACACACTTGGCTGGGACCCACATCTGGAGTCCTGGCGGTCTCCTCCAGTATGTCCTTCCTCTGGTGCTCTGTGTGTGGGTGTAACACACTTGGCTGGGACCCACATCTGGAGTCCTGGCGGTCTCCTCCAGTATGTCCTTCCTCTGGTGCTCTATCTCCTGGCCCCCGAACTCCATGACTCCTCGGCCGTGTGGATGCAGTCTCTCTGCCTTCTCCTCACGGCTCGCCTAACCTCTGACTTCAGGTGCCACATCCATTGTCTCCTCCTCCGTGTCTCCTGCAATGCTGTTACCCATCCTCCTGACCATCGTCGAACACGCTGATGCTGATGGACTTCCTTTTACTCGGACAGTGCGGCCCCACCTCCTCATTCATCAGAGCACATCCAGGTCACGTTGCAGGAAAACACTAGCACATGTTTTTCCAGTGCCCCCAAGGTCCTCGCGTCGTTCTGGCATGTCTATTATGCTACAGACAGTAAGTTTTCTTTTTTTAAAAACTTTTTTTTATTGGCATTTAAAATCAACATAAGCATAATTGGCAAATCACAGTTAATTTTCCACACCACCAAGCTCCCCCCGCCCCCTCCACCACCCATCCACATCAACAGTATCACAAAAGCAGTTCAGCAGTAACCATCCTCCATCTACCGTGCACAAGGTCGCCACCTGGTGTCGTCTGCCAGGGGGGCTTCGTAATTCCCAGTCTCTTGACTAGCAGGCCATGAATACGGGGCATTGTCCCAGTCAACATGATTATGCGCATATTAGTCACTCCCCAGGCCCACATCAAAACCATGGTACTTCCTCCATTTCCCCCATACCTTGCGGAACTTTCGGGGACAGCCCCTGGCCTTGTAAGTCACTCTCTCAGCGGCCATGTACAAATCCATCCCCCTCCTCCCGTCTCCCACCTTAGGGGGCAGCGGTGCTTCCCACTCTCATGCTAGATCTCTCTTCGCCACCACCAGGCCAGTAGGGCAAAAATCAGGTGTGGGCGACTCAGGTCCACCTCAGTAGTAATGCCCAGTAGTACAAACTTAGGGTCCACTGGGAGCGTCACCTCCAGAATCTTACTCGATTCTCCCAAAATGTGTGTCCAGTAAGTGTTAATGCGAGGCATTCCCATAAAGTGTAAAAAAAAGGTTCCCTGCGGGTGCCCGCATCTCATACAGCATGGATCACTAGCTCTACCCATGCGATGCATCCTAGCTCTGTCATAGTAGACCCTATGTAGTATTTTATACTGGATGAGGCGCAATCTGGTTTTGATTGCAACCTCTCTATGGTGCATCAGGGCCGCTTCCCAATCTATTGTGTTCATGTCGCCCATGTCACGCTCCCAGGTTATTCTCAGTTTCCCCAGTCTGTCCGGTGTATTATTGTTCAGCGTCTTGTAAGTCAGGGACACCAACTTATTGGGAACATGTTCCTGTAACAAGCGACCTTCCAACGGGGCATATTCCAGTAGCGAAAAGGGGCGAGGGCAGCCTCAACCTTCCAAGCGTGGCGTAACTGTGCGTATTTGAGGAACTGCGCTGAGGTTAACCCGTACTCCGTCCTCAAGGACCCATATGTCTTAAGCTCCCCTCTCGCCACTAAGTCCCCCAACGTTGAAATCCCTATGGCATCCCACCCGCCAAAGCCAGTGAGTTTATGGAGTTCTTACAGCCATGTGCACGTCCATATAGGTGTCTGCTTAGTCGGTTTGTGCATCTACCCCATCATCTTCGTCGCCCTGTCCCACACTTCTATGGTAATTTGCGTGGCCGACAGTAGCCGTCGCCTCCCCACTCCCCTATACAGGTAGTGTAGGCTGGTGCGGCGTTCCATGGTGGCCCTCTCCAGCCTATAGGTCGGGTGGTCCGCAGGCGCATGGAGCCATTCATTTATCGGTGCGAGATGTTCGGCCCAATAGTATGCCTCTACTTCCGGCAAGGAGATCCCCCCCCACCCCCCCATTGTATTGATTTCTCTGGAGCGTAGCTAGGGCTATTCTGGGTTGTTTCCCTAACCATAAGAGAGTGCGCAGTTCAGCATTTATTGATTGGAATGTTTGCCTGGGCAGGGGAAATATTAATTCTGCAAGGCGTACAAAAAAACAGGGCAATGTGATCATTTTAAACATCGCCGCCCGGCCCAGGATCGTAAGAGGAAGGGACTTCCACTGCAAAATTCTTAATCACCCTGTGAATATTTTTAGGTCTCGCCTGTCGATGCGCATGCGCATCGAGCTTGCGAGCCTATTGCGGCTTAAACAACTTTTAACTGAGAAGCAAGGAATCGTGGCGATTCCTTGCAGTGCCCGTGACTTTTAAGCTCAATGCGCATGTGCATTGAGCTTAAAAGCGCGTGCACAGCCGCAATCGCCATCTGTTCCTCTCTCCCGCATTCCTCCGACACCTTTTGAAGTGAAGCTTAGCTTCACTTCAAAGGCCCGGCTTCTTAACACCCACATGCTGCTCTCCCCGCTCCGCCCCCTCCCCTGCCCGCCTTGTTTACGTAGGCCATGCATCTTAGAAAGGATTTCTAGTTACACTTTTTTTGGTCATTCCCTTTAGAGAACACACCTCAACTTTCACGAAAGTTACAGCACATTAACAATGAGAGCTGCATTAGTGAGCGCAGGACCCATGATCTTCAAATTGCACACAGTTCACCACTTACCCCCTACCCCCCAGCAATGCCAACACTGACGCCGTGCTCGGTGTTTCTCTTGTTATTGCATTGGTTTGAGTAAGCTGATTGTTTTGTAAAGCTCTCTGGCGCCCTGTTCGCGCAATGGAAAATCACAAAGATAAATGCATACCCTGCTCCCCCCTACCCCCCCTCCACCCTAGCAGGTTCTCTTCGTGCACTTACTCCTATTTATAGCCCTGAGACAGAATGATGTTGCCGTCTTGTTATTTTTTGGGTGTGCAATTTACAGCAGTATATTAAATAACGCACGTCCATTCGGACCGGCGAATTTTCACCCAGTAATCTGCTCGCGATAGTCCGAACGCTCACAGGAGGCTCGCGGATCCAGAGAAAGTGAATGTACAATTTGTCCCACAACAATATTTTGGCCTGCTCTAAATAACAGGCACTTTCCGCTTCTCGTGATGTAGTTTCCAGCTACACTATATGCTTTCCTGAGATCCAAATCTTAGATTATATTTTCTCACGGATGGAGAGCCTGTGTTGAAAAAAATATGCTACCGCGCCATTATAACCAGCGAATCCTCCAAGATTAAAAGTTTCAAAAGCCAACGGGCCATGATTTTGCATCGACCACGTGGAGGTGATAAACGTTTTCTTGCAAACAAACCAAAAAAAAAAAAAAGAATCATGCCTGTTATATATTACACACGACTTCAAGGTCACATAACAAATCGGTTACCATAAAGTCTACAAACACGCTAGGACTGTTCACGTTGCCTGCAAGACACGGCTTCACATACTCGACGTAGTAGATAGATACATTAACATGTATGAAGGTTGTCTAAGCGTGTGAGTGTGCTTGCAGGAAAATAAACATGAATGTAAACATGTATGTACACATATATAAATATATACACAGACACATGCATGCAACCCTAAATTGCATCAATGGGTATGCACGTTAAAAGTCGTGTGAAAAACAGATGTGTAAAGCAATGCATTTCGAAAATTAACTTTTTTATTCTATGTATTTTGCGACTCGTCCCATTTTAAATATTGGATTTTCAAGAAAACTACAGTTTTTCAAATGATAACTGCGTTCAAGAAGAATGAAACCATGCGTATCAGTTTTTGAACAGCTGTGTGGCACATACTTTAAAGTTTTTTTTCGGTCCCGGTTTCTTTCTAGCTTGTGAAAACAGAAAGCTCTCTGCAGAACAAGACACACGATCAACCCCCACAATGTTTGTTGCATTACAATTCGGCCTGGAATAAGACGTGAGTGGTCGGGCCATTACGCGGTTGGCCCGGGCTTTTGATTACAAGTGTGAAAGCACAGATGAACAACGTTTCAGCAGCTGGAAGTGTGTACACTGTGTGTGTGGCGAAGTGGCCTTTCATTTCAGAGCCAATTGGCGCTCCAAGGTCTGAGGGAGCTCTCTGGTTTGCCAGCTGATGCCCTCTTCCCGCCACACTCACCCTCACACACACACTCACACCCCCTCACACTCACACACACTCACACACCCTCACTCCCCTCAAAAAATAACACCCCTCACAACAAGCTCACACTCACTACACCGGACAGCCGCACCCACTCACACCCCTCACACACTCTCACCATCAACACCCCTCAGCCTCACACAGCCTTACCCTCATCCCCTCACCCTCACACACCCTCAATCACCCTCACACCATCACCCTCACACACCCTAACTCTCACCTTCAACAACTCACACACACTCACACACACACACACACACCCTCACCCTCAACCCCTCACCCTCACTCACCCTCAACCCCTCACCCTCACTCACCCTCAACCCCTCACCCTCACTCACCCTCAACCCCTCACCCTCACTCACCCTCAACCCCTCACCCTCACTCACCCTCACCCACCCTCACCCTCACTCACCCTCAACCCCTCACCCTCACTCACCCTCACTCACCCTCACTCACCCTCACTCACCCTTACTCACCCTCACTCACCCTCACCCACCCTCACTGACCCCCAACCCCTCACCCACCCTCACTCACCCTCAACCCCTCACCCTCACTCACCCTCAACCCCTCACTCACCCTCAACCCCTCACTCACCCTCAACCCCTCACTCACCCTCACCCACCCTCACCCACCCTCACCCACCCTCACTCACCCTCAACCCCTCACCCTCACTCACCCTCACTCACCCTCACTCACCCTCACTCACCCTCACTCACCCTCACTCACCCTTACTCACCCTCACTCACCCTCACTCACCCTCAACCACCCTCACTCACCCTCAACCCCTCACCCTCACTCACCCTCAATCCCTCACTCACCCTCAATCGCTCACTCACCCTCACCCTCACTCACCCTCACTCAGCGCAACCACAGCATCTTCACTAAATATATTTAATAAACTTTAAGCTATTGGCAATATAAAATAAAATCCATTTTATTTACGTATTAATTTTTTTTTTAAGCCATTCATTTTTTTTATATCAATACATATAAGTCACATATAAGTCCCGTTAATACAAAACATGTTGCTTTACAAATGCTAGAGGTGTCACATTTACACAAATTATAACTATTGGCTTTGTAAAGAAGAAAGCTATTAATTTAGCTATTTAGAAAAAACAACACATAAATAAAAAACAAAAAAATAAATAACACCTATAGCTCAAACTTTACTACTGCGAGACCTATTGCATTTCCAATGCTTGTTTTGGTAGGAAACGTGCCTGTCAGTTGTCAGGTAGATCCCCAAGTATTGAAACCCAGACCGGGTGGCCTGTAAGGCGCCCGGTAGTGGGGGCCAGTCCCCCTCCAGGCGTGGGCTGTACAACAATGATTTGCGCCAGTTTATCTTGTATCCCGAAAAGGAGCCATATCTGTCCAAGAGTTTGAATAAGGCAGGGACCGTAGTCACCGGTTGTATCCCGTACAGGAGGATATCATCCGCGTAGAGCATGATCTTCACCTCCTGCAGGTCTGCCTGTGTTACACGGATGCCGTGTACCTCTTCTGCCTGACTGATTGCACAGGCCACTATTTCGACCGTGAGGGCGAATAGCAACGGGGATGGGGGCATCCCTGGCGGGTCCCTCTCCGAACAGGGAAGGCGTCAGACAGTACTCCATTTACTTTAACCCGGGCTCTAGGATCCGTGTATAAAAGACCCACCCACCTCCGGAAATTGGGGCCGACCCCAAATTTGATCATTGTCGCCTCTAAGAAGGGCCAGTGAAGTGCGTCAAACGCTTTTTCAACGTCTAAAGAGAGGAACATATGTGGATCCGCCCTCTGCTTCACCTCCATAAGCCAGTTATGGGTCCGCCTGAGGTTTTGCCTCGTCGCCCTGTCCGGCAGCATTCCCGTCTGGTCCCGATGCACCAGAGATCACCGGACGGAGCTGGAGGGCCAGGACCGTAGCCAAGAGCTTGGCCTCCACATTGAGGAGGGAGATCGGTCTATACGACTCACAAGCCTCAGGCGGTCTGCCCTGTTTATATATAGGCACGATCGTGGCCATTCTCAGGTCCGGCGGGAGAGCACCATCCTGGGACGCGTCGCTGTAGAGCGCCAGGAGATGGGGTATTAAAAGGTCTGCTCCTTTCCTAAAAAATTCCGCCGGAACCCCATTCGGCCCCAGGGCCTTCCCCGGCCGGAGCCTAGCTATCGCTTCCCTAATTTCTGTGGCCGTTATGTCGGCATCGAGGGTCTCAGTATCGTCATCAGTTAAGACTGGGGTGTGGATCTCAGTTAGATAGGCCGCGATTTCGTCCGGGTCACCCAAATCCCTGGCAGTATAGAATTCCTGGAAATAGGATGCAAACACCTGTGCGATCTGGGGGTCTTCCTTCTGTAGCTGTCCTTGTCTATCAGTCACGCCATCTACCCATAGTGTCCCTTTCCCTACGACTCAGCCAAGCCAAGAGCTTTCCAGACTTATCTCCAACATCGTACAACCTGTGCAGGGTTGCAAGTGCCTGCACCTTTGCCTCGTTCGTCGCCAACTCCCTGTACCGATGCTGGGTGTCTAGCAGGCTCCGAAGCACCAGTGGGTCCCTGTCATTCAAGTGCTGCCGTTCGAGGCACAGAATTTCGGTTTCCAGCGTGCACAATTGCTCTTGGGCTTTCCGCTTCTCCCAGGATATCCTACTCTGTGCCCTGTCACGTCGCACTGTCTTGTAGGCTTCCCACAGGGTAACCCCTGACTGCACGGAACCGACATTTTCAGCAAAATAGACCTTCGTGTCTGCTCGGAGGCCCTTTATTATCTCAGTGTTTTGTAGGTCCCACGGCGTCAGACTCCAACCCCCGTCACGAGGTCGCAGCCGCCCTCCCAGTGGGACCATCAAAGGCGAGTGGTCCAAGATACCCCGCGCCAGGTAGTCAGCTTCGTCATCAGCCCTACGGGCGTGTCGGGGAAGGAAGATATAAACTAGGCGGGAATGCACAGTGTACGCCCCGAGTAGTAGGAATAACTTTGTACGTCTGAGTGTAACCATCTCCACACGTCTGTCAACCCCAGCGTACCAATGGTCCTGGCTACTGGCGTAGTTCAGAAGCAATACATTTGCGACCCAGACCGGTCCAGGGGGGTGGACATAACGTCATTAAAGTCGCCGGCTATGATGTGTAGCAAATCTGGTGTATCCATCAATACTTCTGCCAGCCCTTTCAGTGTCCTGGCTTGCAGTTTCGGGGGGGGGGGGGGCGGCATATACTGAGACTAGAGTAATCCGCTGTCTCCCCCACATTCCCGTCACTCCCACATAAGTCCCTGTGGATCTATCCAAGTCCGAGTCACGTCAAAGGGAGGGGACTTTTTTTCCAGGATGGCAACCCCCCGTGATCCCGCATGGGCGAATACTTTGTAGGCCCCTCTTGCTAAGAATCCACACTTCGTTCCCCGAAGATGGGTCTCCTGAAGACAGACTATGTCCGGGTGTAACAGTTTAATATACGCCGTCACCAGCCCTCTTTTAATCTGGTCACCCAGATCGTTAACGTTCCAAGTGAGGATCTTACAGGGTCCCACCGCCCATCCATCCCAAAGGGTTTCGTGTGCAGTTACAGTGGCCATGTCCCGATAGTAGTCAAGTGTGAATCGTGGGTGGGTCGGACTGCGTGTGTGCCCACTAGTGCGGAACTCCATGCCATATGCCAATCAAACAGAATACATAACAAAACTCCCTCAACCAAAAGACCAATGTAGCCCCATCCCTCACCCAATCCACCCCACACCCCTCTCCCCAGTGACTCCCCCCGGCAACATGACGGGGAAGCAAGCTCCAGGGCAGGTGAAGGTCTGTTGCCCTCCCTTGTCCAACTTACTCCACAAATTCCAACTTCTTTGGAAAACCCAGAACCATCAGGGCCAAGCCCAATGAAAACCCAAGCTAAAGATTCAATACTAGAAGGAAAGGAGAAAGAAACAAAAAAAAGGGCTAATACTCAAAAAGATGGGATATAGATCAGAGAGAGAGATAGAAGGAATAAGGGGGTGCGTGTCCAGCCGTCCAGTCCCGGCCTAGTAGTGCTAAACCTTTTGAAATAATAACAAGGAAAGATATAAGCAAGAGATAGTAATAACGGTAAAGAAATTGGATCAAAGAAACAGAACAAACAGGGAGGAGTGTCCAACTTGCATGCTCCCGACAAGCTCTGTCTATGCTTGGTCAGCCAAATCCTCCTCACCTTCAGGAGTTAGAGTCCAGGGGGTCCCCCGGGGACACCCCAGTGTCCGGCGTATGCCCGTGCTCCAGCTCGTTGATTTACACTGCCAGGGGATGTAGAGACTGCACGTCCGCCTCCTCGGATGTGGTGCTCTGGAGATCTTCCTCCCCCTCAGAGCGGGCCTTTCCCGCTAGGCACGAAAAACAAGATCCCGAGGGTCGGTTAGAGTCCAGGGAGGCAGCACTCCTTCCTCTCCGCCTTACAGTTCCGGCCGTGGGGTAGGGGGTCACGGCCAGAGAACGCCTCCGCTGTGGTCTCTGTGATTTTAGCACCGTTCTAGGGTCCCCCGTGGGTCTCTCCGTCACAGTCGTCTTTAGAGCCCCATTCACAGGCCGCTTCAACGTAGGTCGTTCCTCCAACCACTGCCATGCCTCCTCTGGGGTTTGAAAGAAATGAGCCTTGCCCTTATATATCACCTTCAGTTTGGCTGGGAACAATAACATGTATTGGATTTGGAGGTCTCTCAGTTTCGCTTGTATCGAGTCATAAGAGCGTCTCTGCCTCTGCACTTCCTGGCTGTAGTCCGGAAATATCATTATGTGGGTATTGTTTAGGCGGATTTCCCCCAGTTTTCTCGCTTCTCGCAGGATCATGTCTCTATCTAAAAAATTCAGGAAACGAGATATGACTAGCCTAGGTCTCGCTCCTACCGGTGGTTTAGCCAGCAGGGCTCGGTGAGCCCTTACAATGATGAAACAAGCCGAAAATGTATCCTTCGGGAAGGTACGTAGCAGCCAGGAGTGCAAGGACTCCGCCATATATGCTCCTTCAATTCCTTCTATAAAGCCCACAAAGCGAAGATTATTGCGTCTTGCCCTATTTTCTGCATCGTCCACCTTCCACAGTAGCTGCTATGGGGACGACTGGAGCTCCTCCATATTCTTTCTCAAATCTTGTATGGTATCCTCTGCTTCCCACAATCTCGTTTCAGATTCTGTCACTCTTTCCACCAAATTTCGGAGATCTTGCCGCAGGAGAGCTACTTCAGAGCCCACCTCACCAATCTTGCTCTCCAGGGCTTCACGGGAGGCCTGTATTGTGCTTATCAACAGGACTGTGTCTGAGCGAGTAGCCCCAGGGTCATCATCCTGCTGGGGGGCCGTGCTGGTATAACGGTCTAGCGTTTCCTGCTTGGGTGGCTTAGGAGCTCCGTCCTTCAGTTTGCCCATGATGCCTCGCTGCGTGCCACGCTTCTTTAGGGAATACGGTGTTCTATCACTGACACCTGCCACTCCTATGGCACTCGCTATGCAGACGCCTTAGCACCTCTGTCCTGTCTATCAGTCCGTGATCGCCAGCTCCAGCCGGGACCGGGATCAGTCTCACCACGGCCGCAGGGTCAGTTCAATCGAGATCGCCACGTCCTGCACAGCCCAGAGAGATCAGGCGGGCAAGGTATGTGTGTCCCCCACTGTATAGTGCCCTTCACACCATAGTACGGACCTCAGAATCTTTACTCATTTGACAGCGCATATCAAATTATCAAAATGCCTTTTTCTTGCATGAATTTCACTACTATTCTTGCTGAAAAGGCACTTTTTATGTATATATTATTTCAATAATATTAATGGTCTTCGTGCTCCAGGCCGGACGGAGGTCCAGGATATGCCAGAGGCGGATTCCAGTCAGCCCCCGAGTGCCTCCAGGTTAGAGACCCTTCACGCCCGAAGACAGTAAGTTGTTTTTATCTGTTAATTTATGATGCACCACTGTCTCAAGTGTGCCTCCTTTCGGTATGATGTCCAGGTCTAAGAAAGGGATTATTTTATTTGAGATGGTAGAAGTGAAGTATAGAAAGTGATTTCTGTTGCTGACCTGTACTAAGAAGTTGTCCACTGCTTTGCTATCTCCTTCCCAGATAAGAACATCATCTATATATCACCGCCAAATCTTCAAGTGTCCCTTGTAAGGGTTCATTAGAGACGAAACAGGCATGCTGGGCACGGCTCAAATGTATTCCCCGTGGAAGTTCCATGGGATTGGAGGTATATTGTGATGTTAAATTGAAAAATGTTCTTGGTAGTTGCTGCTTCGGCTAGATTAATAATAAAGGGCATTGGGTTTAGAATTCCCAGTTCTGGTATAGTACGTTCTCAGTAACCCGCAGCGTTTCCTCTTGGAGGATGTTTGTATATAATAATTCTATATCCAATCTCAACAAAAGTTGTTTAGTAGGGTCAAATACCTCATCTGTCAATAGCTTCAGAACATCCCTAGTGTCCTTAAGATAGGAGGGCATCTTCTCCACTATTAGTCCAAGGAAGACATTACAGAACCAGGACAGTGATTCCAATATTGAACCAATGCCTGACACTATTAGTCGTCCTGGTACTGGTGTTTTGTTCTTATGTACCTTAGGTAGTGTATAGAAGTATGGCACTATTGGTGTGTTATTTACCAGGTATGCTGCTTCCTATAGGGAAATCCAATTATTTTGTACAGCTTCTTCTACCATAAACTTGATTAGTTTTTGTATTTCAGGTGTAGAGTTCTTTTCCAAGACCTTGTAATTCCCTCTGTCCCCCGACAGGTGTAGCCATTCGGTTTCATATGCGTCCTTTGTCTGGATGATGACTGCGCCCTCCTTATCTGCGGGCTTAATTACTCTCCTGGGATGCATTTTTCAATTCCTCTATTACCTCCCTCTCTACCTTGGTTAGATTCACAAATAGTTTTTTCATCCGCCGTGTTTCTTGTTCCACTTGGTGACCACTGCTTGTTCAAAGGCACCCACCTCTGGTGCTAGTTGTAGTAGGGCTGGGGTGAAAGTGGACTTTGGAGATTTGTATCCCCTTGTCCCTCTGGTTCTAGTTGCTTGTTCCAAAAGAATACCCTGAGGCGGAATTTCTTTAAAAATTCAAGCAGTTCACACCACAACTTAGTTATCCATCTGATTGGTGGGGACACATCCTACTCCTTTATTCAGGGCACTCTCCTGGGCTGTTGTATATTTGTACGGTTGATGATTAGAGTCCCCCTCTCTGCTGGATACAACATCAAAGCTCATGGGCCGCCTCCTCCTCTCAAAGCTAGAGGGATGGGTTAAGGAGAATAATATCTTAATTCAGACCCAGTATGGTTTCCAGCAGGGAAGGGGTACTGTGGATCAGTGCTTGAATTTAGCACTGACTATAGAAAAATACACTAGAATGAAGGACAAAAAGATCTACATGGCATTCATGGACCTGTCTGCTGTGTTTGACTGTGTGATCCATGCTAAGTTATGGAACATAATGGGGGGGGATGGGGGTTGACTCAGCTATATTAATTTTCATCAGACATCTGTACTCAAATGCCGCTAATCAGTCTGCTATACCAAAAACAGAGACTGCACACGTCAATTTAAAATCGCCACTGGAGTAAGTCAGGGCTGTGTACTGGGGGGGGGGGGGTGTTCTTGTAGTAATAGGGTCTTTATTCTAAGATCAACTATGAATTATTTGCTGATTTTATTATGTATTCTATCTGTGCTTTTATGATCATTTTAACCGGATCGAATAAAGATTGAAATTAAATTGAATTGACTGAGAATAGATAGTCCGCTTTTTGCATTCAAAAAGACTGCCTGTATATAGGACATTGTGGTACACACCAGACCTCAACAAGTGAACCAGGAAAGCAAAGAATGGTTATGGCACTTCCCACCAGTTATGATGCATGTGGAGGTTGCAAAGCATGTCCACCTACATGTACAACTAAGACAGTGGTCCTAGGCCTAACAACCCCATGGAGACTCACAAATCATACTAATTGTAATTCAGAAAAATGTATTTATGTAATCAGATTCCTCTGCAATTTACTGCATATAGGGATGACGACTGGAAGAGTAAAAATCAGAATCATGGAACATATGAGCAATGTAAGGTATAAAAATCAATGACAAAACTAACCACAGACGTTTTAGAAAAACAACATAAGATGAATGACCTAAAATGGGTAGTAATAGATAAACCTAACATTACAAAAGTAGGGACAGAAGTGAAATCTGTATTCCTAAGAAGAGAACAAAGGTGGGTGTATAGACTCAACAGCAATCAAATAGGGTTGAATGATGATATACACTGGCATTAGCTCAACAACATATAAAGAAGGGTAGCTGATGACCCTAGGTGTAAGCCACTGAAATACACTGATGAGAAAATAGGAAGGGCCAGACATCGAGGCCAGTCCAATTGTCCATGAACAGCAATAACATCTCTCCCAGCAACCGAAAAAAATACCCATACAAAGATCAATAGTTAAATGGGAGTACCATGGAGGTTGGTATCCGAGGTGGAACACACATAGTAATGAAGGTCCAGTGTGCAAAGAGTGCGACACAAGAATTCCAAGATGATGGCAGGGTTGAGCTAAGAGATAGCCACCTGTAATGTTTTAGCCCAGATGGAGCAATGGGACACTTGTGACGTGGCGGGACGGAAAAGAGCGGAGATATAATGGTGCCCATAGGAGACACCAGTATACAGCGGAGGGGTAGCGAGTGGCAACAAGACGACGGCCCTCCCTTTACGAAGTAAGTGAGCAGGAGGGATGTAGAGTGCAGTGAGTGGTATGAAGCGCTGGGGTTACTGATGGTGAAGTAAACCTGGTAGGTACGGGAGGGGATAGAATACGAAACTCAAATTGTTTAGAAACCGGAATAAGGAATGATACTTGGCGTGTAATACGCGAGTAATAGACATAGGTGTCTAAGTGAGCATGATCACTAGCATATGAATTTATGAATGACTAGGGGGAGCTTTACCTCACGAGTGAAAGGGAATGCTTAGTCTGTAGTACTGAGAACAAGAGCAACACGCTGTAGCATTGAAAGTGAATTTTTTCACTTATTAATAATGATGGCTAAGTTCAACTTTGGGTCTCGTATACCTGAACCCAAACGCCTAAGAGAGAAAAAAGGATACAGAATCCAGAGAGGCACACACGGAAGAGTTCAGATTTGGCTCTCTAAATAAACTTGACAAGAGGTTTAAAAATGCCTGCGATGGAATATAGGAGGAATGCATCAATCACATTGTGTTTTATACAGAGTGTGACACGAGAGTGCGACGTTCCCACCACTACCCGGATTTTTGAGGAAACGAGATGAGACTTGGGTAAGAAGAGCAAATGCTTGAGAAGGGAACATAAAATATAAGATGCACAATATTCATGTGCATGTACACGAAGAAGAAATCACACCACGATGGGTCAGGGCATGAGGAGGATGCTGTGAATGAAATGAGTTTATAAGGAAATTGAGAAATGATATATGAGGGAGCTATTCGTGGTTGAAGAAAATGCCTTTAAAATAAATTGTTTTCTTTCAGGTTGTTCTTGGAGTGACTCATGACTAGTGAATAGGCAACGGTTTGATTGCATATCTCCACATAAACCGGAAGATATAAGGTCATTATTGTAGGGGGTGAAAATAGTGCACATATATCTGGGATCCCAATCCTGATGAAGGCCACGACCCCACGGGGCACGTAGGAGGCCAAAACATGTAGATGTATAACCACACAGAAGATATGGGTGATGTATACTAATGATCCAAGAATATCCCGATTAGATAGTTTTTAATCTTGCCAGGAGAGATCTGGAATAAAGACAGGGTGGACATTCCCCTAGGTAGTTTTAGAAATTTTGTGTTATGAGGATCCTATATCCAGAGGTGGCAGCAGAAACGCTGTTGGTCCTCCAAAATTGTGAACAAACCTCCCATAAACCTTTATTCGCTCCACTCTGTACGTTGGGCTGGGGGAAGTGTGTTGATGCGTGCCCTGTGATGAAGCATGACACGATTAAGTGTGTGAGGGCAATATTAGAAAACTAAAGAGCTTTCCACAGGGAGAACAGGGCAGCTCCTATAGAAGCACATAACTGAATTTCCCCTTCCTTTCCATTGTGTGGAGAAGTGTTGATATTAGGGAGGACGAAAGGAAGAGAAGTACCGCTCACCCCCCAACCCCCAGGGGTGGGGGTGAAGAGAGAGAATGGATGGATGGATGAATGGTATGTTGTCACAGACCTGCCTTTCGGTCCTAGGTCGACGAGGTGTGACCGCGGGCCCCACCATGCCTGCTGTGATGTCTGCCAGCAGCGCTGCGTTCCATTTTGTAGTTTCTGCAAGAAGGATTCTGCGCTGAATCTCTTCCTCTATTTCTTTGCAGCAGCTGTCATGTAGGGCCTACCGGGTCTCCGCGTCCATGCCCGCGGGGCTCCAGCGCATATCTCATCACCAGCAGCGCCAGGGCCCTCATGACCCAGCAGCAGTGTGCTTTAGGGATCTTGTGGGAGCACACTTGAGCTTCTGTAGTTCCATCCAGGGCAGGATTTTGCAGAATTGTTGTACCGGACGGCAGCAGCCTCACTCGGGTGTGGCCATCAATTGTAGATGACTCCTCTACCACCACCTTTGTGGTCTCCCCACCCCATCTTTTGGGGCCTTGTGAATTCGGTGCTCTCTGCACCATGTCACCCATCTTTCCACCTCCCCGGCACCGGGTGATGCAGCTGGCCAAGAATGCTCTTCTGTGTTGCTGATGTTTCACCGTTCTCCCAGAAGTCTCCCACTCCATCTGGAGCTGTAATGTGTGGGGAAGTTCACATCCTCAAACATCAGTTGAGTTTTTACACGAGAGCAGGTCAAATGTGACCCTTCACCAAGACTTGGTAAACTGATTTATAGGTGTGGCATATAGTTCATAATTTTCAATTTTCATAAAGTGCCACAAGGCCGTACAGGGAAATGGGGAGAGGCATAGCAATCCTCACAGAGCACAATTATATAAACCATAAAGAACAGTTGAATGAAAACCGCTTCAAATCAGAATTAATGCACAAACCACTCCTAATAATGAGCGACTGACTACAGTGATATAGAAGGGCTACAAAGATATTTTAGGAGGAGGAAAGGTTAAGGGGGGTGATGAATGGAGGTAGAAGGGTGAAATGCGGTGAAAGTGAGAACGTAGATTCAAGTGAGAATACTAATTTGGTAAATAAGTGGGAAGAGTTGAAACCGAGAGCTACAGAAGAGTGTAGTGCAAAGGCAATAAAACCACTGTAAGGTAGCAGAAGAAAGGTCCGAAGATTGGATGCATGAAACTAGCTTGCACTGGTAGATTTTAAATAGCAGTGTGTGTTTTCAACTTGAGACAATCCTTCAAGTGTTTTGTTTCAACTGGGTTTCCCAAAGTTAAACACCACTCCAGTGAAGGTTTGGCAAGTAACGTTGAAATCTGTGGGTTCCAGCTTTTTCTCTGTTATGTTTTTTTTTAAGTACGTCTGTGTTTTTGTGTGGGTTTATTTTTATTTTTTTGCAGCTGGGATTTTAGGTTTCTCTTGCATGCGGGTTCCTTACACTCATCTGGGTGCTTCTAATTTGCCACACATCAAGACATTAAAAGAATGCCCTCGGACCTATTTTTCGTATGTACATATGTAGTTATTTATTCCTGCAAGCCCTCTTAAAGATCATCAGTGCAGGTTTCTTTTCTCTAGCATTAAAGGAAATTAAATGAATGTATCTGATAGAGTAAGTTGTAGAATCCTTACCTTAGAATTTGTCCTAGGTGTAAGTCTGGATCCGGAGATTTTTTTCTTCAGCGGTACCCCTGTGCGTTGTCAGGTGGCGTTGGTTGGCTCTGTGCCCCTCGTCGGTGTCGTGGGCACTGGGTGTAAGACTGGGGCGCAGCCACTCACCTGAAGTTCAGATGGTCTGCAGGAGCGATGAACTAACTGTTCTCTGTCCTCCTAGAACACCACTCAGCATTACTGAACTTGCAACAGGAGTCCCGGCAGGTGTCCCAAAAGGGAATGGGAATGGGACGAGCAAAAGAGAGAGAGGACACTGCTACTCCACACAGCCTGGTCCAGCCCGGCACCCGTGAGGGGATCTGTTTGCAGAGTAAGGTCACCTTTTTGAGGTCTCTGCGTTTCTCTATAAAATTAGAAATGCAACAGATAAGTACAGAGACGCTTCTGGGACACCCAAGTGCACTCAACACCGAAGCGTAGTATGTTAATCACCTGGTTCTCAAGAGGAGCTGAGATACTCTTAGCCTTTGTCTGTAGGTTGCTGGAGAATGCAATCAAAATAATGGTTCTCTAAGAACAATGCTGCCAAGAGCACTCATTGGCTATGATTATGTGTCATCTACAGCCAGGTAAACGAATGGCACCTAGACACATTGTTTCCTTTGCACAAAAAACCTGAAAACAAATATTCACATCGAGGAACAGGCCAAAAGGGCTACATAAGCCAGTGTCCATACAATATGATGAGCACAGTGGTAACAGGATGCTTCCATGTGCAAGGTGCGGTATCAAGTTCACAATATCCGTCTGAATATCACAGTTCCATGCAAATAGTGTAGAAACAACTCTCGGAAGTTGGAATTGAGTTCAAACATAAAATGACCTCAAGCGCTTGACTGAATACAAATATGAAATGAGTTCAAACATAAAAGGACCCCAAGTGCTAAGCGCGAAACAAATATGTAAATGCCATAGCCTTGAATCAAAAGTCACTAGTGCCAAATACCAGATGGCCAATTCACATGGCAAATATGCGAGGACGAGCCTTTCGATACCAACAGAAAATGTCAGTCACACAGCCTTTCACTTCACACGCTGCCTTAAAGCGTACTGCACTTAGTTGTCTGATGCTTGCTGCAGACCTGGACCGGCACGTGATTCTGTCCAATGGTGAAGGAGGAAAGGCTGAAGCGGTGACAGAAGCAGTCTCCAGCTGAAGCAGGAACCAGGAGATTAAGCCAAGCACTGACAGGTGCGAGGCATGGGCTTTTATACGGAGTTCAGTGGCAGTGAACCACACATGGCTAGCCACCCCCGTAGGCATGCCAGGTGCTTCAGCCACACCCATTAGCATAGCAGGTGCACATGTCCAATAATGTGACACTGAAGCTAGCACCCAAAAACAACAAGCATTGGAAAAACAAGCACTGGCACCAATAAACACAATAAAAGAAACAAGCAGTGGCAAGAAAAGGAAAAAAAAACACTTAGTGGGCATACACGTGAGCAAGCAGAAACCCCTGGGGGTGTCGACATACCAGACAGGACGAGGAGGCACTGGCATGATGTTGCGGGACCTACATAGACGCTGCCCATGTGCGCTGATGTCAGTTCTTTAGTTTTACGTGCCAGCCTAGCGCAGATCTGGAGAGAGCTACCCTTAGCCACTTTTTGGCAAATTTTATTTTCAACTTTTTGTCAACGTCTTTTTTGTGTCATAGACCCCTGGTGCGTCAAGGATGTCCCAGTGACGGACCGGCTTCAAGCCCTGCGGTTCCTCCCACAGGATGATGTCCATGACGGATCCGCACCTCATGTGCCTTTGGTGTCTGGAGCGTGACCACGACCCAAAGATGTGCTCCGAGTACTGGGCCATGAACCCGAAGGCTTTGCGGGAGCTGTTCCGAAAGCTACTGGAGGCCGGGTGCTTGGTTCCACGTCGCTCTTGTTCGAAGGGAAGGTCCTGAACGGTCGCATAGCCCACACTCCTTGCACTCCAAGTCATCAGGGATATACTTGGGTAAGTCAGGGAAGCACAAAAAGAATTCGAAGAAGAACAGCAGTTCTTAGACTTCTCCCTGTCGGTTGGCTCATGCAACGTGGGATCCCAAGCATCGTCACTCGAAGCCTCCGTCTCCAGAGCATACTTCTGGCAGAGTTGGTTGGGGGCCCTGAGACTTTGATGCTGGCGGGTCTGGCCCCAGCTCCCGAAGGTCCCCGTGGATCCAGGCCTGGATACAGATCTACACTGGTCGATCTCACTCAACCTTCCCAGACGTCTGTCCTGACGGCAATGCTCCCAGCATTGAAAGTGCCACCAGTCGGCTCTGACCTCATCCTTGTCCCCGAAATGAACACTGAGCCGGACCAACATCCATTCCGATGCCATAAGGGACTTTCATCCCTGTGTTCATTCCTGGCATTCCTTTTTGACCAGAAGGTGAGGAAGGTTTGGGAGGGCCATCTGGACACCTTAACTGACCAGCTTGAGGAATTGGACTAGAGAATGGACCTGGGTGATGCCAGTAGTCTGGACACTTCCCCTGACACTGGCCTACTTTCTCCCCCTACCATGGCAATGGAGGCGGGAGCTTCCTATGCTGGGGTTGTGAGGAGGGCAGCCGAGGTCCTTTGCCTCGAGCTCCCTACAGTGGCAGTCTGGGCTAACCTTCTGACAGAGGTACTTCAGCCAGCAGCTTCCTCTTCATAACCCCTTTTGCAGTTCATTGAAGCCCTCACAGGTGTCCTCCTGGGCTTTTGATCCAAGCCCAGCACAGGGTCTCCTGTGGATAGGACGATTGCCCCCGCTACTGCCCCGCTTTGGGCGACCCAGCATTCCCAACCAAACACCCCTCTCCTGAGAGCTTGGTAGTCGAAGACTCTTCATCAAAAGGCGCATTTCCTTCAGCTCCTAATGATAGGGAATCCAAGAAGCTGGACCACCTTGGAAAGAAGATGCTGTCTTCCTCCAGCTTGGCATTGCGGACGGTGAATACTGCTTGCCTCTTGGACCGCTACTCCCATACTATCTCAGATACGGTGGAGCAGGTGTTGCTTCTGTGCCAGCAGGACGCCCGGGCCGTTTTCTCTCAAGCAGTGGCAGGCCGGAAAGATGCAGCCAAATTCAGCATATGATGGGGACTGAATACCGAAGACTCACAGGGCAGAATGATTGCCACGTCGATAGCTGTTAGACGCTATGCCCGGTTGAGAATTTCTGGCTTCTCAAGGGATGTCCAGTCTTTATTGAAAGAAATGCGCTTTGATGGCACTCTCCTTTTTGGCAACAAGGCAGGCTCGGTGCTTGAGAGCTTCAAGGATTCTAGAGCTACGGCCAGGTCCTTACGCCGCCCTTCTACCTCACGTCCACCTCAGTCTGCTTTTCGTCCCTTTCGTGGCTACGGAAGGGGCGCCACGCCACGTCCTGCCCAGCCACAGAGTCACTCAAACACTGCAGCCTCTGCGTGGTCACAGACATGGAACCCAGCGCCCCTGTGGGTCAGGAAGCCAGCAAGCGGGCCAGTCTACACTCCCCCCCCCCCCTCCTCCCCAAGGCCTCCAATCCTTCCTAGTCCAATGTTTCTGGTCCATCAGTGATCAGTTGGAGGCGAGAGCCGCCATTACCTCCTCCACTGGCAATCCATCACATCGGACAGGTGGGTTCTGCAAATAATCTCCTTCAAGACTACCCCTCCCTCCATGCCACCTTACGTTTGCATGACGAAGGATAATTTGGCACTTCTCGTCAGGAAGTATTGTCTCACTTGGCTATGGGAGCTATAGAGGGTCCTTGTGCCAGAAGTATGTTGTGGCTGTTATTTCTGCTACTATCTGGTACCCAAGAAGACAAAGGCCTTCGTCCTATATTAAGCCTCCGGGCCCTCAACTTCTGATTCCAGAAGTAAAAGTTCAAAATGTTCACCCTTGCCCAAGTTCTGCCTGCACTCGACCCAGGTGACTGGCTGGTGACATTGGATATTTATTTTCATAACCCCGTCCTGCCGGCCCACAAACGTTGCCTTCAGTTGACTGTGGGCCACTAGCACTTACAGTTCCCCATGCTTTCCTTTGGCCTTACTGGTGATCCTCAGATGTTCACAAAGGTGATGGCGGTGGTCGCAGCTCATCTGCGCAGATCAGGGGTTCCAGTCTTCCCCTATCACGACGACTGGCTTTTGAAGGCGGGCTTGCCCCAGGCTGTCATCTCCCACCTCCAGACTATGGCGGGCCGCCTGCATTCGCTGGGGTTCACTATCAACATGCAGAAGTCACACTTGACTCCCTCTCAATGCTCCCCTTCATTAGGGTGGTTCTAAACACAGTGCAATTTCAGGCCTATCCTCCCGAGCAGTGAGTCTGGAATATTCGGGCTATGATACTGATATTTCAGCCTCTATCCTGAAGTTCAGTGAGAATGACTGAGGCTGCTGGGCCTCATGGTCTCCTGCATCCTGCTGGTGGATCATGCCAGATGGCCTATGCAGGTTCTGCAGTGGGACCTGAAGTTCCAGTGGGCGCAGCATCAGGGGAATCTTTCCGACTATGTCCAGATCTTGGAGGAAACTGCACACCAACTGCAGTGGTGACTCATGAACCAAGATTGGGTCGGAGGCAAATCCCTCGCCCTTCCCCCAACCAGATCTAACAGTGGTGATGGATGCATCACTTCTAGGATGGGTGGCCGCCTGGAAGAGGCAGAGATCAGAGGTGTCTGGTCTGTGGTGGAGTCCAGCCTCCATATCAAACTTTTGGAGCTCCGGGCAATCAGACTGGCACTGAAAGCATTATTTTCCTCTCTCAGGGGAAAGTGGTGCCGGTGTTCACCGACAACCCCACCGCCATGTGGTACTGCATCAAACTGGGCAGGGTGGGGTTGTGGACCATTTGTCAAGAGGCTCTCTGCCTCTGGACATGGCTGGGACATTAGGACATGACCTTAGTGGTTCAACACCTGGTGGGCTCCCTGAACACCAAGTCAGACTAACTCAGTCGTCTGTGCCTAGTCAATCACGAATGGCGTCTCTATCCAGAGGTGGCGCAAGGTCTCTTTCAGCGGTGGGGAGAGCCTTAGTTAGATCTGTTCGCCTCCGAAGAGTGTGTGCAATGTCAGCCGTTTTGCGCTTTGAAGTTTCTAAGACGGCACCCGCTCGGCAACTCTTCGTCGCGAGTGGAGCTTCGGCTTTATGTTCTCCTTTCCGCCTGTACCACTTCTGCCCTGAGTGCTCAAGAAGATCAAGTGCGATCTGGCTCGAGCCATTCTTGTAGCTTTGGACTGGGCACAAAGAGTCCTCTACCCCAACCTTCTGAGCATGAATATCGATCCTGCAATTAGACAGCAGCAGGAGAGGGGTCTTCACCCGACCCTGATCAGTCTCCACCTCCTTGGTTGGAGTATGAGCGGCGGCAATTGACAGCTTTCAACCGCTTAACCTTCCGCCCGAAGTCTGTGATGATATCTTGACAGCCAGGCGTCCCTTCACTAAAATGATATACGCTTGTAGATGGAACGAATTTGTGGCATGGTGCACAGCAAAGGCTGTTGATCCCCTTTCTGCTCCTGTTTTAGAGTTTCTCTTTGTATATACTTTCTTTGGCCCAGCAGGGTGCTGCTTTGGGCACTCTTAAAGGATATCTTGCTGCCCTCTCTGCTTTTTTTGGCTGCCAGATCAGCCTTCTTTATTCAAATCTCCTATTGTTAACAGATTCTTTAAGGGCCTTGCTCATCTGTTTCTTCCATCTTCTTTTGTAATGCCCCTATGGGACCTAAATGTGGTTCTCAACTTTATTTTGTGTGCTCTCTTTGAACGTTTTCATAACTGTCCCCTCATGTTGCTGACTCTGAAAACTTCCTTACTTGTTGCCATCCCCTCTGCTCGCAGGGTGAGCGAGCTGCACACTTTATCTTCTAAGCCCCCTTTTCTATCTGTCCATCCAGATAAAGTGGTGCTTCGGACCAAGCCTTCATTCCTTCCTAAGGTTGTGATACCTTTTCATGTGGGACAATCTATCATTCTGCCCATCTTTTATCTACCCCGCATCTCTCCAAGGAGTAGGAGAGACTCTACCGTCTGGACCCAAAACATGCATTGTCTTTTTATCTTGATAACACAAAAGACTTACAGTTAGATGATCAACTCTTGATTGGCTATGTGGGTGCCAAGAAAGGTCGGGCTGTTCAAAAATGGACCATCTCCTGATGAGTTGTCCTTTGCATCAAAATATGCTATGTTTTGGCGAAAAAGAACTCTCCTGTGGAATTGCGTGCACATTCCACCAGAGCAATGGTGGCAGCCACAGCATTAGCACGTGGAGTTCCAAACCTTAACATCTATCAGGCAGCAATGTGGGCATCCTTGCACACATTTACCAGACACTACTGCTTGGACAGCCAAGTCTGGAAGGATGGTTACTTTGTCCATTCGGCCCTCCAGAACTTTCTGGTATGATCTTAGTTTGCGGACTCTCCTCTGGGGATGGTATTGCTGGGGTATCTATTCTAAGGTAAGGAATTCGCAACTAACTGTCTCCATCAAATGAACATGTTAGTTACCTCCGGTAAAGATGTATCTGGTAGACACATATTCTATTTGTAGATTTCATACCGCCCCATCCATCCTCCACTCTCTGCAAACTTATTTCTAGGGATAGGGACTTCCCTAGAGGGCCCTTGTGACGCAATAGTGGTCAGTGTCTTTCATGGCTCTGCGCTTCTGGATGGGAAAGTCGTGTTAAGAACTGATGTCAGTGCGCATGGGCGGTGTAGGACTTGGCCTTTTTTTGGCTAAAGTTCCCTAAACTTTTTGCTTTCCCTTTTTTCTGACATGGTGTTGCCAAATTAGATACTTTGGACACTTTGCCACTGCTAAACAGTGTCAAAGTGCAAGTGCTCCGTGTGTAAAGTATAATGGTAATTGGTTGTCCATGATTGGTATGTTTGTCTTGCTGGTAAAGTCCTCGGTAAACTGCACTGTGTGTGCTAGGGCTGGTAAAGCAAATGGTACTAGTGGGCCTGCAGCACGAATTGTACCACCCACACAAGTAGCCTTAAAAAGAGAACTCACGCCTGCTATTGCAAGGCCTGCGTGCAGTTTGTTAAACTGCCATGTTGTTCTGACAAGTGCACCCACTTGCCAGACCTTACCCTTCCCATTCTATGCACATCAGACACCTCTAAGGTAGGTCCAGGGTACCTCCTGGGCAGGGTGCAGTGTATGCGAAAGGTAGGACATGTACTAAGGTGTGTGCCATGTCCTCACAGTGAAATATTCTCCATTTGGTTTTCACTGTTGAAAGACCATCTTGCCCATAGGATAGAATGGGAAGGCTGTATAATATGTTTTCCAGCCTATCTTCCCAAAGGCTTAAGATGGAAAGGTGAAGTTTAGTATGCCTGAACTCACAATGTAATAACACATCTTTCTATGAAGGTGTTTTTTGCATTGTGTGTTTATGAGCCACTCTTTTAGAAGTGGCTGGGTTTTTGTGCTCTAAACATTTGTGCCTCTGCCTGGTTGTGGATTGACTGTCTGGATTTGAAAGCGATAGGATCTGGGGAATATCTTCACCCAGGGGAGGAGGTGAGACAGCAACAGGCTGACCTGCATCTGGAGTGTAGGGGGTGGAGTTGCCCCTAGAGGTGAAGAGGCCTGGGTTGCTTCAATAAAACAATTGCCCCATCTCCCCCAAGCCCCCACTAATCAAAGGAAGAAGGTGTCACTGGCAGGGAGGCTCCCAGAACTGGTTTGAACAGGGTCAGTGCCCCCTGAAACACAAAGACTTCAAAGGCATTGAGGGGTATAACTATGAGAGCTGAAGCCCCAGAACTTTGGAGAATGGCTTGATCAAGATTGATCAAGACTGGAGCTACTTCATGGTCAATAGGAACCTTTGCCAAGGAAGAAACAACTGAAGAGACTGAAGGAAAGGACTGACCCTTGCTGTGTGTTCTGGGGCTGGACTGCAGTTTGCCGTTTTAACCAAGGAAAGGCTAAAGGGACTTTGCTGGGTGCTGTGTCCCCCTGCTTGAAAGGACTTTGCTGTGTCCTTAAGTAACTTATCCCCAACGGCCCGAGGTGAGCTGGCTCTCTGTTGCGGAAACACAGGAACACAAAAGTTTCCAGGAGAGTCTCAGTGGTGCTGTGTGTGCATGCTTGTTGCAGCCTGAGACCCTCGTAGGTGTGCCCTGTGATCGTGGGCACCGGAAGTCCAAGCAAGGATCAGTGACACAGTGTTCATGTGCTTTTTGCAGCCTGAATCCCTTTGTGAGGATTGTCCAGTTATCGTGTGTACCAGAATCCAAGTGAGTCTCATCGACGCTGTGTGCGTGTGCTATGTGCACGGTGAGACCTTCGTGAGGATTTGCCTTGTTATTGTGTGCACCGGAATCCAAGTGAGTCTCGTCGATGCTTTGTGCGTGTGATTTGTGCACCGTGAGACCTTCGTGAGGATTCGCTTTGTTATCGTGTGCATCGGAATCCAAGTGAGTCTCATTGACACTGTGTGCATGTGCTTGGTGCACCATGAGACCTTCATGAGGATTTGCCTTGTTAACGCGCACCCGGAGTTTAAGTGAGTCTCAGTGACGCTGTGCTCGTGATATTCATGCAGCCTGAGACCTTCGTGTTGAGTGCCCGGTGATCGTGCACCTGAAGCTCAATGAAGTCTCAGCGACGCTGTGTGCGTGTGCCCTGTGGCAGCCTGAGATCTTCATAATCGGAGCAGCCCGGACTGGCAGCCCAGGAGGAGCCGAGCCACCGGCCCGAGCCGGCAGTTGCCAATTCACAAGGATTGCCTTGGAGGCCCAGCCGCTGGACGAGGAGAAGAGTGAGTTTGCGCCCCCCTAGGTAACGTGTGTTGACTCCTGAGGCGTGGTGCAGGCTCGGAGGGAGATGCTCTCGGCCTCTCTCTTATTCCGGCAGTACGAGCCTCTGTTTCAGCTCGCATCACGGCCTGTATTGCCAAGGGAGTGGCAGTACAGGGGCCGGAGTGCGGAGCTGCACTTTTTGATTACATCGTACCTGTGTTGGGAGCAACTGTTGGGAGGCTGATAGCAAGTCAGACGGAGTGGCGGAGAGACCGCCTAAGGCACAGTGATCGGTGCCTAGATGAATTACGCATTATTCCATTTCTGCATAACAGAGTACCTGAGTGTCGTATTACACATTGCATAATTTCTGCATAACGGAGTACCTGATTAGTGTATGATGCATGGCATTATTTCTGCATAACAAACTACCTGATTGTCGTATGACGCATTGCATTGTTTCTACATAACTAACTACCTGATTAGCCTATTACGCATTGTATTATTCCTGCATAATGAATTACCTGATTAGTGTATTACGCATTGCCTTATTTCTGCATAATTATGTACCTGGTGAGTGTATTACGCATTGCATTATTATTACCTTGCAAAGTGCCGATTGTTGCGTTACACATTGCATTCTTTTTACATTGCAGAGTGTCTGATCGTTGCGTTACGCATTACATTATTTTTACATTGCAAAAGTGCCTGATTCTGGTATTACGAACTGTATAACGTATTAGGAATACAGGAGAATGTTCAGAAGTGCTCATTGATACCGCCAGAACTTACAAGGGCTGGCTGGCCTAAGAACTGGCCAGGAGAAATAGTACACAAACTCATATGTTGGATTTATATCGTGTGGTCTTATCGTATATCTTCTTATATAAAGTTTATACTTGTTTTCATAAAACTCGTGTGGAGTCCATTTGTGATGTCATCATTGGGTTGCTGTGAGCGTGGTTGCAAATACTTTACACATTTACCTTGAAGATAAACCTGGGTGCTCGTACCAAGCTACCAAGGGGTGAGCGGGGCTATCTCAGAAGGCGACCTTCCTTTCCCTGACCTGGAACCGCAGGTCCCTATTTGGCCTACGGTACCCACCTCAGCCACCCAGGGATTACGGGTCTAACAGGCGGCGTCTATGTAGGTCCCACGACGTCATCTCTGCGCCGACGATGAACGCGGAGCTGACCAACGCCACCTAATAATGCGCAGGGGTACTGCTGAAGAAAACATCTCCGGTTCCAGAATGATGCTTGGAGCAATTCCTAAAGTAAGTGTTAGAACTGGGGGTCTCCAGTTACAATGGTATACACCTTTGTCCAAATAGGGACCCTTGCTCCTAAGTCAGAAAAAGGGGATTACATTCCTAGATAACCCATGCTCACCTCCTTGGTAGCTTGGCATGAGCAGACCGGCTTATCTTAGAGGCAGCGTGTTAAGCATTTGTGAATACACACAGTAATACAGTGAAAACACTACAGATGAACACAACACAGGTTTTATAAAAATAAGTATTCTTTATATAGACTTAACACAAGACCACAAATGACTAAAACCCCCAATACTGTACTCAAAATTGACTTAAAGATGGTAGAAGTTACTTAGTTCAAGTGGGTGATAAATGCGACCCAGTTCTCACAAAAATACCTGGATGCATAACGGAAAACAAACAAAAGGCTTGCAGCATTGGTTCCTTGCTTCTGGGGAGAAGATGCGTCGCGCCTCAGTGCTTGCGCAGAGTAGGGGATGCGTCTTGATCCTTAACGGGGAGGAGGTGATGCATTGATTCTCGTCCTGGGGTCCGGTTGTGATGGGCAAGATTGTGCCTTGATGCGATGCAACAATCCGGCGCGATGCCGTAAGATGGCGCCCTTGAAGCAACGATGCAAAGACGATGCGTACATGCCCTGGCAGCCTTGCAACGACTCTGTACTATGGAGCCACGGCAGGCCCTGCGACACGCTTCTCCGATGATGCGACGGCGACCCTCTCTGTGGTGTCACGCTTCTCCGGTGATGTGACAGCGGACAGCTGCGATGAAGACACGCTTCTGGGGAGATGCGGCGGCGGCACGATTCTCTGGCGATGCGACAGCAGAAAGCTGCGATGGCGACACGCTTCTTCTCGTTGCTTCGAGCTTCCAGCGACACGCAGGCTTCTGCAGATAGAATTCCCAGCAAGGAAATTCAGAGGGGAGCTGGTGGTGAAGTCTTTTATCCCTGAGACTTCTGCAGGAGGCAGTCACAAGTTCACGCCCTTGGAGAAATATTCTGCAAGAAGATAAAGTACACACAAAGTTCCTTCTCCTCTCCTTGGCACTGAAGACGCCACTGTAGGCCAACCCAGCACACTGGCAGGAGGGCAGTCCACTCCTACAGCTTCCTTTGGATATTCTCCTTGGCAGAGGTTCGTCTTGTTCCAGAAGTGATCTAAAGTCTTGGGGTCCCCATATTTATAATACTTTTCTCTTTGTTCTCTGAAGGCAGAGTGGCTTTTGCCTAGTCTAAACCAGTTCTGGTCAGTCCTGGAGCACTCTGTTTACATGACTCCTTTCCTTTCACAGTGCAGGGCAGGGACATCAGACGCACCACAGGAGGTGGAGCCAGCATTGTGGAGGGAAGGCACAGCCCTATTCTGGTCCTAGGTGCAACTCCTCCCACCCATCTGCATGTAGATCTCTCTATTCAGCCCTGTGCTGACTCATCCTGTCTCCTGGAATGCCCCAGCCTCTGTCACTCACAGAACCAGACACACAATACACAACCTAGTAGAGGCAGGCTTGGATAGTTAGGCAAGAGAATACCTACTTTCTAAAAGTGGTATTTTCAAACACAGAATGTTAAAACCAACTTCGCTGAAAGATGTATTTTATCATTCTGAGTTCAGGCATACTAAACTTGAATTTCTAACATGTTCCCCGATTCAGTTCGGATTATAAGATGTAATATTCAAACTGCCCATTCTGGCCTACGGGGAACAGGTAGCCTTGCAATAGTGAAACATGAAAATGGCTGTAATTCACTATTCGGACATGCCACACACACCTGGGCATGTCCTACCTTATACTTACAATGCACCCTGCCCTTGGACCTACCATAGGAGTGTCAGATATGAAGAAAAGGGAAGGTTTAGGGACTGGCAAGTGGGTGCACTGGCCTAGTCGACATGGCAGTACTGGACTGCCCATAGGCTCTGCGATGGCAGGCCTGAGACACACTTTACAAGCTGGGCACACATGGTGCACTGTACTAGGGTCTGACAAGTAAATCAAATAACCCAATCATGTAGTCACTAATTAGTACAACAATTTAACATAGCGAGAGCATATGCACTTTAGCACTGATCAGCAGTGGTAAAGTGCCAGGAGTCATACAACCAGCAAAAACAGGTCAGAAAAAACAGGAGGAAGGCACAAAGTTCAGGGATGACCCTGCAAAAAGGACCAAGTTGAATAGTAAGGAATCTACAACTAACATATATCTCTACCAGATACATTGTTATTGAAGGTAAGTAACTTGTTTTTATGGCAGAGGAAGTAGTTAATGCAACCTTTTATTTTGCAGGATTTCTAGATAGGAGTCAGGCAAATGTAGAGGAGGACCATTAGGTGCCTTCTTTTTCCAGTACCGGAGCCTCCATCTACGTTTTTATAGACTGTTGGATGGCCTGATTGGTAGAAACAGAAATGGGCCATCAAACCAGAAACAATTTTAAAATTTAGTTAAACAATATTTTATAAAGGGAATGATCGCTTTCCTTGGTCACCAATGTTGGCAAGTAGTGGGTGAAACGCAAGGCTTCTATAAAGAGTTGATGGCATCAGAACATTGAAACAATACATTTCAGAAATGTAATTTAAATATTCTTTTTTTTTTTTAAAACAAGTTTTATTTGTCACGGTTCACATAAGCTGCAGAGCTCCGCAACCTGGAGACTGCTGCACACATCAAGCACACAAGAAAAATGACGTTGACTTTTATAAAAGTGAAAAGACCAGAATAGAACAAACCCCTCCCTCCTCCCCCCGATTGCGCCCATACCCCTAACAGAAAAGTTAGTACATCTCTGGGACAATACACACAGCCCTGCAGCCACTCTGCAAATCCCGGCTTCCACTCACCCATCAACCCGGCAAATGCATATCCCCCTCCGGCTGTGTATCTAGACCCAGTCCCCGGTAGTCCGCCCATCTTTTCCAAATCTTGTAATGCTTGCGGGGGCACCCCCTAGCTATGAATATCGGCTGTTCAAGTCCCTTGCAAAAATCCATCCCATTCCTCCATGCAGCCAGTGACGGAGCCCGGGGCGCCTTCCAAGCCCTGGCGATGTCCCTCTTTGCCAACGTGAGACCTAACGATAGGAGGTGTCGCTTGTATCTATTTCCCCAACTCCCTCCATGACATGTAGCAGGGCCAAGCGTGGCATGCAAGGAAGCTCCCATTATTCATTTGATTTTTAGAAAGCTTTAAAATTCGAAAGGGCAAAGCAATTGGACAAAACTGTTGAGCACCAAAACAAGAAGTCCATGATCTCATCTGACATTTGAGGTCCTTTACCAGTATCAAAGTTGGTGTACTGGACCTAGGAATTACTCTTAATTTCTTGAGTTTGCTTCAAGATTGCTTCCTGTTGGCAACATGTCTTGGGACTTGATCTCTGTCAACTTACCCTTTCAAGGACTTGCATAGAGGCACTTATGGGAAAGAAAGTAGTACCCCTGTTTTTCAACCCACCAACTACTTGTTGAAAAGGTTCTTTGAGGTGCTAAAAAAGTTAATGGCTCAAATTGCAGCTGGTCCAGATGTATGCTCCCAGAAGTGTTCCTTAGGGGGTGTGAAGTGCTTTCTGGTACCTGTAGGGGTGGCTTGCTTGGAGTGCTCAAATAGCTTTCAACAAGCAAACCACAGTTTCCCCTACAGCCCTATAGTAGCAGCAATACACTGAGATTGACATTACCAGGAACCAGATCCAGGACTGAGCTGTGCTGTAGATAGATCCTTGCTTCAGAGCACCATACATGTCTTTCAGTGCTCCAGCAGTACTTGCTTTCTGTTCATGAGACTTTCTGGTGGAGGTTGAGCATTTTAGATTCTTGTAACCTTTTTGAAGGGCCATTAAGTTACATATAAAAGCCAACTATTACGTATGTTATGAGAAAGAAGTGGTTGATCTACATGCATATTTCTAGTTTGTCTCAATCAGTGTGGTGGCCTGGCTTGAAATGAGCCAGTTGGAAGTGTTGGTTTCATTCCACATGGTTCCTTCCGGTCTACATTTCTGTGTGAGTCCAGCCTTAATGTAGTACTGGAAGGCAGTAAGAGTTAAGGGGTCTTTGCAACCCTTACTCTACATATTATTGAGACACAGTTGTTTGAAGAACACATTCCTTCACAGATGTGACCAACTCTGTTATTGGATACATTTATAACCAGCATTGGCAAAGCCAATAGGTTTTGTCTGTGCAAGGTGTTGGCTTTGTCAATGTTTTTTAGCCATGTTGTACAACAGATTGGTGTGGTTGCTTTGCAGCACAGTAGAAAGTCTATTTTTTTTTAAACACAAAAAGAGCTGTGATGCAGCCAGACTTGGTCAAGGCAACAGACAGCAAGAGAGATGGATGTTGAGGGCAACTGCAACATGGACAGCAGGAGGGTGGGTGCATAGGCAAGACTGTTAGAAGAGGGAGGCTGAGTGGGTACACAGCCAACATGGGCAGTGGGAGTCAGGGGGCAAAGCCAACACAGACAGCAGGAGTGAGGAGGCAAAGACAACACAGACAGTGAAAGGGTATAGCCAAGACTGACATCATACTGTTGCCAACACGGAAAGTGGGTGGAAGGAGGGGCAAAGCCAATATGCCTAGAATGAGAGTGGGGGAGAACCAAAATGGACAGAGTGAACAATGGAAAGAACTTGGAGTGGGAGAAATATATGAGGGAGACACCTGAAAAGACCCACTCTGGTAATTTTGCTAAGTAATGAGGTGGGCCCTAAGCCAACTGTATGGAAACAAAAGATCTCACAAGTGACGATGCATGCCTGTCTTAGACATGACTTAAAAATCCTCTTTCTCTGAACAAGTTTCCTCCTTATACCTGGCTGATCTCAGTTAAGCTTTCAACTGCCCCACCTGTCCGAGATGTCAGCCAAATAGACAATTTGGGCTGTAGAGTTGGTTCAGTGGTGGTGACATTAAAGCTGCAAAAGCCTTGGCAGCATTGGGCTGCTATGACCACAAAATGTGGTACAACAGCTCACCACTGGTTGACCCTATCCTGAAGAATAAAATGGAGTTTGCTAAGCCTATCGTCCATGAGAGAGCCACCGCATCAGCAGCCATCATGTATACTGCTTTGGACGTTTCCAATGCAGGCTTCCACCAGCTGGCAGAAGCAGCTGTTTTGAGAAGGCAGGGCTAGCTGAGATCTACCACTTTCCATCTGGAAGTCCAAGCAAAGATACTGGATACGCCATTTGATGGAAACACCCTGTTTGGGGAAACAGGTTGTTGATGCCCTGCAAATTATTGAAACAGACCTCAATACAGCAAAGGTTGTTCAGGCTTACGTGTTTGCCTCTGCATGGGAGTCCATAACAATTGATTAGTGGGGGTGTCAGATTGTACATTCAGGATGTCCCTTGGAGTTTGTTCAGAAACCACTGATCTCCCCATCCAATAAGTGACATCTTCACCTTTGAGCTAAAATGGGACATTCTGCTCTTCCTTCAAAGGAGCGATTGAAACTGCCCTTAGACCCCAAGAGAAATCAGGGATTTTATTCTTGGTTCTTTTTGATTAAAAAAAAGACGGGATAGTGGAAGCCTATTCTAGACTTCGGGGAACTGAACAAGTTCCTTAAAATATTTTCAAGTGGTAACTCTTCAGGAGGTCCTCCTCATGCTACAGGAAAACATTTACCTGATGTCCCTGGATCTTGAGGATGCTTATTTCCGCATCCCTGTACACCCGTAGCACTGAAAATACATTTTTTCTATGGCGGACTGACTACCAATTCAAGTCATTTCCATTCAGCCTCTAGTTAGCTTCTTGAGTATTCACCAAGTGCATAGCACGGGTTGTTGCCTTAGTCGGATGGCAAGGTCACCAGAAATACTTGTACTTGAATGATTGGCTCGTCAATGCTCCTTCAAGGAAAGAAGCAAAGGTTTCTACAGCCACTTGTATCAACCTGTTTCACTCACTCAAGTTTAACATTAAACATTGACAAGCCATTTATAAAACCTCAGACGAAACTGCAGTTCTTTAGGGCAGTACTGGACATGCAGTTAGAAAGGTGTTTCCCTTTGCAGACCGCGTGATGAAGCTCCAAGCCATGGTACAGTGCTTCACTATCCAGCAGTCCACCATAGTCAGGCACTGCAAATCTCTGCTGGGTCTGATATCCTGTGTAGGCCCTACACCTTTTTTTTAATAGACACTGGATGAGACCTTTCCAAAAGAAAACGGACAACCAATGGACAGCTTAGGGGACAATCTTTTCAGTATCACAAAACAACTGAAGCAGTTGATGCTGTCATGGCGGTATCCCACAAATCTCAACATAGGCCTCCCATTCCACCCTTCAGCAGACGGAGTGCTGCTAACCACAGATGCTTCCATAAGGGATGTGGAACTCGCAAGAGTTCTTAACCATAGGCCTCTGTTCAAATACGGAAATATCCTGGAGCTCTGTACCATACGTCTTGGGCCTACAATGATTCCTCCTGAGACTGGCAGTTCAGGTGGTCCTCATCAGGACAGACACCACAACATCTACGTTTTACATCTACAAGCAGAGAGGATCAAGATCCCGTCCTTTATCTGAAGAGGCACACTTTTTGTAGGGCTGGGGCATCACCCACAAAGTCGACATCACTTTGGAACATCTGCCAGGATGCCTGTATGATTAGATGGATGCACTACTCCATCAGACTGCCATGAGCGGAAACTCCACCAGGTTCAAGTGGATTATATTTTCCACAAGTGGGGTCACCCAACATTGGAGTAGTTTGTTAAATGGAGCATCAGGAACTTTCTGGTACCAGGCACTAGAAGGATTTTGCAACCAGGAACCAAGGATAATGCATTTTTGATTAAATAGTCCAGCACCTCTGCCTACTCATTTCCTCTTCTCCTTAGTGTACTTAGGAAGTTGAACGCAGATCACTGTACTATGATTCTCATTGCCCCGGCATGGCCACTGCAGTAATGATACACCAAGCACCTGAGACTATCTGAATTTTTGGTGGTGCCATAGAAAAGTACCCATTGGTTCCTCTCCTTGCATAACAGAAACCTACTCCATCCCCACCATAGTTGTTTATCCTGACTGCAAGGTACCCGACTACCTAGATTTCAGTTGTTTGAACCTGCTGGTGGGCTGCAGAAACACCCTGGCGAAAGCACGAGCACCAGCAACCGAAAAGGTACTTAACATCAAATGGAAACAATTCTGTCTATGGTGCAGAAGCTGAGGATTCTACTCAGTATCTGTACAGCCCCATCAACTACTTCCATATATTTTCTATACGTAGGCAAGAGTAGTCTTGGTTACTTATTAGTGCGAGTACATCTGGCACCGTTATCAAGGTTCAGCAGTACAGAACACTCTTCGTCCACTCTTTTCTCACAGAGAATCGTAAAGCAGTTTATGAAATTACTTTTCAAAGCATTTCCTCGTACATGGCACCCTCTAGTCCCCTGGGAGTTCAACACGGTGTTGAACTAACTTATGCTACCTCCCTTGGAGCCGATCCACAGGGTGCATTTTTAATTCCTCTCTTAGAAGATGGCACTTACATTGGCAAGGACCGTAGGAGAGATGCAAGCTTTTACTGTAAAAAAAACCCTTTCTCTGCTTGGTAAGAGACTGTTTTTTTGTCGAATCTGGTTTTATTGTTTTAAAGTTACACTTTACAGCACAAGCATCACTTATAAAAGCTCACAGTCCTAGTTAGCAAGAGACTGTTTAAAGACTAACCACACATTCACGCCTAATGTCCCTACTGACTGATTTTACCAAAACCATCTCCCTCAACACAGAGGTCGTTCAACTTGCTGGATATTGACAAGGTGAATACCATGCAGTTTTCTAACAAACATTTTGTGTCCTTCAGCCATCCAGGAAGAGGCCGTGCCCTGTCAGATTAAAAGTTGGCTATCGGCCTGCATCACCTTTTGCCACAGCAAGGTCTTCTGCAGGGAAAAGTGAGGGGATCTTCCACCATGAGCATGGTGATGACTGCAGCTCTCTATGCTAGTGCGCCCTTAGAAGGTCTCCGCATTGCAGCTCATCGGGAAGAGCAGGCACACATTCACGAAACACTACTGCATGGATGTGAACGCAGAAGCTGATTCTGCATTGAGGCAGGCAGTACTCCACCACCTGTTTCAGTAAAGGGGAGCCTGCTTCCTGCTTTGTTGTAAATGTCACACACTGCCTACTGTTCTGATTAAAGCATGTGAATATATGAACAATTCAATACTGGACAAGAAATGAGTTACTTTGCTGTTACTCTGATTCTCCAGCGTTGGTATGTTTCATATATTCATATGCACATTATCAAACATTCAACACCCCCCCCCCCAGTCATGGATCTGGGTTACATTCATAATTTTTTGCTCACTATTTCATCGCAGTTTGGACACAGCCATATGCAGATCAGTCTTGACCCTGCTGACCATGGGAACAGTTCAGCCCAAACTGCCAGGCCAGGTCCTCCTTGGACTTGAAACACAGTCCAAGGAGGACCTGTTCTGGGAGTTCGGGCTGGACTGTTCCCATGGAGAGCAGGGTCAAGACGGCTGGATCCAAACTGGGGTAACATTATGAGTAAAATAACAATGGATTTGACCCACATCTGTTACTGGGGGTGAATGTTTGTCAATGTTCAGCATCCCTCCGTCTGCTTTTTGTGTTCCTATAGTCGCTCTAAGTAGGAAGGGTATGCTCAGACGTGGGTCCAGTGCTCACTTTGCCACTGGATTCAACTTAACCTGGCTGATTAGGGGAGATACACTGAAACCGGTCCCAGGAAGCTTGTTTTTCCGGACCAGGGAGGACCTGGTCTGGCAGCTGGACTGGACTGTTCCTATGAAGAGCAGGGTCAAGACTGATTTGCATATGGCTGGGTCCAACAGGGGGGCGGTGAGTTAAAGAACAATGGATTTTACCCAGATCTGTAACTTGGGGTGAATGTTTGACAGTGTTCAAGCATCGTCTTGTGTTGCTATGTGATAAATGTTTGCCAGTGAATGTGATCCATTGTCCTGCATTCCCAACCTCCTCTTGAACTGTTTGATCTTCCTCAAGGCTGCCGCCTTCACTACAGGGTTATGCACCCAATGCCTACCCTGTAGGTACCTCAACCTCTGTCTCGGGTAGACCAAACTGGTCATTGCCATGTTCAAAGGTCCTTGTTGCTCCACTCAAAAGATGCCGCTCATAGTCAGACATGTCCTCCATTCTTGCAAACACCTAAATGTCTTCCTATCTATACCCTGTCTAAAAGTCTTCATTTCCCCACATCGGCGTGAACGGGGATCCGCAACATCATCAGGCTCCGGCTAGAATAAATGCTGTCCCAGACCCTCAGCCTCACCCTGGTTACTGGTGATATGTGCAGTCTATGGGTTCTCTTAGAAGCTGTGCGAAGAGGTGCTGCTCACTCGCGCCTTCACCGCTGTCTTCTGCTACCAGGCCAAAACTCAACTCTGGAAATATTCACAATATCCCATTGTGGGCAGCGTCTCTCCCATCAAGTCCCTTTTGACCCGGTTGAATGTTTTTTCAGCATCTAGAGAAAGACACACTGACCTGCGTTAATATAATTTTTCTCTTGTGTGAATTACTTTTTGTTGAGTTCCACTTATAAAGGTTCTAGAGCTATGACATTAGAGTTCTAGATACTGAACAACAGCTGTTCAAGTTGCTTCAGTCCAGATGTGCCCCCTGTACTAAGAATGCCTTAGTCTCTTGGGTCAGCCTGCACTGTGCGCTGTGTTTTTAAAAATTGTAATCCCTGTATCTCATTCAGTGAGCTTGACCATCTGGACAGTCCACCCGAGGTGGTGCTTTTTACTTTTCTGTAAAACAGAGATGGGTTGAACACAGATGCCCAAATGTATGCCCATACTGAGTTGGGTTGGTCCTGCTACACCTACCCAAGCTTTGTGTGATTGACTGGGTCTTAGTGGATTTGCTGTCCAGTTTAAGCACTTTTACCCTATGTGGGCAGAGTGCATACTGGTTCTGGATGGTTAAATGTCCATCTCAGGTCCTTAAATGAGTTTCCTTGCCTTCGTCATGTGCGGGGCCTGTATGAAATATTGTGTGTATGTGGCTGTTGCGCAATAAATGTTGACTCCTTCCCAAGTACCTTCTGAAATGGAGCTCTGAGTACAGTCACATTGGACCGCCAGTGGCATCAGAAACGGCCATGGATAGGCTGCCGGAAGAACCACGGTTGGGGCAAAGGTCCTCTGCATGGCTTTGGGTAGCTGTGCCTATGGTTTTCCACCAGTGAGCTTGACAATCATGCAAGCACTCTGGAGTTGGTCTCTTTGGGGGTCCCTCATGGCACAATTCAAAGTATCCCTCCTTATGTTGGAGCAGCTTCTGCCCTTTCAAACCCCAGCGTATGCGGTGACTGACTGGTCTGAATCGAACTGGAGCACAGGACCTTTCCCTTGGGAGATTAACTCCTGGCTTTCAGTAACAGTCCATTCGGGTTCCCATAGCCAAAATCCTTTATATTCTTCATGCCTAGGAAGTGTATAGAAGATGAGTGTACATGGTTTTTTTTTTTTTGGTACAGAAATACTGCTGATCATTGGGGTCCATTTAGGTTGCATGTTTGTTGTGCATAAAATGGTTTCCTTCTTTGTGTTTGAACGGGCTATGTCCATCTCGGATCATCCATTCTGATTTGCACTTATTTGTAACCCCATCCCTGAAACTTGTGTTTCTGGTGTGTCTGGGAGTTTTCAACCTGTTACCATTTATCTCAGAGCAGTTTTCTTCTACATTGATGATACTCACTCAACCCCAGTTTCCTCAGTTAAGAGCATTTCTTGGAGGCTTCAGTTTGAGGCCAATACACTGAACACCTTCACCAGTCAGAACTATTGTCACTGTCAACTCTGTGTGCGAAAGCCTATGGAATCTGTCCATTAACAAGGAGAGGACGATACTACAGGATTGGAGGTGAGCACTAACCTTTGAATTGAGTAGGCCCTCTTCACGTTTGCTACTAATGTGCCTAAAATACACCAGTTGTGTTAAACTGGTGCAAAATTTGACATTATTCAACGTTCCCTAATTAGATCGCGTTCATGGCAAATTTCTAGCACGTGAATAATGCAAACGAAGAGGACGCGAACAGCTACTCTCTGTAGCATGTTTTTTAAAGGATTGTTTTGTGTGAAATGCATCCTTGTGTCCAAAATGGACACAAGGACGCATTTCAAACTCCTTTATAGTGCTAAATGCCAGATTTGCATATTACGTAATTGTAATATTTGCAGAACTTTGCATAATCCTGCATGAGCAGATTACATGAATTCTGCTCAACCCTAGAATTTACAGACCCTCTGCTTAGCTCTTGCAACCTGCCTTATTTCAGTAAGGGATTAAAGTACTGGAAATCCTTAACCTGTACTTGGTTCATTCATCAGCATTGGGGAAGAAGACACTAGAACATGGGTAACATTTCTGATTTATTATTATATTCAGGACAAGACTTTGGGAAAACCTGTTGTGTCTTCTCAATGCTCTGACCTAGGGAGAGACGAAAAGGCCTACACGCCTACCTTCTTGCTGAGGAGTTGGACTTAACACTGACAGGAGAAGATACATGTTGTTTGGCTGGTGTGTTTCTGATTGATACTTCCAACTGTAGATTCCTTAATTTGGATACTTCTTAGATGCCACACTGGATCTGGAAAACTTTTCTCCTTAGCAGTGCTCCAGCGCACCGCTGGGTGTAGATTTGCGATAGAACAATGTCCTCAACGAAAGCTACATAGTTCAAAGCATGTGTTGAATGTCTTAAACAGATGTACGTGCCAGACCAGCATGAGGTATACCTCTGGTGTTTAGATTCTGGGCCAACTCCAAGTCATGCGAATAATGTGCCCTCATGCACCCTAAGGCAATTTAAGACAGTGACGCTGTATGTTTCCGAACTTTGGGGAAAAAACACATGTATCCCACTCTAGGTCAAGGGCGCTGAACCATTTTGCTCTCTAGGCCAATCTCACAACTGGTGGTCCTCGCGGTTGAGGTCATCCGCCAACTTCAAGTCCGGGCGGAAGCACAACAAGGTGAAGCTGAACTCCTCTTTGGATGGGGATTGACTGGATGGAGTGAAGCCAACAGGGTGTCATGGTGCCACTTGATCTCTCTCCCTGATTGAGGAGCGGATTCCACAATTGATCCCATAGGCGGCAACGCCGCAGCAGTCCGAGGCCCTTTAATGAAGCCATGCTATGTGTTTTTGGTACTCTTCCAGCTTCCTCTGGCAAACCTTTGGGCTTCAGTGATCCTCCATGGCCTCTAGTCATTTCACCGCCAATGGGTCCCCCTGTGCATTCTGAGCACCTTAATGCAGTCTCTGGTTCTGCACCAACTCTGTTGCTGGCTTCCTTTCAGGCTTCAAAGCCTGCAAAAGTACCTTCTTTGCCCAAGCGAGTCCCAATGTTGCTGGCGCCGGGGTGGATCCAATGCCGACTCCGGAGTCTGATCCAGAGCTGAATTTGCCGAGGTCGGGATCTGACTCCACCTCAGCGCGCATAGTCCTCATGCCGTCTGATTTGGACAAAACTCTTCTGCTACTATGGAGCAGTCCTCAGTTGCTACACCAGCTTTTAGGTTCCAATTCAGATCAGAATTTGCCACACTTTGGAGATGATTTACCCCCAAGTTAGTATGACAGTCTATATATATATTTATCAGAGGACAGTGGGTTGGATACTTCCCCTGATACAGTATTTATTCCCCCAAACCTCTATGAGTGCCAACGGAAGAGGGCTTTCTTTGCTGTAGTTATTGATGTCCTGCTGATGTTCTGAATTTGCAAGTTCCTACTTGTAAGTTTAAAACAAATGTGCTGAAACTGACACACATGATCTAAACCTTGCTCTTATGCCACAGTGAACAGACAAGTGGCCAGACGTCACAGACCATCACCTACCAACCCTAATTTTCTCACACAGAATCTTTCACACAAGAGTTTGATGGTCCAAGCTTCCACCAGCAAAGGGAATACTAATGCATTCCCCATGACACGTCCATATGGAGTCGAAAAAGATTTAGGCATTCAGTAAGCAAATGTTCTCTGGAGCAATCTAGATTGCGGTCGGTCAGTGGTAATTGTCTATTAATTTTTACTTACTGCCCTCTTGAACATGGTCAGCAAGATCTTAGTAGCGGTTCTTAAGAGTTCAGAACTTCTTTGGCTGAAACCATTTAAGATGGTCAGGATGCAACACAATATATATTTCGGGCTGCTGAGGATTGCTTAGGGCGAGTACTTGCACTAGTGTAGTGCTTTGTCAACCCCAATGGATGATATCCACAGACATTTCTAAAGTTGTGCAGGCATCCTTCATGAATATGCCTTTTGGTGGATCCTGCGAGGAGCACTACAAGCAAAACTGGGTCGTTGCACTCTTTCACCCCTGCCAGACAGTTTCCCCCATCAGGTTCAATCATCCTGGAGAATATTTCAGAAGTTTGGTCTATAGATCGCATTAGGCCCCTTGCCCCGCTGCAGTCACCTCATCCCTTTCGAGGCCAGGAATGGAGGATCAGATGGTGTGCAGGTCACCAGCCCCTGCTCCCCTCTGGCATCCGCTTTAAATGCTCATTAGTTTTCTCTTAGTGGCACAAAAACACTGTGGGCAGCAGGATTCAACAATCTCTCCCAGGGTGGTAGCACATGACATCCAACAGATGGGTCCTCTAGATTATCCAGCAGGACTATGTCCTCCAGTCTCTTTCAGACCCTGCTCAGCTTCTGTCCACAACAGAGTGGCAATTAGAGGAGCACCTATCCATTTTATTGCAAGAGGTGCACGCTCTGCTGTCCACGGTGCAATTGACAAGGGTGCCAGCCTCAGAGATGGGGGAAAGGTGGTTACTCCCACGATTTCCTTGTGCCAAAGAAGGATGGTGACATTCATACAATTTTAGATCTTCACCCCCTGAATACCTTCCTAAAGAAGAACAAATTCAAGTTCTTTCTGGTTTTGATCCTGGCGACTAGATTGTTGCCTTGGACCTTACTGCACACGTACTTTCATTAGCCCGCCTGCTGTCCCACCTAAGGTTCACGATTGGCCAGGAAATTTTAATTTTGTTGTTTCCTCTTTGCCTTACCAGTGCCCCTCTAGTCATCTTCAGGGGTTGGATATACCACTAGCTGTCAAAGGCAGTCTCACCACAGTCTGTTATAGACCGCCTTCAGACAACTGTGAACCTCCTGACATCATTGGGGTTCTCGATCAACATCCTGTTCCAGAAGGTACAAGCGGGGTCACATATAACACCACCCATGCATGCTGACGTCAATTCCTGCAAGGACTGTGTCCAGATGAATCCAAAAACCATCTGAGAACATGAAGCTCTGTGTGGAAAAACAGCTCAAGACTCCACGGAGGTCCTGCTCCACGTCAAGCTCAATATTACAGGCCCCCTTTTGAAGTTATCCCATGGCAGATTATCTTTGTGGTCGATGTCTTTGAGTACATCCAAGAAAAAACATAAGAAGTAGAAGCAGGACTCAGCCCCTTCTTGCCACCATCTTTCCCCAGAGAGTGGTGTCACCTTGTCTCCAGGTCTTGCGCCTGTTCCACTGAGAAGCTGCTTCCATCTTTGGTCCGAATGCACCCCAGGTTTGCGAGTCTGTCGGCGAAATTGCAGCAGGTTGAAGCTTATTTTTTTAGAGGCCATTCTACACATCTTCGGCATGCTACCAGCTCCCTCTGATGGCCATTTGGAACCCAAGGATCCACAGTGGCCCCTAGCCGAGTTACAACTGGCAGGTCTTACTTGGTGCTGTCTGTGCCCCTTGAAGCTGCTTCACGTTCTCTGTCAGTACATACTTTGGGGCTGGCACTGAATCTGCACTGGTTGCTCAAACGTCAAAACCAGAGGTGGAGACCCAACCTAAAGTGGTACAAGAGACGAGCAGAATTAGTGTCAACCGAGGCTGTGGCCAGATCCCCATGTGGCACAGCCAAGACTCAATCCCTCAGATTCAGACACTATTTCATTACCACACAGACATTACACAAACTTTTTGTCTGTCTCCGAAAGAGCCTGTTGTATGTCAACAGCAATGGAGGGGATGGGGAAGAGTTTGCCCCATCTTAAAAAGAAGATAATTGGTAGATGGAGTTACAGGATGCTAGAGGGTTGGACACCGCACCTGATATTAGGTTGGTTCCCTTGCCCCCTGGACTGGCAATGGCCGAAACCATGTAATTTGCTACTGTTATTAGGAGGCTTTGGAGATCCTGACCTCCAACTCCCCAATATTGAGGCAAAAACGTCTGCCAGCAGTTAACCATAATGCCTTTCAGACTACTCCTTCTAGCAAAGAGTCCAAAAACATGGGAATGTTTGGCAAAATAATGTTCTCCTCTGCCAGCCTAGAAATAAGGTCAGTCAATGCCAGCTGCCTCCATGGAGGTTACAACCATACAGTTTGGGACATGTTTGAGATCTTACTGGCTGTACCCGAAGATTTACAGATCAATTCTGATGGCCGAGATGCGGTTACGTTCCTCATCTACTCTGGCCTGGGGTTGTCTAGGAAGTGCTATTTGGATAGCGTGGTGCTTCGAAGATCCACATACTTCTCCAGGGACATCCAAGTGTCCTTTGTGTACCTGCCCGTTGATGGTTCCCCCCTGTGTTTGTGAAAAAACAGGACTCCTCCCTGGAGTGTTTCAAGGAGAGCCAAGTCACAGCACTCTCTTTGGGCCTTTTCCCACTAGTCGGGCAATCCCTTCAAACTTTTCTCCCTTTTTGGGAATACGCAAGGGTCTTGGTATGTCGGCAGTGTCAATTACCCTCAACAGGCCTTTCAGCACATTCAAGGTCAGCCCGTGAGTGTAGTAGACAATGTGCAGGCCATCAGGAGCAGCTTGCATCCCACTCCTCTGCCCCACCGGACACAACCTCAAAATCTTTTAAAGCTCCATTAATATCACACAGCCATCCGGTAGGAGGCGGGGTCTGCCACTTACCTCACGGGTGGCAGAACATTACATCCAACAGATGGGTTACTCAAGTTGGGCAATGGGGCTTCGCCCTGCCATTCCTTTTTAACCCACTACACATGCCACACAGCTGTCAGAGGACCATATGTCTGATTTAGGTCAAATAAATTTGTATTGGCATTAGTGTCAGCAACAACAATTCAACAACACACTAACTCCCAACCCTCAACAAAGAATCCCTCTCCCGTGGGCCATACCACTTTCCAATACTCAATAGAAGTAATACTCAAAATACCTTTGCATCTCAACAAGGATAGAAGTCTTGGGAGGTGCATGCAAGTAGTAAGAAGCTAAGAGGTATCCCTGGTAGAGAAGCAACTGAAGAACAATAGGTGTCAAGCGTTGAGGGCACTTCATCTCCTTGTATGGCGAGGAAGTAAAGCAGTGACAGCCATTGTTTCACGAATTCTTCGTCACTGCCCCCGGCTCCACTTAACAATTTGTCCATGCTCAGGAACCACCATAGTCTTTCAATCCAACGGAGTTCTGTCGCTGGTGTCAGGGAGCCCAGGAGTGAGAGAACTGGTTGCTTGCCAGCAAGGAGTAAGTGGGAAATCAAAAGTCCTTTCATCCCACAATAAGGGCTCTAACTCATCCGCAAGACGTCCCAAAATAGTTACTTCTGGGCGTCTAGCAAGGTCCGGCCTAGTGATCTGTGCCATAGTAGTGAGGACTGAGTCCCAAAATGGGCATTTTCGGGCAGGACCGCAACAAGTGTAAATGAACCCTCCTCCCCGCAACCTTACCAGCAGCGTGGGGGTCCCCTTCAGCTTTAATTTTTGCTAACTGAACATGTGTGTAGGGCCAACGGTATAAAATCTTTGCTAGCGTTTCTTTTCCCCCTGTGTGATGCGCAACACTGTGTGCGGAGAAGTATTGTGTCCCATTGGTCCTCGTCCGGGGTAATACTGGTTTCTCTTTTCCAGGCTCGTTGGAAGGGGAATTTGTTGGTATGTCCTTTGGTATTTAGCAAAGAATAAATCTTGGATGTGGCATGAGCATCGCCAGAGCAATGGAGTAGTTCTGTCCCAAATGGGGTTGGAGCTTGAGTAGCTTCCTGTTGGATCCCCGGGGAGAGGAGCCAATGTCTTAACTGAAAATAACCGAATCTCTCCCACGCCTAAAGGCCATAGTCTTCTTAAGCTGTTCATCTGACTGATTTAACCTGAAAGTGCAGGCTCTTTTGGACTGAGGGGGTATTGGCCTGCTTTTGGATGCACCCTGGTGATGCCCTAAATAGGTTCAAGACACTTACTGAGGGTTTATGGTCATTTGGTAGGGTTTGTAGACCTTAGGGACTATGCTGGAAGCTGCAAAACCCGGAGGAGTGCATTAAACTAGCACTAAAATTACCATGTTTACATTTTAATCACAGAGGGTTGCTTTAGGGGGCCCCGTGCCCAAGAGCCTGGGTGTTAGGAGATGCTCCCTACCAGCCCCTAATGGCACCTTTACCCATGTACTTTTTTAGGTTTTACAAGACTTGAGGAGGTGAGGGTGCTGTAATGATGGCTGGAGCAATTTTCCTGAAGTTGTTAGTAGCCAATCAGAGAACTTCAGATCCACAAACCCACCCTTGGGTTTGTGGGCATAAAATAGCCAATGGAAGAAAAAGCTCCCCTGACCAAGGAGGTCTGAATATTCTTTTTAATGTTGGGTTTGTGGATAGTTCACAGATCTCAGCAGGTTAATGGTCATGGTTAGCTCTAGAATTTACTCCTTCAAGCCTGCCCAAACAGTTTTTTTAATCTATTTTCATGGAAATAGTAGTATAATTTCATTGAGTGCTTTTTTTCTGTCTGAGATCAAATAATCCAATGGTAATTGACGTGGGAAATGCCACTTTGTTTTTTTTAACCCTCTTCAGAGTTCATGTCGAAAGAACTTTTTTACTGTAAAGTTTCATCCATATTGATCAAACTGCACCAAAATGAATAAGAAAACAGAAATGCTACTTTTTATATGTATGTTTCTATATAAAAACCCCAAAGATTAAAGTAACGTTCTAGTTAGGTGAAATTTTCAGTGATGACGTAATGTTTCAAACTGTAAAAACAACAAAGAAATTCACTGATTATAGTTATCTCAAGTAGAACGTGTGTCTTAAGGTAACTATAACTCGCGCCACAGCCATACTCTGTTTTCCCATCAATCATTTTATTGAAAATGCTCCAGTGTTGTATTACGTGGGGTAATTAGCATGATTGGCAACAAGGCCTGGCCTGCTGCCACTCGGAAACAGCCAACCCATCTGAGTTTAACAAAAGTTACGTTATTACTGAACATTTCCCCCAACTATACCGTTAACTTGACCTTTGGTTTTTTCAGTGAATTTCGAAGTTTTTTTTTTAACGTGAAGTAATATTTTATCACCATATGCAAATCCAACTCCGGCTGCCCTGTGCCATGCACCTGTTTCTCATCAATAGTTTCATTGCTGATGTTGCAGTGATAGCTTCAATGATGTCATGAGTGATGTAATATGTGAGGTAATTAGCAGTGCATGGTGAAGGTGTGAGTTATAGTTATCTCAAGTAACTATAACTCATGCCCTAGGGTAACTATAACTGTTTTTTTTACGTAAAGTAATATTTTATTACCATACATAAAGCCAGCCCTCTCGCTGTGCAATGCTGCTTAACCCCTTCGGCGCTCATGACGAGCTCAGCTCGTCATGAGCGTAACCTGCGCTACGCTGATGACAAGCTCAGCTCGTCATGTAACGCGGGTTTTTTTAAATCGCGGCGCGCAGCGGGAAAACCGCTAGCACGCATGCGGTTAAAGAAGCCTATGGGAAATGCATGGGGAAATTTGCCTTTGGGACACCCCTTTTTTCCGGCCTCCCAGTTGACTGATTGCCCTGAAACTTTCCAGAAGGAGCTAAAGTGAATTTCCTTTTTTTGGGGGGGGGGAATGTTTCATGAAGATTTGCCAAACGCCACCAAAGGTATTAGCGACCCAAAAAAGGCCTTGTCTATGGAAAGCAATCCTAAATATAACTTCCCAGTGGTAAATGCCGTTGTGAGAGATAGACAGAATGATAGATATTCTCACACAATCCTGATGGTCTGAATAGTTTTATTCTGTAGCCATTCTGTGCCTCTCTTCCCAAAACAATTTCTGGAGAATTTCCTGGTGGACAAGTTTAGGTGATTTTACTATTCATAGGCACGTGTTTTTGATGGTCCAGCTCCGATCAGTTGCTTTTTCGTATCTCTTTGCCTTCGAGCAAATAAATGGCCGCTGTGCCCAAGCTGGTTAGATTTATATGCACTCTAATAAATTGTCTCTATCTTTCATCACCCTTCGCTTCCCAACTCTTTACCTCACTCCTGTAGTTTCTTTCTCATCCCTGCATATTCCCTTAGCCACTGGTTTCCTAGCTTTCTCTTCCGTCTCCTTTTTGTCTCGCTCACTTAAAGTCTGATAATAATAAGCAATGGTTCCCATAAGTCATTGTCTGAGTTCATCACCTCTGACCACTGGCACAAATTAGAGGTTGATTCAAGTTCTGTGCTACTTTTCTACTAGAGGGTTTAGAATGGGGTGGCTTTTGGTTATTTTTTTGCTTATCTGGTCACCCAAACCATGGCGAATCCCCTAGCACTCACCCTTCTATTGTTGCACCAATCTGCCGGATTGTTGATGTCTTGACTCCTGCTGACTACAGTCTTTTAAGAGCGCCTGGATATTATTCTTGTAGCCACAAAAAGTGACACTATACACTGGTATAAAAGCAAAAGACCAATTCTTTGACTCAACAATAAAAAAGCTACATTTAGTTTTACACAGATTGAGATAGTGCAGGAGCAGCACAGTGAAGCAAACACTAGCCTTGTGAGCTGGAAGTATTTTACCATACAGTAGGAATGATGCATTGAGTTAGAATGATGTTGGATGTGTGCAGTGTGGTGCATGGGCATAAATGGAACAGCCACTATGGTGATGGATGATGTGTTTATAGAGGTAACCATCTATCAGAAACTGAATTTATGGATCTTGTAAATTGTAATTGCAATTCTGACCCTTGTCTACCACAAACCTTCAAGAACATTCTTTTAATTACGTCTGCTGCCACACCACTCAGAACAATCATCAATAATTCTTTAACTACAAAATCTTTGCTGAAGACTTAAAAAGGGCATACATACATCCATTATTAAAGAAAACAAACCTGAACCCACATGACTCAAACAACCTCAGACTGATTACAAATAGACCTTTCCGGGCAAACTGATAGAAAGACCACCATTCACCCAAGTGTCCCAGTTCATTGAGGATAACTCTATATTTTCTGTGTTTCAAGCAGGATTCTGTCCAGGAAGAGGCACAGAATCTGCCCTCACCGCCATCTGGGATGACTTTAAAAACCCAGTAGACTGGAATAGGCTAGCTGTACTATCTCTCTTGGCCTTTTCAGCTGCCTTCGGAACATTTGATCATGATACTCTTAACACAAATACTCTACAACGCTGGCATAGGGGGGCTGCTCTTGACTGGATCACATACTGCTTTCAAAACAGAACAAATGTCATCCATACTACCCCTTTCATATCTAAACCGTCCTTCACAAAAGCAGGGGCCCCTCAAAGTTCTATCATCTCACCCATGCTTTTCAACATCTATGTGAAGTCATTACCGGCAATGATCAATGAATTTTACAGCACATGCTATAACTATGCAGATGATAAACAAATATTTATTAAACTGGAAATCCCCAAAGACATTGGAAACTCTAACAAGAATGAAATACTCATTTGGTGATTGGAAAAATTATGACCAACTCTGTGTCTGACCTGATGACCTGGGACCACCTCCTAAAGTATCCAAGGAAGTAAGAAACCTTGGAATTACCATGGACTCCAAGCTATCAATGATTGCCCAAGTAGATTAGTTAGCAAGATCCAGCTTCACAACTATGAGAACTCTGCAATGTATCTTCCCCCACCCAGGATTTCCACACAAGGTCTAAGCTACTATCTCTCTTGTACTGTCTAAACTTGATTACTCCAGTGGCCCCTACCACGGATCATGTTTACCAACTATGAAAAAGACTATAACAAATTTGAACTCTGCTACTAGACTACTCCTACATTTAAAGTCACAAGCCCACTACTCCACTGCCTACATTGGTTACTGGTTACCAGAAGATCCACTTTCAAGCTGCTTTGTGTCACCTGCACATTCATTACCAAACATAAGATCCACAGATAACTATCTTTTTTTAATGTGTTTTTATTAGTGTTTTTACAATAAATACAACTGAAGTGGCATACATATCTTCAATTCCAAGGCTCTAAAGATAACCCAAACACAGGATTAACCACTACGTATCGAACCAGGTATATTATAGTAGGCCATCAGACCGGAATGTCTCTAACTCTATGGATCCAAGCATGATGTTGTCCTCCCTCCTTTCCACAGTCCAGGATTCTAATCATGGCATCCACTCTCACTCGCACACAGGAGAGCAGTGCATCCAGGGGATCTAGAAGCTTGGTGAGCATTGTGGCCCACACCTGGAGGTCATCCTCAAGTTTATTTCTGCAGGTTTTTTAAGCATGTGGCACTCCTCTGCATTCACACATTCAGCCATGTCCCTCACCCATTCTGAGATTATAGGCGCCACCGGGGACATCCATCTGATAGCTATCCTGTGCTTGGCCAATACTAGGCCCAGCCTGAGGAACTTCCTACTCAGTTTCTTTTTTTTCTTTATTGGAATCTGTCCCAACAAACAGTTCCCTATATCCCTGGGAATGGGCCAGCCTGTACTTGTGTTAAGGAATGTCAAATTGGCATCCCAATATCCATTCAATTTAGGGCACCCCCAAAACATATGTATGAAGTCCTCATCTTGCCTATTACAGCGGAGGCAGGAGGAAGGTCTTGTCTGGTAGATTGCATATATAATACTGTGGGTGAGGTAGACCTGGTGTATCACATTATATTGAATCAACTTAAACCTTGCATTAGTAGAGCTAGTCTTCACCCCATCATTGATTCCCTCCCACTCTTCGGCAGAAAGAGGCACAGCATGCCACTTTCATGGATCGGCAAGTCCACCATTGGCATGTCCTCTCGTAGTGCCTTGTAGATGTGGGAAATCAGTTTCTGACCAGCTGCTATGTCCAACATAGTTACCAGAGTCTGGGACGCCTGGGAGGCCTCCGGGAATGAGGGCCCTATATTACGGCTCGTTGCTGCTATTTTTGCAAACTAGGAATTGGCCCGGCACTATTCAGAACTAGTCCATGGCTTCAGTAAAAGTGATAAAGTGATCATTAGGGGTTCAGATCCTGCAGAGTCACCACGCACCCGCATGCCAACGGTCTATCGCTCATTGACCGTGCAATAAGTGTGAATATGCGTAATGCCTATTCATGTCTGGTGCAAATGGGGCCCTACATAAAATGAGTCTGACCATCTTTTCTCACGTTCTACATAGCAGTCGGACCACATATGGCACGGAGGCAGGCACCACTGTGCCCATCATCAGTATTTTTGCCAGTGGAACGTCACTACAAGTCCACCCTCAGCAATCTATTCACCCAAGTTTCACAGTGCAACCAATGCAATGCGTGTTGCAGTTGGGCTACACAATAATAAAGTTCAAAATTTTGGTAGTTCAAGACCTACCCTACTCCAAGAGGGTTTGAGTGGCCGGGCCAACGCTTTTCCTCCCTGAGCCATAGGAGTTCTACAATCAACGTATACAATTCCACAACGCATTTTCTAGGAATCTCATTTAGGGTCTGTAGGAAGCTGACTCTGTATATACTATGCCAAAGTAAGGTATGGTGTCCACAGAGTAGAATGGAACCCCAAAAGTAGGCAGGGATAAAAGTAGATAGCACCTTACTTTCTATATGTGGTAGTGTGATCGAGCAGTAAGGCTTTATCAAAGGACAGTGATAAGCATTTGTTGTACACACCCAGTCAGCAAATGATTTTACACACTGAAAGACTGAACTCAGACCAATTGGTTTTGTATAAAAATATTATTTTAGTTATTTTATTTCCTTGAACCAAGCAAGCCTGGCACAGGTAAGTGATAAATACTTTGTAGTAAATATACAGTTTGTAAATACAGTTGTAAATGTACTTTGAAATGGTTACAGTTTGAATGACTGGTAATGGAATACTGTACATATAGTTTGTATTGACTTTTTAGTAAAATTACAGGTAAGTTACTTTTGTGATTACTTTTCTTACACAGTGTAGTATACCTGGATACTACACTGGGACATTTCCTGTAAACAGGTAAGTTAAATTGTTATTGTTAGTTGGTACAATTTTAAAGAATTTCTTTAGGTTTTCAAACTCCACACAGAAACTTTTCCAAGAAAAACAGTCAATGTTATCCTATGGAGGAAAATAGTGTTATCGGTTTAAAGGTAAGTACTTTGTTGTGGTAGTTGGTATTCTGGGGTTAGACTCGGGGCTCCCCCAGGGTCAAAGATGCACTCTTGTTACACCCTCAGCGGCACTATGGTGGCCGGGTGCAGAGTGCTGAGGCCCAATGTTATCCACTGGGGGATAGGGGGACTCCGGTTGGTGGCTGCTGACGAGCAGGCCACTGGGTCGTGGGAGCAAAGCTCCTTGACTTAAGCTCAGGGCAAATAGGGGTTTAGGTCAGCACAAAAGATGCACCCTCTGCTGCAGTGGGGCGGCCGGGTGCAGAGTGCTGTTTTGGCGTCAGAAACCCTGTAGCTTTCAATGGGGATGAAGGTCTACTGGGTGCGACCGCCACTTGGAGAGGTAAGTTGGGATGCTAGGGGTTGGTTAGGCTTCGTTGGTTGGGCCACCCAAAGCTGTGGGGCATCGGTGCAGGGGTGCCTTTTAGGGTCGGATCTTCTTACCAGCTCCTGGTTGCGGTTGGGGGGACTTTCCGGTTTGAGGCAGCAGGCGTTGACTGGAGGCTTGAGGCAGGTCAGGGGTTGCCGGATCTCTGGTCAGGATCACCGGGAGACCTTCTCCTGGTGTTTGCCCACTTGAGCTCCATGGACGGCGGGTACAGTGGTGCGGATTTGCGGTTTCTAGCCGGGGACAGAGGTTGTTGATGAACAAATCCGGTGTTCACGGGAGACACAGTCTTTGTGGTTAAAGGCAGGCAGGTCCTCTGGGGTTTTCAAGGTTGATGGCTGCTGGACACACCAGAATTTTACAGGACCAGGTTCCAGGTGGAGACAGGCCGGTAGGGCTGGGGCCAAGTCAGTGGGCGTCTTCCTCTTGTTAGCTTCAGCAAGGATGTTCGGTCCTTCTTCTTTTCCTGTAGTTCGTTCTTGTCTGAGGAAGCAAGGTCCAGGGGTGCCCCTAAGCACTAGATTTAGGGGTGTTACAGGTAGGTAAAAGGTTGGGACCAATGGGTCCCTTCCCTGTGGAAGGGGGCATATGCCTTCCACTAGTTGGCTGGGTCCCCCCATCTGCAAGTTTGCGGGGACTGGGAGTAGTGCTTTACCTCGCCTCCCCCACCTGAGCGGTGGAGTTGGCAGAGGTGGGCACACCTCTCTTCCTTACTTGTATTTCCTGCCGGTTCTCCCATCCAAGTGGGGGTCAGAACCTGGGGGGACCAGTTGCTGGAAGCAGCAGGTGGCCTAGGGAAGCTCACAAAGGCGGCAAGCCCATCCTGGGGGAGGAGGCTTAGCACCTTGTCCCAGGATGTGCATTGTTTCAGGCCCTTAGAGCAGCAGGCTCTCAAACCAGGGGTCCAGAAACATGTCAGTGGTTGCAGCTGAAAGCAGCCACTCAGCCAGGACACTAGTGGTAGGTTAGTTTTCGGGGGCATCTCTAAGATGCCCTCTGTGTGCATTTTTCATTAAATCCCACACTGGCATCAGTGTGGGTTTAGTGTGCTGAGAAGTTTGATACCAAACTTCTCAGTTTTCAGTGTAGCCATCATGGTGCTGTGGAGTTCGTAATGGCAAACTCTCAGCACCATATACTCTTAATGGCAGCACTACACTTACAATGTCTAAGAATGGACTTAGACACTGTAGGGGTACATGGCTCATGCACCTGTACCCTCACCACTGGTGTGGTGCACCCAGCTAGAGAGGTGACTGATCTATGCCCGGGCAGTGGGTTATAGGCATGGCACACAGGGATGTGTGCCATGTCGACTCTTCAATTTGTTCTGCACCAAGACACGCAGTCTGCAAAGGCAGTGTATGTGTGTAAAGGTACAGGGCCTCTAAGGGTGGCACAATAAGTACTGCAGCCCTGTGGTATCATTTACCAAGGGCTGACCTGTGGCCAGAGATTGAGTTTAGGCTTCAATGCGGTTTTAGGTTAAAGAACATAGGTCCTGGGTACCTGATTAGCAGGAGCCCAGGGCACACTCAGTCAAAGCACATCAGCAATTCAGCAAAAAGTGGGGGCAACCATGCAGAAAGAGGGCACTTTCTCACAGGGTCTGCTGAAAAATATAAAGGCATCTGAGCAATATTATCAGTTTAACTAATGACAGTTTCCCCATCAATAATTCGCAAAGTGTATTCCAGAATTCCACTGTTAGTCTTAACCCATCAAGCACCTTACCAATATTTGCAGCTTCAAACTCCAGTGCACTAGGGGTGAGCCTAATCCCTAAGTATCTAACCCTGTTCGTTTCCCATGGCAGTCCCAATCAAGGAAGTTCTTTGTCTGACCTGTAGGAAACTGTGTTTTTGTTGTAGTAGTCCCCCCACTTTTTGCCTGGCATTTGATACAACATTGACTGAGGTGCACTGGGTTCCCGCTAACCAGGTCCCTTGTGCCAGTGTTCTTTCTCCGAAACAAGTTCACTGATCAATTCATCCCCAATTGACCAGGCCTATAGCACCTCTGTAAGTCCCTAGTAAGTGATACCCCTAATACCTAGGGCAAGGGTTCTAAAGAGGCCCCTAAGAGCTGCAGCATATATTGTGCCACTCTAAGGGACCCTAGTATTTCAACAAGCACGATACCTCTGACACCATAGATCACAATAACGTTTTTCTGTCACAGAAGTCCCTCTGTGCTTGCATTCTTATTTTTTCTTTTTTCTTCAAAAACTTATTGTCATTTAAGTATTCTTTCACCATATACATAACAAATTGTCTTCAATGTTTTCAGAATAGACTTGACATTTATAAAAAACACATATATACAGTACATTACTCACTAGACATACTTTTGCTTATTGGACAACCGTACACAAATACATTCAAGAGTTCCTATATATTGTATAATTTTTCATTTCCTTTATACATAAGAATATATTTCGCGCTCACATGGCAGGAAATACCAACACTATGGCGCCGATTCCGATTCGGTAAAATCCCCTACGAATAGCCGTACGGAGCATATTTCCCGTACGAATCGTGCACCTTAAATGTCCCCGTACATACGATGAAGTACGATCCGAACCCAAAGCAGATCTCCGTATGATTCGTACAAAAGACCATACGACTTAAAAATCCGTACAAATTGCATTCGGAACACGCAGTATACGACGTCCGTACGGATCGAAGCAGCTTTTTCCTTTCCGACCCAGCAAGTACGATTCGTCACGTCAACACTCCGTATGACTCTTTTTCTACGGGAGCTCAAAACGTCCGTAAAAGCAGATTCCGACTTGAACCGCGTACGGAATGGACCCCCCCCCCCCGGGTACGTGAGTACACCCCATGTTTGCAGGGGTATGGTGCGTAGGGGTAGGGTGCATAGGTGTACGGTGCGTAGGGGTACGGTGCGTAGGGGTACGGTGCATAGGTGTACGGTGCGTAGGGGTACGTTGCGTACCCCCATGATTGCAGTGGTACGGTACGTAGGGGTACACTGCATAGGTGTACGATGCATAGGGTTACGGTGCGTAGGGGTACGGTGCATAGGGGTACGGTGCATAGGTATACGGTGAGTAGGGGTACGGTGCGTACCCCCATGATTGCAGGGGTACGGTGCGTATGTGATTGTGTGGCTCTCAGTACGAATTGCTCATACGATGTTTTCCGTAAGAATCACGTTCTCGTTACCTGGTCCGGATCGTACTCGTCGGGTCATACAGCAAGTTTACGATTCGTACGGTTCACCGTGAGGGTCCGTATCATACGGATTTTTCTTTGCTTTTCATACGGTTCGCAAAGATTCGGACGTATTTTTTTCCTACGGATCATACTACGCGATTCAGACGGATTTGTACGATTCGTTAGGAAAGGGCTACAAATTCGAATCGTCGTACGGATTAGTTTCATGAATCGGAATCGACCCCTATATGTTTTCCTAGGTTTCGTTGTGTCCTACTAGTATCTGTGGTGCTGGAACTGGTAGGCAGACAAAATATCGAAATTTTAATATCGACCTACCATAATATCGATGTTTTAATATCGAAGGGACAGAATATAGAAGGTAAGTAATATCGATTTTTTTAATATCGAAGGGACAGAATTTCGGAGGTAAGTAATATCGAATTTGTTAATATCGAGGTAAGTAATATCGATGTTACTAATATTGATGTTAGTAATATCGATGTTACTAATATCGATTTTTATATGATTTTTATGTATATTATTATGTATTTAATAAGTATTTTTTTTTATGTAATTTAAGTAAATGTTGTATTTTAGTACTGTAGCGGGTTGTGGGTTTATAGGGGAATAGTGTGGGAAGTAATTTATTTATACTAAATTAATTATTCATTTTTTTAGGAATTATAAATTAATTTTAATTAATTGGTAATTCATTTTTATTAATTGGTAATTTATTTTAATTAATTTATTAATTGATAATTATGTTATGTAGCGGGTTGTGGGTTTATAGGGGAATAGGGTGGGAAGTAATTTAATTATACTAAATTAATTATTAATTTTTAGGAATTATAAATTAATTTTAATTAATTGGTAATTCATTTTTATTAATTGGTAATTCATTTAAATTAATTGATTAATTGATAAATATGTTAAGTGTATTATTTTATTATTGGCGTTTGTTGTGTGTTAATAGAGGAATAGTGTGTAAAGTAATTGATATGTAATTAAGTAGTTATTACAATTATAGTTGGGTATTGATAATTAATGTTTGGGATATTAATTATTAATTGGTAATTATTTTTTCAATTATTATTTATTGGTATTTGTGAATAGTTTACATTAATTTAATAAATATTTTTTTATATTTTAAAATATTAATGTATTTATAAGTATGTTATTTATAACTTCTACGCTATCCAACACTTTCCCTACTGTTGCACTCTCTGGAGTGGGAATAGTAATTTTTACCCCTACGCTATCCAACACGTTCCCTAAAGTTGCACTCTCTGGAGTGGGAATAGTAATTTTTACCCCTACGATATCCAACACTTTCCCTACTGTTGCACTCTCTTGAGTTGGAATAGTAATTTTTACCCCTACGCTATCCAACACTTTCCCTACTGTTGCACACTCTGGAGTGGGAATGGTAATTTTTACCCCTACCCTATCCAACACTTTCCCTACTGTTGCACTCTCAGTAGTGGGAATAGTAATTTGTACCCCTACGTTATCCAACACGTTCCCTACTGTTGCACTCACTGGAGTTGGAATAGTAAGTTTTACCCCTACACTATCTAACACTTTCCCTACTGTTGCACTCTCTGGAGTTGGAATAGTAATTTTTACACCTACGCTATCCAACACGTTACCTACTGTTGCACTCTCTGGAGTTGGAATAGTAATTTTTATCCCTACACTATCCAACACTTTCCCTACTGTTGCACTCCCTGGAGTGGGAATAGTTATTTTTCCCCCTTTGCTATCCAACACTTTCCCTACTGTTGCACTCTCTGGAGTGGGAATAGTAATTTTTACCCCTACGCTATCCAACATTTTCCTTCCTTTGTTTTTTTTGGAGTTGGAATAGTATTTTATTCCCTCTGTTACTTAATATTTTTTGTATTGTTTTAGTTAATGTAGTATATAATTAATGTAAAAAATATTAAAATATTTTTTTTAATTTGTTTTGCATAATTATTTAATTTTTATTTATGTTATTATTTTATGTGTATAGGTGAATTTGTAAGTTATATTTTTAATTTATGAGTTATTACAATAAATATTAAAACTGATTAGTGAGTATATTATATGTATATGTTTAATTTTTTATTAAATTATGTATATTGCTTATTAATTTTAAATAATATAAAATATGTGTTACTATGTTTATTATATTTTAAAGTATTTTTAAATTAATTTTACATATTTTTTTAATTTTAAAAAACAATATATTTTTTAAAACAATATTTTTGACATCGATATTTTTGTACTTACCTTGTTGTAGATAGGATGTCGATATTGTTGACATCAATATAATTGCTCCAAAATTTTTGTATTTCGATATTTTGTGTTTCGATATGTTGTCAGACATTCTCTGGCAATATGTCCAACTTAGTTCTCTGCACATGTCTAGTAATAGGGTCCTTTTTAGGGGCCAGGGACTTTTTGGCAGCTTTTGAAAGTGAGTTTGGGCTAATCCAGCTCTACTAGCTGAAGAAAGCAGGGTCTTCTGGTATCCTAAGTATCTCTGAGCCGCTAAACAAGCCGACACGTTTCGAACATGTAACTGTGGGACCAGCACACTTTGTTTACACCAAGGTCTTCATCAGGGCTGAGTTTGGTTGAGGTAGGACATCTTTGGTCATCTTCTGTTGCAGAGGTAAATTGCTGTAGCTTTTACTACCAGGTCTCATTTGGTTATGCAAGAGGATAATCTTGGTTTGTCTTTCCAGGAGGTCCGTTACTTCCTGATTGTTGTGGGGGCTTCTTCTCCGAGGCGTCCTATTCAGCAGCAAATGTCAGGTTTTGAATTCTTTTTTTTTTTTTTTTTTTGAAGTTTCAACAAAATCTTTATTGGCTGAAAATGATCATAGTTCTCATCGCCATTGGCCTACATCCCGGAGGCTGGCCAAATGTGGCGGTAGTGCAACATCGCATCGCACACAGCCATTTAGCTGACAACCCATGGGTCCAGCGGCATGTTTGAACCAATCCACATTTCTAAACCATGTATTCTGTACCCAACTCCCTGCTCTATTACAGGAAACTTCATTTTTTGCCTCGTTTGAGGTTACTGAAACATAACATAACAAACCGCAACAATGAAAACCTTAGGGCAATTCCACACTCTTTGGCCATTTATGCGTGGTACTACCCTGGTGCACCAGCTTAAGTTACCTTGCTTCTGTTTGTGCTGAGTATTTCCATCCTTCATATCAGTACAGGTCTTTGTCTCTGATCCAGTGCGTTACTCCAATTCCCCCTCATTCTCAATTGACAATAGGTAATCTGACAAATAACACCAGAAGTCTTTTGGGCGTGAGCCACTCGGAAGTTCCTCTTCATATGTAAGCAGATTATCCTTGCAATACGTCAGTTCCTTGAGCCAATTTTTGACTGTAGGCACATTTTTCCCCTCCCAGCATTTTGATATCTGTCTCTTAGCGACCAGTAGAGCAATCGCACAGTATTTTCCCTTCCCCGCCCTGACATTGTTCAACAGGCCCAATAGGCATACCTTCATTGTGCATTCTACGTCCAATCCCACCATTTTGCCCAGCACAGCTGTCACCTTTACCCAATATTCATTTATCCTCGGGCAGTACCATGCTAGGTGAACAAAATCTGCATCATCACATCCACACCTTTTACACCTTGCATTATCCCGCAACCCATATTTATGTAGTCGTTTTGGTGTATGGTACGTTTGGTGCAAATATTTCAGATGGGTGATGCGTAGATTTCCATTTGGGGTGAGCAGTTTAAGTAATGTGCAGGCTACTGACCATTCCTTCTCTAGTAGCGCGTCAGGTAGAGAATCATTCCACCTCTGCACTGCTTTCTCGGATCTGTGTGGTATTTCGCTTTGGGCTAGCCTGTATAATCTGGACACCAAGTGGGACGCGTTTGATGTTGTAATTATAACTTGTAAAGATTGTAAAGTTGGTGGTTCATTTGGGTAGTTCGGGTAAAGGTCTCGTATCGCCCGCTGTAATCTGTAATGTGTGAATCTGTATAAGAGCGTAGGGTTGCTTACATATGTTAAATTGTCTGCCGTGCGGAATATCCCTTCGTGATATAAGTCCCCGAATGTTGTTATACCTATGCTTTTTAGGAGATCCATACCCACTTGTTCATTTGTCACCGATAACTCCTGATGATATTGTAGTGGAAGCGCTGGCGCATAAAGCGGCAATTTGTGTGCCATCCTCCCTAACGTCTTCCATGCATGAGCGGTGGTGTCTATCGTGTTTATATCCTTTGAATGAAGAGGCGGCCTCTTATGTGTCACTATCGAGGTCAGTGGGATTGGGGATGCATCCCCCTCCTCTACCGCTGTGTGTGTTAGGTATGTTGTGGGGTGGTACCAGTGTGATGCATATTGGGCTTGTGCACATAGGTAGTAGAGCTTAAAGTCGGGCACACAGAATCCCCCCCTCTCGTAGGGTAATGTCAATGTGTGTAGGTCTATGCGAGCTTGTTTACCTGCCCATATAAGCTTTAACACTAACGAAGTTATACTAGTGAAGATCGCCTTGGGAGGTATGATCGGTATATTATTGAATAAATACAGGAATTTTGGCAGCATATTCATTTTAACTATTGCTATTCGGTCCGCTAGTGATAATGGTAGCTGTATCCACCGAGCTACTTTGTCTTCCAGTTCCGTGCATAGCTTACCATAGTTAGTTCTTATTACCTCTTCAGGGTCTCGGCTTTACCAAATTCCCAGGTATCTAGTGGGTTCCGACTGCCAGTCTAGGGGGAAATCTGGGGTGAAAGGAGCGGTGGAGTCAGTAATTGGAATTACTGACGATTTATCCCAGTTGATTTGCAGCCCTGAGTGCCGCCCAAAGCGCACGTATTCCCTCAATAGCGGACTGAGGTTTTGCTCGGGGTCCCGCACATATAACAGCATGTCATCCGCGTATAGCGATATGTGCAGTGGCCTACCAGGGAAGTGCAAGGCTGAATGATTATGAGATTGCCTGACTATACACGCGAGTGGCTCTAGTGCTAGGGCAAAGATCAAAGGCGATAATGGACACCCCTGCCTTGTTCCTCTCGCTATAGCAAACGGATCCGAGATGTAACCATTTACTCTCACCCGTGCTAGTGGGCTCCTATATAGTAGCGTGACCCATGCAATAAACCGCTTCGGGAATCCTAGCCTCTGCAGGATCGTGCGTATGAAGGACCATTCAATGGAGTCAAATGCTTTAGCCGCATCCAACATCACGGCCGCCGCCTTTGTGGTGGGTTTGAGGTAGTGCGATAGTGCGAATAGCGTTCTTGTATTGTGCGATGTGGCTCTCGTGGGGATGAACCCCGCCTGGTCAGGTAAGATCAGGTGTGTCATCAGTGGTTTCAACCTTTCTGCTAGCAGTTTGGCCAGAATTTTGGAATCGACGTTCAACAGTGACAATGGACGGTAAGAGTCACAGCGGTCCGGCTCTTTGCCCGGTTTCAGGAGGGTAACAATCACCGCCTCCCGCAGTGACGGTGGGAGTGTTGTCTGTTCAAATGCCGTGCCATACATCCTTACCAGATGAGGTGCCAGCATCTCAACAAAGGTTTTGAATTCTTGCATTCGTCTGGCAGTGTCGGAGCACTGAGGCACTCTAAGGGACCCAGCACCAAACCCATGCAGGCTGTCACTGCAGGCTGCATGACGAGTGACTCTAAAAAGTGAAAACACGACGTGGCAAACACCCTGTGTGCAATGTCCCCTAATACTGCATGTAATATTTGTAAGTCACCGCTACAGCAGGCTTTAAAGCCTTAAGGCAGGGTGCATTATATTACAAGCAAACATATCTGCATGATCAGATATGCCCCTGCGCTGGCCAATTCAGTTACTGACAGTACAAGTTTTGGAAAGTGGATTATTAGTAGTGGTAAATATGCATCTACCACTGGCAATAAGGCCGCTGATCCAGTTTAGGGCTCAAAATAGGTCTCATAAAATTATTCCCATGCTCAACTCTTGGTAGCTTGGCTGTGAGTAAGCAGGCTTAATTTCAGAGAGGGGCATGTAAAGCATTTAAAAACACAATTCAAGTAAACAATTAAGACACAACAAACAATAAAAATCCAAAACCAATATATTCAAATAGGAAATATTTGTATCTTTAAAATGACACCAAAATGAAAAATATATCCAATGTGGGGAATTGAGATATGATTTTTTAAAGAATAAACACTTTCTAGCACTCAGTCACCTTATTGAGTTTTTCCCCCAAAATTGCTCCAAACTGCTGGCACTTCTTCCTGAAGTTCTTCTTGAGGGTCCAAAAATACAATTCAAGGGTCTGGGAGCTCCAAGATGGTCCTGGAAAGATTGGGAACACATTTCCCACAATGCACCTGGCCAAACCCCTTAAATGTCCACTGGATCCACTCCAGGCAGGGGATTAGTGGTGAGGTTGACGCAGGTGAGTTCTGTTAACCTGTAGCTTGCAGAGAACCCACTCTTTATTCCTCTTGAAACAATTTATATCCATAGGGCTGTAGTTCCAGGTAAGGCAGCAGGCTCGGCCAGCCGGAATGTAGGGCCTGATGGTGCTAATCAAGTTTCCAGCTTGACAATCCTTCTTCTCTCAGTTTCAAGCAGCAGAGCTGAGAGGCTATGCCCCTCTGAGATACTTATTCAATGTGCTCCGAGGTCAATCAGGAGGGCACACCTGTCCAATGAGGTGGAGGGCAACACCCCAGAGCATGACCATTTCCTTCAAAGTGTGGCACAATGTCTCCCAGAAAGCACTGGGTCCTTCTGCATGTCCCCTTCTACCTTTAAATGCCATGGTGTATGGCCCCTCCCCCTTGCTGTGGCATTCCTATGTAGCAGAACCCTCTCCTCCAAGATGGCTCCTCACCCCGATGCCACTTATAACTTCATCAAACCAGCCTGGCTAATCCACTTAACTCGGACCAATCAGGGCAGACCACTGGAAGGCTGAATTTGGGCTTACAGACAAGAAAGTCTTATAACTTCTTGTCTGTACATTTTAGCATAAATCCAATAACAGCATATTGTTGGATTAATCAATGCCATCCTTCTAAGTACTTGAATTATATTTTTCGGTTGTCCCTTGCCATAGTTATGGCTTTATAAACTATTGCAATGTGAACTTATGTGCCTGGGGATCTACAATAGAGAAAATTGAATGTCTAATTTCTCCAGCACCAGGGCCTATAAAACTACTTTTATAAGGACCCCACTTATAACTACCTGACCCCCTAGCTCTTGGGCACCTAGGTGAGACGTTAGAGGTCCTGGATATACACAAATTATGTAGATCCTCACTCCACAGTGCTCCTGGCACAAAAGTCGATTTTGGGAAGAACTTTACTACAATGAGGGAAGTGAAAGATGCACTTTTTCTTTTATAAGGATCCTCCTTATAAGTAGCTGACCTCCTACCCCTGGGACACCTAGCAGAGACCCTGGGGGCACCTAATTTGCCAAAATATTATAGTTCATCAATTTTTAAGTGCCCCTAACACCAAAGCAGTTCTGCAACACAGCAATGCACAAAGGGCTGCTGGCTTCTAAACTGCAATGCCCTATTATATACTAGGCACCTAAATGTAGTTTTAATCTCCCTGTCCTATTATTTTCTAGAGCCTTTAGGGGAGGACATGCCAATCATAGGGGTACCCTAACCCATATTATACCCTAGTGTGTGTTGGTGTTCGCGGTATTCTTCGTGTTTTCAGTATAGCACTGCGCCTGGTTAGACAGAGCCCAGGGACAGTCAGAGTCAGTTGCCACTGGTACCAGTCGGCAAGAAATGGGGGTGCCCAGGGCACAGGATTACTTTGCAACAACAACTAAACATGGAAGCCACCTTAAGGTATTTACTGGGCACTGGTCAAAACGAGTTTGCCAGCTACATAATGACTACGCTGAAACCTATAGTGTTCGGTATCAAACACCTTGTCTTAATAAATCCACATTGATTCTAGTGATGGATTTATTAATGCAGGCACTCAGAGCGTACCTTAGAGGTACCCCTTGAAAAGCTACTGACCCCTAGTCTGTGGGCTGCCTGGTCCTGTCCAGCCTGCCACCACAGACGTGTTTCTGCCCCCCCCCCCCGAGGTCAGAGACCCCAATCTCTGAGGTTGGAAACAAAACCTGCTCTGACAGGAGGTGTTGTTACCTACTCCAAGTAGGATGACTAGTAATTAGTTTATCAAGGCAGGAGGCTTCAAAGGCCTCCATCGACTGTGATATGCAACCCTGGCTTCCCCCAGACAGGGGAAACACCACCGCCTGCCCAAGGCCCTTTTGGCACCAGGACAGGTAGGAAAATAGCTAGTTTTGAGGCATGCTTACCCTGAGGCTAGTAGAACCCCTAAGGCGGGTTACCTGAAGTGAACATGACTAGGAAAATTCCGCCATCTTGGTTTTTGGAGAAATTAGGTTCTCTGGGTCAGGGTTATGCCAACTGCCCATAGGAAGTGGTCATATGGAGGGTGTAGTCACCCTAAAACTAGGCAGCCTATTGGCTACTACCTGACACTCCCTGTAATGCCCCTAAATACAGTTTTTAGGTGGCACCCCTAATGCCAATACTTCAGATTTCAATGGACACAAAGAAGGAATGGACGAAGAAGACTGCTAACCTGAGAACAGAAGAGCACAACTGAATTGGTGCCAACCCTGCCAGCCAGCCTGCTTGTCTGCTGAACCCGACCCTCGTGGAGCAACTAACTCGTCCCGCCTCTGTGCAGACTCCAAGAAATCCAGAGGGCTACCAGTCCTTTGACAATCATCAAAATAACTTCCTTGGAGTAGAGAAGCCCCTGCAGCCGCAGGCACCAAAGAAGCAAGGTCCAGTTTACCGTCCTGCCGCCTACCGGGACTACCGATGCTGCAGCCATCCAGGAAGAGGTCACTGTGCTCCCACAGGTCAGATCTGTCCTCCCTTCAAGCGTGGGGATGCCAGGACTGACCGGAGCCATACTGTACCAATACTTGGGGTACCGGACCCCTTGCAGCAGCCAAGGCTTGTTGTGTCCAGTCCAGACACCAATGCCAAGGAAAACCAACCTTCACATCGAGGGACTTCAGAGACAGTTCGCTCCACACAGAGCTGTCCTGTTTGGCTCCTTCTGCAGAACCAAATAAGTGAGCCTCCCGACACCTCAGCGTGCCTCTGCACCCACGCCCCACAGTACGAGTCTAAGGGAAATGACAGTCCTGTGACCCCCAAGAGCTGAGCTCATCCTTGATTCTGGCCAGACTGGACTGCCAGTCGCTGCCTGAAGCCTCTTTCTACAGGCCCCCTCCAAAAGCGAGTGACTCCGGCACTGAACCAGACACCAAAAGAGACCACTGCACCTGAGTCCCACACCCTGATGAGAAGTGGGCTAACGGTGCCTCTACATTCCAGAAGATCTCAAGGGTAATACCCCCCCTGTTGGTTCCCCTAGACTGGCCCCCTAGTTCCAATTTGGAGCCTCTTTCTTACCACACCATTCCACATTGAAGTGAATCGGGCAACCAGCGCCATAACATATCCCTGCACCCGGACACCCCAGAGCCTCCTGAGGTGACCTGTTGGTGTGGCCTTGGACCTTGCCCAATACTCACCATACATGCTGGAGAAAGGTCCCATCAGTCTCTTGTAAATGCCTGAATACCATGTGTGGTTTCCCCCCACCTGTACCCCCAACCTCTCAGCACATCGCGCAACCGACACGCCAAATGCTCCATCGAAGGTGCAAATGGGAAGAGTTACAAAGGGCATCCCTGTCTGGTTCCCCAGTGAACGAAAGGTGAACTGCCACAACACCATCACCCCTACTCTCACTCTCTCCGTTGGGTCGCTATACAGTAATTGCACCCATTTTATGTATTGCTCTCCCATGCCTACCTTTCAAAGGGCTCTCCACACAAACTCGCAAGAACATGAATCGAACGCTTGCTCGATGTCAAGGAGCACCAGCACATATTGGTTCTCGTTGAGGATAGAGGCATGCATAAACAGCACCAGCCATCTCAAATTGCAGAGGGTGTTCCTACGTGGTATGAAGCCGCATTGGTCCTCACAGACCAACTTCGGCATATACTCCATTAGTCATGTCACCAGCCATTTGCTGAGATTTTTTATGTTGACATTTAGCATCAACAGAATGCCAACTCCAAAGCATCCTTGTAGGGTTTGGGCATCCCTTATAGAGACTGAAAGGAGCCTCTTCCCAAAAGCCTTACTATAGACCTCCAGTAATCAGTCTGCCATCTGACCAGCCCCATGATGATAAAATGATGCCGGCAGTCCATCCCCGCCTGGGGCCTTGGCTGTCCTCAGTGCCTGTATTGCAACCATTATTTCTTCCATGGTTGTGGGAGCATCCACACTATCCCTCTCATCTCCCGGCAAGGAGGCCATCTGCAGGCCAGCCAGATAGATGTCCATCCCTTCCCCCTGTGGCGTGTCATCTGCTGGTGCTGCTTAAACCTATTGCAGGTTTGGGGCGGGCAAAGACTTCAGTTATACTCTCTTGCGTGCAGATCATCTGTCCTCCTCTGCCCCTGACTCACCACCCTTGGTGGGTTACGTGTTTCGCTGCAGAGGAGCATAGCGAGCAATTTACTGGACTTATCACCCTCCCTGTGGAGCCACCGTCTGTAATTAGAGTGAACAAGTTTATCTAGACAGTCGCATGCTGCTAGCAACTCTTGCTTCCATTCCTGCCTTCTCTGCAGCTGCTCAAGCACACAATCCTCCAATTCACTGAGTTTCTTTTCCATGACGTTGAGGGACCTGGATAGGTGTTGTTTCGCACCTTATGATACCGTCGAACACTCCCCGTAGACCACCTTCATCGCATCCCATTTCACAACATCTCCATCACACTTTCCCAATTCTCAGCAAAGTAATGATCCAGTACCAATGCCACCACATCTGCAAATACTGGGTCTTATAGAGCCTCAGCTTGCATCCTCCATAATGGCCCCTTTGGGGCAACCCTACTTATTTAGAACAAGACCACCATGGGCGAATGGTCTGAGATGTAACATGCTAAATAGGAGACACCCGTCACACACTGGGGCAGGGCTCCAGACTATAGGCAGTAGTCAAGACGGCTATGTGTCCCGGCTGCAGGTACAAAGCAGGAATAGACCCTGCCTTGTGGGAATCTCGCCCTCCATATGTCCTCGACCCTCCTTGCCCTTCTTAAAAGCATTAGTCTTTGCATGCTTGGTATCCATTATCAGGGGGAGTCGGTCCACCCCACCATCCAGTACACAGTTCAAATCTCCTGCCAGAAGGATCTCAGGACCCACATAACCTGCAGATGGCCTGGGGCGCCAGGACGCTCCTTAGCTGGAGCATCTGTGCGCCTAATAAAAACCACATAACATAACATAACATAACCACAGACAACAAGAGTCATCCACACTGGGAGCATACACATTCACTAAACATGTCTGGTATCCAGCACTCCTGAGACAATAACATACAGCCCTTCAGGCTCTGATTTAACCCCCCCTTCCACAAAGGGGACACCAGAGCCACCCAGTACAGGGCTCCTGTAGCATAACTAGAGCAAGAGGTTGTGAAGACCAGTCCTCGCCATCTTTGCCTTAATTGTGTAAAGCAGTTTCCCCATGTGTATGTTTCCTGCAAAAATCCCACAGAAACCCCATGACTCCTGAGATAGAAATGCACCCTAGGTTTTTTAACAGGATGGCCCAAGCTCCGCACATTCCAGGTTAAGAACGTCCAGGGAGTAACCATAGTCCCTTCAAGGCGCGAACTCACTGCCCCCTCCCCATACATACATAGTATACCACATATCTGGTTTGCGCATCATAGCTAATGTTTGCCATTTATACAATCAACCGTACAGAACTGAAACAACTGGGAACTCCTCCACCCATAGGCAGTGAGTCCAAACAAAACCGGCCCCTAACAATTATGTCAACTAGGAGACCACAACTCTCCCCCCCTTACCCTCCACCCGAGGCCAACCATATTAGCCACTTGGAGCTGTTAGCCTACCATCCTGCCGGATGTGGCAAGGCCAGAGACCACGGCACATCTATGCTACCATCTAGCCAGCAACCTACTACTCGCCTTCTGTAGTCAAAGGATATTGCATTCAAATTAAAATAACATCAGACAGTTACTCCTCTTTTTCAGCATAACGTCAAACATTAAACAAATTGACAGTCCCCATCCCTGTACCCATCTGAATCCTACAGCATAGCTGCAAAGGTAAGGAAACAGGGTAACACGTACACAATAAAATTGCCATGTAAGTTCAACCGAGGGATCGGCTCCCCAGGGGGGACCCCCCCTTCTCTTGGACTCACTCCATCCCTTGATCCGTGCCATAGCTTTGGTAGTCCCTGACTCCCTCTGGGTCTGGAATGACTCACGGGTATCCGGTAGACCATTCGAGTCCACCAAAGTTCCATTGGGGCACACCAGGGTTTTCCACTTTGGAAGACACTAGATCATGTTATTCAGTGATTGGCACTCCTCCCACCTCCTCTATGGTTTTACAAAGAATTGCCTGGGACCTCTGCCCAATGAATCCAGCCAATCATTGGCTTCCTAAGGGGAGCTGAAGAAGTACACTTTTCCCTCCTATTGTCCATCTTCACCTTTATTTCCACCATGAGAGCAGCCAATGTGGGGTACCCCGAATCCAACAGGGGTGCTTTCTTCACCTCGTCCCCTCATTGCACCCTCTAGTGGCAACGGTTGGGTGTAGTTGTCAATCTTATTGGCCTATACAGTTTTTGCAGGCTTATTCTTTGCAATTCTGCGGCTCCACAAAGTTAAAATGCGGCAGGTAGGCACTGTCCTAGGTCACAACATATAGAAGACTTGATTGTACTTAAACACCCACCAAGTACCAAGAGCAATGTAATAATATTTAGGCTCAGATGCTGGCTTCTCAAGAATGCTAATAACATCCGGATCCGGGTGTACAATTCTCACTGTTCATCAATCCACCACAATGCAAAAAATCTTGTTAAAGTAATCCAAAAAAAAGTGTATGTCAGGTCAGAAAATGCCTCACGTAAGCATCACCAAGGGAGCTGCTGGTTGGTACTCACCAGTTTGCTCACGTTTTCATCATTAGTGACTTTCATGACCGTGAAAAAAGAAGAGAAAATTAGTGTCAAGATAATACTCAAGAAGTGAAAAAAGAAACAGTCATTGTCCTAGGCCCAGGCCCGCCATTTGACAGAGACGTACCCAAGTCTTCCGGGGGCAAAGGCGTTGACTGCTGACGGGCTCCACAAATTCAGCAGTTCAGGGCCACCGCGCTCACCAGGTTCCCTAGGCAAAGGAGGTACACATGGCATGAGTCGGGGGTACACGCGAGTGGACAGCGTCCACCCACTTTTTTCACAGGGTGAACGCCGTCCACCCTGCCAAGAATTTGGGCCCCACTGAATAATGTGCTGAACTCGTCCCGGTGTAATTTCCAAACACAGGGACACTTTCAGCAGCGCCTGAATGTTGTCTGCTTTTAATCTGCAACAAAGTGCAGGCGGGGACGGTGCTTTCTTATTTAAGACTCCTGCTGGGCCCATAAAAAAGGCCGAATTTGAGGGGTCATCTGGCCTCCTTTTGTTTGAGTCTCTTGGCTGGGAGCAGTCAGGAGTCACCTTGTTAGCACTTCACACATACTTAAGAGAGGCCGCTTTTCACTTTGTTTAGTCCCTGTTTAGGAGATATGCATGCACTGTAAGAATATCAGATATGTTTGTCTTTCCGGTAATTACACGAAGCCAATTGCATTTATATAGAGCTTACATCCCCTGAGGAGGCGTTGAAATAATTTAAGTACCACTATTTTTTCTTGTATAGCCCTACTCATTCCACTGCAGGGTGTCGGAGCGCTGTACATCAACACGTGCCTATTACATGTACAATAAATTATATAGGTTTGTAAATGAATGGTTCTCCCCTAAAATAAGAGAGCTTAAACAAATATGTAGGAAACTCGAAAGGAGCTGGAGACTAAATTTAGCAGAAGATAGGAAAAGTGTATATAGGGAAGCTATCAGGAATTACAAGGCCAAAATCAAGATTGCGCAATCCGTATTCTATGAGGACAGAATCAGCGCTACTGCAAACGCTCCAAAGGAAATATTCTGTATTGCCAAATCTCTTATTACCGCTCCGCAGATACCCCCCAATTCAGAAGATGCACAAGCCCGCTGTAATAGCCAGGCGGAATATTTCCATCAAAAAATTCAGGTCCTATCCCAAACCTTTATACCTGACCAAACCGGATCTACTCTCCCGTGCAATGAGAACTCCTATTCCGATCCACAGTGTTCTCTCACGGAGTTTCCTCTGCTAGATGAGAGTTTGCTGAACAGACTCATCGTGCAGGTAACACCAGGGTCTCCCATGGACCCTGCTCCGACACAACACCTCACTTTAGTTACCGATGTTATCCGTCCGGTAATCCTGAATGCTATCAATACCTCCATCTCCTCAGGAAAGGTGCCCATGGCTTGGAAATGTGCACAAGTCAGACCTCTTTTGAAAAAAAACAAATTTAGACACCTCCAACATGGCCAATTATCGCCCCATTTCCCTACTCCCCTGGCTGAGCAAGCTAACTGAGAAACACATAAACTCCATCCTAGTTCACTATTTAGAGTCTAACAATCTTCTTCATGACTCCTAGACAGGTTTCCGCCCCAAGTTAGGGACAGAGACAGCTCTCGTAGCAGTCACAGAAGAAGCTAGGAGACTCTTAGATCAGGGCGGCGCAGCAGCAAATATTCTGCTGGACCTCAGTGCCGCCAGTGAACCACAACATCCTAGCTGTGCGACTACAAAATCTCAGAGTGACAGGCCTGACCATTACCTCGCTCCAGTTCCTTTTACAGGACCGTTTCTTCCAGTCTCTGAGGGTATGGCCACCTCTAATCACTGGCCTTTGAGCTGTGGGGTTCCTTAGGGCTCCTCCATGAGCCCCACGCTCTTTAATATCTATATGACCCTGCTGGCTGGGATAGTGCTTCCTTTCGGCATAGAAATTATTACTTAAGCGGATGACACCCACCTGGTGGTTGCGTTAAACCACCCGAAGGGTCATCATGCGACCTAGGCATCTGCTTAGAGGCGGTAGCCGAATGGATGGCGCTATCCCACCTTAAGCTGAAGGGAGACAAGACAGAATTATTGTTTCTGGGCAAGTCTCCCTCACCGTCGTTGGCCCTCTCTTGGCCGCCCTGTCTCAGCACAATGCCCACTCCGAAGCACCAAATTAAGAGCCTTGGTATATGGCTCGACAGTTCCCTTTGCTTTAACTATCAAGCCACTGATCCAGCGCTCTGTTTGAAAAACTGTCTCAAAAACGCTACCTATCACCTCAATACTCACCATTAATCATGAACACATATAAAGGCCCATACAACCAATGAGACAATTTTTGAGCAACTGAATCAGGTGGTATGAATAATAAAAACTATTCACATATTATTTACAGTATTATATACATCTGCCGTTTATCTATTTTCACCATGGTTTTAAACATTTCTTATTTATTAATCAGGCCACCAAGGCGATTGGATCAACTGATGGAAAGTAGACCATGAATAAACAAGACCAGCTTGTCTTTTCAAATCTAATTTTATTAACTTTATTTTTCATAAAGAAAAAGCATTTACGTTTTAGAATCTTTATTTTATAGCAATTAAGAAAGCAGCATTTTAATAAGGAAATGATTTAATAAACTGACATTTTCAAAGCAAGCTCAGAAACATGAAATATTAGCAAAATAACAGTTTCCATTCCCTAAATCTTTTTCCTATCTATTTCTCACTTCACCTAGAAAGGAAAAATCATTTAAAGTCTGCTGTCCTTACATGCGCCAAAAGTCCAACACCATGTCACGTCATTCAGGATTCGGAAATGGAAGAGTTGCAGCAAGCCTCAGCGAACGAGAGTTTTTTCCTGCTCATGGTGTCAGGTTTTATACCTTTCTTTCTAGCTAAACTTTCTACATTTTACATTCTTTAAAGCAAATCCGAGCTTTTCATTGGCTGTCCTGTGTCAGTCCATGATAAAATACATTAGGTCATCTCCGATTCTTGACCAAGTCCAGGCTTCACATAAGCCCTATTGTCTTTCACTTCCACATCTTTCAGCTTCCTCAAGAAAGTTACTTTTTCTCGAGTTTTGAACATTTACTTCCTAGCCTTGGCAGACACTTTAAGTTTCTGTCCTTCAGCCTTTTCTTCATGAGCATGTTCAACTCAACCAAAGAATTTCTTTTTCAATTAACGATGACAGTGCAGTAAAAATCTTCACAGCTACGCATGTGCAAAGACTTCACTCTGGACAAGCTTTTGCGTCTGCAGCTCTGCCAGCCATGTTTTCTGAACCACCTTTAGGCCTCACTTTGGAAACTATTATTAAACAAACACAAGACATCAATTAATTAAAGAATTGAGACCCATTCTGTTACCCACCCCCTTTACTAATTAATCCTGTTAATTATGTTACCTAGCAAAAGCACAATCAGGCAGCATTATATTTACCTCTCCTTTAGGAACTGCACAAACTCCTTGAGCTTTCATCACAGAAAGAACATAACATAAGCACACAAAATAAGCACATGCCATTAGTTAAACAGCCGCATTTAATACTGACAAAGACAATAGACAAGGTTAGTTTATTATTTTTTTTCTTTGCGTTTGCAACATAAAGCACATTTGTTTATCCCTCGTGTATTGATGAATGTATTCTTAAACTAAGTTGATTAGTAATTTCACCACAAGCTTATTAATTTAATTACTGTTATTGGGAGATTAACTTCACAAGTTTGAACAAAATCTTGTTCTTCACCTTGCTTCATCATCACTAAGCTCTCTGCTACCTGCTTTGGCCAGACTGGGAAGTTATGGAAGATCCTCCCCCTACTTCCCTTCATGGCCCGCAGGCCACTATCCAGAAACTGCAGGTAATCCAGAACTGTGCGGCCCGCCTACTCCTCGAGATTCCACAGAGACAATCAGCGAGACCTTCTATGAGGAAGCTTCACTGGCTGCCAATTCAGTCCACAATACGTTTCAAGGCCATGTGCCTGGCCCACGGATCTATCTGGAAAACTGGACCTGCCATCACCCATTCTCTTGTTACTGTGTACCAAACATCTAGGAGTCTTCGTTCCAGCACTGCCTTCCTCACAACTATGAGCAAGGTCTGTAGATCCAGATGGGGTGGCCGCTCCTTCTCTTGGAACGCTTCCATGCTCTGTAACTTACTGCCCTCCGCTCTTCGCAGGGAATCCAATCTTCAGATCTTTCGTTGACTTCTCAAAACTCACCTCTTTACGAACCCCCACTAACCGGTTACGCTCTGCCCCTGCTCTGTCAGTCCACAGCGCTACGAGGCCTCAGGGTAGTAACGCGCTTTACAAAACCTCTTTCATTCATTTCTTTCATTCATTCATTTCAATGTATAAGATGTGTTACATAAAACTGGGGGACTGTAAGGTGTAGAAGTCACATATCATGTTTCATAGCTCACTGTTCTATTATCGTCGCAATGCGCTCAAACGTACACATGATAGACCTGCTAAACATATATGTGAGGGCTTTAGATCTGATGTCACTTCCTGTAAAGTCGTGGCTTGTGATGCCACTTTCTATGATGTCAATTCCTGTGATGCCATGTGTGATGTTGTGTGCCGTGATGTGTGTTGTGATGTCACTTGCATTCTGCCAAACTAGGTCTGCCAAACTAGGGGAGTCCCCCCTTTTCTTTTTTTATGACTTGTGCCCTGGATGTACAGGATGTCAGCCCCTCTCCACTTCTCACAACCACTAGTCCAGTTCACAGAAGCTCTTTCTTCACTCCCTGTGGTGATATCCTCGTTGCACATTCCGGCTTGATGCTCGTCTCCTCACTACAACCTCACAGGCAGCGTATTATCTAGGAGTGTATAGCATCCAAGCCAGTACTCACTTCAACAGAGAGCCACACAGACTTACTCTTAGACGGTAGTCCTTTTTCAGCAGGAATTAATGGGGAAGGAATCGCTCACCCCCTGCCACCAACAGGGCCCTCGTACATATGCCCCCTAGTTCCAGGGCATGCAGGGGACCACCATTGCTTCCCCACCCCAATCTTCAGGGCCCCAACATAAAGACCGGTCCACTAGTGTCTCCCCGCCGCCACTCCTGAACATTGTATCAGAATGTCAATCAGCCCAACATGGCCTAAGGCTTTCCGCAGGTGTACGGTGTAGGGCTGAAACCACTATGGTAGCAACGATCGTGTGGGCTCCTTCAGTGTGTGGGCATACCTTGCTTTACGGAATCTCTTTATTTAAATGCTCTTAGTCCTTGCGGCCGTGCTCATCTGGTTTGCGCTACTACCAAAAATCTTTAAGAGGAAATCAATGCCCCCAGGCCTGCCCACAAGAAACAGCATCAGTCTTCTTTTGGTGGAGGAGGATTCCCCTGCCCTCCTACCTCTAAACTCCACAGTGTCCGCAGCTCAAGCCCAGCGTAGACCGTGTTGGAGCCCAATGCACCCACCAGGATCCTCCGTCCTATTACTGGCCCCCCGCCCGTGTCCAAGGCCACAACTGGGTCAGCAGGCAGGGCAGAATATTCCAAGGAGGTAGCGGGTCCAGGCACCCCCTCTTGGTAGTCCGCAGCAGCCTCCAGGACCAGCCCTGTATAAGCTGCCACATCTTTCCGTCACTGGCGTAACAAAAAGTGAGAGGGCCTCCCTGGACGGTACTTAGAGGGGCCCCCTCTGGGCTCAATCAGGAGCTCTCCGGCCACAGTGCAGTGCCGAGGGGGCCCCTTGGAGCTAGAGGCCCCCCCGCACCACGGGGGCTGCGTAGGCCTGTATACGCCCCTGCTTTCCATTGCAGGTCTCCGTTCCCTGGAGCAAATATCAGCAACAGGGGGCATTGGTGCCCTGGGGGGTACATCTGCTATTAGGGAGGCAGTTTCAAATGTCCATAAGACAGGATTCAGACAGGATTGTGTGGATGCGAACGGAAGCTCCGTGAAACGTGACTAGGCAGCCATGTTGCCAGGCCACGCCCCACAGATAACTATCTTAGCTTCAGAAGACTACTCAAGAGTTGCCTCTTTCCTTTATAACCACTGTACTAAAAAAACAAATGTACATCATATGCCTGTGTATGTAAGCATGTATAATTTGATTATATGTATTTATGTAGATGTGTGCATTTCTTTGTACAAATATATATACCACTTATGGTTTAAAAATATATATTCTCATAGGCCTGCTTACCAAATGTATATAGTACTTATAGTTAAAATATGCATATATAAATATGTATATATATATTATTTATGCTTAACACTTCTATAGCATAGTTTACATGTTATTTGATTAGATGCTTGCTTATGGGTCTCTGTTTTATTTTATCACAATTTGTAAATATAATAATAATTGTATCTAGAAGTGCTTGACTATTGAAATATTGGGGAAAATATAAAATAAAAATAAATAAAAATAAACCAAAAAATGCATGAAATTTCCCACAGTTTTTTCTTTTAATAGAAATGCAGAAATAGATTCACTTTCTGTACAGCATCACTTGAACGTCTGAGTTTGAAACTATTTATCCATACATGCACATATGAGACATTCTCTAATACAACTTTATATCTCTTTATTTTTTTCCATATGCATGTATACCTTTCTATGTAGTTCTGTATCTGTTTTACTTTACACATACTGTAGAAATAAAAAATGGCTTCAACTCTCTCCAATGTACTACTCTATATCTCATCCTGCTCTCAATATATCCTCTACCTGGACTCATCTCAGACATCATTGTACTACTATGATCTCCCAGTCCCAAACAGGCCCGGTTCTAGCGGATGGGCTGGGTGGGCCAGGCCCACCCAAACATGAGCCTGACCCACCCAAACAGGAGCCTTGGCCCTCAGCAGTGAGGGCTTGAAGGCAGGTGTATTTGGGATCTAACTGCTTCAATTCTCCCCCGTCGTGTGTGTCAGTCCGGGCCGAGGGGCACACACACACACAGACAGTTTTAGAAATGATCGCAGCCGCGCCCGAGTACTTCACAGGTCTTTACAAGACCATGTATATGTTAACGAGGCTTTGTTTATTTTTTCACCCCTTCATCTCTGCATAGCGAAAGGAGACAAATCCTTTCTTTGACAAAGGTAACCTTTGGTAACCTTTGCTTACTGTCCTGCTGCGTTGATATTTATTTTTATATGCAGCGCAGGAGAGAAGTTTGTTTATTCCTATTCACCATTCCTGACCCCTGCAGCGGCTTATCACATCAGGCTGTGACACAAAGTTTGACTAATGGAGTAGGTAAGAGAATGTGTTACTATATATTTTTCTTTTTAAAATCTGCACAGGCCCAGCAGGACGCGCTTGACTCACTAAGCGCCGAGGTGCTGCTTGAGAAGTGTGCTTTTGGTGCTATCTGTATTTTTTAAACCTGTAACTCATGGGCTTTTTTAAACTATTGTGACTTGTGCTTATTCAATACTTCTCTGCTCCTACCTGCTGTTCTTCCGGTCGGCGCCTCGTTCCACCGCGGCAAGTGCCGTTTGTTGTGGAGGGCGTACACGACCTTGGGCCCGCCCCCGGAGGGTGTTACTCTTTGCCAGAGGCGGGGACGGTGCCTATTAAGTCAGCTTCACTTCTCCCCGCGCAGCGGACGCACTTGACTCACTAAGCGCCGAGGTGCTGCTTGAGAAGTGTGCTTTTGGTGCTATATGTATTTTTTAAACCTGTAACTCATGGGCTTTTTTAAACTATTGTGACTTGTGCTTATTCAATACTTCTCTGCTCCTACCTGCTGTTCTTCCGGTCGGCGCCTCGTTCCACCGCGGCAAGTGCCGTTTGTTGTGGAGGGCGTACACGACCTTGGGCCCGCCCCCGGAGGGTGTTACTATTTGCCAGAGGCGGGGACGGTGCCTATTAAGTCAGCTTCACTTCTGCCCGCGCAGCGGACGTGCGCGGCGGGTAGCCGGCGGGTCGCCTAAGTCGAGCCCGTCTGCGCCTGTCCGCGCCGGGCCGACGCTAGACGCCAGGAGGCCTGGTTGATCGACATATCAAATGGCAATTTATACGCGAGAGGAGTTATTTCCCCTCCGCGGGAAACATGCCTGCACGTCTGAGCTATGGCATCCGGGCACTGTAAATCTGTGGTGTAAGCAATGTGGCCTAGAGGCTACTGAGGCACCTGTGTCATCTCCAGTATCAAATTGTACATTAAAGAAAATTGAGAAACTTAAGATCCTTAGTTTAAACTGTAGGTCCATGGTTAAGCATCACGAGGGTATTTTTGACCTTTTAGTGGATCACCATCCCGATATATTATGCCTTACAGAAACGTGGTTGACCGAAGACTCAGGTGCTATTTTAGCCCTGGCTCTACCTCCAGACTACTCTATCAGGTGTCAGAACAGGTCGAGAGGGAGGGGTGGCGGACTGGCTATAATTTTAAAATCAAGCCTCTCCTGCTCCCTATCCCCTGCCAACATAGTTGATTGCGAAAGTGCCCTATTTAAAATCTGGATTACTGACATCTTTACCCTTTCAGGCCTCTTAATATATCACCCCCGGGTCCATCTGGCGCTTTCCAATGTGATGTATTTACTATGGGTACTGTATCGATCCCCCTATTTCTGACCCTTGTCTGGTTAATAATTAACTAGCAGCCATTCAACTGCACAGAAACCCGTTATCTGATTAGCCATACAACGGCACAGAAGCCCGTTATCTGATTAGGTCATAGCGCATGCCATCTCATTAGGCAAGCACTATTTCTCCAGCCCCCTAATAGGCATACGGTGTTCTCAAAACAAATCAAACCTACCACGACCTGGGAAATCCCCGCAGCCATTGTTTTGATTTAGCCGAGAACTTCAGTAAAGAATGTGCGAACGACCAGTTCGTATGACATCCTTATTGACGTATTTATGTCCATCCTTACGTCAATCTCGGCACCTTTCAGGTATAAATAATACCGACATTGCCTTAAGCAAACACACGAGGTGGTGACAAGATTGGAGCAGCGAGACTTGCCGAGGAGCCCAGCTGACAGCGAAGCCCACAGACGCTGCCCCTCCTTTCTGACGCGCTGAGAGAGAGACGCTGCCTCTTCTCCTGCCGAGAAATCCAGCTCCGGCGCTTCCAGACGCCCTTGCAGGCAGCTGGGATATCAAGCCCGGAGATAGAGATACCAGCCCTCCAGCCTTCTAAATCCCAGGTACTGAACTGAATAACCCCTTGCAGAGAATTCTTGAAGCAGACCCTTGGCAAAGCAAACTTAACTTAAACTGCTACTTATCTACTCCCGCCCACGTATTAGGCTTAGGTCAGGTACATTGGGGTAGGCGTAGTTAGAAGCACCAGTTGAGTACGATTAGTCAATGTATATTGTCCCGGATGGGCCCAGGGCCCTGGCACCCCCTCACCTCCCTTGCTGTTTGCAGCTAGGCTCTCTGAGGTATTCGTCTGAGGAGCTGCTTGCCCTCAATACCTACAGCTGCGATGCCGCCAAACACTGGGAGGTGTTAGATGCTCTGTACCACCGGTGCCCGGCATGCGGGTTCAGTTTTTCGAACTTACAGCCCACAGGCGACGCGACTAGGTTATAAAAGCAGGCCTGATTAATGCCAGATCAATGGTCAGACACGCGGCCGATATATTTGAGCTGCTGATGAGAAGGAGTTTGATCTCCTTTTCGTCACCAAAACCTGGCTTACTGAGTCCTGTATGCCGGTTGTGGAACTTGCTATACCACGTGGCTTTAGGATTACTAGGATGGACCGACCGTCCGGTAGGGGTGGCGGTCTGGCAGTAATTCATCGGGGCCATTGGGTAGTTGTGAGTGAACCTCCCGACCCATTGGGCGAGACGGAAATGTTACACTTTGTAGTGGTCCTTTCCCCTCATTTCACCTTGGGAGGTACTCTTCTTTACCGCCCCCCGGGCTATGCGGGTAGTTTTGTTGCCAATATTGAGGAGGTCATCGTTCCACGCGCCCTGAAATTCACTCGATATCTCCTTCTGGGGGATTTTAACATTCATATGGACGCGGAGGATTCACCAGAAACGGTGGGCTTAGCAGAAGCCTTCTCGCTGGCTCACCTCACGCAATGGGTGAACTTCCCCACCCATGCAGCTGGCCATTGGTTAGACTTGGTGTGCTCAAACTTTGAGATCACTATGTTGCCCCCTAGGAGGGTCATTTGGTCTGACCATGCCTTAATTCTGTTCACCTGGCCCCTAAGTACAAAAGGGCCGAGGGAATTGCCTGCCCCTCAAGTGCACGCTCAGCGGATCAATTTGACCTCCTTTTCGGACCCCCTTGTACTTAACCGCCCGACTTTGCCGTCGGATCTTGACTCTGCAGTGGAGACCTTTAACGCCTGGGTCGAACAAGGCTCTGCCTTGCCTAACAATAAAGGTGGTAGCAGGCGGACCAGGTCCTCCCCTTCTAAACCCTGGTTCTCCCATGCTCTTAGGGAACTCAAATCCGGTTGTAAAAAGCTGGAGCGAGCCTGGCGCCTTGAGTTCCGACCTGAATTGAAGAGTAATTTGCGGAGGGCTCAGAAGGTGTATTATGCGGAAATTAAGGCCGCTAAAAGTAGATATTTTTCAGGGAGGATTGAGAAGGCGGACAACAATGGCAGAGAAATCTTTGCCATTGTTCAGAGCTTCCTCTCTCCGTGTGCTGCGTTACCAGCTCTCCCGGCGTCTGATCTCTGGTGTGAGGAATTGTCATGCTTTTTTGACAATAAGATCGCTAAAATCCAAGCGGAGCTTCAAAACTCCTGTGGTCCCCTCCAGTCTCTACCGTCCACCACCGATCTTGGTGCGTATCCACCTGCCATTCAATTTTCCACCTTTGAGCCAGCTCAGCAAGCTGATGTGTTGGCTATTCTAGAGGCACTAAAGTCGGGATCACCCTCTGACCTGTGTCCTGCAAGGGTCTTAGGGGGAGCGGCGAGTTTGGTTTATCAGGAGGTCACCCAGATTGTTAATCTGTCTCTGGCTTCTGCCTCTGTGCCCCTTTGCTGGAAACAGGCGAAACTTCTTCCTTTGTTGAAGAAGCCTGGCCTGGATCCCCTAGCTGCCTCCAGTTATCGTCCGATATCGCTGCTCCCGGCACTCGCGAAAGTATGTGAAAAGGTCGTTTTCAGGCAACTGAATAATTTCATTGAGTCCTCCCAGGTCCTGCACCCGGCACAATCGGGGGTTCAGGGCGGCTTTTAGTACTGAGACGGCCCTGGTGGAAGTTTCAGAGGCCATTAGGGAGTGTCTGGATGGAGGCGGCAGAGCGGTCCTGGTTTTGCTGGACCTATCTGCCGCCTTTGATACGGTGCCCCATACTCAGCTGTTGTTGAGGCTGGCAGAGGTGGGGCTGTCGGGCACGGTCCTTGCCTGGGTGTCATCGTTTCTGTCGGATCGGATGCAGCAAGTATGGATGCCACCACATGCCTCGCTACCCAAGAAGCTCACCACTGGGGTGCCGCAGGGCTCGACTTTAAGTCCTCTGCTGTTTAACGTCTATATGACCCCGCTGATCTATCTGGCTGAGCAGTGGGGAGCAAAAATAATGGCGTATGCTGATGACACGCAGTTGCTGTTTACCTGGCCAAAGGACTGTTTGGATGCCCGAGTGGTCTGTACCTGTCTGTCCCATGTCTTTCAGTGGCTTGCTTTAGCTCAGCTTAAATGTAACGAGGACAAGTCAGAGATGTTATTTTATGGTAATTTTCCGGCCAATTTCAGGGATCTCATTTGGCCGATTGATTTTCCATGCCCTAGCTCTTTCGGAGGCCCGGCCAAAAACTTGGGGGTATGTTTCAGACAGGACCTTAAGTTTGAAGTTCATTTAAAAAAACTCACTGCGACCTGCTTCGCGACCCTCAAGTCACTCAAGAGGTTCTTTCCGCTTCTCCATAGGGAAGCGAAAGAGACTGTTCTGCGTGCTCTGATCCTGACAAGGCTTGACTATGCCAATGCACTGTTCAGTGGTCTCCCCGCATACCTTATAAAAAGAATGCAGATCATTCAGAATGCGGCTGTGCGACTTTTGTTCCACCTCCCGAGAAGAACCAGTGTTCACGCTCATCTCCGAAAGATTCACTGGCTCCCAGTGGCCCATCGCATTTCGTTTAAATCGTTGGTCCTGGCCTATCGTGCCCTGCACCAACTTGGGCCACAATATCTGCATAAAAGGTTTACTTTGTATACCCCTCGCCGTGCTCTTCGATCGGCCAATCTGCATCTGATGACTATGCCCAAAGTCAGATACGCAAGATTGGGCGGTCAGTCTATCTCTGTTCAAACAGCTCGGTCATGGAACTCCCTGCCGCTTTCTCTGAGAACAGCATCCACATTGGCGGGATTCAAGAAAGGGCTAAAAACCCATCTATTTAATCTCAGTACTTAATTTTTCCCTTGGATTGGTTCTGGTTAATCTTACATATCGCGCCAGGATACTTTGCAGTAGCAGAGCGCGTTACAAAATATTTTATAACATAACATAACATATATATGTATGTATCTATTTTAGCCATTTTAAGTATCATATGGCAAAGAAACCATATCAATGCTTTTACAGTATTATTTTATAATTCTGTTATTACTGTATGCACTTTACTTAACAATAAGTATTGCAATAATAGCGATTAATTTCTCTTGTATGAGAAAAGAGACTGATCAATAAATAACCTCTTTTTATTGAACACGCCCGTCTCTTCCTTTTCTCTACAATCTGGTGAAACTAAGAATGCACTGAACTGACTGAGTAAAATAAGTTGTCTTTTGTTTTCACACGACTCTAGAGATACACTCTTGATTAGGGGAGAGCAAAGTTGTCATGTTCTATGGTTGTCAGAAACTAAATCCCTTCTTGTCTATCCAGGGAGGTTAAACTCCTCCTTGTCTATTCGAGAACGTTTCTAGTGAACTCTGAGCTAGCTGGCAAACACTAAACTTTAAGTCTAATATCATCAGTAGAAGACCTAGTTAACTTCTGTCCTACGTCTATACTATTGAAGATATTATTCCAATGCGCAGAGCCTATTGGGATAATAGGAACTACACTACACCAAGACTCCCTGGCTTTGACTATTTCCACTCTTACCCTACAATCAGCCAACTTTAGTGTCCTAGGAGACCTAAATCTCCATCTTGAAAGTCTTGATTCTGCCACCATTCTGAATTTCTTGGGCGATTTAGAAACCTGCCAACTAATTCCGTTGGTTAAGGGACCTTCCCACTCTGCTGGACATTTATTAGACCCCGTATTTTCCAACATCTGTGACATAACGGTACATACACCTCTTCCGTTAACCTGGACGGACCACCATCTTATTCTCATTACCATAGGGATACCCCCTGGCCCTGGACTCAAGCCCCTCCCTCCCCTTCTACGACGCCCATGGCACAAACTTGACGGTGCCTTATTTGAAGCTAGACTGAAAATTACACGCCCGGTATGGTCCAGCAATTTGGAGGAGGCTGATAAAATCTACAGGGAATGGATCACTGATGCACTGGACCACTTAATTCCCAAGAAGCTGTCTAGGCCTTACCGTGACCAGTCCCATCCCTGGTACTCGGAGGAACTCGTTAAGGAGAAAAAACAATGTAAACTCCTTGAGCGCAAGTGGAGGCGCTCATATGACCCCGTAGTAAAAGCTAGCTATAGATCTGCCATTAAAATGTACCATAAACAGATAAAAAAGGCCAAGGACATGTAGTACACCAATTTGATCAATTCTAGTACTAATCGATCAAAAACCATCTTCTCCTTGATAAAGGATTTGTCCAAAGCCCCTGAGGCCACTGATGGCACAATAGAATCCAATACGCAGTGTGAAGAGCTAGCTTGTTATTTTTATAGGAAAGGTCAAAGGTATCTATAATGCCTTAAATTCCAATGCTCGGGCCCCCCCCCCGACACTATAGGTTTATCTGCTCGATCTTACTCCCTTCTAACCCTCCCCTTGCTTTCCCAGGAAGCTTTGGAACTTCTTGCCAGTAAAGTAAAGTCCGGCTCTCCAGATGATCCGGTCAAACCTGAGATGTTTAGACTGCATCATGACTCTATCTTGCGGGAGGGCCATGAGCTGATTAATCAATCTCTCCAATTAGCTATGGTGCCCTGCTCATGGAAGCATGCTAAGGTGGTTCCCTTGTTGAAAAGCCTACCTTGGATCCTGTAAGGCCAGAAAGTTATAGACCTATATCGTTATTGCCTTACCTAGCCAAGGTTACGGAATCCCACGTGAATGCTATTTTGACTAAATATATGGAAACTAATTATATCTTAGCTGACTCCCAAAATGGCTTTAGAGCCAACCACAGCACGGAGTCAGCCCTCCTGACAGTCACTGAACAGCTGAGGGGGGCACAAGATCTGGGCAATACCTCCGCCCTTATTCTTCTGGATTTGAGTGCGGCCTTCGACACGTTCTCCCACAGGATTTTGCTTGAACGTCTTGGGGAGATCGGGGTCGGGGGCAGCGCCCTGGCTTGGTTCGCGTCATTTCTATCAGACCGTTCCTTCCAGGTGGTTGCCGCTCCGCACTCGCCCGGCAGACACCCCCTCAGTTGTGGGGTCCCTCAGGGGTCAGCTCTCAGCCCTACGCTGTTTAACATTTATGTTAGACCCCTGGCCATACTAGCCAAAGAACGGGAGATAAAATTAACTTCTTATGCTGATGATACTCAGCTTATTTTCACCTTTTCTAACAACGCTGAGCTAGACCAAGTTAAATTTGGAGAAGATCTTATGGCCATTGCCAACTGGCTATCCAGCAACTGTTTACAACTTAATGCTTCTAAATCAGAGCTGCTCATAGTTGGCCGGAATCCACAGAAGTGGGTGGAACACTGGTGGCCCCCTATATTGGGCTTGTCTCCAACCCCGAAGCTGGAAGTAAAAAATCTTGGAGTTCTGCTGGATAATGATCTTTCTTTAGACTCCCATGCAAAAAAAGTGGCAGGCACCTTCCCTCCCTTAGGCCCATTCTGGGATTCTTTGTACCTCCGACCCGGCAGATAATTGTCCAAGTTATGGTTCTTTCACATCTGGACTATTGCAATGTTCTGTTTCTGGGCTCTAACCTGACGGTCATTAATAGACTTCAAAGGGCTCAGAATGCGGCAGCTCGTACTCTGCTTGCCTTGCCAAAACATTGCTCTGCCTCACAGGCTCTCGCCCGGCTGCATTGGCTACCTGTTAAACAGAGAGTCCAATTTAAAACCCTATGTGTAGCCCACAAAGTCCTCCACGGATGTGGCCCTCAAATTCTGCAGGGACTCTGCACCCCTTGCACCCCGACTTGCGATCTCCATCTGGCCTGCACCACGAGGGTTCGCAGGAGCAGAGCGGGTGGACGCTCATTTAAACACAAGGCCCCACTTCTATGGAATGCTCTTCCATTACAAGTACGTGCTACCACGAACCATCAGCACTTCCGCAAACTAATTAAAACCTGGTTATTTTCTACCATCTAATCTGTATGGCAGTGGTAGGGCAGTGGCAGCCACCATCACACTTTCTCTTTTCATACAATTGATTTGTTATGTTCGTCCGCAGCGCTGGGACGCCCCATTGCTGGGGTAGCCATGCGCTATACAAACTAACCTAACATAACATAACAACACACGTGTGTGCTTCATTTAAACAGTTTTTATCATTATCATTGCCGATGCAGGACAACAATAAGAATACAAAATGCCCAGATAACGCTGGTGATTAATAATCCTGCTGGAGAGCAATCATTTGTCTGTTAGTATTTTTCAAATGCAGATGAACTGTATTTTATGTGGATAGCTCCAGGGCTTTGAGTGGGATGAAAAAACTGGGCGGTCTCTCAAAGGGACGTGGCCAATGTAATTGAGGACGTGGCTTAAAAACAGTACGTTAAAAATCTGTGTTTAGCAGTGTGCGGCCCGACTTGTATTTTGCTGTTTCTGTCCTTGCATCCAGGTATTTGATACAACAAGTAACATCATACCTACAAGTCAGGACTATTGGCTTTGTCATCGGTTGTTAGTTGCATAAGATAAATAACAGCAACTATGGCTTGTATATAATTGCAAAAGCTTCCACTTAAAGCACCGGTGACATCAAAACAATGTTGCTGCTCCTGAGTTTCAAAAAGAGAAGGGAAATCCAGAGAGAAAATGACTCTCTTTAAAGGATTTCCCTTCCCCCCACAACGCTCACCTGGCATGACGTCATGCCGTAACATTCCACTTGTGAGTAGTGTGAGCAGGGTACACCGATGGGCCTGCTGTCTCGAAACGGGTCTCTATTGGGCTCTGTTTTGTGCCCTTGCACTTTTTTCCGGACTGCAGTAACAGCAGACTGCTGTCACTGCAGTTCGGAAAAAATGGACTACCTGTGGCCAGCGCACACAACTGAGCCAGATAGAGACCCATTTCGAGGCCCCTTTAAAAAAAACTGCCGGTGCTCAGACCTAGTAAGACCCAACCCACTTAAAGCCCTGGATAGCTCAGTGGGTTACAGCCTTTGTCACAGAGATCCTTGTGTTACTTGCAGTTCAGAAGTTACAATCCTAACATAGGACAGTAACCAATGAACTGTCATCGAGGAGCTGCATACAAACATGAATGATATAGTTAGAATTTCGCTTTTTTGGTTTTGTGATATAGTTAGAACTTACCCAGTCTTTCATTATTCTAATGTTGTTAAAATGAGTATGTTTGGGCAGATATACATTTTTATCAGTAAAGCTGACCCCCATCGAATACTCTTTAAATCCTATGGTTGTGTTTCCCCAGACCAAACCCTCTTAAAATATCCCGCCCACCAGTATGGATGACACGTGATTCATACACCTTGTAATCCTCATTGACTTATGTGACATTCCCAATAGACTAATTTACATACTTGTATGATTCATTGTATCTGTATAATGTGTGCGTTGTGTAAAGTACTGACACACACTACACTGATATGAGTAGCGCTATGCGACAAATTAAATGCATATGACAGAGGGGTTATGTAAAGATAGGGGGCACTGTTGGAGGGTGGCAGTGAGGGAATCCGAGGAGGAGGTACTGTGAGGGGCTATGGAGCGATGAGGGGCACTGTTCGAGGGTGGCAGTGAGGAAATCTGAGGAAGAGGTCATGGGGTGGAGGGGGGAGTTAGGGAGAGATGAGGGGCACTGGTGGAGGGTGGCATTGAGGAAACCCGAGGAGGAGGTCAATAGGGGGAGGGGCTATGGGGAGATGAGGGGCACTTGTGGCGTGTGGCTTTGAGGGAATCCGAGGAGGAGGTCAATAGAGGGGGGCATTGGGAGATGAGGGGCACTGTTGGAAGGTGGGAGTAAAGGTATTTACGGAGAAAGAGGTTATTGGCGCAGCGCCAAAAAAGACTCGCATCAGTGCTGAAGCCGGCCTTTCTGTTTTTGTTTATTTAATTAGCAGTCGGGTCATAAGGGCTACTGTGGAAAATACTTTAAAGTGCGTGCTAATTGCATTTACTGCTATATTCAATGTTTTAAGTTTGAAGGTGATTTTCCTAATGTTTTTACAGGGAAGAATGAAAGTGGAGCCCGATGGTACCTGATATGGGGCTGGGACCCAAGGACATTTGTGAGATAAGGTGCACTGGAGAGGAGAAGTGGATAATCAAGCTTGTAAGGGAGTGCGTTGCAGAGTCCGTGGTCAGGTGGAGGTAGTAATGAAGAGGGATTCTCCCTGAAGGCTCGCACAGAGGGAGCCCGAGAAGTGTCATTTGCCTAATACCCCCACCTCAGAAACCTCCTCTTCCCTTCAAAGGGACATTACATGGAAAAAACACTTTTTGAGAGTGATCACATTTAGAAAGAGATTTGGGAAAGAGTGTGTTTTACTGGGCCTTGTAAGACTAAGAAGAGACAAGCATTTACAATGCAACGGTTTCGCCTTTGCAAAAGTTAGAGCTATTGGCATTGTAAATGACAACATTTTTATTTATGTGTTGGTTTTGAAAACAGATAAATAAATGGCATTGAAATGTACATTGCCAACAGCTTAATCTCTCGCAAATGTAAGACCTATTGTACCCTACTGGACGAGCTCAGCAGACAGCAATTACTACCACACACACACACACACACACACACACAGAGCCAGCCACACACACACACACACCCAGAGCCACACACACACACACCCAGAGCCACACACACACACACACACACCCAGAGCCACACACACACACACACACACACAGAGCCACACATACACACACACACCCAGAGCCACACACACACACACACACACACCCATAGCCACACACACACACACACACACACACACACACCCAGAACCACACCCACATACCCAGAGCCACACACACACACACCCAGAGCCACACACACACACACCCAGAGCCACACACACACACACCCAGAGCCACACACCCACATCTAGGAGAGCAAGCACAGCGAGGGGGCAGGGAAGCAAGCCCAGCGAGGGGGCAGGGAAGCAAGCACAGCGAGGGGCCAATAGAAGTAAGAGGTTTCTCGAACTTTTTGGATGCTGGGCTAATTAACCTCTTCCATTGCCTACAAATGGATGCCCCACGGAACATGGATAGTACACCAGGCCGCAGGGATTTGGTTTTTCTCCATGCCATCTGCAAAATACAACTAGCCCATATGATTGCTTAGTTATTGTAAACTGTCTCTGCCATGTTTTGTGGCTCTGTTAATTGGAAGTTCCCGGCTCCGAGTAGCGATATGAAGCCCCCTTGGCACTCGAGTTAAGATTTTTAAGCTTTTAGTTGTTCGGCCTAAACAATGTACCAATGTTGATATTTACTGATCGCCATCTGCATCCACCCCGTCTCTTCTTCATTTGCATCTCTGTGACACAGAGGTGCAAGCGTGTTCGAGTCTAGAAATGTCAACACTGGGGTATAAACGTGCGCTTGCCTTGCCTCGGGGAGCTCAACTCCACTTCTGATGGAGGGGGCTCCACATGCCGTTTTGCTCTGCGACTCGACCATTCTTAATCAATACTCTTTCAAACTCGACAAAACCTTAAGTCTGAGTTTTCTTCCACACACCAGAGTAATAGCAGGGAGGCATAATGGTCCCGCCCCTGGACTTCCGGCAGCAGTGAAAGGACATGGAGCACCCGTGGCCAATTAAAGGGGTAAACACGTTCTGCTTCCGCCTTGCACACAAGTGGCAACGTGTTGCTTCAGGAGACATTTCTAGTAGGTATGCTGGATGCGAGCACCACCATGGGGGCTGTATGATGAGAATGCGTTGTCTGACTCAAGAGTACAAGCGCTGCCAATGCCACACACGTCTTTCCATGGTGAAAGGTTTTTTCATGTTTCAGCATTGCACACCTAGTAGATACCTGATGAGCAACAGCAGTGCAAGCTTCCCTTACATGCATAGAAGAGTCACAGCTTGGGTAGTAGTGGTAACACTAATACACACAGCAATACAACGAAGGCCATAGGAATCAAAATGGAGTGAAAAACACATCCCACTGTAGTGCAGGCAGTAGCTTCCCGCACAATGAACAGGCTCTCGTTATGCAATAGCAGCGCACACGTCTCTCGCATACACAAAAGGTACAGAAAAGGTAGAAGCAGTAGTAGTGTAAAATCGGGGCTTTGCTCTTGACAACAGATTTGCATGTAGCCTGAATGGAGGCATGTACCCCAGATGGGCGTTACAAGATATGGTTAATGGACGCTTTTCAGGGTGAGAGCTAGACAGGAAGCTGAGCAGCTTGAGAGGAGACTGAGCCACTCACAGAAGTTGAAGCGGTTATAATACAGGGGAGCCCACGTAAATGCAGTGCAGACCACGGCTACCTGGGGGAAAAGCCTGGAGGATGCCCACTCATGGAGGTGTGGATGTGTCCGCCAACCCCATAACAGGACTGTAATACCCAACCTAAAAATCATCTGTACCCTCTGCGCTGTCATTAATACAAGTTGGGTAAAGCTTAATTTTATAAAGTGTTTCCAGTCCATATTTCATTTAAAAGAAAACCATGTCTAGAGACTTTAATCTGCTTGCGTTTAACAACCAGTACTCGGTGGCTGCAGCATGCCAAGACTTCCATTTACTGTGGCTGGGCATTTTATCTAATGAAACGATGCCCTTTTGAAGGGCATTATCTGAATTATTTTAGGTAACACTTGCAACTTCTGAAACATTTCCTTCCCGCGCATCCAAAATATGTAGTGCAGTCCAAGAATGAGCTGTTCCAACCCCCTTTCGAAAGCAAGCAATATGCCCAAAACAGAAGTGCCTAGAAACACAGAGTGAGGTGCCCATGTTGCTCGCAGCAGCAAGCCTCCCGCTTCCCATACATGGAGCCGCTCGGCGAGACAGCCAGGCAGGCAGTGTAACAACCCCCACCCCCCGGTCACAAGACCGCATTCGGAGATACTCAGAAACTCCGGAGTAAGAGGCCTCATTCCTCACTCTTCAGTGGGGTGCCCCTTCACACGGCCGAAGTGCTTCCGGGAGACAGGCCACAAGAGGGGGGTCAATATAAAAACATAGAAATGCGTGTACCCCAAAAAGCGCAGCCTGGCGGGCAGGAAGGAGGCCCTCGCGCGGCCATGCGTGCGCGCGGTCAGCTGTGTTTATCTCACCGAGCTATTCTCAGAGGCAGCATTCCAGCCTGACTAGAGCAGACTTTCCGAGAGCCATCCATCTCAGGCTCCCTGACGGTGGGGAACAGGGGTGGGGAAAAGACTACACATGAAATCGAATTTAAGAGAGACAAGCAACGCCAGGCACTCGCAACCTGCCCACCCCAGCTCCCTGAAAAAAATGCTGGAAAATGCTGCTTACCTGCTCGCAAACATCCCGGCAACATAAATCGCGCAGCCCACTCCCGCAAAAGCCACGATGAACTGAACACAACATGCCGTCCCCCCCAAAGAATAAAAACACCCGCCCACCGCCGCAATGACGTTCTTAAAGGGGCGGGATGAGTATAAATCGCCGGAACGCCCACGAATCTGCTTGGGCAATGACTGACAGAACTCTCTTCCAATGGCTAGCCTCCATTTATGGAGCTAGCCAATGGAAGAGAGAGGCGGGACAAAGCCCCGTACTGTCTATATAAGATTTCGCCTGCGCGAACACTGCTGCGCAGTGCACTACTTCTAAAAAAATTGTTCAGTCCGTTCCCCTACTTCTTGCTTTCAAAAAAGCGTCCCGGGAGGCAAGAATAGTCCAACTTTGAAACAATAACTTTTTCATTCCGCTTCCAGGGGCTGCTCGCACTTCTCTGTTGAAATCCAGAGGCTGCAGCAGCCCCTCCCTGAGTTCGCACAGACCGAGGAGGCCCATTGTCATTCCGATTGAGGCCGATTATCCCCTTTAGAATGACAATGCGCTGCCCTCTGGCTTTAGCATATCAAGAGCCAGTGAGATCAGAGTTGGTGATAAGAGAGGAGCTTTCCCCAAGCAGAGTACTGTGGGGAACTTGACACCTTTGTCAATGTTTTACAGGGAGTGAAATGAACTGGGCAGGAGCAGTGACCGCAGTGACCAGACAGAAGAGGCAACAGGAAAGGAGAGGTACTAGGGCAGGAGAAGTGACGGGGCAGGAGAGGTGACGGGGCAGGAGAAGTGACGAGGCAGGAGAGGTGACTGGGTAGGAGAGGTGACGGGGCTGGAGAGGTGACGGGCCAGGAGAGGTGACGGGGCAGGAGAAGTGACGGGGCAGGAGAGGTGACTGGGTAGGAGAGGTGACTGGGCAGGAGAGGTGACGGGGCAGGAGAGGTGACTGGGTAGGAGAGGTGACGGGGCTGGAGAGGTGATGGGGCAGGAGAAGTGACGGGGCAGGAGAGGTGACGGGTCTGGAGAGGTGACTGGGCTGGAGAGGTGACGGGGCAGGAGAGGTGACTGGGCAGGAGAAGTGACGGGGCAGGAGAGGTGACGGGGCAGGAGAAGTGACGGGGCAGGAGAGGTGACTGGGTAGGAGAGGTGACGGGGCTGGAGAGGTGACGGGGCAGGAGAGGTGACTGGGCAGGAGAGGTGACTGGGTAGGAGAGGTGACTGGGCTGGAGAGGTGACGGGGCAGGAGAGGTGACTGGGTAGGAGAGGTGACGGGCTGGAGAGGTGACGGGGCAGGAGAGGTGACTGGGCAGGAGAAGTGACGGGGCAGGAGTGGTGACGGGGCAGGAGAGGTGATGGGGCAGGGGAGGTGACGGGGCAGGGGAGGTGACGGGGCATGGGAGGTGATGGGGCAGGAGAGGTGACGGGCATGATAGATGACGGGGCAGGAGAGGTGACGGGGCAGGGGAGGTGACGGGGCAGGGGAGGTGACGGAGCAGGAGAGGTGACGGGGCATGATAGATGACGGGGCAGGAGAGGTGACGGGTCAGGAGAGGTGACGGGGCATGAGCTAGAGCAGTAACAGGAGAGGAGCGGTGAAAGGACAGGAGCGGTGAAAGGGCAGGAGCATTGAAAGGGCAGGAGCGGTGAACGGGGCAAGAGCGGTGAACGGGGCAGGAGCAGTGAATGGGGCAGGAGCGGTGGACGGGGGAGGAGAAGAGAACAGGACAGGAGCAGTGAACAGGACAGGAGCAGTGAACAGGACAGGAGCAGTGACGGGGCACGAGCAGTGATGGGGCAGGAGCAGTGATGGGGCAGGAGCGGTGACGGGGCAGGAGAGGTGACGAGGCAGGAGAGGTGACGGGGCAGGAGAGGTGACGGGGCAGGAGAGGTGACGGGCAGGAGAGGTGACGGGGCAGGGGAGGTGATGGGGCATGATAGATGACGGGGCAGGGGAGGTGACGGGGCAGGGGAGGTGACGGGGCAGGGGAGGTGACGGGGCATGGGAGGTGATGGGGCAGGGGAGGTGACGGGGCAGGAGAGGTGACGGGGCATGAGAGGTGACGGGGCAGGAGAGGTGACGGGGCAGGGGAGGTGACGGGGCAGGAGTGGTGACGGGGCAGGAGCGGTGACGGGGCAGGAGCGGTGACGAGGCAGGAGCGGTGACGGCACAGGAGCGGTGACGGGGCAGGAGCGGTGACGGGGCAGGAGCGGTGACGGGGCAGGAGCGGTGACGGGCAGGGGAGGTGACGGGGCAGGTGAGGTGACGGGGCAGGGGAGGTGACGGGGCAGTGGAGGTGACGGGGCAGGTGTGGTGACGGGGCAGGGGAGGTGACGGGGGAGGTGACGGGGCAGGTGAGGTGACGGGGCACGGGAGGTGACGGGGCACGGGAGGTGACGGGGCAGGGGAGGTGATGGGGCAGGGGAGGTGACAGGGCAGGGGAGGTGACAGGGCAGGGGAGGTGACGCGGCAGGAGAGGTGACGCGGCATGAGCTAGAGCAGTAACTGGGCGTGAGTAGTGAAAGGACAGGAGCAGTGAAAGGACAGGAGCGGTGAACGGGGCAGGAGCAGTGAACGGGGCAGGAGCAGTGAACGGGGCAGGAGCAGTGAACGGGGCAGGAGCAGTGAACGGGGCAGGAGCAGTGAATGGGGCAGGAGCAGTGAATGGGGCAGGAGCAGTGAACAGGGCAGGAGCAGTGAACGGGGCAGGAGCAGTGATGGGACAGGAGAGGAGACGTGGAAGGAAAGGCAACAGGGCAGGAGAGGTGACCAGGCACAAGAAGTGACTGGCAGGTGACGTGACAGGCAGGTGATGTGATGGGCAGGAGCAGTGACTGGGCAGGAGAAGTGACTGGGAGGGAGAAGTGATGGCGCAGGAGAGGCAACAGGGCAGGAGAGTCGATTGGGCAGGGGAGGTGACTGGGCAGGGGAGTTGACAGGGCAGGAGAGGTGATGCGGCATGAGCTAGAGCAGTAACCGGGCGTGAGCGGTGAAAGGACAGGAGCGGTGAAAGGACAGGAGCGGTGAAAGGACAGGAGCGGTGAAAGGGCAGGAGCGGTGAAAGGGCAGGAGCGGTGAAAGGGGCAGGAGCAGTGACGGGGCAGGAGCAGTGACGGGGCAGGAGAGGCGACAGGGCATGATAGGCGACGGGCAGGAGAGGTGAAGGGGCAGGAGAGGTGACAGGGCAGGAGAGGTGACGGGGCAGGAGAGGTGACGGGGCAGGAGAGGTGACGGGGCAGGAGCGGTGAACAGGGCAGGAGAGGTGAACAGGCCAGTAGAAGTGACGGGCCAGTAGAAGTGACGGGCCAGTAGAAGTGACGGGCCAGTAGAAGTGACTGGCCAGTAGAAGTGATAGGCCAGTAGAAGTAACAGGCCAGGAGAAGGGAGGGGGCAGGGGAATTGACGAAGAAGGAGTGTTGATCGAGCAGGAGTACTGACTGGACAGGAGCAGTGAAAGGGCACAAGCAGGCGTTTCCCAGGGCGACTGGAAGGGTAGGGGCCAGTTTAGTTTGTGGGGACTGGTTTTGTACAAGTGCAGGAGTTTTAAAAACACTGCAAAGTTCTTTGTATATTCAGCAGGTTTCGGTCAACAATACAAGTGCCAAGATAACTTTGGTGATCAATGTACCTGCTGGAGAGAGATGGGAGCATGTTTTGTCCAGTGTCTGTTTTACTCATCCAACTTAGTGCAGCGGGGTAATATGCCTGCTGCAAAGAACATGTACCATGCATATCAAAGAGCAATATGTTATGTGCATAGTTCAGTGGGTACTGCTTTGTGTTCACTTCCCGAATGAAAGGACACTTGAATACATATGGCCTGGCAGTTCGGACTGGACTGTTCACATTTGGCGCAGGATCAAGACTGATTTGCATATGGCTGGGTCCAAACTGGAATGGCATGGTGAGCAAAAAAAGATGGATTTAAGCCCAGATCTCTGAACTGGGGTGAATGTATGACATTGTTCTGCATTCTGTCCATCAATTGTTCTTTTTGCATGTGTCACCCCGAGCGGGACAGGTATGCTCAGACATGAGTCCCGTGCTCTCCATGCCACTGGAATCAAGCTATCCTGGCTGATGAGGGCTGAAAGCCCGAAACCGGTCCTAGGATGCTTGTTTCCAGTCCAGGGAGGACCTGAGCTGTGCAGCCGCCGAGTTCTGCCGCGCTCTGACCGCCCGCAGGGCAGGAGCTCCCTCAGTGCCTCCAGCAATTATCTACCGGGCTTCCGCAGCTGGCGGTTGATCTTGTCAGCGGCTCCCGGTATTAATGCCCTCTTCGCTTCCGCCATGGCCGAAGGCTCGATGCAGGACCCCCAGCCCTCCCAGACATCGGGCCACAGGTCCGGAGGCCCGATGCAGGACCCCCCAGCTCTCTCAGATATCGACATAGGAGGCTATCAGCTCCGGCTATGAACCGGGCAAAGCAGGACAGCAGTGGATACAAGAGACAACTTCTCTCCTCCACCACCAACAGCTCAGCGCCCGGGTGGGCACCATTTTCTGCAGAGAAGCTCCGGGGCTTACCGGGTCAGTTTGCGGGCAGACTGCGGGTCTGTCGGAACACCGAGAGCCTGCTTTTGGCTGCCGCTGAGACCCCCACGCACAACGCCACCACCCACAGCGTGTTTAACTGGGCTCTGGTGAGAGGCCCCCTCCTCCTTCCCTTTAAACTTTGTTTTAGACTTTGCTGCATCCCGCTCTGCGATCAGCTGCCTTGGCGATTGTGGTCTTTCTTCCCTGACCCCTGGTCTCCAGATTGAACTCCTCTGCCCCAGCTCCTCATGGACGATGAGGCTGTGACTTTGCTGCGGACTGCCTTTCTGCCCCCGGACGGGCTGGCTATGGCAGCCCTCTTCCTGGGCTTTCGGACTTGGACCTTTATGCTCCCCGCCATTTTCTTTTTATGACTCGCTTCTTCTTCTAACTTTCTCCTCCGCCATTTTAGCGATCTCTGACCTGCCCCTCTGTCCCAGCGACCTTTCTTTTGTTTCTCCTATTGCCTCTGACACACTCCTCACTGTCTTACTCATTACTATCTGCTTCCCTCTCTCGTTTGTCTCACTTTCCTGCCATTCTCTGTCCCTCCCTTGGTGCTGTGACTGCATCCCCCCTCCGACCCCACTTAATGGAACTCTGCTTTTCTGTATATAGAGATAACTCTAATCACTAGTATATGCAGTAGACCTTTGTACTCTCTACCATTCCTATGTGACTCTTAGAGTATATCCATTTGTATCCCTTCCCTATGTATATAGAGATAACTCTAATCACTAGTATATGCAGTAGACCATTGTACTCTCTACCATTCCTATGTGACTCTTAGAGTATATCCATTCATATCCCTTCCCTATGTATATAGAGGTAATTATAATCGCCAGTCTCTTCTTTGTGTGACTTTACATCTTGTACATTTGCAACTTTTTTCTGTGTATATCTTTTATGTAACACATGTAATCCTAAGTCCTTATGTTTTGCAACTGGTTCTTATGTAAAGCGCTCTGACACCTTCGGGTAAAGTTCGCGCTATATAAAATCGCATTAAATAAATAAATAAATAAATAAATAAATAAGGATCAAGACTGATTTGCATATGGCTGGGTCCAAACTGGAATGGCATGGTGTGCAAAGAAACAATGGATTTAGGCCCAGATCTCTGCACTGGGGTGAATGTATGATATGGTTCTGCATTCTGTTCACCAGTTCTTCTTTTTGCTATATTATGATTGAGCAGCTAGCTGGCTGACATGAATATGAAGGAGCCTTTGTGGGTTTCCGTGAATCTAGATTCTCCTGAAAAGTCCCTTTCTCTTCTGAGCCCTGCTTAACACATGTGTACAGGAGGAGCCCAGTATTCATGACCTCAATGTTTGAGACAAAAAATTCTCATGGATTTCTGAACAAAGAGAGTAAAAGCATTAAGGTAACATGTTGTTCCTGCTTATATTTCACATGCTTTACATAAACCTGTATTCCCTGTGAGTGTTTGCGTTTTCCTGAATTAAACCTCAAATAAACATATCCATTCTTTTAATTAAATAACGTTATAAGCTGTAACTGGTCAGTGAAATGCTAAACGTACTAAAAATTGGCATGTTTTGCTATTTCTAGCCACACCCCTGACTCCGCCCACTGATCCAATCTTCGGTTATTCCCGCCCCCTGATTCTCCACCCACAGTTCCCCTAATTTTATTTTCCCACTTCGACCACTGACCCAAATGCACCCTTGGCCCACCCAAATAAAAATTCCTGGAACCGGGCCTGGTCCCAAATACCACTTTCTAGACTCCGCCCTCCTCTAGCCCACTAAATCCTTAAATACAACTAACCGATTCACGTGTCCACCGCTCGAATTAACAATTTATATTTACCTATACTAATCCTCCACTAATGCATTTTGGTTTCGAGAGGAACTTCAGCGCCTTGGCATAGTATTCAAATCTGGTGTTCATGTAAAGCGCCCTGATATCTTCGGGTCTAGATCGCGCAGTATAACGCCCCCCACTCCCCCCCCCCCCCCCCCCCGCCCCCCCCCCCCCCCCAAAAAAAAGAAAATGTCCAAGAATTCTTTATTGGGCCATAAAAGAAGCTACAGGGGAAGTTAACTCATTAAAAAAAATAAAAACAGACACAGCACTAGAAATGATAGGAAAAGAGACATGCACAGCACGCGTAGATTCCATTAAAACTGCAGGGTAGTGCGCGCTATATAAATACAACATTTACTGAAAATATTCAAGCCCAAGCTGTATGAAGTAAAATTAATGTGATGTTTGACGCGTGCAGTAGGTGGCGCCGTTGATCCACATTCGAGGGCGGTGAGCAGATTTTCCCTGCAATAGAAATCGGCATTTGGTTTAGGAAAAAGTAAAAGTTACACAAATAAACATGGACGTTGCAAAGTTGGTTATTTCGCGTAAATTATGGGGTTGATTAAAATGATCAGTTTTATTTGGAAGGCGAAATCCATGACAACTGGAAAATGCTACGGTGGAGGGATATCGAGAGGAGGTAGGGGCGGATCATCACTTGCACCCACCACCATGTCAGTACTGGTCAGGTGCTCCCATCACCTCACCCATTCCCCAAGCTCTGAACTACTTGTGTTGGGGTGGTGAGGCGGTACCCTCTGTCATTGTAAATGCGACGCATCTGTGGTGGCACAAGGGTAGAATTGCGTGTCGCATCGGTACTGGCGCATCCCTGCTAATATGCAGGGATGCGCCAATCCTTGTAAATTCGCCCCTGAGTTGTTAAGAGAAAGCCTAGGACAGCAACGGTATGGAACGGTGTGGTAAACCTAGGCACCCTCTGGTTTCGCTTTTTTTTTCACTCAGTTTTAAATAGCGCAAGCTCAACCTTAAGTTATTGAAGTGCTTTACATGAGCACCAGTTATGTTACACACGGACACATTCATTTTTGGTAGTCACGGGGAGATTAAATGATTTGCCAGGAATCACAGGATGTTGAGCCGACGCCGAAGACTGCAACCTAGTTTCCCAGCCCCAAGGCGGCAGCTCTGGCTGTTACGCCACATCCTCTCACTTCAGTGACAAAATACGAGGATCCGGGACTGTCGTCAGAACACGGGTTGTGCGTTCCAGGCTAGAGTTAGACCTTTTGAATCCGAGCCATTTACCAATGGTGTTCCGGGCCTAACCCTACTATCGGAACCAAAACTGATCCCCATGTACACCCCTATAGCATTTGAGTCTCCGAGTAGCGAAGTAGAGCAGTCCAAGGCTTAACTTGAGGAGCTCCTGTGGGGTTAAAAACTCACAACTACGCCACAGTCGTGTAGGAATCACTGTCCAGCCACAACTTTGGTTTATAAAAAGAAAAATACATCACCAGTCACACGACTAGAAACACTGAGCATAATCAACAGAGGGCATTTCTTGCTGGGAAGTCGTACCCACAGCATCCTCAGGGGACTGTCTGTGGCGGTACAGTGCATTAGCCCCTTGCCCTATGAAGGAAACTCTCTGTCGCTCTAAGGGGCACATCTGTGGCGCAATTCACTCAATAGCCTCCTTCCCCACCTGTCTGGGTGTAGCGTCAGGCCATGTAGACTGGCTCAGCCATGGTGTTTGTCCAATGTGTAAGCAGGAGGGTGAGGGGGATCAGCGTTTAGTCTCCTGTCAGGAAACCCAAAGCAAGGGCACAAAAGATAAATGGACTGTACCACTCACCTACTTATTAACCTGTGGGGGTGGCTCCTCCAGAGACCAGAGGGCATGGAAAAGGTACCGGGGGTACTCCCTAGCTTTGAAGGAACCCACTGTCCCCAGGCTGGTCCACTACAAATATATCCGGGCTTGTCTGAACCAGTACTCCAAATCGCTTCTCGGCGCTCTCGGACTCTCCATCTTAAGCGACACTTGGTTTCTGTATCATACAAAATGGAATCCAGTGTGGCCATGGCTACATGCACCACACACTCTCCATGCACTTCTTTCACTTACAAAGAGAAGCTCACATGCGACATACATGTCCCACATGGATGGATGAAGGAAGCAGGTTTAGGGTAGTTGGAGAAAAATGTAATAGCATGGGAGAAGTTGGTAGGCCACTCTTCCTAGCAGGTGACAGGTAAAAATGCCTGTCCTACCACTATGATCACTCCACCGCTACCACTGTCAGTTGTCTACAGCCCAGGAAGATGACAGGCGCTCTTCAAAAGAAGGGCCCTGTGATGTGCCCCTTCAGCCACTGATCCCTGCTCTGGGTCTCACTCCATATCACTGAAGGTTCTCAGTTCATGCGATGAGTGTGGTGTGTGTTGATGTGGGGGCAGAAACACTACAGATTGGAGAATGGGCAACCAAGGATTTGAGATAGGGGGCATGATCTCCAAACCCACTTAGGGGAACTTTCTGTGTATTAATACTAACAAAGTCATTATTTCCAGAGTTACTGCATCTGCTTACCACCTTGCCATGCACACTAGATGTGTGCATGAAATGCAGGAATGATCAAGACTGCAGTACCACTGACTGTTAATAGGTGTCGTTGCACACATCACATTGTTATTAAGCATTATGTAGAGACAAAACCTTGCAGTATCACTAATGGTTACTTGATGGCTTTATGGTTGCTAGTCTGTAACTAAAGGCTGTTCCTTTTTTTCTTTCTAACAACTTTATTTAAAGTTTGTCAGGGATGAAAAGATTTTCTTCTAAATTATTTTCCTACTTTTGTAAAGAAGCAACACTTTATTGTACATTGTTTTATTGTAAACAAATAACATTGTATGATACCTTAATTCATCTATATAAAAAAATCTTCTACTAGAAACATCAGATATAGTTTGATACCAATTGCGTTCACTAATTATTTGGCCTCAGTTTGCATTTCGCCTGGAGACTGGTTGACTCTGCAACCTGGGCTAATTCAGGAGGTCTGGGCATCCCCTGCCAAAATGTCTGTCTTTTCATATGTCCGAAAAGGTGCCCAGATTTTTTCAAATTTGTCCATTTGATCTGTGAGTCGTCGTTAATCTTTGCTTTGCGTATAAATTCCACGGCGTAGACCACCACAAGCCTATTGTGGGAGGATCCAGCATTTTCCCTTTCTGTGCCACTGTCAATTTATCTGCTAGAACAATATTTGTGTTATAGGTTTCCCAGTGGGCTTTGCCAGGGGTTATAGCCCATCATCAACATATCTTAGCTGAGAGATCAATAGATTAATTTGTAGCTGAATATTGGTGATATCTTTAATAGATGACAAATCCTCCTACCAGAAATTCTTAATTTGATTGCATTCCCACCACATCTGTAAGTAGGAGCCCCTCATCCTGCAGCCTCTCTAACAAATATCAGTTCCTTCATATATATATATATATATATATATATATATATATATATATATATATATATATATATATCTTGAGCGTGCTGGTGTCGGGTACCACCTTAACATGATTTTGTATGTGCATGCCTTAAACTGAGTGCAGGTGACGGGCTTTGCTGCTCGCTGCCAAATTAGTATCCTTTCACTTTCAGAGATTTCCTAATCAAGGACCTTCAACCATTTTTTTTGTCTATTTTAGGTGTTGTATTTGCGTGCCTCTTTCTAGTGCCCTGTATATCCAAGGACCCACATGTGTCAAGTCTCCCTCCATATATATATATATATATATATATATATATATATATACACACACACACACATATATATATATAGTACGAAGAAGGCACGTATGCCGAAACACGTTCTGTGCGTTTTTGTTTGCTGAATAAAGAACTTTGAAATTTGACCACGCAAGTGCGGCCATTCCTTCCTTCCTCGGGGGGGAGGAAACTTTGAGCGTGTATATATATATATATATATCAAAAAGCAAATGTCCCAGTACGAGAGGAGCTGCTTTTCTGGCTGGTGCTGGTGGCCGGACCCGGGACGGCCCCGCAATTAATGTCGAAAGCAAGAATTCTTCAGGAAAAGAAGACACCGCACACCACTTCACGTTGAAAACTTAATTTACTTCTCCATAGGTTCCCCACCTACGCGTTTCGGACATAGACTGTCCCTGTTCACGGTACAAACATTTGTCCCTCATTGCTGTTTGTTATTTAACTGATGACACCAATGAGCAATTCAAGATGCATTATGGGCTCAGTAGTTTAAGTGTAGTTCTAACACTGACTGACACTTTGTTTAGACCAATTGCAGCACCATTTCACACTTTCGTTTTTTGGTTATGAATTCAAAAGCGCGATGTATGGTTTAACATGTAGTCTTGCGCTATTAATTGTAGTTCTCGGCTGAGTGCCCATAATTATGATTTTTCACATATTGCATTTTAATGTGAATAATTTTAATGGAATTACGGGCTAAGTGCCCGAAATGCAAAGGCTAAATGCCTGTATCCCGAAGGTGCTGTCGGTGCTACAATCAAAGTGTAAACAAATGCAGTTATCTATTATGTATTCTAATATATATTTCAAAATCATTTCTCACACGAATTTTGAATAATGTATCATTGGACACTTATATCTGAAAACATTCAGTTTCATCAAATGTTCATATTAAATCATACATTGAAATGAAAGCAAGTCAAAAAGTCAGTTATAGATGAACATAAAGTTCTTCATCCGCATTCAGACCCCAAGGGCTCCTTGTCTTGAATTTAATTATAAGTTTCGACTCCAAGCGCCTTAAGTTTTTAATGCGGTCTCCACCTCTTTCATTATCTTTTATCAGAGCAATCCCGGCATATTTCATATCTTTCCATGATTTGCCTGGATGAGTTTGCAGATGTTTTGCAGTGGCATAACTCAAATCACCATTTTGGATTGCTCGAGTGTGTTCCAGTATTCTTTTCTTTAGTGGGCAAACTGTAGAGCCGATGTATTTCTTGCCACAGAAACATTGGATTTGGTATACCACAAATTGTGAGTCACAAGTTATTTTGTCTCTGATTTCGAAGATTCTGCCTTTAGCATCTTTTAAGGTTCTCATATTCTGTCCAATAGTGCAAGCTTTGCAAGTTAGGCATTTGGTGAATCCTCTTTGACATTTTTCTAGCCATGTTGCTTTTTTTACATCCTTAAAATGGCTACTGACCACGGTGTCTTTTATTGATGGTGCTTTTCGATATGTAACAAGCGGGCCTTCACCAATTAATGTGCCTATCTCTGGATCTTTTTTCAACACACTCCAGTATTTAGTCAAAATTTGTCGTATTTTATGGCTTTCTTTTGAATATGTTAAAATTAATCTTGGTTTCTCGTTTAGATTTTCTTCAGTCGATTTCATTTTGGGTATTAAAGTTTCTGCTCTGGTTTTTGCTCTTGCTTTGGCTTCACCTTTGATGATGTCTGTATGTCTGTATCCTCTTTCTGTGAAACGATTTTTTGTTTCAGTGAATTTGTTTTCCATTTCTCTCGTTTCAGAACAATTACGTTTCATTCGTAAAAATTCCCCAAAAGGGATACTCTGTTTGAGTGGAGCTGGATGGAAACTAGTTCCGAAAAGAACACTGTTAGTTGCCGTTTTTTTTCTGAAAACTGTGCTCTCCAGTTTGTTATTCATTATGTAGATTTTTGTATCCAAGAAGTCTATCTCTTGTTTCTGGATATTAGATGTAAATTTTAGTCCTACATCATTGCAATTTAAGATGTTAATGTATTCATTCAGTTTTTGTCTTGACCCCTTCCACAGGAGAAACAAATCGTCGATAAATCTAAGCCAAAGTACCACATCCGTGGTATATGGCTCATTCTCCTCTCTCCAAGCTATGTTTTTCTCCCACCATCCCATGGTTAGATTCGCATAGCTTGGAGAGAAAGAGACGCCCATGGCACAGCCACATATTTGGGAGTAAAACGACTTGTCAAAGATAAACACATTATTTTCGAGACAGAAAGTTATCATATCTATCAACATATTAGTATGTCGTAGTTCCGATAGGGGTCTTTGATTCAAGAAGTATTTGATTGCCATCAAGCCTACCTTGTGTTGGATAGAAGTATACAAGGATACTACATCAATAGTAACTAACCAGTAATTAGGTTGCCAATCTACTCCCATGATTATTCTTAAGAAGTCCCCTGTATCTTTTATGTACGAATTTAGGGACGAAACCATTGGTGCCAGAAAGTAATCCACATATGTAGCAACATTTTCGCACAGCGATCCACAGCTGGATATAATTGGACGTGCGGGTGGTTTTATCAAAGTCTTATGAATTTTGGGTAGAAAATACATCGTTGGCATGATGGGGTGTAAGACTGTTAGTAAATTCTTTTCTTCCTTGCTTAATAAGCCATTTTTGTACCAATTTTCAATGTGCTTATGTAAAGTTCTTGACATTTCTGGAGTTGGATTGTGCTGAATTACTTTGTAGTTTGATGTATCAAGCAACTGTCGTTTGGCTTCCGCTATATAATCACCTTTGTTTTGGATGACAATATTGCCGCCTTTATCAGCCGGCTTGATCTCTATGATGGCATTAGTTTGTAGATTTTTCAATGCCACTCTTTCCTTTTGAGTTAGATTTTCTTTACCACTGATCGTGTTTTTCATAGTTTCCAATTCCGTCACAACTAAGTCATGAAAGATGTCTACACGATTCCCTGGATACAACGTTGGGCAAAATTTTGATTTGTTCTTCAAATTTGTTTTCGGATGGGAATCGATTACATGTCCCATTTGAGATACTATTTGGGTATTGGACTGTTCAGTTTGTTCTATTTGATGTGTTAGTTCATAAGCCACCTGGAGACCATTGGCATCTGCCACTCGAAATTCCTCTGATTGACTATCGATATTGGATTCATTTGATTTCTTGTTCGTGTCCTTTTTATCTCCATTTTTGTTTTTCACAAAATATTTTTTGAGTTTTAATTTTCGAATGTACTTATACACATCGATTCTCGTTTCCACCTCGTCCTGGTGTTTGTCAGGACAAAAGGTGAGTCCCTTTTGTAATAGATTCTCCTCAGTTTTAGTTAGTGTGTAGTTGGATAGATTCACAATCAGGTTTGGATCATTCTTAATTACTTCTTGTTTGTTGTTCTGCTTCGAAGAGAGTATCTTTGATTTCCTACCTCTCCTGGTTTTCCTCCTTGGATAGGGTTTGTCATTTGTCCCCTTCCACTTCCTCTCAATCTTGTATTTCCTCGCCCTCTTCCCTTTGGTTTCGGAGCTTGTTGATCTTGATAGAGGAGCTCCATTTCTTCTAAAAAAGTCAGCTTCTTCGATATTGTGCTTCTTTGTTCACCATCACTAACTTCAGATTCTGTTTCACTAGCAGTCATGTCTTGTCGTTGATTCGTTGGGCCAGTCAGTTGCTGTTGCTTGAGAGTATCAAAACGTTTTGCAAATGTAAAAATGGTACCATTCTCGAAATCTGCCTCATCGCGCCTGAATTTGCGCTGTTTCCTTTCTTGGATTTCGTTGTCATGTCTGTCCAAGTTTTTATCCATGTTTTGGCGCAGATTTTTAATCGTATCTTCGCTTTCTCCCTGTGCTTGGATCAGATCTTCTATTTCATTTATTTTGATGTGTAGTTCTCCTACATCTTTTTTGGCATATTTTACAATCATTAATAACATTCTTCGTGAGCAATCCATATTATTTTGCCCCCACTCTTCGAGCATTTCAGAGCTAGTATCCGGATGATTCGGTAATGTAAATATGCGCAATCCTCTTGGGACCAAGCCAAGTTCGATATATTTTTCAAGTGTTATGATTTCCCAACCTTTGGAGATTTCTTTCCTAAGGAGTTTTTCCAGTTGTTGAAATAACTGTTTGGTAGTTAGTTTTACATTTTTATTTGTGGCATCCTTGGTTGATGACGCATTAGAATCCATTGCCTGTTTGGTGAACATGGTCTCTGCCTTTTCAAGCCGTTTTGCTGCTCTTTGTTCCATGGTTGCGAGTGTCCAATTTTTTAAGATAGATGGGGGGCGACTTTGTTTGATATAGGCTCAATTGTGAGAAAAATAAATTCGTAATTGTGACAAAAGTTTGTGTTTGTGGGAATTAATTGCGTGTTGCATGCAGAACTGTCTAGTTCTAGCCTTTTAGGAGAAGTCAGTTTATATGAAGTGAGTGTTCACCTAAGTCTGAAAATGTGGACTTAGACAGAAAAACGTTCTCTGTTGTCAGATAACGTAAACTTTTAACACACGCCACAGTTTTGACAACGCAGGAAAAGATTAGCAGGTTTTCAAGTTGTAGTCACTTACCGGGAGATTCCCGTCACTGAAGGTGTCCTCCGACACGTCCAGTCGGCGCTCTACCGGTTGAAGCCATGCTGTTGTTGCCTGCGTGTTGTTGGTTTCTTCGCGCTGTCATCCGCCAACATGAAAGAGAAATTCAGCGTTTTGTAAATCCAAAGAAAAGCCGCCGCTTTTATTTCCTTTCAAAAGACGCGGAGCACTTCCTCGAAGATTTTATTGCACGAAGTTCAAACTGGGCTCTCCCTCGTTACTAATGTATCAAAAAGCAAATGTCCCAGTACGAGAGGAGCTGCTTTTCTGGCTGGTGCTGGTGGCCGGACCCGGGACGGCCCCGCAATTAATGTCGAAAGCAAGAATTCTTCAGGAAAAGAAGACACCGCACACCACTTCACGTTGAAAACTTAATCTTTCATGTTGGCGGATGACAGCGCGAAGAAACCAACAACACGCAGGCAACAACAGCATGGCTTCAACCGGTAGAGCGCCGACTGGACGTGTCGGAGGACACCTTCAGTGACGGGAGTCTCCCGGTAAGTGACTACAACTTGAAAACCTGCTAATCTTTTCCTGCGTTGTCAAAACTGTGGCGTGTGTTAAAAGTTTACGTTATCTGACAACAGAGAACGTTTTTCTGTCTAAGTCCACATTTTCAGACTTAGGTGAACACTCACTTCATATAAACTGACTTCTCCTAAAAGGCTAGAACTAGACAGTTCTGCATGCAACACGCAATTAATTCCCACAAACACAAACTTTTGTCACAATTACGAATTTATTTTTCTCACAATTGAGCCTATATCAAACAAAGTCGCCCCCCATCTATCTTAAAAAATTGGACACTCGCAACCATGGAACAAAGAGCAGCAAAACGGCTTGAAAAGGCAGAGACCATGTTCACCAAACAGGCAATGGATTCTAATGCGTCATCAACCAAGGATGCCACAAATAAAAATGTAAAACTAACTACCAAACAGTTATTTCAACAACTGGAAAAACTCCTTAGGAAAGAAATCTCCAAAGGTTGGGAAATCATAACACTTGAAAAATATATCGAACTTGGCTTGGTCCCAAGAGGATTGCGCATATTTACATTACCGAATCATCCGGATACTAGCTCTGAAATGCTCGAAGAGTGGGGGCAAAATAATATGGATTGCTCACGAAGAATGTTATTAATGATTGTAAAATATGCCAAAAAAGATGTAGGAGAACTACACATCAAAATAAATGAAATAGAAGATCTGATCCAAGCACAGGGAGAAAGCGAAGATACGATTAAAAATCTGCGCCAAAACATGGATAAAAACTTGGACAGACATGACAACGAAATCCAAGAAAGGAAACAGCGCAAATTCAGGCGCGATGAGGCAGATTTCGAGAATGGTACCATTTTTACATTTGCAAAACGTTTTGATACTCTCAAGCAACAGCAACTGACTGGCCCAACGAATCAACGACAAGACATGACTGCTAGTGAAACAGAATCTGAAGTTAGTGATGGTGAACAAAGAAGCACAATATCGAAGAAGCTGACTTTTTTAGAAGAAATGGAGCTCCTCTATCAAGATCAACAAGCTCCGAAACCAAAGGGAAGAGGGCGAGGAAATACAAGATTGAGAGGAAGTGGAAGGGGACAAATGACAAACCCTATCCAAGGAGGAAAACCAGGAGAGGTAGGAAATCAAAGATACTCTCTTCGAAGCAGAACAACAAACAAGAAGTAATTAAGAATGATCCAAACCTGATTGTGAATCTATCCAACTACACACTAACTAAAACTGAGGAGAATCTATTACAAAAGGGACTCACCTTTTGTCCTGACAAACACCAGGACGAGGTGGAAACGAGAATCGATGTGTATAAGTACATTCGAAAATTAAAACTCAAAAAATATTTTGTGAAAAACAAAAATGGAGATAAAAAGGACACAACAAGAAATCAAATGAATCCAATATCGATAGTCAATCAGAGGAATTTCGAGTGGCAGATGCCAATGGTCTCCAGGTGGCTTATGAACTAACACATCAAATAGAACAAACTGAACAGTCCAATACCCAAATAGTATCTCAAATGGGACATGTAATCGATTCCCATCCGAAAACAAATTTGAAGAACAAATCAAAATTTTGCCCTACGTTGTATCCAGGGAATCGTGTAGACATCTTTCATGACTTAGTTGTGACGGAATTGGAAACTATGAAAAACAAGATCAGTGGTAAAGAAAATCTAACTCAAAAGGAAAGAGTGGCATTGAAAAATCTACAAACTAATGCCATCATAGAGATCAAGCCGGCTGATAAAGGCGGCAATATTGTCATCCAAAACAAAGGTGATTATATAGCGGAAGCCAAACGACAGTTGCTTGATACATCAAACTACAAAGTAATTCAGCACAATCCAACTCCAGAAATGTCAAGAACTTTACATAAGCACATTGAAAATTGGTACAAAAATGGCTTATTAAGCAAGGAAGAAAAGAATTTCCTAACAGTCTTACACCCCATCATGCCAACGATGTATTTTCTACCCAAAATTCATAAGACTTTGATAAAACCACCCGCACGTCCAATTATATCCAGCTGTGGATCGCTGTGCGAAAATGTTGCTACATATGTGGATTACTTTCTGGCACCAATGGTTTCGTCCCTAAATTCGTACATAAAAGATACAGGGGACTTCTTAAGAATAATCATGGGAGTAGATTGGCAACCTAATTACTGGTTAGTTACTATTGATGTAGTATCCTTGTATACTTCTATCCAACACAAGGAAGGCTTGATGGCAATCAAATACTTCTTGAATCAAAGACCCCTATCGGAACTACGACATACTAATATGTTGATAGATATGATAACTTTCTGTCTCGAAAATAATGTGTTTATCTTTGACAAGTCGTTTTACTCCCAAATATGTGGCTGTGCCATGGGCGTCTCTTTCTCTCCAAGCTATGCGAATCTAACCATGGGATGGTGGGAGAAAAACATAGCTTGGAGAGAGGAGAATGAGCCATATACCACGGATGTGGTACTTTGGCTTAGATTTATCGACGATTTGTTTCTCCTGTGGAAGGGGTCAAGACAAAAACTGAATGAATACATTAACATCTTAAATTGCAATGATGTAGGACTAAAATTTACATCTAATATCCAGAAACAAGAGATAGACTTCTTGGATACAAAAATCTACATAATGAATAACAAACTGGAGAGCACAGTTTTCAGAAAAAAAACGGCAACTAACAGTGTTCTTTTCGGAACTAGTTTCCATCCGGCTCCACTCAAACAGAGTATCCCTTTTTGGGAATTTTTACGAATGAAACGTAATTGTTCTGAAACGAGAGAAATGGAAAACAAATTCACTGAAACAAAAAATCGTTTCACAGAAAGAGGATACAGACATACAGACATCATCAAAGGTGAAGCCAAAGCAAGAGCAAAAACCAGAGCAGAAACTTTAATACCCAAAATGAAATCGACTGAAGAAAATCTAAACGAGAAACCAAGATTAATTTTAACATATTCAAAAGAAAGCCATAAAATACGACAAATTTTGACTAAATACTGGAGTGTGTTGAAAAAAGATCCAGAGATAGGCACATTAATTGGTGAAGGCCCGCTTGTTACATATCGAAAAGCACCATCAATAAAAGACACCGTGGTCAGTAGCCATTTTAAGGATGTAAAAAAAGCAACATGGCTAGAAAAATGTCAAAGAGGATTCACCAAATGCCTAACTTGCAAAGCTTGCACTATTGGACAGAATATGAGAACCTTAAAAGATGCTAAAGGCAGAATCTTCGAAATCAGAGACAAAATAACTTGTGACTCACAATTTGTGGTATACCAAATCCAATGTTTCTGTGGCAAGAAATACATCGGCTCTACAGTTTGCCCACTAAAGAAAAGAATACTGGAACACACTCGAGCAATCCAAAATGGTGATTTGAGTTATGCCACTGCAAAACATCTGCAAACTCATCCAGGCAAATCATGGAAAGATATGAAATATGCCGGGATTGCTCTGATAAAAGATAATGAAAGAGGTGGAGACCGCATTAAAAACTTAAGGCGCTTGGAGTCGAAACTTATAATTAAATTCAAGACAAGGAGCCCTTGGGGTCTGAATGCGGATGAAGAACTTTATGTTCATCTATAACTGACTTTTTGACTTGCTTTCATTTCAATGTATGATTTAATATGAACATTTGATGAAACTGAATGTTTTCAGATATAAGTGTCCAATGATACATTATTCAAAATTCGTGTGAGAAATGATTTTGAAATATATATTAGAATACATAATAGATAACTGCATTTGTTTACACTTTGATTGTAGCACCGACAGCACCTTCGGGATACAGGCATTTAGCCTTTGCATTTCGGGCACTTAGCCCGTAATTCCATTAAAATTATTCACATTAAAATGCAATATGTGAAAAATCATAATTATGGGCACTCAGCCGAGAACTACAATTAATAGCGCAAGACTACATGTTAAACCATACATCGCGCTTTTGAATTCATAACCAAAAAACGAAAGTGTGAAATGGTGCTGCAATTGGTCTAAACAAAGTGTCAGTCAGTGTTAGAACTACACTTAAACTACTGAGCCCATAATGCATCTTGAATTGCTCATTGGTGTCATCAGTTAAATAACAAACAGCAATGAGGGACAAATGTTTGTACCGTGAACAGGGACAGTCTATGTCCGAAACGCGTAGGTGGGGAACCTATGGAGAAGTAAATTAAGTTTTCAACGTGAAGTGGTGTGCGGTGTCTTCTTTTCCTGAAGAATTCTTGCTTTCGACATATATATATATATATATATATATATATATATATATATATATATTCCAACAACTTCTCAAAAATAGAGAAAATGAGCCGATACTCCTACCGGTTAAAAGTTTTATTGTTCATTCGGCATGCTGTCTTTCTGTCTAATGCATTTCGGTCGTTTCCGCGACCTTCCTCAGAGACGACACTTTCACAGGTTGCTTGAAGGAGGCAGTTCACTCCATTCTCGACCATAGCTTAAATGTTCAAATGTTGATTTGCCCCACCTGGGGGAGTGCCGAGTCAGGCATTTCATTGCATGCTGGTCTATGTAGTGAGCAGTCCCCTTCAAGGTTGTTTCCCGCAATGATTTTCTTGCTGAAACGGGAGCCAGGGATAAAGTCCTTTTCACTCATTCCTGGACCCAGCCACAGTCCAGTCTATGGCGGCACCTCAGCCCCCTGTTGTGTTGCCACTTCCAACGATGTGGTTCGTTTTCGGGTGTTTGATGGCGCTATTGGTGGGTGGTACACTGCTCTTGTGCGGGACCAGGCACATATAAATTCCAACAACTTCTCAAATATATATATATATCTATATATATATATATATATATATATATATATATGTCTATATATATATATATATATATATATATATATATATATATATATATATATATATATATATATATATATATATATATATATATATATATATATATATATATATATATATATATATATTCTCTGTCTTGGTGGTCTCTCTGTCCCACCTACTCTCATTGATGGCTGTCTAGCCCAGTGCAAGAGCTGTGTCAAATGAGTAAGACATTGGTCAGTCTCAATTCAAATGCAATGTGCACTGCTTTATTTTTCAAATGGCCTCTCTTAAACAACAAACCGAGTCTCAGTTTTCCCTCCTCCTTGATTTAGATAGCCTCTATCAGACATGTGTGGCGCACAATTTGAATTAACTAGTACTGGAATAAAGGGGAGGGGGATATGTTGGGATGTTGCTTTGTCCGCATAGCCTTATTCTAATCATTTACAGTAGTTTTGGTAGAAGTCAGCTGGGATCCTTGGAGTCTACAGGTTCTTGGGGGATAGCTACAGAAAATGTTAAGGAGGGACCCTGCACACCTTCTGTTCCAATCGGTACCATGGTTTATCCTTTTCTGTGGAGCACCCATGTATTGCTGGAGCGAGTTGGGTCTCTAAAATAGTCCTCCCGATATCTGATACACTTACGGCTCCATCTGTGGGAGATCTGTGCAATAGGAGCTAAGAAAGTCACCACACATTTCTATTACAGATAAATGCCTAACTCTTCCTCTGTATATTTTTATACGAATCTTGGCATGAAATTCATCTTGATATAGTTGACCCTGTCTATTCAAATCTCAAGCCTTCTCACCTGTAAAGGGGTTTCTATAGCATATCAAGTAACTGTGGGACATTCCCATCTCATAACTTACACAATGTGGGAGGCAGGGTCACACACAGATGATCAATTCCTGATGAAACCCATGTGAAGCCAAGTCGAAGAGTTACTATCCTTATTTCTTCAACTACGTGACAAATTCCAGTGCCTTTAGATTTTTGATAGCTGTCCTTAAACCCCATTACTGTTTTAAAAAAAAATCTATTTCAACAGGAAAGATGAAAGGGAAGTTGCAGGGGTGGTTAGAAAACAAAGAATATCTCCTGCAAACAGTGCCAATTTCATCTGTCTCGACTTTGAGGGGATGCCCATTACATTAGGATTTACCATTACCTTTTGAAAGCAGGGTGCTAACATTGATGGCGAAAGTGGACTACCCTGTTTTGTGACCCTCCCCGGTACAATAACTTTGCAAAAGGTCTATTAAAGTTGACTAGGGTCAAGGACCGAATCCATGGGCCCACTCCAGCTTTGATCAAGATCTTTTTTTCATATTTTATTGTACGTATGCCCAGTTAACCCTATCAAACACATTTTCTATGTCTTTTGAGAGGATGTATGACATTCCAACACATGCTTTTACATCGCATGCTTTTACAACGCGGTTTTTACAACACATACCATTACAACGCATAGTGCTTTTAGGCGCTGGATAGTGAATTGTTTCATGTACTATTCCAACTCCAGTCCCCGTGGATAGTAGGGAAGGTGTTGGATAGTACATTAAACACATTCCCTATCCTAGAGCGCCCCCCAGCGCAATGCGTTGTAATGGTTTGCGTTGTAAAAGTTGCGTCGTAAAGGCACTGCGTGGTAAAAGTTGCGTTGTAAAGGTTGTTTACCCTTTTGAGAGCAGAATAAGCTGAAATTTATGAGTTGCTTTGTTGATAACATTGAGGGCCTATATGCGAGGCTAAAAAAAAAAAAGCTGCTTGGTATGGTGAAATAATGAAATGCGAGTGACCCATACGTTTCTAATTTCTAAAACTTGAGGGCAGGATCTTGGTAAAGATGTTGGCATTGCTGTTTAGATTGGTGATCAATCTATGGGAGCAACATAACTCCGAATCTTTGCCAGGCTTCAATATTGAGGGAGGAGTGGATTCCCTTGCACGCGGTGTAACAATGGTTGGCTCTGAAAAGAAATTTAAAGCCATCGTACTGAAAGGCGCAGAATGTTTGCGAATGCCTTATAAAAGGAATTTAGGAATCTGTCGGGCACGGGGCTTCATTATTCTTCGGTGATTTATGGCCAGACTGACCTCTTTTATCGATGTTTGCTGTTCCATTTCTTCCTTTGATTCAGGGGTTATATCGGAAAACTGCCGCTTTGAAGCCGTGAATGCCAGTGGGTTCCATTGGCACTTATTTGTGGGGATTGGCACTTATTTTTCCTCAACAGACTTTGACAATGAGATAGAAAAAAATACAAACACAATAAAGAAGGAGGAAGAGAAAGATGGGGAAACACTAATAAAGGGAGAACGCATGGATAAAAAAAGGACCTTTAAGAGTGCGGTAAAGAGAAGGGGAATGTCTGGCGATGCATTAAAGAGGTATGAGGTGGAGTTTAAGCAATGCAGCTTTGATATTTAGCACCCTGACCTTTGATAGAGCTAGCCTGGGGCTTCTGAACAAAACCTCATGCCATGGCACTTAGTCTTTTACAAATGAACCCCTGGAAAACTTTATACCCTCTATATTGAAATGTCACTTTCAATCCTCATATAGATTGTTCTAAAATTGTACAAAAGTGCCCATGGTATCTTGCTCTGTGGTTTGTGGTGTGTCATCTCTATCTTTTTTCTCCCTTATGAAATTCTCATTTAAAAAAATAAATATCTTTATTGATCTTTTCTCATTTTTCCAGTTTCTTACATTACATGACAAAACAGAATTATCTAGAGCATAGTTCGGATCTGTACTAGGCCATACAACAATAATACTATATAAATCGACTGTTCGTGTTACAACTGAGTGTTTCTAATGCGTGATAACGCACAAACGTATTACCAAGAGGCAGTTTCTCATGCATCACTGTGATTGCCTGCCCACCGTACATCCCCACAGTTTTCAATCTGCAAAGAAAATCGCCAACGCCATATTCTAGCATTGCTTGTTGCATTCAATCTATTCGTGTCTAGCGTTCATAACAGTAGCAGACGTTGAAGACGATAATGTTTGGTTACTTCAATATTTCGATGAGGGGATTCTTCCAAAAGAAAGAAATAAGGATAAAAGAAAATGTACCAATAAGACATACATTATCTAAATAACAACATTTAGCAACATATTAGGGGGCTGCCATCTAGATGCAAGTAAGATAACCATTACATAACTGAGTGTGGAATCGTGTATCTTGTATGTTGCAACATGGTGACTCGCCAGGGTGGAACTCGGACTCATGTGGGTGCTGGGGGTCAGTTTTATGGTGGTAAGTGACTGGGCAGTAAGGGAGAGGGCTCTCCACATCAGACCTCCTCAATGGGGTGATGGCTAATAGATTGTGATTTCTATCCACTAATGCCCCGCCCCCGCTTGCTTTCTCACCCTTCTCATAGTATGTTTCCATAGTGTCTATTAAATTATGGGGCACCTCCTGGGTCAGCAGGCTTTCAATTCTGTTTTGCTTGCTCTAAGGTCCAAATCACGCAATAGCCATCCATTAATATTCTGCATGGGGGTGGGGGGGAATAGAAGGTCGGTGGCCATGATATGAAAGGCATTATATCTAACAACATTGACACAAGAGCCTGGTCAGACATTACTTAAGTGCCTATTGGTGTAGACCTCACGAAGCAAGAAAGTAATCAATTCTAGAGTGCAACCTCTCCATGTTAGAATTAAAAGTATAGTCCCTTTCTCCCACGTATGAGGAGCGCCAAATGTCTGAGATTCAAATCTCTGATCCCATTTGCCAATGGTGGAGGGATCCCTACATTGTGGCAGTAGGGCCAGATCTATCTTGGTTAGTCAAGTGCTACGTTTAGGTCTCCGGTAAGTATCAAAGCACTTGTCGTGGATTGGGACATGAACGGAAACAACTTGGAGTAGAAGGTTTCCCTGTTATCACGTGGCCCATAAACTGAAACCATTGAGTAAGTCCCGCCAAAGAAATTCCCTTGTATCCACCCATTCTTCTCTCTTTGTCTGTATAGGTGGCTTCTACCTGGAAAGAAATACCAACCTTCAGTAGCATGGCAACCAGTGCTTAATTTGAGCAGGTGCTTTCAGGTGCTCAGTACCTGCACTTCTTTCACAGGGCCGGGGCTACAATTTCTGAACCTGCAGCTGGTGGTCTCAAAAGTAATTTACAATTAAAAATAAAAAGAATAACATACATTGCATGGTGACTGGCTGGTAAATGTTCATAGACAGGCCGGCATACACCTGTCCAGGCAGGCATGATTGTGTATCACCACGTTAGTGCTGATGTCATCAAGCTGATCACAAATCCAAGAAATCATCGACAAACTATGGCTTGCGTTCTATTCCCCTAGTCTGCTGCACCCTGCCACTGCCTGAGCCTAAACCTCCCATTGGATAATTGTAGCTGGGGGCTGGCTCATGATGGAGTTGAGGCAAGGAAGCTTCTAGAGCGCATTTAGAACTTGGGAGTGAGGGCTCTTGAGGAAGAATAAATTAAAGTAAGTGTGGACTTTCCACTTGTTGCTTAACCAGAGTAGCATATCTGGCAGCCCTGCATTGCTGCTATCCTCAATGTACTCGATGCGGCTGTGGCCCAACACAACTTTTGTGCGCCATGGCATCACCTGTAGAATCTGTGCGCTGCACCCCAGCATGGTAATTGCTGAGCGGGAGTGAGTCCATTAGGCACCACAGCCATACTTACCGGCATTGGCAGCATTACTGCTGGGGACAATGCCTGTGCTGTAGCAGGCAGGGTCACAGCAAGCTGAGCAGCGGATGCCGATGCCATCGCCATCCTTGGATCTACTAATTACAGGCAGCACTAGCAGTGATATGACCTGCTGTACTCAAGCAGTCACCTGTTCGGCAATAAACTCAGTCATACCACACTGATTAAAATATGCAAAAAATCATTTTCATTTGGTGTACATTTTGTTTTTGCACTCGGTGTAGGTAAGAAAGTAAAACACGCCATCTTCCGCTTCTTTAGGAATGACAACAGGAAAACGCAGAGTTCAAAATAGCAGGGACATGTACAGGCTGACGACAGGGGCCACAGGCAGCAGCAGTGTTAGAGATGAGAGACAGCGAGAGTAAAGAGGAGAAGAAACAACACGAGAGGAGAGAGATAAAACGGAGCAAACTGGAAGAAAAGGAGGAGAGCAAATCAGATACAAAGAGAAAGCAGCCATGATGTGAAGAAGAGAGCATTAAGAAGAGAGAAGATAGTATGAAAGCATGTTGAGGACATGACAGAGGAAAAAAAACAGACAAATGATAAAATGGAGACACAGCTAATCACTGCTAGAGAGTGATAGTAAAGAGCCAAGATCGAGGGGAGAGAGAGCAGAGCATGGATAAAAGTGAAGAGAAAAAAGGGCAGAGATAAAATGAATAGAGAGCAAATCAGAAATACAGGGTGTGACAAAGGTGATAGAAAACAATTAGAGAGATGAGAGGATAGACTCTTAGAGAGGATAGACTCTTAGAGCAAAGACTTAGGTGACAGACAACAGATAAAGGTTAGAAGATAGAGACTGAGGCAGTGAGAGTGTTGAAAGTGGGGCTCACCGATGAAAGACATGAGCGGTGGCCTCCATGGCAAAATTTTCAGCACCTGCACTTCTTTTTTTTTACAAATTAAGCACTGATGGCAACCCTCATAGTCTTGGTAGATTAATTCAATTGAAATTGTGTCGATTAGTAGCGAGATCTCAGCCTCTTGCTGTGGTCTGCCAGGAGGCGGGTTTCCTGCAAATGAAGCCCAAAATTCTCCAAAAGATTTATCAATTCCAAGACAAGTACCTGTCATAGTGTCATTTTTTCTTAGTGTATTATATTTACACATAGATTCCTCATCACCTTCCCTCTTACAAGCACTGGGGAACAAAATGATCCTGTTTCATGCTCTCTACCGCTGGATCATAGATCATAACTATGGATAGTCCAAATCTGCGGTGATGGAAGGTGCAGATTTTCTCCTTTTTTAGCAGATTCTATCATTTTGGGAAATGACCTGCAGATTTTCTCTCTCTCCCAGAATTAGAAAAATGAATTCAATCATAATACTGTGAGGAGGAAGGCTGGGCTAAGGAGGCCTAGCCACAGCAGCAGCTTTTAAATGGAATAACAACACTTGAGGTATCGACTGAAGGACTCATTATTTTAATAGCTGCTCAGACGAATTGCCGGCTAGGCTGGGCAGGGCAGTAGGCAGCCGCATGTTAAGTTCTTAAATAGAAGCCATTTGGCTGAAGGCACTGTGTCACCCAATGAGTCACACGTACAGTAAGCATGAGTGTGCACTGTGAGATGCACAGATTTACACAGGGAGGCCAAAGGAAAGGTGCCTGAGGGTGAAGACACCCTTTCTTTAGGATACAGACAGATTGCTGAGATATCTGTGGCCGATAGATGTATGAGGGAGACCTTAACATCAGAAGTTACACATTGTGCCCAAAGAGAGATTCAGGCGAGGGGGAGAGATTACCACCATATTTCAATTAGATGACTTTGTAAACATGCAGCTGGGGTGGAAATAAGTGCAGTGTGTGCAGTTTCTTTCTTTGTTGTATGTTCTCTTTATTTTTTTCCCTGGACTAATATGCAATAATATGTTTGGGATGGTGGAATTTAACTCTTCTGCACAGAAATTTGAAAACACTTTGGTAGATTTTCACATATTTGTCTGCAGATTTCATCTATTTTTAGCATAAATGAGGGAAGCACGTGGGAGTGGGAAGGCAGTGCTTCCTGTGATAGCAACATAGACGCTGGTAGTAGGGGTGCTACAGTACCCCCAAAATAGCCATGATGGAGTTCAGAAGGTGAATAAGCAATAAAGATGCCTTTAAATGTTGTTTCTATGTTGTCACAGAGGTTAAAGGTCTGACTCTTTTCTGATACATTGCTGCTTATTCATTTAACATGAAGATTGGTGTTACTTTTGTTATTCTGACTGCAAGGTGAGAAGGTTTTGTAAAGTGACCTATGTGGCAATCTTGCTGGGTACATGAAGTTGGAAAGAATACGCTGTAAGATGTCATTTTTCCCTAACACACTCTCAAAACCTAAATACCTGTAAACGAACTGTACACATATTTCAAATTTAGGAAAGCACAAATGAAGCGCTTTTTTGTTATTCCGAAGAGTGATTTAAACAAAGGCATTAATGTGACCTGAACACATGAAGATATTCCTGAAACCCGATTTCCACATATTTCTTCTTGTGAGCTGTATATTTTATTATCAGTAAAACTGGAGGTCAGTGTACATTCAGTAGCCATTTCAACTAAAAATGTGCAGTCTGTAAATAGTTGCCTATCACGCCATGCTTTAGTAATATACTTGCAATTGTGTGCTCCAAAAAACACCACCTGCTACACACACAGCCATGACACTTTCCTGCTGAATGAGTGTGGCTCACTTATTGTGTGACACTTGAATTTTTCACAATCCCTATGAATTCAGGGCTAGAACGCTGATGGTCGCACCCCTCCCCCCGAATTTTTTTTCCAGCGTCTACATAATTTCATTAACATTCTACATATGCGAAGTAGACATGAAATCTTGGGGGAAGAAACCATGTCCATCAGAAATAATAGCACTGACGCGGCTACCTCAAGCCGGCACAGCCGGGGTTAATTCCCGCACTCCCATCCATGGAAGGACGCCCCTCCGAGTGAGAGTAGATTAAACATTAAGGACCTGCAATAAAATGCAGATAACAGGACCTCGCCGCGACCTTCTGATGTCAGCCTTTGGGGGAGGGGTACTTTCTCTTTTATTGGGGGTAGGAGGGGCCGCTGTTCATGGAGAAAGCAGTAATGACGTCGTTTCGATCCTCAGACACGCGCAGGCACAGGGAACGAAAATGGTACACAGGACTGGGATTGGACAGAGGTATTAAACGTGTCCAGTGCGGGTATCTGTGTGCAGCCTGCAAGTAGATAAGTTGAATTCTGACATTCGCTCAGCCTTTCAACCTTCTAAGGCCGATACAATGAGAACGTTGACCTGCTACCTGTTTGTGGCGTTTAGGCGTTGTACATCTGTTCCAGGTGGCTATAGCAAGCTTGACAATGTGTGGTGCCTAATGCTGTGGTGTATTTTATAAGAATCCACGGATATTTTATTGGGTTTCAAATTGAAACAAGCATTTGCAATGCAATAGGTCTCTTAGGAAAGTTTGAGCTATTGGTATTGTAAATGACACATTTTTTATTTATGTGTTGGTTTTGAAAATAGCGAAATTAATAGCTTTGGGCTAGATGTAGGTAATTCTATTTTACCACTTCTTAAATACCGAATTTTACCGATTCGGTATTTAAGAAGTGGTAAAATAGAGGGGGGGGAGATGTAGGTATTTCTGAATCGGTAAATACCGAATCGTTAAGATTCGGTATTTACCGATTCTCTAAATACCGATTCGGTAATGCCCATTGATTCCTATGGGCATTGAAGCCCATAGGAATCAATGGCCATTACCGAATCGGTATTTACCGATTCGGTAAATACCGATTTCAGCAAGGGTGCAGGGGGTGTCACTTTGACACCCTCTAGCACCCCAAATACAGGCATGTGTGCCATGTGGCACACAGACATGCCCTAAGGGCATGTCTGTCTGTCACATGGCATAGGTGTGCATGCACACATGTGCATGCACACCTGGATTCGGTATTTTACCACCCAATTGGATTGGGTGGTAAAATACCGATTCTGTAAGGCCTGTGGGACTCAGAAGAGTCCCACCTACATCTTGAAGTTACCGAATCGGTAAAAATACCGATTCGGTATTTTACCGATTCGGTAAATTTACCGAATCGGTAAAATAAGGCCCCTAAATGCCAATTCTTAAATACCGGTCGGTAACGGCCGAAATCCGACCGGTATTTTGGCTCCTACATCTGGCCCTTGGTCATTTATAATGCCAATAGTCCTAACTTTCGCAAACACCTATAGCATTTGTAACACAATATGTGTTGTATTTACATGACTTAGATGTATTGAAAATACAATTATCTACTTGTATTTTGTACGCTTTTGTAACCTGCACACATGTCACTTTTTCCTCCTGTAATGCACCGTTTGCTACCTCTTGTATTTTGTTTGCTCACAATTGTCACTTTTGCCTCATGTAATGTAACGTTTGCTTTTGTAATTTGTTCACTTGTAATGTTCTCATGTATCAGTTCTGTTCCTATTGTGAAGCGCTCTGACACCTTCGGGTAAAGTCCGCACTATATAAAAACGCATAAATAATAATAATAAATAAACAATGGCTAGTAATTTTTTTAAAAATAATTAATACTTTTAAAAAAGTTATTGTAATTTATAATGGCAATAGCTTAAACTTTTGTAAATAACTTTTGTGAAGATTATGTTCATTGTATTTTATTATGAAGAAAATCCAAGAACAGAAGTGAAATATTAACATCTTTTTGTGACATTTGTAATAAAGCTTGAAACATTGAGAGAACATATTTGAACCAGTTGTTGTTGAATGATTGCACAGATTGATGCAGTGGTGGCACTGAGTGATGTTGTGGTGGCGCTGAGTGATGCTGTGGTGTTCAGTGATGCTGTGGTAGCACATAGTGATGTTGTGGTGCCCCTGAATGATGTTGTGGTGCCCCTGAGTGATGCTATGGTGGTGCTGAGTGATGCTGTGGTGATGCGATAGATAGATAGAGTGAGTGCGATAGATAGATAGAGGGAGGGCGATGGATAGAGTGAGGGCGATACATAGATAGATAGAGTGAGGGCGATACATAGATAGATAGAGTGAGGGCGATACATAGATAGCGTGAGGCCGATAGATAGATAGATAGAGTGAAGCCGATAGATAGGTAGAGTGAGGCCGATAGATAGATAGAGAGAGTGAGGCCGATAGATAGATAGAGTGAGGCCAATAGATAGATGGAGTGAGGCCGATAGATAGAGTGAGGCCGATAGATAGAGTGAGGGCGATAGATAGATAGATAGATATAGTGAGGGTGATAGATAGCTAGAGTGGTATTGTGTGGAGTGTGTGTTGCATTCAGTAGATTGTAATTATGTGGTGTGTAATTATGTGGCACTGAGTGGTATTTGGAGTGTCTGTTGCATTGAATGCAGTGTAATTATGTTGCATATAACTATGTGGCACTGAGTGGGATTTGGAGTGTATGTTGCATTGAGTGCAGTGTAATTATGTGGTGTGTAATTATGTGGCACTGTGTGGTATTTGGAGTGTATGTTGCATTGAGTGCAGTGTAATTATGTGGCGTGTAATTATGTGGCACTGTGTGGTATATGGAGTGTATGTTGCATTGAGTGCAGTGTAATTATGTGGCGTGTGATTATGTGTCACTGAGTGGTATTTGGAGTGTATGTTCCATTGAGTGCAGTGTAATTATATGGCATGTAATTATGTGGCACTGAGTGGTATTTGGAGTGTATGTTGCATTGAGTGCTGTGTAATTATGGGGCGTGTAATATGTGCCGCTCAGTGGGATTTGGAGTGTATGTTGCATTGAGTGCAGTATAATTATGTGGTGTATACTTATGTGGCACTGAGTGGTATTTGGAGTGTATGTTGCATTGAGTGCTGTGTAATTATGTGGCGTGTAATATGTGGCGCTGAGTGGGATTTGGAGTGTATGTTGCATTGAGTGCAGTATAATTATGTGGTGTATACTTATGTGGCACTGAGTGGTATTTGGAGTGTATGTTGCATTGAGTGCTGTGTAATTATGTGGCGTGTAATTATGTGGCAATGAGTGGGATTTGGAGTGTATGTTGCATTGAGTGCTGTGTAATTATGTGGAGTGTAATTATGTGGCACTGAGTGGTATTTGGAGTGTATGTTGCATTGAGTGCAGTGTAATTATGTGGCGTGTAATTATGTGGCACTGAGTGGGATTTGGAGTGTATGTTGCATTGAGTGCAGTGTAATTATGTGGCGTGTATTTATGTGGCACTGAGTGGTATTTGGAGTGTATGTTCCATTGAGTGCTGTGTAATTATGTGGCGTGTAATTATGTGGCACTGAGTGGTATTTGGAGAGTATGTTGCATTGAGTGCTGTGTAATTATGTGGCACTGAGTGGGATTTGGAGTGTATGTTGTATTCAGTAGAGTGTAATTGTGTGGCATGTAATTATGTGGCACTGAGTGGTATTTGGAGTGTATGTTGCATTGAGCGCAGTGTAATTATGTGGTGTGTAATTATATGGCACTGAGTAGTATTTGGAGTGTATGTTGCATTGAACGTAGTGTAATTATGTGGCGTGTAATTATGTGGCACTGAGTGGTATTTGGAGTGTATGTTGCATTGAGTGCTGTGTAATTATGTGGCGTGTAATTATGTGGCACAGAGTGGGATTTGGACTGTATGTTGCATTGAGTGCATGATTGGGCCCACAGTACAGAGGCTTCTAGGCGTGGGGAACAAGGGTTTACACCAGAAAGCAATCCTATATAGGGTTTGTAGCGCTGCAAAACAGGTGCATAAGTAAAACAAATGCACCCACAAATGCTGGAAAACAAGACTCAGCACCGTTAACAGGCGTCATCCTGTAGCCAGGCAGCAAGCCACGCACGCCACTCACAAAGAGCATCCTCTTCTAGACTGACACAAACAGAGTACCACGAGGAGCTAAGGCGTCCCCTGCAGCTTTCATGAATCCCATTCTCTGAGCACCACAACTGGCACTCACCGAAGGAGGGGGGCATGGATGCTGTGCACGGGGGCACAGAGGGGCTACTAGAGCCAAATTTCGGGGGGGAGGGGGCTACTAAAAAAAGGCAGAGTGGAGATTCAGGGGCCCTAAGAAAGGGCGGCATGGGTGCGCTTTAAAAAAGACATTGTTAATTTAAATAAGGCGAACTGCAGCATTGCGTGTGCCAGAGAAGGGCTGCGCATGACACCTCAAAGCAATCACGGCACCCGCGCCATTAAACTGAAAGTGCAGCATGGGTGCCCTTTAAAAACAAGCCCGGGACAGGTGCGCGCGCGGGCGCTTGTGCCCGCCACTGCATGTGATAGATCAATTATAGTTAAATAGTAAAAGAATGCAATGTCAGGGGAGCTCACCTCGAAGAACTGACAGCGGGAAGGTAAGCAGAATAAACGCTCGTGAAATAAAGTGCAATTCCTCAGGTTAGGTTTGAGGCACAAAATATTGTTCATGTGAATACGGCGAACAGTGGCATTGCGCAGGCCAATGAAGGGCTGCACATGACACCGCTATGCAATCACAACACCCGATCCATTAAACTGAAAATGCGGCATTGGTGCGTTTAAAAAAAGAAAACATTGTTAATGTAAATACGGCGAACCGTGCCAGTGAGGGGCTGCGCATGACACCTCTATGCAATTGCGGCACCCACGTCCTTAAACTGTAAGCGCGGCAGGGGTGCCCTTTAAAAAAATATATTGTCAATGTAAATATGGTGAACCGCAGCATTGCCTGTGCCAGAGAAGGGCTGCGCATTACACCTCAAAGCAATCACAGCACCCACGCCGTTAAACCGAAGTGCGACATGGGTGCCCTTTAAAAAATACATTATCAATGTAAATACAGCGAACCGCAGCATTGCGCGTGCCAGAGAAGGGCTGCGCATGACACCTCAAATAATTAACAGCACCCGCGCCATTAAACTGAAAGTGAGGCATGGGTGCCCTTTAAAAACAAGCATTGTATGCGTCCCTTATCACGCGGGTACCCTTAGAGATCTGGGACCGAGTAGGGGTTAGCCAAGAACTCACCACCCTCCCTTCCCCCCTTACTCCCATCATCGGGAATCCAGAATTCCACCCTGGGTTGGACGAGAAGTCGTATGCACGCTAGAAGCCTGCGGGATGTCGAGCACTCCACCACGTCTATGGCCCAGAAGGGGTAATTCCCTTCCAGCAATTTCGCCAGGAATTCAACCTACCTGAAACGGAGAGGGTTCGTTACTTTCAGGTCAGGCACTGGACGCTCAACACCGCGGTACGGTCTGCGGCGGACAGACACCTGACAAAATTTGAGTACTGGCTGATCTCCCGCACTAACGACAAACAACTGATTTCAGATCTTTATAAAATGCTCATGCAAAAACACAGATACACATACAATGCGGGCAGGGTGCGCTGGGAGCGGGAACTGGGGAGAAACCTAACTCACAAGGAGTGGGAGGGAGTCTACTATAGAGCGCGCCACTCAGCCTACCATATGGGACTTACGGACACTCTTACGAAGGTCGCGTCCTATTCGTATTACACCCCCGAACGCCTGTACGAAATGGATAGTAGACAGGATCCCCGGTGTTGGCGCGGCTGTGGCCAGATTGGCAGGTTAGTTCATGTGCTTTGGGATTGCCCACTTTTACAAGAATACTGGAGCCTGATACTAGGGGACGTAGATACACACTTCGAAACAGATATTCCCCGCTTTCCCGCCTATGTAATACTAGGGTTGCCTAATGCACTGACTTACCCACTGAGATCGCGGAGAGGTCGCCTGATAGCGATTGCATTGGGGTCAGCTGTACAGAATATAGCGGCGCATTGGCAATCCAAACACATCCCCACGTATCAGGGGTGGCTTCACCGCCTCTGGTTGGTTCTGGGCATGGAGAAGCTGTCACTATCTAGGGCAGGGGAGGGGGCGCGCTATGCGGAGCTGTGGAGGCCCTGTTGGCGTCTGAGTTTAAGGAGGTGACTTGTCCTAAATACCTCCGGCTGTTGAGGTTAGCAGATACCGAAGCAGACAAAAATACACCACGCCACCACTGAAGGTCGCGAGGGCCTTGCGGCTGGGGGGAAAGCGGACCATGGACCAGAGGGAGGGGGGGCGGGGTGAGTTGGGAGGGGTGGGGGTACACCGGGGGAAGGGTGGTTGGGGTGTGGGTGGGGTGGGGACTGTTTGGGAGGGGTCTTCACGTCCTTGTGTTTGGCGGATTAAAGACGTCATGGGGTTGATGTTGCAGAGTAGCTGATAGGCCGTAGGGCAAAGGAAGGTGCTAGAAGAGAGACTGATGGACATAAAGCTTCTGTAGTGCGGATACTATGGCCACAGGTCTTCAAACGGAAAGGGAAGCGATAAGGCCCCGGGGATGCTCTCCAGCCTCCAAATGTTTATGATGCGGCCGGCCCAGGTTGGGTTGTAGGCGTCTTGCTGTGTATAAGACTGCTTCCTCGTGACATGGTCATTGGCTTGTGCCTTCCTTAACATAGCTCGGTGGGTCGGTCCTCGGACTAATCTACTACTCCTACATGGCATTACTGTTTGCTACTTGTTGTAAAATCAATCAACACATGTAATAGTAAAAACAAGCATTGGCCGCGAGGCCGGGCTGAAAATAAATAATAATTAAAAAAAAACACGAGTTACCCCCCAAAAATCATGTGAAGGCTGAAATGTGACAGCAAGGTTTCGGGTGGTGCAATACGCAGGACTAAAGGACCGAATATCTGCGCTGCGTGCTTGAAAGTGCACAGACTTCCATATTGCTGCCACATTCTGCTGGTCCTTTCTACTCGCCACAGAAGTCTGTTTTCTTTCCAGTCCTGCCCCCATTTCATAGCAGGAGACAACCATCGCAAAGACTGTCCCTTGGCAGCATGTCATGGCAAAACAGAAAGCGATCCGGCGTTTGTAGCAGTGTGTATTACGGAATGGGATGTTTTTAAGCAGACTCTCTGTGTGAGCTATGTCCTTTGTGATAAGAGACTGTTACTCAGCTGAGAGACACCAGACAGAGGGGAGTAGCAGCTGGTCTGTGCGGACATATCCGGCCAGGGGACACGGCTGTTACTGAAGCTAGCTTCTAGCAACAGTCTATAAAATAAAAAATCGCTCGGCGTCAAAAGTGGCGGGGGAGCGGCTTCCTTTGAAGTCTGATGGGGGGCGGGGGAGCGGCTTGCTTTGAAGTTGCAGACAAATGGTGTATGGCTTGCGATGTGCGAAGTGGCTGGTGATGTGCACGCGCCTGGCTCACATGAACTGTGTCTAATCCGCAGCTTGGGGAGACTTTTCGGACGCTTTACTAGAATCTCGACAAACATGCATTGCTAAAGCAATGCTGTAGGTCGAGACCTAAAAAACAACGGCCTGGTGCATTACATACACTAATCAAATTATGTACTGGAAAATCATGTTAATAAACATAAACAAGCATTTGCACTGCAATAGGTCTCACATTTGCGAGAGTTTAACCTATTGGCATTGTAAATGACAATGACTTTTATTTGTGTGTTTTCAAAACCAACACGTATATAAAAAGCATTGTCACTGTGGCTGTGTCCCTTTTTTTTTTAGACGCTGCATGCTGCATTCAAGTTACAGCAAGCCGCGTCTAACGAAAGGGGCTTGGCAACCATTGAAGTAAAAGCACATCATGGGGCGCTTTTATCCGGAAATAAAACATTTGTTTGTGCGCAAATATTTATTTTTTTGGTAAAGCTGTGATGTATTCCTATAGGTTCTGTATAGATCCCCCTATTCCTGACCCTATTCTGGTTAACAAATTAACTAGCAGCCATCCCATGATGCAGAAACCGTTATCTGATTAAGCCAGACCACGGCACAGGAGCGCGTTATCTGATTAGGTCATAACGCTTGCCATCTAATTAGGCAAGCAATATTCCTCCAGCCCCTGATAAGGCATACGGAGTTCTCAAAACAAATCAAACCTATGACAACCTGGGAAAATCCCTGCGGCCATTGTTTTGATTTCTCAAAGAACTTCAGTAAAAGAATGTGCTAACGACCAGCTCGTATGACATCCTTATTGACGTATCTATGTCCATCCTTACGTCAATCTCGGCACCTTACAGGTATAAATATTACCGACATTGCCTTAAGCAAACACACGCGGTGGTGACGAGATCGGAGCAGCGAGACTTGCCGAAGCCCAGCAGAGAGCGAAGCCCACTGGCGCTGCCCCGCCTTCCTGACGCGCTGAGAACGAGACGCTGCCTTTCTCCTGCCGAGAAATCCAGCTCCGGCGCTTCCGAGCAGCCCTTGCAGGCAGCTTGGAATATCGAGACCACAGACGAGAGATACCATCCCTCAACCATCCTAGATCTCAGGTACAGAACTGAATAACCCCTTGCAGAGAATTCTTGAGTCAGTCACTTGGCAAAACAAACTTAACTCAAAACTGCTACTTTCTACTCCAGCCCACGTATTAGGCTTAGGTCAGGTACACCGGGGTAGGCGTGGTTAGAAGCACCAGTTGAGTACGATTAGTCAAATGTATATGTGTATATATATATTCTATCCATTTTAAATAGCATATGGCTTAGAAACCATATCAATGCTTTTACAGTATTATTTCATAATTCTGCTTTTATTGTATGCACTTTACTTAACCATAAGTATTGCAATAATATCGATTCATTTCTCTTGTACGAGAAAAGAGACTGATCAATAAATAACATCTTTTATTGAACACGCCCGTCTCTTCCTTTTCTCTACAATCTGGTGAAACTAAGAATGCACGTACTGACTGAGTAAAATAAGTTGTCTTTTGTTTTCACACGACTCTAGAGATACACTCTTGATTAGGGGAGAGCAAAGTTGTCATGTTCTATGGTTGTCAGAAACTAAATCCCTTCTTGTCTATCCAGGGAGGTTCAACTCCTCCTTGCCTATTCGAGAAAGTTTCTAGTGAACTCTGAGCTAGCTGGCAAACCCAAAACTTTAAGTCTAATATCGACAGTAGAAGACCTAGTTAACGTCTGGTCTAGGCCTATACTATTGGAGGTATTATTCCAATGCGCAGAGCCTATTGGGATAATAGGAACTACACTACATGGCGCCCAACGTTTGGAAAGGCGATAAAACTAACGCAAGACTTTAGAGTAACTCAGTCGTGCTCTTTCACTCAGACCCTTTTTTCCCATAATACTCCAAAGACGTCTGGAGTGGGTGAGAGGTAAAATCCGCCAAACCTCGCAGGAGGGAACTCCTATGTATGGTTCTTGGTTCAATCAACGTTGAAGGATACACTGTTCCAAAATATTGTGCATCTAATCTTTGTTTCCATAAGGAACCTGATCTGCAAACAAACAGAATAACCTTCCTGACAGTAAAATGTCAGAAAGTGATGATGAAAGAGAGAGAGTTAGATTAGCAGCTGAACTAATAGAAGCTGATAATACTATGCAAGAAGCAGACCCGGATATAAAACTCATCCCGGTCAACATAAGAAGATCTATAACGTTAAAACTTATAGAAAATGGACTGACACCAAGAGGTGGTACAGTCATATTCGTAATTGAGGCACACGAATATCGGCAGACAGAGGTATTCTATTCATGGATAAACTTTCCAGCAGCAAATGCTGTAACAAAGGACTTCCACTATTATAAAATAGAGGAACCTCCTAATGAGTACACTCCTTTCGAGGAAGTGGAAGTAGCACTCAAATTCCAAGAGCACCTGCTCTTGTTTAATGGCGCCCTAAAACATAATAATCACATCACCAGGCTCGGTCCACTAGGTAGACCAGGAGCAACGTGGCCGGTCCTAGCCGGATACACACCACATCCAGACATCGAAAGAATGTCTGCAGCAGATCTTTTAGTACAACTAAAACAATTAATTAAAATATATAGACAATTAGTCCAATATGTAATGCGGACTTCAACTGTCCAACCAGTAATTAAAATTCCACAGCTGACCCCTCATCAGGGGAACACAAATAAAATTACACCACAGAACATACAGTCCTGCCTAGGTAAAGTACCAGCTAAACAGGAACAAATACCATTCTGGTTAGCACAAAAAATCACCCAAATAGAGGCGGTATTTCCAGATACCAAACTGGTAGAAAAACACAGGATTCTGACTATCTGTCTTCCAATGGGAATCGCACCACACGTGGAGGACTGTGACACTTGGGGTACAGTCTTTGCTTCCATCTACACAAAAACACATGGAGTTCCATCCATGTCAGTAATACCAGATGTGCTAAAACAAATTCAAGACGAATACGGTCCAGAACCCGCTTTAACTCTCGGTATGAAATTACTAAAAGACTTCAAGCAGGTCTCGGCAATATTACTAGCCAACATAAAAGGAGAAGCAGCGAATATGGCGATCCGCCAGAGGTTAAAAGAGACAGATATAGCAGACCAACCAGCTGAAATTGCCAGAATTATAGAAAAATCCTATGAAGAACTAGGTAGAGATAGTTTGGGTGGAATACCAGTGAAGCCCCAACTAATTGAAAGTCCTGAAAAAATATTTATTAAAAATAATCTAAACAGTCAAAAGAAGAACTGGGATGGAAACAAACAATCCAATCCAAAAGAAAAGAGATTCCAGTCCAGAGGAAGGTCTCCTCGGCGGAGAGAAAGATCTCCGGACCAAGGACCCAAGTCTCCCCAAAGGGAGCCCTCTGTGAAAAGATACAACCTTAGAAATAGGGATAACATAAAGAAACCTGATAGATATCAAGATTTTGATACACGTCCCTCTCAATCTTTTCAGACTTCCTCGCAGAAATCGGAAAGAAGAGGACGATCGGAACCCAGGGAAGGGCACGTCAAGTCCAAAGACAAGGAACCTGCTCATCCAAATAAAAAATTACAGTTTCCAAAGAAGAAGGTAGCCAGTATTAAAGTATTCAACAATGCCGAGAATACTGAGGACACAGCTGAAAAACGGAGAGTGGGCTCAGACAATGCTAGACAGCGCAGCAGAAGTGAGCATAGCACGCAAAGTCCTTATGAATCATCTGGAGACAGTGGACACGAATGAATACATTCAAGTGGAAACTGCAGACACCAGAGTTAGCAAACCTCACAAAATATATGAAATAACTTTACGTATAGAAGGGGATAAGACTAGAAAAATAAGGGGCCCTTTTTGGGATAATCTCTCCAAGGGCTATGACATCCTTCTAGCTGAAAAAGATTGGCCACCAGAGTTTGTCAGGGAGTGCCCACATGGCGAAGAAATAATTATGCCTGCCTTCTCAAATCATATTCCAATTCATAAAAAATATACACTTGCAAGAAAGTGGGCAGTAGCTCAAGCTCCTGCTTTATATAAAAATCATGTGGGATGGGATGAGGAATCTCCTCCACACAAAATCCAGTTAAAATCACAACCTACTGCACAAAGGCAGTATCCAATCAAGCAAGAAGCTAAAAAACAGGTAAAAGAAATTCTAGATCAACTAGAATACCAGGGGGTGATTGAAACTTGCACCTCACAAATGAACAACCCTTTGTTTCCTGTCTCCAAACCAGACAATTCATATCGTCTAGTTTTGGATTACAGACACCTTAACTCATGTTGCAAAACTTTTGCAGAACAAAACTCGCATAGTGCTGCACTAATGAATAACATAGTGCGCAAAAAATATAAAACAACATTAGACATCTCTAATGGATTCTTTTGTCAAAATATAGCACCAGAGAGCAGATACTTGTCAGCGTTCTCAATAAATGGCGCTCAAAAAGAATTCTGTCGGTTACCCCAGGGGTACAAGAACTGCCCAGGATTATTCTCAGCGAGAGTAACAGAGTTACTACAAACATATGATGACGAAGCATTATCTTATGTCGATGACATATACCTAACAGATGATGACTTGGATACTCACTTGAAGAGAGTGAACACCATAATACTTGGGTTCGCAGCAGAGGGTTACAAATTCAACTTTAAAAAATCTAGAATTGCCCATCTAACAGTCCTGTTCTTAGGATATGAATTATCAAGTGAAGGCAAAAGCCTGGCTGACAATTTCCTAGAGAAATGTGCCGTACTCCAAGCACCTAGAACACTAAAAAACCTACAGTCAATTCTAGGCTTCCTAAATTTCGGAAGAACATACATTGCAAATTACGCAGAAAGGGTCAAACCCCTTTATGATCTAATAAAACCAGATTTAAAAAAAAACAATTGGACTCAAATACACACAGAAATTCTGAGATCCTTACAAACAGATATGTTAATTAAAACAAAATTAGAAACACGTGATAACACACGCAACCTTGTGATTCGAGTCATCCCAGGAAGATGCGGATTCACATACCTGACCTCTAACGAGGGAGAAAAGGTACCAATTGCATTCAAATCACACTTGTACACAGAAGCTGAAAAGAAATTCAGCATTAAAGAAAACATTGTTCATGCAGTTCAAACCGCAATAGCTAGAGAAAAAGATAAAGCTGACGGTAGACACATCGCAGTCAGAACAGCAGAATCAGCCTTTGAGGCATTAACAACCCCGTGTAATTTACCAACAACAGCATTGAATCCGGAATGGATACAATGGGTGAATTCCATTACAATGGACAAAGTAAAATACTACTTTGATCCAGAACTAAAGGAACTAAAATATCTAGAATATGAAAGAACATTCCCTCTGCCAATCGACATTCTGCCATTACGACAGTACGCTTGTGTAATCTATACAGACGGACATGCTTAACCCTCCGTTTGGGGAGAACAAGCATACAACCCCACATGTGAGATTACAAAAGAAGTGTGGCGCGGAGGTATACTAAGACCTCTATTAACAAAAACACACTCAGTAGAAACTAATTCAGAACAACATACTGAAATAATAGCATTGAAAATGGCGCTAGATAATGCAGATCGCGAATTCCCGACACTCATAGTGTCCGATTCATATTACTGCGTCAAATCATATAACAGCGATTTCCAGAAATGGATTCAAAACGGTTACAAAGATGACACAGGTGCAACAATAAAGCAAAAACTGCTTTGGGAACAAATAGTTCTGTTAAAAAAAGAACTACCAAAGACTCACGTGATACACTCACTGAGTCATCAGCGTGATGGCGTTCACGTTGCAGGGAATTCATTGGCTGAGAAAGCCACAGCGGTAGCAACTGAATCGGCTTCCGTAGCTAGAAAAAGCGTGCAGTAAAATACATTGACGGTGAAACAATGCTGGCGGTGAAAACGTCATCAAAAGGCGACTGCTCAGCGTTACCGATCAGTTACCCACTCAAATATACATACATAATCGATGCAAACTCCGTTCCTTTTGCTTGAATCCCTGGAGTGGGGGATAGAGTGATTCCAAACATGGACAGGAGAGGCTTGTTAATAGCAGACGCACATATGGGCGAGGGTCTCAGACACCTCAAATTAAAAGATTCTCTGGAAGAATTACAATCAGTGTACTGGTGGCCAGGCATGGGCCTGCATCATACCATTTTTGTAAAAAACTGCCCAAACTGTAACAGAAATCGCAGTGGTGAAAGAAACGGTATATTACCTTGGCGTTTCACACCAGAAAGGATCAACAATAAAAATAATCCCAATATGAAAAATGCGTCGTATTAACATACAGAGACTAGTTTTCACTTATAATGTAGACCCCAACTTTCGGCTGACGCCAGAACTGTTATATCAAGATTTTCAAGTCTATAATGGCATATACGCTAGAAGCATGCTACGTACTGACCAATATCTTTCCATTTGCCTCTCGGGTTTGTGGGGAGTGCTTGGCCAGAATGAGCATTGCATTTGCGGGAATCTTCTCACTTCCTTCCTGAGGGATACGGGATGGTGTAAAGAAAAAACCAAAGGCAGAGAGCGATCTATAACAGCAAAGGTATTAGGTTCGGGAGCTGGGTGGGTCAAACATCTAATAAGTGTCCAACGTAGTCTAAACAACCTGCCAAGAAATTCTCTGAAGGGATTCAGTCCGTACCAATTATTGTTTGGGACTAGGATGTTAGTCTTAGATCTTGACAGTCAGACTTCAGTGGTGAAAGAAAAAAGCTTTGATATCAAAGATCGTTTGGCTATTTTGCAGGACTTAAACGAAACAAGAAAAGACCTGAGCAACATAAAGTTGAAACAACAGCCAACAACCACTGAAGAAACACCGCCTGTCCCAGCAAGACCTGTCTGGATTCCAAAAATCGGGGATCTAGTCAGAGAAAAGATCGCGGTAAAGAAGGAATTTGGGCCTTCTTACAGAAAAGCAGTTCCTGTCTTGTCCATCAACGGGACAAGATCAGTTGTACTACCGCCGCTTGCTGGTAAAAAGGAGAACCGAGTTGTATCCATCGACCTGGTAAACCACAATCATGTGGCCGATAACAAACAGTAGGCCAAGTGGACTCCCGATAAGTAGTAGAACACCGAGGTTTGCTACAAGTGCAGAGGTGCTAACTAAAAGGCTAATCACATTCGAAACGCCTACAGAACAACAACAAGGACTATGCAACAATGCAATAGAACTCACACCTCTGAAAACCCAAATAAAAACGTTAAGTAGAGACACACCAACCTACAATGAAGTAACAAATGAATATGCAAGAAACAGTAATCCTGAAGCAATTGGAACAATTGATAGAACAGCATCCGGCTACTTCATAAACTTCAATGATTCCTCTGAAGACCTCAGTGAATCAAAGACACAGCCATCAACAAAAACCCTTAAAGACAAAGCTAAGGAACTTTTGAAACAACTGAAAGAAACCTATCTGATTTCTCCATGGATTGAATTTTGGGTGTCCTTTGGTGTATTTATCCTCATACTTTGGCTCATCATGGTACTATGCTTGGGACGCTTCATTGAGGGAAAATATGCAAAAATGGACACAGCAAGCCAGAAAATCAACGTGATCCTCAAGCCACACACGTCTTCACACGTCGAGAAAAGAGAACTTTCTTCAGTCAACTTCACAGCCAATCCAATACCGGGTGGGGTAGCATGTGACAATACTGACTATGAAATTTATGGTCCGGTTGAAATCCTCAAATATCCACACCAAATCAAGATCTCGTTGAGTGACTTTGTAAAACCAAACTCATTTGCTGATGATTGGGACTTTGAAAGTATTAATGACATGATGTCTGACCTAGTGATGTCTGCTAAGTTTACCAAACATGATTATTTGCAGGGTTTGTCTAATTATGATAGTATGTACTGCTACAACCACTATGGTAACCATTTTCTACATAAATCTGCACAACCTAGAAATGTTTTAAATTATAATCAATGGGAACATTGTGCAACCCCTCCAAAAGGAAGCTCAAGAACCGTTTATGACAAATATTCATATTTTTCAGGGTTGAATACAAGTAAAGCTGAAACATTTTATTTTAAATTGTCAAATAAGACAGGAACAAAAACCATGCTTACAAACACAAAATTGATATATTCGGACTCATTTTTTGAACAAATGAATACATTTGGTTTTGATTATTGGGACAAAAATGTGGAAGTTAAAAGTGTTTGGGGTACAAGAGAATGGCAAGTTCAGGGTATAGAATCATTGTTTAGAGCCTGCATGATCCCAGAACAAATTATATTCTTGAATGACACTATTCAACAAACTACCTGTCTTGGATTAGCCAAAATCAAAGACTTAAATAAACCGTCTATTCCAAAACCAACAATGAACAGCAATAACTCTGCAGATGAAGAGATAGACGTAAACTATGTATTAAACCAAAACAGAACAAATCCTGAATGGAAACAATGGTTAATCTGGCCCACAGATACTAATAACTATCAAGACAGATTCCTGAACAAAACACAGGGGTTCACATTGACCAGGCCAGACCCTAGATATTCCCAAAGACAACACCCAGGGATAATCACCATCTACAGTGTGGGCAAACTCTGCCTTCAATGGCTACAAACTTCCACACTGACAGAAATTAAGCAACATCTAACTTTACTTACTGATGGTGCTGACTTGCGTGATTTCATTATGGGACTGCGCAAACAGCGTCAAAAACGCTTCATAGCAGCCTCTATATATGCAGCTTACAACGAGGCCTGGAAGATAACTCAAATTGAGACAGCAGAAAGTATACGGGAAATTGACCGTATTAATTTGGAAAAATCGCTTTCTGTAGTGGACAATGGGTTAATGACTCTGTCCTCCAGAATTTTTTCATTGGACAGCATTGTGTCTTCAGCAATCGACATAATATCGCAAGACTTACTGTTGTTACAACACGGTCAGTCGCAATTGCGTTCTATTATACAGCTTGGATGGACGTTACAAAATCTGCGTTCAGGCTATGTGCCTTGGCGTTTAATCAACACAACGTCACTATTCAATATCTTTAACCTTACTGATAAACAAATCAGTATGGCACAAAAGGGTGCTGATTATACAATCCTGAGCATTGAGAAACTCGAGAGATTACCATTGACAATGTCAGAACGACCTGTCATTGAATGGATAATACATGGGATAATTAATATTTAGATATCTACTTTCAGGTTTCAATACTGCCAAAAATATATACAGGCTGGCATGTACGAAAAATTGGGAAAAGGGTACATTAAAACAACATGGAACTTGCCCTATTCACATGCATGTGTCAGTAATAAAGGACAGAAAGTGTTCCTTAGTGGCAATAATTGTGCAATGTCACTAAGCGGTACACTTCTGTGTAATGGAATTAGTTTGCATGGAGCCTGTGAAGGGAACTCAAATAACCTTTCATGTCACCAGCTAGGCACACCTGCAACACAGATAGAACCGTTCTTTAAAAGACTCTAGAACGGGAGTTGCATCCTAATTGTGGATCGCAGATGTTGTAGTCTACTGCCCGGGGTTCCTTATCTCATAAGTACGACTGCGAAGGTCATGTGCTGTGGACGCTTATTGTTCCCCAGCTCCTTTCCAGACAGGGAGGCAAGGACATGGCCTAACTTGAAAATTACTTCTATTCGAATTGATACTTTAAGCAGAATGAAAACAGTGCTTCTTCAGATGCCGACCAGGCTCACGTCATCAAAAGAAACGTATGATCTCCTAGTCGCAAGGACGACTGCAGAGATTCACTCATTGTTATCAACTAATTCCCCCATACATTTCGCAGAAATCCTGAATGAAATCTTAAATATTTCTGATACCAGTGGAGTCTCAAATGTATTTAAGACATTGTTTTCAGGGGCATTAACACCATTCAAAGCCATACTGGGTATTTTTCCAGACCTCGTCCATTCGATTTTTGGAGGAGTTCCCCTAATTTTGGGACTAATTGCAGGAATCCTATTCTTGGTCCTTATATTTCGTTATGGCAAACCATGTCACAGACAAAACACCTGCGACAAGGGAAGAAACAATCAGAGCCATTGGATACCGGGACCAGATATCAAAAATCCTGGGACTAACCCGGCTTAGAGACCTGAACATGACTTGGTTTCTTTCATTTCGGCCGATATGGCAAAGATGTGTTTTACCTGTATTAAGGTGCATGCTGTGCGGAGAAGAATGCGTGTTGGACACCTGTCTGACGCTACAATCGGATGCGCCAATGGATGCAGAAACATTGTTGGGTCCTGTAACGGCTCATGCATTGTGCTGCCCTCAACGGCTGCCAATCCTGATGACGGCATTCGTGGAAACTTCACCACTACGATTGAGGGGTAGTGAAGATCAAGATGAAAGCAGCATCGATCAGGTACGACCTTCTGTCAGCAATACTACTCAAAACGTCAATGGAGACAATCATGCACATGAATGCATGGTTACATCTTATTCCGAGTTAGTGGAACTCTCACAGGAAGCTGTTGACAGCTTTTTCAGCAGTCTCAATGATATGATGTTCTCACCAGAGCAGAAATAACGACTCTTGAGCAAGCTAGCACACGGCGTTCCCGACACCTTGAATTTGGCCTTCAACTTTAATAATAAAGTAGCAAGAACAATTTTTCCTCCAGTTCACGGACAGCAATTTTTTTAGCAGCCCCAAAATATTTTTATAATTTTTTCGGGACACTTATCTTCTGCTTAAAGTAAGAACTATTCTTAGAGAACTAATTTCTGTTTTTAGACACTTCATAGACATTAGCTGCCCGCTGGTATATTCATAAATATTTTTGAACTGTGATGAAGTGGTCTCGAACTTTTCTTCTGTATTAAGAGCCATTTCATGTGTAATTCTCATATTCTATTACTAATAATGTATACATATGCGTGATTAATTTAGCATTATTCTACTGCTTGAGTGCATATAGTACATGTGACTATTTTTTTCCCGTATATTACATAATTTCAAAATGCATTATGTGTATTTTGGGGTGGTAAGGTATACACGATACTCTACAGTATGTTTTACTATGCCTAGATTCGTAAATATGGCCATAGTTAGCGTGGAGTGGGTGTGATGTATTCCTATAGGTTCTGTATAGATCCCCATATTCCTGACCCTATTCTGGTTAACAAATTAACTAGCAGCCATCCCATGATGCAGAAACCGTTATCTGATTAAGCCAGACCACGGCACAGGAGCGCGTTATCTGATTAGGTCATAACGCTTGCCATCTAATTAGGCAAGCAATATTCCTCCAGCCCCTGATAAGGCATACGGAGTTCTCAAAACAAATCAAACCTATGACAACCTGGGAAAATCCCTGCGGCCATTGTTTTGATTTCTGAAAGAACTTCAGTAAAAGAATGTGCTAACGACCAGCTCGTATGACATCCTTATTGACGTATCTATGTCCATCCTTACGTCAATCTCGGCACCTTACAGGTATAAATATTACCGACATTGCCTTAAGCAAACACACGCGGTGGTGACGAGATCGGAGCAGCGAGACTTGCCGAAGCCCAGCAGAGAGCGAAGCCCACTGGCGCTGCCCCGCCTTCCTGACGCGCTGAGAACGAGACGCTGCCTTTCTCCTGCCGAGAAATCCAGCTCCGGCGCTTCCGAGCAGCCCTTGCAGGCAGCTTGGAATATCGAGACCACAGACGAGAGATACCATCCCTCAACCATCCTAGATCTCAGGTACAGAACTGAATAACCCCTTGCAGAGAATTCTTGAGTCAGTCACTTGGCAAAACAAACTTAACTCAAAACTGCTACTTTCTACTCCAGCCCACGTATTAGGCTTAGGTCAGGTACACCGGGGTAGGCGTGGTTAGAAGCACCAGTTGAGTACGATTAGTCAAATGTATATGTGTATATATATATTCTATCCATTTTAAATAGCATATGGCTTAGAAACCATATCAATGCTTTTACAGTATTATTTCATAATTCTGCTTTTATTGTATGCACTTTACTTAACCATAAGTATTGCAATAATATCGATTCATTTCTCTTGTACGAGAAAAGAGACTGATCAATAAATAACATCTTTTATTGAACACGCCCGTCTCTTCCTTTTCTCTACAATCTGGTGAAACTAAGAATGCACGTACTGACTGAGTAAAATAAGTTGTCTTTTGTTTTCACACGACTCTAGAGATACACTCTTGATTAGGGGAGAGCAAAGTTGTCATGTTCTATGGTTGTCAGAAACTAAATCCCTTCTTGTCTATCCAGGGAGGTTCAACTCCTCCTTGCCTATTCGAGAAAGTTTCTAGTGAACTCTGAGCTAGCTGGCAAACCCAAAACTTTAAGTCTAATATCGACAGTAGAAGACCTAGTTAACGTCTGGTCTAGGCCTATACTATTGGAGGTATTATTCCAATGCGCAGAGCCTATTGGGATAATAGGAACTACACTACAAAGCGCCCCATTCTGTGCTTTCACTTTAATGGTGTGTACGCCCCTTTCTTTAGACGTGGCTTGCTGTAACCCGAATACGGCAGCAGCATCTAAAGAAAGGGGCGTGGTCACTATGTAACTGAAAGCATGGTATGGGGCTTTCACTGAAGACCCAAAAAATTAGTAGCACAACTGCTAAAGTTAAATCAGACGTGCTGCTAAATTAAATAAATAAATAAGCGCAGCTGCTATACTTAAAGCGGACCACACTGCTAAAGTAAATTAATAAAGAAACGCGGCAGCATTAGTTAAAGCGAACTACCATTAGTAATTAAAATAAAAGCGGGCGGCGTGCTGCTTGTAGGAAAGCACGTAGTGAGTGTAATATTGACAAATCATTGAAGAAAATAGTGCTCACAGCCTAGATAATGCAGACTGAGTAACAACACAAGTAAAAAGTTCAGTCCTCATGGGAGGTTACAAATTCAGACAAGGCGGTACCAAGGAGGGACTACTATGCCTATTCACGAATGAAAAGCAATGATTCAGGACAGTAACAGGAGCCAATTGAAAAGATGGGTGGGACATGGGCGGAGCTTCAAGTCCCTACCTGAATACAGCATGCCTCGCAGAGCTGCGCATGCGCTTCCCAGCCTCAACCTAAAAAGAATGGTCATGGTAGTTTGTTATGGATGCTCTGTTCAGCGCAGTGAGAGTGGGCTACTATGAATTAATTCCTGCTTGTGGATCCAGTCCAGTAGTGGGCTGCCTTTTTTGCTTTTTACCTGGGCTTCTCCTTCGTTTTGTCGCTTAAATTCCTGAATCCCAGTCTCGTTTCCTTATTCTTCTGTATCATGGGTGGTACGTATCTTGTGTGAATAGAAATGTCAGCATAATCTCCAATCAGTGAGATCCTTCTGTAACTTCTGGTCTCACTAGTTTTAAACATCTCCTCTGCTTTGGCCCACTACTGCAAAGCCCTCTCCTGGACCTTCACCTCGGGTGTATCAGTATTAATGACGACAAGCTATTTGGCCAAAGTTAATGTGAGTGTAATTGTTTCTTTTATGATTTCATTTTTATTGGGTAGTGGAGAAAGGCCCAACAGGACAGTTATATGAATCTGGGTGTATGACGCTTGTCTACATTCGACACTGTCCCACTAACCTGAGGTCTTGGGGCAAGCCTGCTGTCTTTGGGTTTCCACCTTTCCCAGAGAAACGTACCACCATTTGTTCATGTTGTACAATTGTGCAAAGGCCAGTATATGGGAAACGTGCTTGGTTAAGGCAATGCACAATCTAGATGCAGAGGGAATGGCAGTGGCGGCTCCTCTGCTAAGGCAGAGGAGTGTCGCCCCACTACTTTTTAGCAGTGAAATAAAGAGAAAATAAAATTAGAATAACTTGTGTTACTACAATTGTATTTTCTCCTACTTCCGCAGCTTTGCGTGAGGGGGCGGGGCAGGGGAGGAGCGGGACGACCCCTCCTAAGTGCGCAATGACTGCTTGGCGGGTCCTCTTGGGCCGCCCAAAACAGTCTTGCGCACTTTGCATGTTCTCCATGCAGACTGTATTACAGCCTTAGTGGAAAACATGCCCAGGCCCCCAGTCAGCGTCTGAGCGCCGAAACACAGTGCTGAAAACTAATCACAGCGCTGCTAATGCAGCGTTGTGATTGGCTGACTGGGAGCCTGGGTGTGCTTCCTGTGGTTCAGGTTAGCGAGGGAGGATTACGGAGCAGTGACGCGGCATGAAGGTGAGTTTGTTTTTTTACTACGCGCTCCCCCCCGTCCTTCCGCCACCCTTGCCCCCCTACCTCTGATCCATGCTGGCCGCCGCTGGGGAATGGACAGGCACAGGAAGTGGAAGGATCAGGAGAGGTTGCAGTGAGGTAAGTGGGGCTGGGGCCGGGTCTTGGGGCAATCCCGCTGTCTTTGGGTTTCCATCGTTCCCAGAGAAAAGTGCCAGCCATTTGTTCATGTTTTACAATCATGCAAAGGCCCGGAAATAAAACTAAAATCGAATGTTATTTAAGATTCTCTGTATTCCTTTTTACCACGGCCTTTCTGTCTTGATTTACTTTCATTGTCAGTCACGGCTCATTAAGGCAGCTCTAAAACACACTTTAAAGTGCTTTCGTCTTATATTTTACTGTGTAGAGTTTGTATTGATAGGGGGCAAACATACCAGCTTTAGGTGCTTTCTCTAGTTTTTGTACTGTACAGGACATTAACATCAGTGGCGGCTGGTGCATTTTAAGTGGTGCAGCAGAAAGCTGTGAGTTGAATATAAAGTGTGAGTGAGCTTGAATCAAACGTGAGTAGGGGGTGGGATCCAGGGGCTTCTCCCCTCACAAGTGAATTTGAGGAATAATAGGTGTAAATGATCTATTTTCAGTATATCTTTCAAGAAAGCTTGCTACCATTTAAAAAAAAAGAAGCACATGGATTCACAAAGACTTGCCAGACTCCCTGCGCTCACACAGGCACCTTACTCACCCTACACTTACAGACATCTCACTCCTCTCATCCTGCAGTTAGACATACAATGCTTTGCTCACCCTACACTCATGCACGCATACTGCTCAACCAGCACTCACACAGGCCTACACTTGACTTTGCACTCATACAGCAACCCCACTCACCCAGTAGACTCTCATTACCCTGCACTCATACAGGCACACTGCTCACCCTGCACTTATACAGGCACACCACCCACTTGCACTCCTACAGTATCCCCACTCACTCTGCACACATACAGCTTATCCATTCACCCTACACTCATACAGGCACACCACCACCCTACACTCATACAGCATCCCCACTAACCCTGCACTCATACAGCATCCCCTCTAACCCTACACTCATACAGGCACACCACCCACTCATACTTATACAGTGTCCCTCCCCACTTGCCCCGCACTAATACAGCATACCCATTCACCATGCACTCATTCAAGCACACCAATCACCCTGCACTCATTCAGACACAACACTCACCCTACTCTCATTCAGGCACACCGCCACCCTGCATTCATACAGGGCTCCAACTCACCTGGCACTCCCACAGGCACACCACCCACCCTGCACTCATTCAGGGGGAACATCCTTTACAATACAACTTTCACTCCGCACTTCCATTACGACGCAGCTATTACAACGCAAGTCATTACAACGACTTGCGCTGGAGGGCGCTGTAGGATAGGGAATAGTTTAATTTTCTATCCAACACCTTCCCTACTATCCACGGGGACTGGAGTTGGAATAGAAAATTAAACTATTCCACTATCCAGCGCCCCCCAACGCAAGTCGTTGTAACGACTTGCATTGTAAAAACTGCGTTGTAATGGCATGCGGAGTAAAAGCATGCATTGTGATGTCATACATCCCTCATTCAGCGTTTCCACTCACCCTGCACTCTTTCAGCATCCCCACTCACCCTGCACTCATACAGCGCCCCCAATAACCCTGCACTCATACATGCACTCTGCTCACCCTGCACGTACACAGCATACCCACTCACCCTGCACTCATACAGGCTCAACATGCACCCTGTACTCATACAGCATCTCCACTCCCCCTGCAATTATACCTGCACACCACTCACCCTGTATTTATACAGCATCCCCACTTACCCTTCACTCATACAGTCACACTGCTTACCCTGCACTCATACAGCATACCCACTCATACAGGCACACAACTCACCCTGCACTCATACAGCCACACCCCCACTTACACTCCGGTATCCTCCCCACTCACCCTGCACTTATACAGTATCCCCATTAACCCTGCACTCATACAGGCACACCACTCACCCTGCACTCATACAGCATCCCCACGCACCCTGCACTTATACAGGCACACTGCTCACCCTGCACTTATACAGCATCCTACTCACCCTGCACTCTTACAGGCACCCCCCCCCCACCGTGCACTCATACAGCATCCCCACTCACCCTGTACTCATACAGTCACACAACCCACTCACCCAGCACCCCACTCACCTTGCACTCATACAGCATACCCATTCGTCCTGCACTCATTCATGCTCACCACTCACTTGCACTCATTTAGGCACACTGCCACCCTGCACACATACAAGCTTCCAACTCACCGGGCACTCCTACAGGCACACCACCCACCCTGCACTTATACAGTGTACCACTCACCCTGCACTCACACAGCATCCCCTCTCATACAGCATCCCCACTCACCTGCACTCATACAGCATCCCCACTAACACTACTCATGCGGCGTGCCCACTCATTCTGCACTCATACAAGCACACCACTCACCCTGTACTAATACAGGGACACCACTCACCCTGAGCTCATACAGCATCCACACCCGCCCTGCACTCATAGAGTGTACCCACTGACCCCTATAGTTATACAGTGTCCCCACTCACCCTGCACTCATACAGGAACACCACCCACCTTGCACTCATATAGCGGCTCCATCACCCTGCACTCATATAAGCATTGTAAGACTAACTTTGGATGGCAGAGGATAAAGACCCGGATGTCCCAGATCCAGCGTTCAGTCTTTTATTTGGTTTCGGTACAAGAGGTCAGAGTGCCACTGGACATCAGCGCGGTCTATTTAATTCTCCACCCAATCAATGTATGTTACGTGGGTATGGATGAGAGAGCTGGCCCAGTGGAATGGAATTTAATTTACATACTTTTCGACAAACACAATTACACTGAACATGTTCACAGGGGCGGCTCCTCCGCAATGGCAGAGGACCTTCGATCCACTGGCTCAGAGCCGGCAGATGAAAAATCAAGGGATATTCTATCATTGTTTTATTTTTTACCTGCTGGCTGAGCCAGCATGCATAGGGTGGGGTGCGACTGAGGCCATGGGATGAGGGAGGAGGACTGGTTTGTGCACTTCTAAGTGTGCAGGTTGGCTGGCCAAACATACATGCGCGCTTAGGTTTCTCCAACCCAGCTGTGGGGCTGGAGAATCAGCACAGAATCCCTGACCTATGCGGAGAGTCAAACCAGCCCACTCAGGCCAATCCCTGCCCTGCCCTCATAGGATGAGAGCAACGCGGGATTGAACAGGTAGTCTGTGATACTGTCCCAGTGTCTGCAGGGACCAGGATAAAAAAAAGAGGCACGACGCGGGAGGTGGCCGGGAGCTTCAGGTAAGTCTTCCTTTAAATAGAAAGTTATAATTAAACTTCCCCTCCCGCGTTCCCCCGTACCACCTCCACCCCACCCGCCTCACCACTTTTTGTTTGTGGCGGCGCCACTGTATGTTCATGAAAATGGCACAGGATTGTGTAATTACTGCCTGCTTTTGACTTCTCTCTGGAAGTACGCACCATTTAACTGCTAGCCATTATTTTTACCTTCCTAATGCAGACGTCCAGCTCTCCCCGGAGGCAGCCAGCAGATCAATGGAGACATGCGGGCTGGGGCTGCAGCCCGGCTACAGCCCACTAAGGCATTCGTAGCTCCAAAAGGGTGTGCATTGAATTCTTTTTGTTTACTGTTAGAGGGGGCAACGCCTACTTCGCCCCTTAATACCAGCCGTCCCTAATTAACATATTGGTCATGCTGTTAACCCCTGACGAGGAGCGAAGATGACGCTCGAAATGCATTGGGATGGAATAATACTACTGAGGATGTAACATGTATCGGTCCTGCTGTCGTGAAAAGGCCTGGATGGGCATACCTTCAGCATCAGACTTGTTATACATTGAAAGGATTTCATGTGATGTAATGGATTGAAACTTTAAAAACATTGGAATATCTGGAATAAAAAGACGTAAACGAATAAGAAGTGTGGCAAATGGTTCATGCCAAGCAACAGTGCTTCTGGAGGGAGCGATTGGGTTCTCAAATAACAGGTTAAAAAAAAACGGCCAGAAGACAACCTTAATGTATCGTGTAAGAACTTTAACGCAGGTCTCTGCAGCCCCCACGGTGCAAGGGTAAAGGGAGGGCACTCTTCCAGTGCTTAATTAAACAAGCATTTACAATGCAAAGGCCTCAGCATTATTAAAGGTAGAGCTATTGGCATTGCTTATGACATTGTTTTTTTTTTTAGTTTTTAAATCATAAATAAATGGCATAGTCATTTATATTATTAAAGGTAGAGCTATTGGCATTGCTCATGACACATTTTTATTTTTTAAATTAAAAATAAATGGCATTGCCACACAGAGAGAGCCACACACACACAGAGAGAGAGCCACACACACACACACACACACACACAGAGCCACAAACACACACACAGACATCCCTCAGTCTAGGTCAGCCACACGCCCATCTCTGCCCAGTAACGCCCCAGGGAACAGAGGCAAGAAAAAAACGATCAGAAGCAGAGAACAGAGGCAAGAAAAACAAGAATCAAACCTGGTTCCCCAGTCCCTTAATTGCCAGCTTTGGCCACTATGCCACATCCTCTCCCAACACAGGAAGCCTCGGGACCAAACATGCTGTCCATGCCTCGAGGCAAAAGTAACAGCCCTTTGATTGTGAAAATACTGCCCGGATGCTAGTGGGAGAACTCGGAGTCGGGAGGAGGCAATCAAAAGACGCAATATACAACCTGGCAGGAAAGCAGGAAAGACCGCACACAGGGGCTGGGGCAGGTTACCTAAGGTAGATGAGTTTCCCAAAATTGAATGGGTGGCAGGCTAACGTGCAGCAACACGGAGAGGAGCAGAGGCACATTTCAACAAGCAGGGCACAGAGGCACAAAAACCGGATCACAAGCAGGGCACAGAGGCACACCAAGCAACGAGGAGGGGGGGGGCAGGACAGCAAGCACAACCAACGCGGGGGCAGGAGATCAACACAAAAACCGGATCACAAGCAGGGCACAGAGGCACAAAAACCGGATCACAAGCAGGGCACAGAGGCACAAGCAGGGAGCAGAGGCACAATCAGGGAGCAGAGGCACAAAAACCGGATCACAAGCAGGGTACAACCAAAGAGGCGGGGGGCAGGACAGCAAGCACAACCAATGAGGGGGGGGCAGGACAGCAAGCACAACCAATGAGGGGGGCAGGACAGCAAGCACAATCAACGAGGGGGGGGCAGGACAGCAAGCACAACCAACGAGGGGAGGGCAGTACAGCAAGCACAACCAACGAGGTGGGGGCAGGACAGCAGGCACAACCAATGAGGGGGGGCAGGACAGCAAGCACAACCAACGAGGGGGGGGCAGGACAGCAAGCACAACCAAGGATGGGGGGCAGGACAGCAACGAGGGGGGCAGGACAGCAAGCACAACCAACGAGGGGGGTAGGACAGCAAGCACAACCAACAAGGGGGTAGGGGGGACAGAGGCACAAAAACCGGATCACAAGCAGGGCACCGAGGCACAAAAACCGGATCACAAGCAGGGCACAGAGGCACAACAAGCAACGAGGGGGCAGGGGGGCACAAAGGCACAACAAGCAACGAGGGGGTAGGCGGGCACAGAAGGACAACAAGCAAAGAGGGGAAACGGCACAATCAGGGGGGATGCATGGAGCTCGGATCACGGGCAGGGAGGGGGCAGGAGAGCTGCTGTCCTGAACCAGGCAAAGCTGCAGTATGGACTCTGGGGTTAATCATGCGGGGGATAGGTTATTTAAATGCTTGTAATTTACCCCAAGTTCAGGAGTAAAAGGTCCCGGTATCACAAGGCCATGCTGGGCACGTACGGGCCAAGATTGTTACCAGGGGAGGGGGGAGAGACCCCGCGATCAGGTGAGTGTCCCCACAGGTCCCGCTATCAAATTAATACAGTCCCCGGCGGCCCGGTCTCAGAATTGCTGCCTGGGCAACCTCCGACCCGCAGCCCGTTCCCCGCCCAATGCAGCACTGCGCTAAGTATTACCTGGGGGGATTGAGGCGGGTGCCGGTGCGAGGCTCCTCCGGTCTCTGGGTTAGGTGACTTTTAGGGCGCTAGACGGGGGAACAGGAGGGCTCTTCCTGAGTCGAGCGCAACTCTTCTCTTCGGTGTGACGCTGACATCCTGCTGGGTAACTCGTTCATCACGGCTCGCGGGCAATTTGAATCTGGTTGTTTACTCGGGACCGGCGGTGGTGATTTCAGGGGCAATCTTAAAAATGCTTCACCTGAGCCAGCAGCGGTGACGGTGGTCTCCGGTGCAATTCTTACAAAATGTTTCACTCGCGCTAGCTGCCAGCACGCCGGTCTCCCCGAGGAGCGCTCCACACCACCATGTTTCTCCGAGGCTAAGCAGAAATGCCTCGGAGAAACGTGCCGCCATTTTGCGACTGGGGGGCGTGTTTTTTGTTGAGTGACGGATGACGTCACGACGAAAAAGAACGCAAAAAACACGCCCCCAAATGGGAAAAAGACGGGGCCTGAACAGAGTGACACCCCTCTCCTCCAATGGCTGGCCTCCGTTTAGGAAGCCAGCCAATGGAGAAGAGGGGCTGGTTCAAGCCCCCATACGGCAAAACATAAAATCTCGGCTGCGCGAACACTGCTGCGCAGTGTAACGCTAGGCCGAGACCTAAAAAACAAAAAGTATCAGGGCTTTGTCAGAGTGCCACTGCAGCTTGCACCACAAACTGCCCCTGCCAGCGCTGCAGGTGACAGTACCAACACAACTACTATCACACTTCAACAAGTGTGACAATTCAGACTCTTCCAGGCCCCTAAAGGTGTAAGAAAGGCGTGGGAGGCAAGTATTACTCATTTTAATGTATATTAAATTAATAAACAACTGTTGTTGTGCTTGTCTCACTGGAAAACACTGACTCAAATTAAGCACTTTATGTTCTCCAGAGAACGGGTGCAGGCCCTCTTTTATTATTTTCAGGTAACAAAGTGTCAGGGTTTAGGCACAAAAGATCCGGCACTCCACAGTTAATGAGCTTTCAAAGATTTATTAAGCAACGCGTTTCAACCAAACGGTCTTCCTCACGGGCTAAAAAGCACATTGTGCACAATCACCTTATAAATTATACCGTAACCCATAAACATAGGGAACATATGCACTTGTTAGTGCTTGCCTTTCAAAATTAGCCAAGTCATCTTGCCATCACAGGGGTAGAGAAAATCAGTTTCCATAATATTGCTTGCTTGCAACACTATAGCACGCCCAGTGCGTTCCTCATAACATTTCATGTCGCGCTTCATAACAAAAATTCAGACAGTCCGACGCACAGATTTATGCTGCTAACTATGTGCATAAGACAAAGCAAATGCTGAAAATAGAAAACAAACTTAGCACATAACAAATAAAAAAAGAATATAGCCAAGTGGCTGACTCATCGCTCTCAGTGTCAGTCAGTCAATTCTCTTCATTTCGGCGGTGCGCCATAAAAGAACAAGCAGATAAAAAATAAAAAACACGAGAAAATACAAAGAAGAAAAAAAAAATATGCTCCAAACTTGAGTTAATAGAGCCAGAACTTGTTGAAACAACCAACCCCCACATACATATGGTTGTTTAGTTTAAGATATAAAATAGTTAAAACACTGCTGTCTATAAACATGCAATAGATTAGATACCATGGCAGTGCACACTATGAAATTCATCAAACAATTTTAATGAAGTAAAATCAACCAGTTCATCAAAGTTCACGGCAATATAAATAGTGTTTGTTCTTCAGCATGGTACTTGTGCAAAGAAGGACATTTAGTAAAAGTGATTTCCTCGTAGAGCGCCTCAGCTTCTCTCTCAGAGGCGACTGGCAAAATATGTTTTTGCCTAGTTCACCACATTGCAAGTAGATATATAGAGACTGCAAACACTATATTTGGCCTAGTGTATGATTGCAAGATTCTATAGGCCACCTCATGCTGTGTAAACCCCAAAATTCTGCAAACAGAAATGATCCATTTTGCCCTAGCCATGCCGTACGCCGGATATAAAAACAAGGCATGGACCACTGTTTCTGCAGCCAGGCCACAGGACGGGCAGGGCGGCTCTACTGATCTATCAAAGTGGGTCTGTTAAAAGGTGGGTCTGACACTCTGGGCCACCCTGATTTTTCGCTTTTTGAGCACCTATTTGTTGAGCTTTTACTGTGGGAGAGCCTCATAGGTTGGGACTCACCCACAGTGAACTCATGATGAAAGAGACTGCATATGGGTTTTACTGGTGTCCCCCTAGCTTGACTAGGCCACTGCACAGCAGCGGGAGTAAGGGGCACACATGTACGGGCTGCGCAGGGGAGATAGCAGCCCGGGAGCAGCTACAAAGAGAATGGTGTGGCAGGACTTATGCAGAATTGGGTGGTGACATTGAATAGGCTTTATACACTGGGAAGAAACATGCCGGGAAAGTCAGTGTGTTTTACTGTTTTTACTTCATTATTCTCCTATGGGGATGTGGACCCCTGGGGGCTGAGACATGCCCCCCAGAAGGTAGGCGACCTTTGACGTTTGCCATGACCAACGACGGAGCACCTATGGCTCCGCCGCCGGGCCAAGATGGGCCCCCGGGGTGGGTCAGGTCCTGGGGGCTGCCCCCGCAAAGACAGAAAGCCGGGGTGTGCCGTCGTGCTCCCCGTGAAGATGGTAACGAGGGGTGCCAGGAGCCCACCATGGCCCCCGAGAAGAACTGGAGCAGGGGAGCTCCGTCGCACCCCCTGGGAAAAGTGCCAGGGGCCCGGGATCCCAACTCCGGGCCTGTGTGCAGTGGAAGGAGGGGGAGCGCCGTCATGCCCCCCGCAAAGAGGAGAAGATGGGGTGCCCCCCCAAGGAGGTCCCTAGGGCTCCGGGACCCCATACCCGGGCCTGAAGTAAAGCCGGGGAGCGCCGGCGCGCTCCCCGTGAAGATTACCCCCAGCGGGGTGCCAAGTGACCACCCTGGCCTCCGAGAATGTGGGTTGGAGGGGAGCGCTGTTGTGCCCTCTTTAAAGATGTTCAGGGCCCCGGGGCCCCATCTCCGGGCCCCGGTGCAGGAAGGAGGAGGGGGGAGTGCCGTCGCACTTCCCTGAGGCCTCGCCAGGTCGGCAGCAGTCCCCGTGTCTGGCCCGCCGGAGCGGGAAGACCAGAAGAGGAGTGCCGGCTCCAGCGGCAGCACAAGAGGGTGCTGGCCGGGCGGGGAGCCGGCGGGGGCAGCCGGGGGAGGGCTTCCTGGGCTGCCCTCCACCGTGAAGGCATGCGGGGGTACTGGGTGGGACCGGGACCCCAGAAGAACAAAGAGTGTGGTGCAAGGGGCCCGGGTGGGACAGGTCCCCAAAAATTGGCATAGTTGGCCGGGGGTGGGCTCCCCTTGCTGTTTCACTCAGTGGGGGTCCGGGTGGGACCGGACCCTCTAACGGCATGCAGACGTGGCCGGAGGCCCTCATCGCGGCTCTCCCCGGAGCAGAGCGAGATCCGCTGCTCTCATATGCACAAGCGCCCATAATGCCTTGAAGGCCTGGACCGGCCGGCAAGGAGGGAAAACAGCGTTTTTTCTGATTGTGGTGGCCCCAGGAGGATGGGATCACCACCCAGTGAGTGCAGAGGTGCAGGGGGAGCTGCTGGAGAAGCGCAGTCTCCTCCAGCACGAAGAGGAAAGTCCCCTCTTAAGTCTCTTGGGAAAATGGAAGAAATAACCCCTCAAGGGCTCTTCCTGGGCTGGAACTTTTGTTCTACAGCTGGAAGAGGAGTGAGGAGTGCACCATGGTATGAAAGACTGAGCTAGGGATGTATGGAGAAGGGCATCCCCTGCCGGTGAAGAGGTGTAATTGCACCAGAGACACGCATTTGCTAACATTATTTCTTTTAAAAGGACTGAAGGTCACATGTGTAATGTGAAGTACCTGTGTAAGGTGATGTCATAAGCAAAGTGGGTAATGTTGCCTGACATTCCTGCTAGGGTGTCTGGTTGTATATGCGTAATCCTGTGATTTCATCTGTGATGCCTTTAGGGGCTGTTATTGCAACGCATTCTAATGATCAACATATGTGAGGAGAACTGTCATTCTAAAGTGATGCTTAAACATGTATTCTTGCTGCTGCGCTTAGGTGAAGAACACAAACTTTTAGCCCTTAAGATGTAGAGGTGTATACTTCATGGTCAGTAGGAAATGCTCAGTCAGAGTTGTGTGTCACCAGGGCAGGTGTATCTATTTTAAATGTTTGTTGAGGGAACGGGGTGAGTCGCCGCTGGGATAATGCCAGTGTGCAGGGCCCTCGCCCCAGGTTAGGTTCAACTAACTGCATTTGGGTGGAAAGATGATGTGCATACATGGGAGTGGTGGTACTAGACCCCATCCCCCCCTGCGGGAGGGGTGGAGATGTTATGCAATGTCACAAAGTAATGCCAACAGCTTATGTATATTTGTAAATTGGTGCATAGTGTTGTGTGGTATGTGTGTTTAATAAAAGTAGTCTTACTTTTATAAAGCAAAGTACAGACTGGACAATCAAATATTGAGTGTTATTGCTGCACACCTGTAATGGCGATTACTAGCCCACACCACCTCCCTTGAGTAAGCCTCAGACTGCTCTGCAACGTTATCCTCTGAGAGTCAGGCGCCACAATTGAGTGTTTGGTTCCCAGTGAAGGACAAATGTAGTCATGTTATTTATGCAGGCCTCACGTATACTGCCTCGTTTTCCAACAGGGTCCATTTGTAGATAAATGCTCACAGTGGTAGGCACCCATATCTAAATTGGGCATAATGCTTTCTTGCCAGTTTAGGTTCAATTTCATCCAGAAACTCTTCGGCTTTGTAAAAATCCTTTAGCCGATCAAAACAGCGTGTCATTGTTCCCAGAGTTGAGCTTGGTAAGAGGATACTCAATTTAAAGTTCTTAAAACTCGTTTTAAGGTCCGATTTAGTAATATGGGTTCTGCCCCCCCCGCCCCAGATCTTCCCAGAGCCTTTTTGCCCCAATACCCCTCAGAGTGCATCTAATATGTTTTATCTATGGGAAATCGCCTGTCCTCTGCATGCCAAGTATCTCTTCCAAGCCTCGTCGATACAGGAACAACTTAGGGGTCACACAGACTCTCTTCCAGTACTGTAGAGGCCCAATAGCAGTCCCTTCAGAAACTGGCCTTAGCCCCATATCCAGGATAGGTGGAATCAACGGAGTGCTAACCGAGGGGCTCAGCAGCTGCCTCAGCAAAGGATTCTCTTGTGACCCCAGAGCTCCGCACCATAGAGTAGAGCCCAAAGCCTAATGTATATAGATCCTTATTACCGAGGAGACTGGTTTAGAGAAGGACCTCTGATGGACCTTTAGTAACTCACCATTATGTTGCTCTAGCTTTAGTCTTCATTTGGAAATATGTGCTGCCCAGTCCATCCGCTCACTAAGGGTGATCCTGAGGTACTCAAAGGTATGCACCTGCTCTAATTGTATCCCATTTAACATGGGGTTAGATTGTGTTGAGCGACAAGGGTTAAATACCATGTTTTATCCACATGTATTTATTTATTTATTTTATTTATTTATTTAACTTATATAGCGCAACAGCTACCCAACAAAGGGTTTCCCGGCGCTAGTGATTCAATAGTAGGTAACTGGACAGGCATATTAGATGTTGAATAGCCATGTTTTTAGGGCTTTTCTGAATTTCATATATCTCACCTCTGATCGCAGTGCAAGTGGCATGGCGTTCCAAAGTGAGGGTCCAAGGAAGGCGAAAGATTTACCACCCATACGTGCAAGTTTGGTTTTAGGGATAACAAAGTGATTGGCTGTTGCAGATCTCAAGGCCCGAGAGGGTTGATATAGACGGACTAGTTTTTGTAGATACTTGGGGGCTGTTTTAGTGAAGATCTTATGCATAAAGCATAAGGATTTAAAGCATAAGATTACATTAATTTCCAAGTCCCTCTATGCACAAAAGCTGCTAAATCCATCCAAGACCTTCTGAATGCCCATGGGCGACTTAGAAAGAAGTGTGTTGTCCGGGAACATTAGGGCAGGCACCTTCATGTTAGCTAACCAAGTAGCATCGTTGTCGCACATATTCAGGCGGGCAACAAGATTGTTAACTAACAGTGTAAATAGTGTTGGAGCAAGGACACAGCCCTGCCGTATGCCTTTGTTAACCGGGAATGACACAGTTACTTCCCCCAGCCGGCCACAGCAAACCTGGGCAAAACTCTGCTTATCTATGAACACCATGTACAGCCTACCAGCCTCAAGGGCCACGGTTTTCCAATAAAGTAACTGCAACCTAACAACTTGATCAATGGTGGAAGTGCAGTTAGGAAGCCTGCTTGCATGGGGCTTAGGACCTTTACAGAATACGTTTTGTGTGGGGGTCAATGAGGCTAATGGGTCTGTAGTTAGGTGGCAACAACCGGGTGCCCTTTTTGTGGATGGGTGGTATTTCTACCTTCACCCAAGAGCGAGAGTTGGACATTCCTTCCATGATGGCATTAAAGATTAGCGCAATATAAAGGCCCCAGGCATCAGTCTCGGCCAAAACCAAATCAATAGGAATCTTATTGATGCCGGGTGCTTTGTGTGGATGAATCTTCTTGATATCACTTCTTTACTAGTGATGATAGGATAACCTTTGCTGGCGGGTGCTTCCCATATGCCTATCACTATGGGACTCATTGCCACTGCTAGCGATGTACAACTTCCTCGCATCTCGGTGTACAGGCTCATAAAGTGTGTGTTCCAGTCATCTGCTGCAATTCTATTTTCTATAACAACACTGACCTCCTTATTTCCTGTGGCTACTATAATCCAAAGAGTTGTGTGATCATTCTGTGTAGCTGCAACATAAAGGGCGTCCCATCTCCCTTGGTCCCACTGCTTCGCTATGTTGACAGTCTTTTTATAAGCAGCTCTCTTGCCTTGAATCTGCTTTCTGTCCTGGGACTTAATCGAATTAATTAAAGCAAGTTTAGCGACTCTACAGTGACTATTAAGCCAAACTCACACAGATTTAGCTTCGGAATAGAAGATGTTTTTGAGGCCTTCAAATAGTTGTTTGTGGACCTCCCCAATCCTCTCAGTAGAGTCTACATTGTGTGGTCGGCGAGCTCTGCTTCGCTAACGGAGTTTGCAGAGTTTTGTCAACTCCGCGGTCCGCTGGGAGAGCTGAGCTTTGGCAAAATCTTTGATTCTGCTGTCCAGCACAGTCTGACCTTATTCAACATTTACGTTTCTATGATTGTAGCTCATAATCCCACCTTCCAGAGTCACTCGTGGACACACTGTCAGTTCTAGAGCCTCAATGCATATCACTTCAATCTTAATCCAGAGACAGTGTACGTCACGGTTACATCTCCACACAATTTACTGATGTGAAAGGAGACCCAGTATGCACATCTATGTTATTTCTGCTGAGTACATAACACCCCCCCCCCACTCTTGGCTGTTGCTGGTATGGTTCAGTCCACTTCGACTGTTAGTGGACTGTACCGAGGTGCGACATTAGGGGGCCTGGCTACTGGCTGGTACCCTAATTAGCATCCGCTGTAGACTGAACCCCCTCTGCGAGTGGTGATTTATGCCGCTGGTTCTTCCTACTTCCTCCCTGTATGGGTGTGGTGGAGGACGAAGAAGCTCGCTGCTTCTCCCGGGTTGCTGTGGCATTGTCAATGTGCCTGCCTTCCTTCGCCGCAGGTACCAGCCCCCGGGAGATTGTCAAGTAAGGCGCTGTGGCTGGCGAAGAGGCAGAAACCGGCGGGAGGATAGACGTCAGCGGCTACACAGGCCAGGCACGGAGAGCATGTTGCAGGAGGAGCAAGAAAGGGAGATCAGATAAGGTAGGTGGCAGGGTTTGCGCATCACCCTGTGGGTTACCTGCCAAGGGGTCCTGGGTGACACCTCCACCCAAGGCCACAGGAGCTGCTTTCTGGACACCGTGCATCTTGCGCCCAGTGACTCACCCTCTTCCTGTCACAAAATCTGTCCCAATCACAACCCCCTTCAGTCCAGTTAAAGGGACCCAACTCACCCCACCAAAGGTCTTTTCTTCAAGCTTCTTTGACCCCCCGCCCGATCTCTCAAGAGTAGTCCTTGATTTCAGTCCCCCATAGGGCGGAGTTGAACTCCGCGGAATTCCACAGAGGTTTTATGCAACTCCGCAGAGTTCTGTGTAGGGCAAATTTGCAAACTCTGCCCACCCTCAGTCTAAATGGCCCATAAGAGGGTCTATGTTGATCAGGTTCCCTACATTCCTCTCTACCAGCTTGTATATAGACTTTACTGATTTCTGCGCTTTCAAAATTGTGATCCATTGATTCTTTGCCTATTTGTTGCCAATTGATGCCTACCATCAAAGTGGTCAGACTGAATAACTGTTGCCTTGCTAACTGGGAGATTCATGTCAACTGCAAGGGCGATATGATCACTGTCATATCCTGGTACTATTGACATGTCGGTGATGTACGGCCAAAGTCTAACATCAACTAACAGATAGTCTATTAGACTAGTGCTTCAATTCTGATTAAAAGTATGCCTCCCTTCACTATCTGATGGGGTTCTCCGATTGCAGGCGCGTACATACTGTTTTAGAGTCAGGGCATTTATTTCTAGGGCCAGTGGAGACCATTGCTTAATGGGATATGCAGTCAAGTCCGGCACGGCCCAGACTCTATCCTCTTTTAACATAAAGTCGTTGATGCTCACATCTAGGACTGCGAATTGGCAATTGAAGTCCCCACCCTCTATTATAGGAGCTTCCTCAGGCAAAGCTGCCATATGAGCAGCTGGGATTTTCACAGCTGGTGATTCCTGCCCGTTACTCATTGGTCTAGAATAGATATTGTATACATGGGTTCATATTCTCAAGAACGTGTGATAACCATCGCAAAAGTTACTTAACGCAACTTCCAACATTTCAATCTAGCGCGGGAAAATTACGCTGTGTTAACCAAGCATTCTCAACACGGCTGTACCAGGCGATACTTTCCAGATAATGCATCAAATGATCGCGTTGAGATCAACGCCCTGCTGCAAAAATGCAAAACACTAACGCAAAAAAAGCTGTGATGAGGCCAATCGCGATACACAGCAAAAGCCAGCTACAGGCCTGCAATGCACACGCGTCAGACAGGAAAAATCACCATAAAAGTAGAAAAAAACTGACAAACGACAGCGAAGCACAATGGATGGTGCCAGAGCAAGTACGGCGGAGAACCAGAACCCCACAAGCCCCCCAGAGGACTTGCCTGGGACCTCGGGTTTAGGGAAGGCCAAGGAGAATAAGAGTAGGAAGAAGTGCTTCAGTCCGCAGGAAAACAGGATCCTGATAACGAAGGTGGTCAAACACCATCAACAACTGTTTGTCACCTCCACTGTGTCATTGGCAACCAAAAATGGACTGTGGCAGTCCATCGTGGACAAGGTGATTGCAGTCGGAGTGCTGAAGAGGACAATGGAAGAGGTCAATAGGCGCTGGAATGACATTAAGCGCAAAACCAAGCTGAAACTCGCAAACAACCGGAAGGCAGCAATGCAGATTGGAGGTGGGAGTCCTGCGCCACAGTAGGAGCTGGATGAGAAGGAGGAAATGGTGTCCACAGTGGATCACTGACATAATATCGATGACACAAATATAGAACTACCATAATATTGAGGAAAAAATATAGAATGCAAAAATATCTAATTCCTATCTCCAAACAGGTAAGTACAAAAATATTGTTGTAAAAAATCTAGTTAGTCAAAATATCGAATTTTTTTAAATGTCTTAAAAGTAATTAAAAATGAATGAAATAATAAATATAATTAATTAAACATACTTAAAATACTTAAATAACCTTAAAATGTATAAATAATTAATGTAAGTAAAAAAAACATACAATTTGATTTTTTAATACATATATATATATATATATGTATATATATATATGAGAACATAATATTAATAAAAAATAAACAATATTTTTACCGTAGGATAGCGGGAGGGTAAAATTTACTATTACCACTCTAGTGAGTGCAACAGTAGAGAAAGCGTTGGATAGCGTAGGGGTAAAAATTACTATTCCCACTCCAGTGAGTGCAACAATAGGGAAAGCGTTGGATAGCGTAGGGGTAAAAATTACTATTCCCACTCCAGAGAGTGCAACAGTAGGGAAAGCGTTGGATAGCGTAGGGGTAAAAATTACTATTCCCACTCCAGTGAGTGCAACAGTAGGGAAAGCGTTATATAGCGTAAGACTAATAATTACTATTCCCACTCCAGAGAGTGCAACAGTAGGGAAATCGTTGGATAGCGTAGGGGCAAAAATTAATATTCCCACTCCAGTGAGTGCAACAGTAGGGAAAGCGTTGGATAGCGTAGGCGTAAAAATTACTATTCTCACTCCAGAGAGTGCAACAGTAGGGAAAGCGTTGGATAGCGTAGAGGTAAAAATTCTATCCCCACTACAATGAGTGCAACAGTAGAGAAAGTGTTGGATAGCGTAGGGGTAAAAATTACTATTCCCACTCCAGAGAGTGCAACAGTAGGGAAAGCGTTGGATAGCGTAGGGGTAAAAATTACTATTCCCACTCAAGAGAATGCAACAGTAGGGAAAGCGTTGGATAGGGAGGGGAAATAATTACTATTCCCACTCCAGTGAGTGCAACAGTGGGGAAAGCGTTGGATAGCGTAGGGGTAAAAATTACTATTCCAACTCCAGAGAGTGCAACAGTAGGGAAAGTAAATACTTCATATATTAATTAAAATAAATTAAATATTAATACCAATTACAAAATTAATTAAAAATAATTACCAATTTAATATAATAATTAATCAATTAAAAATACAAATAAAAATTAATTATTTAAAATCATTACCTATTAATACAAATAAATACCAATTAACAATTAATTAAGTAGCAATTGAAAAATAATTAACAATTAATTCAAAATAAATACCAATAAATAAATTAAAAAATGTAATTAATTACAATTAAATTACTTCCCACTCTATTCACCTATAAACCCACAACCTGCTACAGAAAATAAATTAATAAAATTAACATAATTATTAATTAATCAAATAATAAAAATGAATTACCAATTATAATTTAATTAATTAGCAATTAAAAATGAATTAACAATTAATTCAAGATAAATACGAATAAATAAACTAAAACATTTAATCAATTATAATTAAATTACTTCCCACCCTATTCCCCTATAAACCCACAACCCGCTACAGAGAATAAATTAATAAAATTAACATAATTTTCAATTAAGCAATTAAAAAATTTAATTACCAATTATAATTTAATTTAATTAATTACCAATAAAAAATTAATTAACAATTAATTCAAGATAAATACCAATAAATAAATTAAAACATTTAATCAATTATAATTAAATTACTTCCCACCCTATTCCCCTATAAACCCACAACCCGCTACAGAAAATAAATTAATAAAATTAACATAATTATCAATTAAGCAATTAATAAAAATGAATTACCAATTATAATTTAATTAATTACCAATTAAAAATTAATTAACAATTAATTCAAGATAAATACCAATAAATAAATTAAAACATTTAAGTAATTATAATTAAATCACTTCCTACCCTATTCCCCCATAAACCCACAACCCGCTACAGAATTAAATTACGCAAAAATTAAATACCATAAAATTCATTCCTTAAAATAAATTATAAAATAAATATACACTTTTCACACATATACTAACATAAAAAACACTTTAAAAAATTGATATTATTAAAAATCGATATATTTAATACCTATATTATATACTTCGATATTTTGACTTTCTATATTTATGTAAATCGATATTAACTTACTTACCTTAAATTCGATATTTTTGATGTCTATATTCTGTCCATTCGATATTTTGTCCATTAAATTCGATATTTTTGTGTAGTATATTCTGACCATTCGATATTTTGTCCATTCTATATTTTTAATTCGATATTACTGCAATTCTATATTTTTAACTCGATATTTTGAATGTATACCGTCCACAGTCATCAGTGGGGAGACGGTGACTGGAGTCGGGGGACCTGACACTGCTCACATGACCGGACACAACAGCAACAGGGTAAGTAACGACCAGGGACTAGGGGGATGGGGGAGATGGGCACAATGGCACATATGCACAATTGAGCTGAGCACATCTGTGGACAAACGATGCCTCAGACCCCAACTCCCACCACGAAACCAATGTACACAAGTATGCAACATCTCAGCACTGTATAAGCACAGTAGTCAAAGGCACATCGCAGAAAAAGGATAAGGGGCAGCAAAATCAGAGCAGCAGGGCCACACCCCCGAAATGCAGCACACACACACACACACATTACATGCAGAACACAGCAACACTGGCAACAATGTGGCACAAACCGCAACACATCCACAACAGAACACAGAACACAACTGGTGCCGACTGGGTGTAGACACTGGCCAATCACAAGTGGCATTGCAGGGAAATGTGAGATGACTATGTACAAGTGCAAACACACGCACGCCTGTTGTCGAAATGTCCACTGTCCCCCATCAAATAGGCAGCTCCCCCCAAACTGCCACAATGTACAAAGTCATGCAGTCTGTATGTAAACATGTACAATGCGACAAGACACATGTAAACACATTGGTAAACTGTATCTCCCCAACACTACCTGCAGAGCAGCCCGACCCTCTCTTCTCTGATGACGAAGAGAACCACCACAGCTTCGACTCCGATGCCCTCCAAGAGTTCATTGACAGCCTCAGTAGCCCACCTACAGGAGCAGGGCAGCCCAGCTGCAACAAGGACACACCACCCCCTGCACAGAACACACAGCAGGTAGCACCGACCACCACAGCTGCCTCCCAGGACCCCCACAAAGAACACATGGCCTTCCAACACTGTGTGTTGGGATGCCAGGAGCAACTGGTTGAACAGGTGCGGGTGGGCTTCGACCGCATGGCAGACAAACTAGATGCCATACGTGGGTGTCGAAGTCCCATCAGGGACCACTCACAGTCCCTAACGGACACCCACAGTCCGCTCCATGCACTCCAACAAACCATGGCTGACATCCCCAGAGTCCTGACTCAGAGACAAGAACGACTGACTAGTCAGAGTGGCTCTATCGAGCTCGCCCGGGAGGTGGGAAACATGTGGAGGCTCATGGAGACCATGGAGCAGGCCAATGCGGAAAGAGCGGCTGCCTCAGTCGCACACCAGCGAGTGGTAGCTGGGTGCCTCAATTACCTCAAAACCATCCTCATGGCATTGCTGCCACAAGCCCTGGCGCTGATGCATGCTGCTGCTACCACCATATTCACATCTCCGCACCCTGAAGTTTAATGCCACACACTGCTGGATAAAGGCCAGCACCACCCACACTTGAGGCACAAGGCCCAGCAGAGGATGAAGAGGCGGATGTATGCACCATTGTCGTAAGAAGGACGCAGTTGCATGCATCTCTGCCATATGGCCATTTTCAGCTTGATTCTGCCCTCTGCATCATCACCTTCCACTGTCCCCCGATACACTCTGCGACACTCACCTCGTACCTCACAATGGACTGCCATATTATGTTTGATCGCCAATGACACAGCAAACCGATTGCGGACTGAACTCCTCATCTTCCTTTGGACTTGTCATTCCCTGAAGGACTCTGGCTGGCCCTCCAAGGACCAACAATGTAAAGTGGGGTTTGCATGGCCTTGTACTGCTCCAGAAGCAACACTCGACTGAATCTGCATTAAACATTCCTAACAACACTTATGTGTTGTGTCAATGGTCTTTCATGTGTGGTAGTATTGATGAAATTAGGGTCAGTGAATTCCCCCTACGTCCATGTGGCTCATGTCGTTGGACTTGGGTCACAGGGTGACACATTGCCGAATGTTGTCGGGTGGCGCTCACGCAACAACAGCAACACATACATTAGTTACTTCCTTGTCCAGCCCCGTACGGAACCACACCCAGAGCCTCGTGGTCATGGTTCAAACCCTCACACTGGACTGGCATACGCCAGGTCAGCCCACTGCGCTTACGCTCCAGGGGGGTCAACAACGCTACATGTGCCAGGACCTCACTGTGGTGAACTGCTACTCACAGGTCTAGTTGACAGCATGCCACAGCCACAGCCACTCCCTCACGGCTGGTATACACCCACACAACATCCATCCAGCACACGTGTCACAGGACATGTGACCCTGCCAATAAAAAGGGCCAGGCCCACATGCACAACGCCATTTCCAACCTCTCTCGGGGTGTATCCGTGTGGGGTGCTTGTCGGCATGGGGGCCCAGGGACCTGCGACATTACATCCCGCAGGCCCGGAGGTGACATGATGGCGTCCGCACCACGATACCCAATCATAGAGGGTCCATGACTAGCGGGGCACAGACTTGGTGGCATCGAATGCACTGCGGCCGGCTCAGGCACACCGCCACGGGGCTGTGACGTTCGGTGCACTGAGGTAGGGGCACCTTAAATGCTGAGCGGCTGTGCAGCGTGCGATGATGCAGGGTGCACTGGTATGTCCTCTTCCATGGAGAAATCAAAACCCAGCACCAAATATGAGACATGGTGGCCTGCGGAGCAGGGTTGCATGACGTTTAGGGTGCCATTTCAGCAGGCCCCAGGCTAGTGGCTTGCTGCTGCAAGTGGTTGGTCCTCTTTTCTACACGTCAGTGGTGGAAGGTGAGCAGTAAGGCCTGGGTGTGCAGGGGCGGGCATGCACCGTTGGCGGCGCGAGGGGTTGGGGTGCAGCTGCCTGGGTGCGCAGGGGCGATCACGCGATGATGTGTGCAATTGTATGTACTGTGCCATTCATATATCTGGACTCTGTTTCAGATGATGGATCTGTTTCAGATGTGGGACCTGGTGAACTGCCGTACGTACCGACACGTGGTGGGGGAGACACCGGTGACAGCAGGTGTGCCGTGGGGCCTGGGTGTGCAGTATCAGCACTCTCTCTCCCTGTCCCTCTCTTCTGTAAACTGTGTCTCTCTCCCCACTCTGTCCGTCTGTCTCTCTCTCCCTCTGACGGTCTATCTGTCTCTCCCCCACTCTGACAGTCTGTCTCTCTCTCTCCCCCACTCTGTTCGTCTGTCTCTCTCTCCCCCACTCTGTCCGTCTATCTCTCTCTCCCCCACTCTGTCTGTCTGTCTCTCTCCCCCCCACTCTGTCCGTCTATCTATCTCTCCCTTTCTCTCTCTCTCCTTGGCTCTCTCTCTGTCCCTTGATGTGTGCAGGACACACCTTCTCATCATGATTTTTTTCTTGCAGGCTGTGGCCTACGGAGTGTCTTCATTTCTGTTCTGTGTTTGTTTTAATAAATGTTCATTTGTTGTTTTCGAAGGTGAATGTGTGATGCTCAGCTTTGTTAGTCTAAAGATAGAGGAGCATATTCTCAAGGATTTATCACCGAGTTAACTGCACTTTATTGCAGCCAGAGTGGCGATAAATTTATCGCCCCATTCACAAGTTGGTGCTAACAGCCCATATCACCAGTTTACCTGCGATAGCAGCCGCAAAAAACATCGCCACAGAAGACCCCGCAACTATCGCTAACGAGATGCAGAGTAGGCGTTCCCGTGCAAAAAGCCGCAACAACACCACTCCGCAACATTCTCAATGACCAGCCAGATCGGCGATAAGATCACAAAAAATACGATAAGGTGCGTTAGCAGTAGTAAATTAACACCTGCTCTGACCTGGTGTAAAGTCGGACGACAGCCTGTACCACAAAAGGGAGCCCAGCCCAGAGCCACACCTGATGGGCAACAGATGCCATGGAGCCACTGATCATGCAGGCTGGACACCCAAGGGGGCCACAACACCCACTGCCACCCCCCCAGGCCCCCCCGGATCCCCACCGCCCCTCCCCCGTAACTAACACTGAGGCAGCGCAGACAAAGACAGCGACCTTCAGAAAATGCACCAACCTCACTGACCAAACATCGGAGAATGTCATTGCCCACTACAGGCTCAAAGGGACAACCATCCTCTGCATCCTGACCACCGTTGCCCACAGGCTGACTGTAGCAACACAGCGGACAACCAACATCCCACCTCAGACATAGCTGCTGGCTGTGCTGCACGTGTTGGCCTCTGGTACCCTCCAACCAACAACTGCCGGAGTCAGAGGAGTCACACAGCCAGCCCAATCCATCCCTCAGAAACGGTCATGGATGACACCATCAGCTTGGTACCCTACTATCTATACTTCCCCCACACTTTGCAGGAACAGCTGGAGACCAAGCAAGGCGTCTACGCCACAGCTGGCTTCCCGCACGTGTTATGGGGCAATTGACTGCCCCCTGGCAACACTGCACACAACAACCGCAACAGAAAGTGCATGTATTCCATCAATGTGCTTGCAATAAAGGACCACCGGGAAATCTCCACCAACGTCGACGCCAACAACCCAGGTAGTGTGCATGATACCTATATCTTCTGACAGTCCATCATCAACTAGCGCTACCAGTATGGCACCCAAGGAAATACATTGCTCGTTGGCAAGTACCAAAAGACCACACAACACACCTCAACTCCACAATCATGCAACTCACAACACTGGGAATGCACACATTACAAACTCACATACAACATGGCAAACAACATGCCCACCCACCAGACACGACAGCACAACTTACTGTGGGAACCTGGGCCAGCCATGTACATAAGCCATCAATGGCATGGCACCCCAGGCACACAATAGCAGATTGTGGGAAGAGGTGGGGACCAGGCATGTGCGAAGGAGGCATGTGACCGATAAATGAGAATGTACACAATGCCAAGTGTGGCGTGGATGTGAGGGCCAGACTGCAGTATGCAGACCGCACACATATCCATGTGGACATACACCACTGGTTTTTGGAGTGTAGTGGACAGATGACGCAACCATGTCACCCGAGCCAGTGGGGAAGATCACGGAAATGGAGCTTGTTATGTCCCCCCCGTAAGCGTGAGCGAAGTGGGCTGGCCTGGCATACGCCAGGCCAGCATAGGGTTGTGAATAAAAAGCACGTAACTCTGGGCGTGGTTCTCTTCCGGAATGCCAGGGCAGTACTCTCACCCCGCCACGAGGCCATTGCCATCGCCGTGAGCGGTGTGCCTGCAATCCTGTGCACCTGCTGCACCACGGGCCGCTGGTCCTCGAACCGGTCTTGCCCGCCCCTGCGCACTCAGGCCTCAATGCTCACCTGCCGACACCGGGGTGTGTCGAAGAGGGCCCACCACATGCTGGTGCAAGCTCCAAGCCCGAGGGCCGCGACCCTGGCAGCCTCCTCAGACTATCAAGGCCTCCGCGACACAGTTCCGCAGTACTCCTTTCTTGTTGACGTACTCCACCGGCATACACAGGACTAGCAGGTCACACATTTGGAACTGAGTCTTGATTACACTGTGGCAGACAACATTATTTATGGCAGAGTTTATATCACTATACTGCCTTCGATGTTGTGCCACCAACTCTGTGCATAGCATTCCAACCACATGTGTCTGTGCGCCCACGTGAACTACTGCCTCCGCCTACACTGCGCTCGAGTAGGTCACACATTTGGAACTGAGTCCTGATATCCTGATGGGCGAGTTCATATGTTCATGGGACGTTTGATATTACTGTACTCCCTTCGATGTGGTGCCACCAAGTCTGTGTATAGCATTCCAACCATACGTGTCTGTGGGCCCACGCGGACTACTGCCCGCTGCCACACTGTGCTCGAGTAGGTCACACAATTGGAACTGAGTCTTGATTTTTCAATGGCAGAGTACATATCATGGCACGCAAGAAAAGGTATAAGAGGATGACGTGTTTCAATCAGGATGAAAAAGGGATCATCGTTACACAGGTGATTGAACACTACCAACAACTGCCCTGGCTGTGGGCCACTGCTGATTGCTGCCTCTGGCCTACACTGCGGTCGCGTAGGTCACACATTTGGGACTGAGCCTTGATTTAGCAATGGCCGCGTTCATTTCATTGTACCGGCATCATCGCAGACTGCATCCCCTCTCAGCCCCGGTGCCACTAAGTCTGTTCCCCAGCATTCATGGACTTCTCTGGTTGAACTTTGGTGGCACCTGAGTCTATGGACTGGGGGTTGTCTTCATCCTCATGTAGCTGATACTGAATTGGTGGTGAAAACGAGGCTGTAGCATTCCACTCCTCCATTTGCTGCTTCTGGAAGGCTACTGCCCTTTGCATCATGCCGTGGAGGACACCTTCCACTGTTCCCTGTAACCCTCGGCCACATTCTCCTTGGACATTGAGAAGGACCCGTTCAGTCCGCGTGGCCCTACCTCAGTGCACCGCAAGTCACAGTCCCGTGGCGGTGTTCCTGTGCTGGCCGCTGTGCATCTGGGGCCACTAACTCTGTGCAGCTCAAGTCAGGGACCCTGTCTGATTGATTATTGGATGGTCTCTTAGTTGATGGCCTTGGGGTCATCAACGCCATGTGTCTGCGGCCTTGCGCTGTCCTCAGCTGTGGTCCACCAGGGCTCACACATCAAATCGAGTCCTGACCTGCCCAGAAATTGCATAACCGCAGTGGGGCACATGCCACCATTGCCAGGACCACCTCCAACCGCCTACTGCCAGAGTCGAAACAGTCGTACTGGCAGCCTAACAGAGTTGCTCACACCTGTCGTGGATACCATCATCTGCCTGATACTCTGCTCAGCACTCCAGGTGCCACTAACTCAGTGCACCGGAACCCATGGACCGTTACTGATTGAGTTGTGTGCCATGGAGAGATTATGCAGCAATATCACCTCAGGCAGTGTGGGAGACCTGGGATGATGATGAGGAAGATGATGCAGGTGTAACACACCCCACTGCAGCTGCATCAGGTATATCCAGAAGGGACACAATCCTAGACAATTTGTACACATGAGCGCGCTCAGCTCTAGTGCCCCAACCTCAGTGTACTGCAACTCACAGACACTTCTCTTTGCATATTTGGTGACCTTTGTACTTGCTTCAGCCACCTCCATGATGCTCAGCAGTTGTCTCTGTTATGCTGGTCTTTTCAGTTTCTGTTTTAATGGTGTTCACTGTTCAAGTTGTTGCCAGCACCAACCACTCTGTGAGGGCTGGCTTACACTCACCACACACACATCCAGCACAGGCCTTACTGTTCATGTGGTCCTGCCAATAAAGGGGCCGGGCGCACGTGCCGGTAGCCAATTCCACATACTATCTGCGTGTGTCCGTGTGGCCATAATGTATGCATGAGGGCCCTGGGCCCTACAACATTATATTGTGCTGTGTACAGCGGATGCAAACATGTCACCGCAGGCAGCTTTGTCTTCACCCACTCAATAGGTGGGCTTGGCCATCGTAAGCAGGTCCAGCGTGGGTGTGTGAATGATAATTGCGTGCCTCTGGGCGTGGTTCTGTACTGGAAATGTGCAAATGCATGTGTCTCTGTAGCAGTGTGGGTCTCTTTTGTGGGGTGTAGGTGGTCCCTGACGGGTATTAGACACCCACGTATGTGATCTAGATCGTCTTCCATGGGTTCGGGCCCCACCCGCACCTGTTCGGCCCCCACCCGCACCTGTTCGGCAACCTCCTTTTTGCAATCTGACACCTGGCATTGGAATGGCATGTGTGACTCGGTGAAGTGTTGGGAGAGCCAGCCGTGCTTGCGGGTGCTTCTGCTGTGTGGTCTGTGTAGGGGCTGGGTTCTCCTCTATGTAACTTGGCTGCCCTTGTGAAGGGTTGCCTGGGATGTCCATGAGCTGTTGTAGGGTGTCTATGTCGAAGGTGTGGTGGTCCTTTTCCAGCATCACTGATGAGTTGTCTGCTCTGCTCTGCTCTGCTCTGCTCTGCTGGAGGTATTGTTTGTCCCTCTGCAACGTGAAGGGGAGAGGCATGTTGACATTGTGTTGACATGTATGTTGGCGCATTGTTCTTGTTTACATGCAGACTGTATACCATTGTACAATGTGATTGTTTGGGAGGTGCTGGATTTTGATGCGGGACAGTGGACATTTGGACAACATGGCAGATGTGAAGTTGTATGCGTACATTTCCATCTCACAGTTTCCTGCTCTGTTAGATGCAGTTGGCCTGTTTCTGCGCATGTGCGAAGCCAGTTGTGTCATTTGTTCTGCAGTGTTGGGGTTGTACATTGTGTCACATTGTCGTCAATGTGGATGTGCTGTTATTGCTATGTTTGTGTGCTGCAGTGTGCTACGGGGATCAGGGACATGATCCAGGGTCATTGTGGGTGTGCAGTGTGCTACACATTGTTGTGCATGTGTGCTATTGTGCCCATCTCCCCCCAGTCCCTAGTCATTACTCACCCTGATGATGTTGTGTCATGTCCTCTAGAGCTGTGTCCGGACTCCCAATTCCTTGCACCGTCTCCACACTGATGAGTGTCGCCTCCGTTTCCTCCAGCTCCTCCTGTGGCACTGGACTCCCACCTTCTGTTGCCATTGCTGCCTTCCTGTTGGCAGAGGGTTTGTGCTTGGTTTAGTTTTCACATCATGCCAGCGCCTTTTGGCCTCCTCCATTGACCTCCTCGACACTCCAACTGCATTCACAGTAGTCTAATTGTGGGTCAGTTGATGGTAGTGTTCTGTCACCTCCGTGCCGCTGATCTTGTTTGCCTGCGGACTGCACCCCGACTTCCTCTCCCTCTTCTCCTTGGCCTTCCCCGACCCCATTGTTCCTTGATGGTAGTGTGTGGGGCTTGTGGGGCTCGCGTTGACCTCTGCATGCAGTCCGGGTGCATCCATGTTGCTACGCACTTTGAATTGTTTTTGGTGTGTTCCCACCTGACGTCTGCAATTTGCAGGCCTTTCGCTGGTTTTCGCCGCTTTTTGTATCATGGTTGGCCTCATCACTACTTTTTTTGCGTTTGTGTTTTGCAGTTTTGCGGCTTCGCGTTTACTTTTTCACGGACATTTGATGTGTTGTCTGGGGCCTATCAAATGGTGCCTCCGTGTTGTGAATACTTAGTTAACACTGCGTTATTTTCCAGCGATAGACTGCAATGTTGAAAGTTGCGTTAAGCTAATTTTGCAATAGTTATCACACGTTCTTGAGAATATCCCCCAAAGTGTATTTTTGTCTGCTAGAAAGTTTTTTACGTGAACAATGGTAGGCGTTATGTGTGTCCTCTATGGAGGATGAGGGTGTCAGATCTTAACCTCTGGTGAGTTGAATTTTGTGACCCTGTCCAAGAGTGAAAGGCAGAAGAGGGAGAAAGAGAAAGATAGGAAAATAATGGCAAAGAGAGAAAGCATAGAAGAAAAGAACCTGCAAAAATAAGCAAAGGGGACAAGAAATATAGGGTAGTGGAGTAAAGAAGAATAAGGTGGATTCAAGAGAAAGACAGCCGTGGATTCCGCAACCCCGACATTAGGCAGCACTGGTGGCAGGATCCTAGCAAAATCCTTGGGCCTGTACAACACCGTAATTGCTGACTTGTGGCTTGTCTTCTTTAAGGATACTCCTTAACTCTGCTAATGCAGTCTGTTCAGTAAAGAGCCATACACATAGCTTCTATATCACTGGGGTAGCTTTCATTTACAGATGGGAAAATTTTAAGTCAGATTTGTTTCACATTATAATAGCCTGACCGTAAATGCTATTAGCGTGTCAGTCACAATCTGTTTTCTTTTCCTGCACTGTTGATCTTACGTCACACCGTGAAGTTGCATTTTCAAAGTGATGTCACATTAGAGTCAGTATCTTAGAGTAATATAGTGTCAAGTTTTTGTGCTTTCACAGTCTCATGTTCATTCCTTAAAGTGATGTCCAAGTATGATGTCATTTTGTAGTCCTGTCATCAAATGTACTACTGTAACAGGGGTGTGCTCGGTATATAGGACCCTCCCTCTACATCAGCACTCTAATTGAGAGTATTCAGTACAATTTCATAATGGTTACCCTTCTGAATCCTGTTGTTTTCTATACCTCAGGTGTAGGTGCTACTTAATGCTTCATGCCACAGATCACATAATTGCCTTAACCGCATGCGTGCGGCCATTTTTCCCGCGGTATGCGGCATTTTTCAGATTACCGCGTTACATGACGAGCTCAGCTCGTCATCAGCACACGGTAGGTAACGCTGATGACGAGCTGAGCTCGTCATCAGCATGGAAGGTGTTAAGAACCTATTACATGGAGTAATGTTTGTACAAATACTGCTTTCTTTGGTTTGGTTGTATACCACTGAATTTGGTAGCTGCACATGCATGCATTGTCAGTTTCTTGGCGCATATACCCTTAGCTGCAGCACACATAGGGGCATATTACCAAGGGTGGCGATAGGCAATTATTTCCAGTTTAGCGGCCGTTTTTGGCCGCTAAGCGGCGATAATTCTATCGCTCTATTAGCAAGCTGTCGCTAACTAATGTTAGCAACAGCTTTTAGGCGATAGCGAGCGGTTTGGGGCCCGCATTGCATGTCTGCGATATTTATCGCTAATGACATGCAAAGTGGGCGTACCCAACCTGTTAGCGACTGAAAGCAGTCGCTAACGTCGCTATCGCCTATTAGCAAGGCAGGCGTAGCGATGGAAATATTCCCTCTATTGCCAAAAACCAACGCCTGCTCAGACCAGTTCTTAGCCATGTTATCCAATGGGAGGTGGATAACATGGCTAAGAGCATTTCGTCGCTAATGAGTGAATATCGCTGTATTCTCAGCGATATTCACGCATTTCGCCGCTATCACTGGATATTTTAGCACAATGGAGAAAAACGTTGCTAATAGCATGTTTTCTCCGCTGACATACACAGCGATAAAAAAAATCGTCGCTAAGCCTATTTAGCGATAAGTAACGCTACTTGTTGGTAATATGCCCCATAGACCTTAAATTGCTGCACACAGTGGAAAAAATAAGAGTAACATTGCTCTTGAATACAAAGATTATAACATGTTCAATACCTTTACACACCTATGGTGCATTAGGAACACATGTGTTTTGTAAACACTTGCACCCATTAACTGGACACAGGCTGTACAAAATTAGGTAAAAGTAATATGGTAGTCACTTGCCACTACATAAACTATAAAACTAACTAACACACTCGTTGAATGATGTCATCAGTAATGTCATTAACGATCTCATTTGAGATGTCATAAATGATGTCATAGACATGTCATGAGTAATGTAATATGTGAGGTTATAATCAGTACATAGCAGGGCCACAAGTTATAGTTAGGGCTGCTTACTAGAGCGTGTATTTCTGTGGTTTTTTTTGGGTTCAAAATGTTAATGTTGTCATTAAGGAATTCACCTAAATTTAAAGGTACTTTTATCTTTAAACATCATATACTTACCTTAACTATGCTTACCATGCATGGTAAAGGCATGCGCGGTAAAGGCATATGCGTGGTAAAACTTTGCATGGTCAATGATGCGAGGTAAAGTCATTGCATGGTAATGCGTGCGTTGTAAAGGCTATTTGCCATCTGGTTGATTCCATTAAAGATATGCCAGTCAGACCAGAAATGGTATGTCCCGATCAGGCTTTGCTGTGGTCATCAGGAAGTTCCTCAGTTTAGCTTCACATTTTAGTTGCGAGACACCAGATAGCGCAACAACGGAGATTTTGCCGAAGGCATTTAAGCAAACCCACTTGTTTCTCACTACCTATGCAACACTTCCTTAACACCACCAGTTGGAAGCTGAAAGGGATGCATGCATTTTCAGTTCCACAGTGGGATTGTGCTGTGAACTAGTTTCTGCTGTGGTGATAATTGGACTGAATGCCCCACCTGATAAAACACATCCATACATTGATCTAATACATGTTTACAACCGGTCAAGGTACCTACTGATTGGTCTAGAATATTTCCTGTCTCTCAAAAAATGCTTTACCATCCAACAAAAAACTTAAAGTACATCCTTGGATTCTGCAGAATGAGGCCTAGGTTGGGACTTACAGGTATTACTTAAAACACATCTGTGGCTCCACCATACCTTGTGAGACTCTCACGTTTCCTACTTTGAGACAACAGTTGGGCTTTGGGATATGGAGATGAGACCTTCTAGCTACACACCCCTAAAGTGCAGGGCAGGTGGGTTATCTGCCTCACCGTGCTGCTCTGTGCTTGGTGCCCGTGTGAATGTCCTGAAGAACAATGCATCAACTCATGCGTAGGCCATGAATCTTTTTGGCCATTCTTGCCCCAGCAGAGTGCATGACTCACTTGCACAGTGAACAATGTGCTATAACAATGAAGTCACAGTTGGTACATGTGCCATGCCAAGACTACCCAGAGCTTTTCTATACTCGAATCCTTCCTCTACCTTCAAAGTGTCTTGCCGCTAAGTTAAAGGTGGAACGACCTCACTTTTCTGCCAATGCGCCAAGTCCATAATGGCTTCTGGTCTGAGCCATTACGTAGAGTTTTGTGCTCTTCACTGCATTTGTGAAGGCTTGCGTACTTGGAACTTTGAGTTGTGTAGAGCTGTGTGCTATGACTTATACTCAGTGTGGGGCCCAGACAGTGGTGGCTGGCAACTTTGAAGAGGGATGGGCACATGGGTGGTGGGTGGATGTATGAACCTGCTCTACATGTAAGGCGCCTCAATTATAAAAATAAATAGTCACTTACCTAGCTTGCTGTACGACACGTCCTCCTAGCTCCAGTCCCGGTGTTATTTCTCTCCTCCAGCGCGGGCCCCGGCCAACTCCCTTAACCAATCATTGGGCTGCTCTAATGCCTTTAACCAGCATGAGAGAAGTGCCAGGATTGATTGAAGATAGCAGCCTCTCTCAGTGCTTCTAGGGGCACTGAAGGCCTGCGCTTGTTCTCAACCCAGCTATCTAAGATAGCTGGGTTATAAAGGTTTAAAGTGCGCATGTCTGGCTGGCTGTCGCAAGACAGCTGGCCAAAGTGACATGTGCACTTTAAACTTAAGTGCACAGTCCACCACTCCCCCCCTGCTGCTGCCACTCAGCACCAATTGTGAAAACTAACAGAGCAGCCTTTTTGACAATCTCTAGGTAATTCATTTTCACACATGTGTTACACCAAGAAGCCATTCTTGGCCATAAACTAAAGTTTGAAGCTTGCCGTAGTTCTTGGTTATGGTGAGTAGCGCTCTCTGTCGCTAACTGTGAGTGAGAAGCAAGCCACAGGTCTTAATTGTGGCGAGGAGCTCACCCTGGTTGTTATGGTAATGAGTTCACCCGTGTTCACTGTGTTTTAAATGGGTTAGCTCCTCCTTCCCAGAGATAGGGCCTTGCATAGCAAAAATGCAAGTCATTGAACCAGGGCCCTCTATTTTCGACCTTGACTGGCTTGAAAAAATAAATAAACTGTACCTAGCTGCATGTCTCACGCCGGTGGTGCAACGCAGTGTCAATAGTATCACTGGAAGTTCCCTTTGACCTGGGGATGAAGTAACAGGGGCGTGGCTCCTTAAGGTGTGGTTTAGACAGTTCTGCAGGATTGTAAAAATGGCTGCCTCTTGGGGGGGCATAGAATTCTTTGTTTTGAAGGACGATGGTAGCTGGCACTCTCAAATATTCTAGTTTAGCTGTCGTTACGTTTTTTAGGTCGAGCCTGGGTAGCGCAAGCGCTGCGAGGCGTGCTGTATTGTAGTATGCACTTGAAGACCCGCCCACTGTCCGCCCATATTTGTTATTGGCTTGTGTCATTATCCTTCGTAAATGCTGGCTTCTGATTTGTAAACAGTGGCGCAGCAAGGTCAGGTGGTACCCGGTGCGGAAAATTGCTTGTCCCCCCCCCCCCCCCCCTCCCCCGCTTGACACATGGCAAAAATATGTTTTTAAAACACATATTTTTGCCATTTTGTCACCCCCTCAGTGATGACACCCAGGACGGCCCACATTCACCACACCCCCTTCCTACACTACGGTTTTTAAATAGGCTTGTTAGTCCCTCCTTAGTACCGCCTTGTCTTCATTTCTAACCTCCCATGAGGACACCCCGTTTTACATGTGCTGTTGTTCGGTAGGCTTTAATTACAGCCTCGGAGCACTATTTTGTTTAATCGTTTTTGCATGCCTGCTTTTGCAGGCAGGACGTGCTCTCTCACAACAGCTTTATTTTTATTTTTTACATAGCACAGCACGCCACGAGGATAGTGGCGGCCGTGCCTTTGCTTTACTAGCCGCGCCAAACGCAGCCGCATTTTATTATTTTTCCTTATACGTAGATCCGAGTCTAAGGAAAGCGAGGTGGCCGCCATTAAAGTGAAAGTGTGGCATGGCGCACTTTTACAAAAAAAAAGCATTCGTTTGTCAACTTAACCAACAAATGATTTTTTTTGTAAAAGCGCCCCATACTGCGCTTTCACTTTAATGGCGGCCACGCCCCTTTCTTTAGACATGGCTCGCCTAAAGAAAGGGTCCCGGCCAATATTAAAGTTAAAGTGCCGCATAGGCGTTTTAACAAACTAGCATTTGTGATGCAATAGGTGTCGCATGTACGAAACTCCCGTACATTTGAGATCTATTACATTGCAAATGCTTGTTTGGCAGGGCATCCGAGGTTAGTTTGTTCCTTATGTGCTCGAAGCTATGGATGACATTCGCTACACCATTCCACACGTGTAGCCTTGTCTATGGTTTATTATATATGTAATCAGAACTCTCAATGACTGAACTTTCAATAAAGTCAGTAACTGTTTTGCGAGGAGCTGTGTTGTGCAGCTGGTTGTGTTTTGTTTACAAGTGTGCTGCATTGTGTATTTAGTCTCAGGTGGTGCTTTGCCTGTGTTAGTAGTTTCTTTCGGAAAGTGTGCAGTGTGGTGGGTAGGATTGTGTTTCAACTTGTGGGTTTTTTGTGTCAGGTGTGTCTCGTGTGCTTTGTAGGGCTGCAGTTTGTTTAGGGTGGTTTGTGATATTTTAAGCAAGGCTGTGCGTCTTTTGCCTGATGAGCTCTGTAGTGTTGCTGCCAGTGGGGCGTACCACTGCAGCCCACGCCCCCTCCCACCTATTCCTGTGTGTTCCCCCCCTGGGACGTGCAGGGTTTTGGTTTCCCCCTTGCGTGAGCGCGGTAGCGCGCCTGGTTGAATAAATAGCCCAGGGCTCTGGGCGTGGTCAGGAGATAACTAACCACTACCTTGAATGCGTGTGTGTCTGTACCTCTGTCCAGCAGGCCCACTCTGGGACACTACATTGGCGACGAGGGGGTCTATCCCCGAACCATCGCGTGCCCGGGTACTCTGTGACCCTGCCGGTCACCCTTGCCGGCCCGCAGCCTCAGCGACGCCTCCATCCCTCGCCCTGCCCGCCCGTTCCTCGGCGGAGGAGGATTCAGCGCTCGCGGCGCCTTCCCTGGCAACAGCCTACCTGCCGGCTGCCGGCGCTGCCTTCCGGTGCCTCCACGTGGGCATCTCTTCACATTCAAGGTACGGGCTGCTGCCTGCCGCTCCACACGGCTGCCCCCACGCCCTGCCTCAGTCTCTCTCGCTCTGCCTGGGGCCCGCGCTCCGCTCTGTGCACGCCGCCGGACCCGCACGTCAGCCCGGCGGTCCCGCGCATGCGCGGTTCACACGAGAGCAATACCTCACGCATCTAGCGTGTCTTCGGGATTCCGGGGCTACAATTCCTCACGCATCTCGCGGAAATAAGCCTGCCTGTGCCCCAGGGGTGCCTGCTCCTGCCTGCTGTGCCTGGGTGGCCCGAGACGTCCTGCATCTGCCTGCCAGTGCTGGGGGTGTTCCCCGCTTTGTGTTCCTACTGCCAACATGGCTAATGTGCCCCCCCTGGAGCCATTTTCCGTCACCGGCACGCCACCTTCTCAAGCATCTCGGTGGAAAAAGTGGGTTGAACGTTTGGAGACCTACTTTATTGCAGCAGACATCGCAGTAGGGAGACGCCGAGCAATGCTCCTGCACCTAGGGGGAGAGGCTATCCACGACATCTCTAAAGACATCACGGAAGGCGACCCGCCGCACACGTACGCCACCCTGCGTGATGCCATCACCAGGTATTTCGAACCTTTCACCAGCGCAGACTACGAACGCTTCCTGCTCCGACAAGCGCGCCAACTCCCGGAAGAGTCTGTCGATGTATTCTACGCGCGTCTGAAGAAATTGGCGAGCACGTGTACACTCCCGGACGCGGAAGACGAAATTCGCGCCCAGTTCATTCAAGGGTGCGCATCTCTGAAACTAAGAGAGAGAGTCCTCGAAACTGATGCCATGCCCATGCGCGACATCCTCGCGCTAGGACGGTCCAAGGAGCTCTCCAAAGCCCGAGCGGCCCACATGGAGCCAGGTCCTGCTGTCAAGGTCAAATCTGAACCCGTGTGCGCACTCAAGACACAACGACAAGATAGCAGGCCGAGGCCTCTGGAACCCACTCAGTCCCAGCAATCGCAGTCCACCCGGGATCGACCCTGCATGTGGTGTGGTGGCGCCACTCCGCACAAAGGAGCCTGCCCTGCCCAAGGTAAAATCTGCAGTGCGTGCGGCAAAGCCAACCATTTTGCGAGCGTCTGTATGTCGTCGCCACGGAAGAAGCCCAGCGGCCCACCCAGGAGGGCGCGACAGGTGGCGCCGCTCCCAGACACGTCACCCAGCAGCGACATGGACGACGACGAAGATGATGCCGCGTCTGTCGACGTGGTGCGCATGCTCAACACCCTGACTGCCGCATCATCGTCCGAGCCGATGTGCACTGTCCAAGTCCATGACCAAGCGATCAGAGCCCTCATCGACACCGGTGCCACGATAAACCTCATGGCGGCCAGCGTGTACCGGGACCTAGTGGACGCTCCCGCCCTTCACCCCACCAGAGTGCAGGTGTTTGCCTACGGGACTCGGCGGCCCCTACGCCTATGCGGGGTATTCAGAACAACCATCTCCCACGACGCCAGGCAACTACAGACGAAAGTCTATGTGTCCCAAGAAGGGTCTGGATTCCTCCTTGGCTGCAAGACGGCACGTGAGCTCGGACTCATCCACTTTGCTCTTACCGTGCAAGCCCAAAACCTAGACCATCTGGTCACCGAACACTCCTCGCTGTTCGAAGGCATCGGATGCCTCCGTGGGCCTCCTGTCCAGCTCCACATTGACCAATCCGTAGCCCCTGTTGCCCTGCGACACAGGCGGATCGCGTTCCACCTCAGACCCAAGGTAGAAGCCGAGCTGAGAATGTTAGAACAAGCAGGAATCATCGAGCGAGTGACTGGGCCCACCCCGTGGGTGTCCCCCATCGTGGTGGCGAAGAAGCCGAAGCAGCCCGATGCAGTACGGATATGTGTGGATATGCGACTTCCCAACCTGGCCATCAAGACGGAACGTCACCTGACGCCGACCATTGACGACATCATCGGGGAACTCGCCGGGTCCAAGTGGTTCTCCAAAATGGACCTGAGATCGGGATACCACCAGATCCCGCTTCACCAAGACACGCGCCCAATCACAACGTTCTCCACCCATGCTGGCTTGTGGAGGTACACGAGGCTCAACTTCGGCATCTCCAGCGCCGCCGAAGTGTTTCAGAACATTATCCACAATGTCCTTCAAGGCCTCGACGGGGTGCTAAACGTGAGTGACGACATCCTGGTGCATGCCCCAACTCTGGATGAGCACATCCGGCGCGTCCACGCAGTATTCGACCGCCTGAAGGAGAGAGGGCTGACTCTTCACAAGGACAAGTGCGAGTTCCTGCGGAGAGACATAAGTTTCTTCGGGTACAAGTTCTCCGATCAAGGAGTAGGCCCAGACCCGGAGAAAGTACAAGACATCCACAACGCGCCCGCACCCACCTCAGTAACCGCAGTCCGCAGCTTCTTAGGCATGGTGACCTACTGCGGGCGTTTCATAAAGGACCTGTCTGACCTAACTGGATCACTCCGGGATCTCACGAAATCCAACACTGCCTGGACGTGGGGTCCGGACCAACAGGAGTCGTTTGTGAACACGAAAGCAGCTCTCTCAGCCGACACGACACTGGTATACTTCAACCCTCAGAATGAATCCCAACTGCTTGTAGACGCCAGCCCCACCGGCCTGGGCGCCGTCCTGTCACAGCGTCAACCATGTGGGGAGTGGGCCCCTGTTGCCTACGCCAGCCGCACCCTCACACCCACGGAACAACGCTACTCCCAGATAGAGCGGGAGGCCATCGCAATCCTGTGGGGGTGCCGCCATTTTCACATTTACCTCTATGGACATCTCTTCTCAGTAGTCACTGATCACAAGCCTCTGATACCCCTCTTCCAAGGCTCTTCCTCTCGCCCTCCCCCACGGATCGAGAAGTGGGTGCTGCAGTTGCAGGAGTTCCAATTCACAGTGGAGTACCGGCCAGGCTCGCGCAATCCTGCGGACTACTTGTCGAGACATGCCCGACCTGTCTCTGAGGCAGAGGCAGCTGAAGCAGCAGACACCGAAGAATATGTCCGACTGATCGTCGAAAGGTCAAGACCACGTCCCATGTCTCTGGACGAGGTGTCAAGTGCCACCAAGGACGATGATTGCCTCCAGATCGCGATCCATGCCATAGAGAGTGGAGACTGGAAAGCACTCCAGAGCCCTGCATCATTCCGCACATCGGATGCCCAAGCCGTCCTGAAGGCCCTGTACCAAGTTCGGCACGAACTGTCCGTATCCACAGAAGGGTGCCTCCTGCGAGGCCCTCGCCTAGTGCTGCCCAGCAGTTTGACCCAACAAGCCGCGGTCCTAGCACACGGATCGCACCAAGGCATCGTCAAATCCAAGAACAGGCTCCGAAGCAAAGTGTGGTTTCCGGGGCTAGACAAAGCAGTGGAAGAAGTGATCCACAGGTGTCCGGTGTGTCTAGCGACAAGCCTCCCAAATCCTCCGGCGCCAATAGTGACCGAGGAGGGCCCCACGTCCCCGTGGGTAAGAGTGAGTGCGGATTTCGGTAGCCTCCCTGGGGGCAAGTACATGCTCGTAGTGGTGGACGACTTCTCCCGATACCCGGAAGTAGAGATTGTGTCGTCAACCGCAACGTGGGAAGTGATACCAAAATTCGAAAAGATACTAGCCACCCATGGGCTCGTGAAAGAAATCCGCACCGATAATGGACCACCCTTCAATGGCAGCGAATTCACGGAGTACCTCCACGGCCAAGGCATCAAGCACAGACGGATCACGCCCAGGTGGCCTCAGGCAAATGGAGAGGTCGAACGCCTAATGAGGACTTTGAACAAGACTATACAAATTGCGGTCGCAGACGGCCAATGTCTGGAGCTTGCCATCTACCAATTCCTCAGAGAGTATCGTTTGACCCCACATTGCACTACAGGAGTCTCTCCAAGCCGACTCTCTTTCAATAGAGTCGTAGTAGACACCATCCCGCACCACCCTGCGTGGGAAAGTGCCCCGCACCCAGAGAACCGGTCCATGGAACAACGCACCAAAACCAATCAAGAAGCGTCCCGACGACGGCGAGCAATGGACAGTCCAATTCAAGTCGGAGATATGGTCCTAGTGAAGGACCGTCACCCCGGAGGGAAATTCCGCATGCCTTTTGAACTTAATCCATGGACAGTGACAGAAGTAAATGGAACTATGATCACAGCTACCAGGAACGGCGAGTCTGTCACCAGAAATATCTCGTTTTTCAAGCAAGTGCCTGAGGAGAACAGAGACTATGACCAGGATGAGTGGTACCCGGCCACTCCTCAGCGGCCCTCAAATTCCGAGGATACCAGCACCGCAGCAAGCCAAGTAGAGGACAATGCCCCGGGCATCCAGGTCACGCAGAGACCTGTGGAGGATTCCACTACTCAGGAAATCAGAGACTCGGAAGAATCACCTGCAGCCTCCGGGGAGAGTCGAAGCCAGACAAGATACAGCCTACGTCCGTGCCCAAAGCCTTCCCAGAGGTATCGCGACTTCGTGGCACAGTGCTGGCGCTGAAGTGATCGAGATGGCTGACCCCGCCGAGATCTGAAGTAAGACTGTTCTGTTTTTACAGTTAAAGTGTTATATTATGTTGCCTGTTGATCAGAGACTGAACCAGAGACAGTTGGTGAACTATCACGTCGATGTCACCGCCCCATGCCTCCACACGGTCGCTGACCGGATAGACTTTGGAGAGAGAGACTTTGAACATTTTGAATGTTTTGCATACTTCTGTTTTTATCCCTAGGTAAAGGAGGAATGTAGTGTTGCTGCCAGTGGGGCGTACCACTGCAGCCCACGCCCCCTCCCACCTATTCCTGTGTGTTCCCCCCCTGGGACGTGCAGGGTTTTGGTTTCCCCCTTGCGTGAGCGCGGTAGCGCGCCTGGTTGAATAAATAGCCCAGGGCTCTGGGCGTGGTCAGGAGATAACTAACCACTACCTTGAATGCGTGTGTGTCTGTACCTCTGTCCAGCAGGCCCACTCTGGGACACTACAAGCTCCAGGGTTGTGTGTTTTGTATGCGGTGCCATGTGATGTTTCAGTTAGAGTTGTGAGCTCTTTGTAGTCGTGTGTATGTTGTGGTAGGCATTGAGTTTTGCGTAGTGTTGTGCGATTGCTGTCGATCAGCGAGTTGTTGAGGATATTTTTCCTATGGATTTGTGTTTTGCATCAGGCAGTGCAGTTTTGTGCATAGTTGGGTCGCATGTCGTTGTGTGTTTGTTATAGGTGTTGTGTTTTGCTTAGTCTTGCGCAGAATGTACAGAACGATGCGTGATGTTTTGAGTAAAGATATATGTTTCGCTTCAGCCGATGGGAGTGTTTTTGTGTGTTTAATTGTGCTTTTTTCGGGTATGTGTGATGTTTTGTGCAGGGCTGCGGGTCGCGACTCGCTACACCTCGTGATCTATAGAACATTCTAGGCAGATTTATGAGGCCTGTCTGGCGTGATCGCAGATTCGATCTCTGCAGCAGGTGAGACGCCTCGAGGCTTCTAGGCCATTAGTGTCTGCAGCCGAGCGGGGCGCCTCGAAGCCCCGAGGCGCCCAGGCGGGAGACACGTCCGCCTGCCCAGCGCAGCCTGGAACCTATATCAAACAATTCTTTATTTTGTGGGCATTGAAATAAATGATCAGCAAGGTAATGTTGACGTGGAAGAGATGGCTGTTTTCTTTTTAAGTGTAACGTGAGCAGCACCTTTCTGATTCGCGTGCTAAGGTGTGCACTAGACTCAAGCTTTGGGGTGCGAACGGTCCATCCTCCGAACTGGGGTCAAAACTGCTTGTGGCTGACCACTTCACTGCTGGGGTGCACCGCACAACATTGAGAGCTTTTTTTGCATTTTAAAGTGTACTGGGGCAGTGACATTGTTCTCTTTATATGAGGGTTCGTCCTCAAGGAATTTTAGAAGAATCCTTGGTAAATGCTTCATTTTGATACACATTGTACGAGTCGACTTAAAAAAGAGGTGGAATTTAGCAATAGGTTTTGGGACAGTCAATGTCATGGACCCAGTGTGTCTTTGAATGTGCAGTGTGGCATAGTGCCAATATCAGCAACATTCACCCATTCACATACAGCAACATACATAAATAAACCACATGACACCTGACCCCCACCCATGACCGGAAGTGACGCGGCCGACAGACCCTTGTGGTCTATCGCCCAGGGCGCCTGGGCCGCCAACTTCTGTGCCTTCCTGTGGCACTAAGGCGGCCGCCCTGTTGGAGGGTCCCCTTCGGGCCCCCCCCCCCACCCGAGCAGCCTTGGCAGAGGCGCAACTAGTGCCAAATTTCGGTGGGAGGGGGTAATTCTTCCAGCAATAGGTAGAGTGGAGCTACAGGGGCTCTAAGAAGAGGTGAAAACACAACAAAGCCTCCTTAACAAGCAAATGGTCTTTTAAGAGACCTGTGAAGTGCTCAGGTGCGGCTGTGTGTGTGCACAGGTAGCTGCCTCATCCCGGGCTGCCACACACGGCAGAGGGGGCTGAAGCCCTTTGAGCCCAATGGGCGTTGTGTGCCTGCAGTGTTGTAATAGCACTACTCCAGTCCTGCCTGCGATTTCTGGTCTCAGTTCATCACAACAGTGGCAAGATCAGAAATTAATCGAGTCCTAAAGTCTGGCTTTCCATTAGTTCACTCTCTTTGCCTCTGGGTTTATAATGCCAGCTGCTTGTGGACATTTGTAGACAAAACGTGTGATGTCATTTCCGCTTCCTTGGGTCGCGCTTTGGTGATTGGACATCCATGTCAGCACAGTACCGACGCCAAACATGCACCAAGTCCACAAACTTAAGTAGCGGAGGAACGTTCAATAGTAATTCTGTGTGAAAATATTTGGCAATGATACAGGAAAAAGAATTCTGCAGAAGTCTGTGAAACATTTGTTTTAAAGACAAAGTGGTAAGTATGTTTTAGTGGAATTCTTTGGTGAGGTAAAATAGTATGCGCATAACGTGACATTCCCCCTTCTCCATTTCCAACAATCTTATCCCGCTATCCCAAGAACTCTCAGAGTCAGAACATGTTGTCTAGGGCGTAGCCTTTTATTCACATCAAACCAGGTACATTTTCACAGACCAATAGGAGAAAAACACCCTGTCTGGATATGTACAATTATTCACAGCATCACGCTTTACCGCATCAACTTGTTAAAGGAATTAAGTAAATCAGGCACGACATTACTTGAACTTCAGTTTTGGCCTTACACTTTAGCGGCAACCATATGTCAAAGGCAGTAAGAAAATTAGGCACAACATTGCACCTACACTTGAGCTTGGCAATACAATGGAACTTGTCTGACTCATCCCGCCAAGCTCTCCACGCAGCTGCGCATATTGTGCCGTCAGGCCACAACACGCACAGCAAACAGTTGCATTACATGATATCCAGGGCACTGCATTACGCACCTGCCTTCTGGAGTGCCTGAACACGGGCAGCCTCCCCAAGGTTCTACTCAGTCCATACATTTCGGGTTAGGGCAGTAGCGTCCCGGACCACCGTCAGGTCGGTCCACCTTTTCCGCCTACCCTCTGCACACATGGATCCTACCCCCTCCTGGGACCCATCCACCGGCCCCCTCAAACCTCCTGTGTTACTCTCAGCACGCCGCCGACTGGACCTCTCGCCTTGTCAACAACGCTTCTGCAGCTTGCTGGAGGTCTGAGGGTACAAAGAGGCAGAGTACAGCAGGGCGCAGCCTTAACCCCTTCCATGCTCATGACGAGCTCAGCTCGTCATGCAGTGCACTGCTCCTGTGCTGATGACAAGGTGAGCTCGTCATGAACAATGGGAAATCATGGAATGCAGCACCCAGCGGGAATTGCCTTAGCACCAATGTGGTTAAATAACACTCGCCTACATTCCTGTGCGCTCTGATGACTTCACTGTCCCTCCTTGCTCGATCCGCCCCCTTTGTTAGCCAACCCGTAGGGGGCTCAGTCACTTGGCGCAACTAAGGGCGCCCCTCCCCTAGGCGCGGGGGGCGCCTGTTCAGGATCATGAAATAAGGCAACTTGGGGGAATCTTCAGTAACATAACAAAATGCTTCCAAAATATATGGTAGATTGGATCCTGATAGGAGTAAAGAACAACTTTGATAAATGGGATCAATCATAGCATGAAGAAAAGACAGAGTTGCAGAATATTCTCTCTTCAGAGCGAGAAGCAGTTACTCCAGGACAATCATTTGATGCATGTATACTGTCTGGTTTATGCACTGCCCTTCCTGCGAACCTAGCCCACCCCAAGTCCCTTAAATGATGAGGACCGACTACCTCTAATAATCCTATGGGCCCAGGGAAATGTAACTATTAGAAGGACTGTACACATTATGGATCGCGGGGTAGGCTCCTGTCTCTGTGGAGCTCTCTTTGTCCTGCCTTCGTATCTTCTGAACAGTGCACAATGAAAGTAATCTGTCACTCTCTATTCTGCTCACAATCACCCTAATCTTGACTACAACCTCCTTGTCTCTCCTGGTCCTCCCTGACCATTTATTGGTAAGGGAGGACCTTTTCCTCCTTATTCATCCTTTTCTCCCTCCGTACTTGTTGGTCAGATCCCTACAGCTGGTCAAGTTCTCATTCTTTGGTAGTTCTTGATGATGATGATGAATTTGTAGAGCGCATATTCACCACAGGTGTCCTGGATCTGAATTCCAAAAGTGAAACTAAAGAGGGAAGCAACCGTTTAGGGTGGTCAGACGTGGTATGTAGGACCAGAGGAAGTGAGTTCCAGAGAAAGACAGAACAGTAGAACAAGCATTTGCAATGCAATAGGTCTCGCATTAGGAAAGTTTGAGCTATTAGTATTGTAAATGACACATTTTTTATTTATGTGTTGGTTTTGAAAATAGCAAAATGAATAGCTTTGTCATTTACAATGCCAATAGTTTTAACTTTCGCAAATGTGACACCTATAGCATTTGTAATGCACTATGTGTTGTATTTATGTGACTTAGATGTATTGATATTACAAATAACAATTGCTTTTATTTTTTTTATAATTAATACTTAAATAAAAGTTATTGTAATTTATAATTGCAATAGCTTAAACTTTTGTAAGTAACTTTTGTGAAGCTAATGTTCAGTGTATTTTATTGTGACGAAAATCCAAGAACAGTGGAAGTGAAATATTAACATCTTTTTGTGACATTTCTAATAAAGCTTGAAACATTGAGAGAACATCTTTGAACCAGTTGTTGTTGAATGGTTGCACAGATTGCTGCTGTGGTGGCACTGAGTGATGTTGTGGTGATGACTAGTGATGCTGTGGCGTTCAGTGATGCTGTGGTAGCGCAGTGATGTTGTGGTGCCCCTGAGTGATGCTTTGGTGGTGTTGAGTGATGCTGTGGTGATGCGATAGATAGAGTGTAATTATGTGGCATGTAACTATGTGGCACTGAGTGGTATTTGGAGTGTATGTTGCATTGAGTGCAGTGTAATTATGTGGCGTGTAATTATGTGGCACTGAGTGGTATTTGGAGTGTATGTTGCATTGAGTGCAGTTTAATTATGTGGCGTGTAATTATGTGGCACTGAGTGGTATTTGGAGTGTATGTTGCATTGAGTGCAGTTTAATTATGTGGCGTGTAATTATGTGGCACTGAGTGGTATTTGGAGTGTATGTTGCATTGAGTGCAAAAAGAGAAGTACAGTTATTGATGTTGCCTGGCTACCCTGATGCAGAACATTTACTTAATCATGACATCAGCGCTCAAGCTTGGAGAATATGTAGTAGCGAGAATTAATTAGCATAATATGATTATGTCTCAGGGAGCAATGGCACACAAAATTTGACATTAATGGCAAGAGAAGAAGGGGCATCAATGAAATGATTAAATCAAGGCAAGTTTAAAATACCGTCAAAGATGTCACTAAAGTAAACTTACTGCTTACAAAAATAGTGGAGAAACATAACCTGAGTAAATGTGGGCCTGGGCAAGGGTGCTGCTCATCAGGGACGTAACTATCATTGGTACAGCTGGTGCAGTGGCACCAGGGTCCAGAGCCCTGAGAAGCTAACCCAAACCCAGATTATTGCTGTGTTTTACAACCCGAACAGCAGTCAAAGGGGTGTCGATTACCTGTCTTGTATCAGGGCGCACGGCATCCTCGCCACACTACTGCCGCTGATGCGCCGCCTGGACTCTGGTGCATGTCACTGCATGTGATTCACTTATGGCAGTTGTTATTGAAGGTCGCCAAAGTTCATGTTTAAAAACATTTTCTCAGATGTAGAGGCAAATTGTGTTATTTTAAAGTGAAACAAAGCATTCACAAGTAACAGATATGATCCAGGGCATTGCTGGAGCCAAGTGTTAGGCCGAGTCTCTCTCACCAGGAGTGGACTGGTTGCAGTGTGCAGGGGCCGCGGCAGAGACGTTATACTGTCCTCCCTTCCCCGCCACCCTCGGTCGAGCTGCATCAGTTCCGAGAACTCGAGCCCCTTGTCCTGAGCGACAGCTGCCCATGACGTCGAGCCTGGAAACGTCCCGAAAGAGCACGTTTACCAAAAGATGCAGCCCACTCTGATTGGTTGTAATATTAGCCTTTACACTGAGTAATGAGCACTTCTGCCTGTCAACATGCTGCATTCAGTTTCATTGCGACTGTATTTCAAGGGTTCTTTGTGTGTTACAATGACTTTCTCGGTGTGACAGCTGATTCTTACCCCAGTTTACGTGATTCTCACGCACGATGCGTTAGGGTTGGTCTCTGCAAAATTATTTCAAACTGCTCGTGGTCAGTAAACATATCTACCATGTTTGTGTGTTTCAACGTATTCACGGTATGTATAGCAGAACCAATGACCCTCGAAAAGGAGAGCGATTCAGTGGGGAGCCTTTTGGTTAGCGGTACTGGTGGGAAACGGGAGCTGAGGGGCAGCCAATTGAGCAAATCGCAAGCTTTAATCTGCGTACTAAACTAGCATACATACCTGGCTTTGAATAGTGGTTACCTATGACCCGGCAGCATTGTAGTTGACTGGCTCGGATCATTTTAAGGAAGGCTGTCTTTGTGGCGATGCTAACTTCTGTTCTCGTCGCTTGAAAGACACTTGCACATTTTATGTTATTTACAGTACGGGCGGTACTGCAAGCCCCCCTGTGTGTTTCGTGGAGTACCAAGATGTTTTCGGTTCATCACTGATGTGTAGCTAAACTGCGGAGCTAAAGGCAACGCTGCTTAATGATCTGCCACAGTCACGTGATCGCTGGGCTTGTCTGTGATCATTAACGGCTGCTTATCAGACAAAGGCACCGCTGACGAGCTTTTGAAAACACCAACGAGGGGAACATTGAAAGAAACATCACGGCGATCCCTACCACCGCCCACATGCATTGGAGGGATGCAATTCTTTTTCTTTTTTAATATATTTATATTCGGGAAGACTACAAATAAATATAGCATTTGTGAAAAGTAGGCATGAAAATCGTTAGGCCGTAGATCAGGTATTTACAAACAAAAAAGGGGCACTGCTCGGAGTTGCTGGTTGAAATAAAACCAAGCTCTCGGCATTGCTGTGTTGGGACGGGGGAGGCATTCCTTTGAAGTCTGATGGGGGAGCCTTTGAAGTGATGCGAGGCACAAATGGTGGAATGGTGGTGTGCGAGCGGCTTCCTTTCAAGTCGGATGGGGGGGAGCAAATGGCGCGCGCGTGCACGAAGCACATTCACTGTAGATAATCCGCATTGAAAAGCCCCTCGGTAAGCTTTCCTGGAGCAGCTCTCTATATCGCTCGCAGAGCGATTGCTACGCAATACGCTAGTTGAGACCTAAAAAGGAATGGATGCTGCATCCGATGAATATGCACAACAGTGAGAAGAGCCTGGGGTCCCTTAGTTCACGAGGGGACGCAGTGAAAGAATTTGCTGTGGCAGTCCCTGGGGCCAGATCCGTTGACTGCCTGATGAACCGGACACCACCGCTGGAACTTGATCCACTTGTGGACTTTAGAGAGTGGTATGGAGGCACGGTCATGTATTTAAAGGCCACAAAAAAGGCAAGCCACCACATTCTTTGCATTTCAATTATTTTTTTAGTTTTTCCAGTACTATAACAAGAGTGATACATTAAGAGATACACAGTCATATTGCCACGCACTGCGAGGAAACCAACATGGTAGAATGCAAACCCATAATCCATCTGTATACCAGGTCTCCGTGGAGGACCCACAAGAAACGAGGAGAAATACCAAGAACATTTGAGTATAAATCTCCAAGAACAGACCTAGGAAATGGGCAAGTAGGCAATAAATACTACTTAACAACTTAAATGGGGGAAAAAGAAGAACACAGTCATAAAGAGGGGAAGAGCGAAAGAAAATACCACATTCTAACTAATTTGTAGAAATGAAACTTTGAGATCCCCAACAACAGATCATTTATTTTTGTATTTAAAATATTTTCAAAGCTTATGATTATGGGAAGGCTTCCTGGTGCTGGTAAAAGACTGGTAGAGAGTGAATAGTCAGGTCTTAAGAAGCAAATTCCTCTTAGCCAATAAGGGAGATAACCACCATATAACTAACTATGCACTTTCAGACAGTTTAACGGAAGAGTCTTGTGGAAGGCCTTAGACAACAAGAAACGAGTGAAAGCGGACCTTCCTCTCTTCATCTTAATCCAATGAGCCTTCCCCCAAAAGCCTCTAGCTCATCTGACTTCCTACAAAGAAATCCTGAGAGAAAGGATGAGTTAGGTGAGCTGCAAGTGCTTTTCATATCCAACAGATGTCCACAAAGCCATAAATATGGACAACCTAGCTGGAGAGGTTGCATGTTGCCGGAGGATAATCATGCCTCGAGCCAGCAGTCTTTTCAGACCTAGATGCTAAAGAGAGTAAGGGCCTGAAGGCAGCAGAAAAAATTAGGAGCAACAAGACTGGAACAGAAACACCCAGGAAATGCATTTGGTCAGTACTTATCTCTTCTCTGGTGGCTTTCGGCACACCCGCAGTCAGGACACCATCAGACTCCAGACTATGAAGTGAAGAAAAGAAAAGAAAAGAAAATCAAGACAGCAGGCCTTCTCCATCGATGCACCAAGGACCTGGAACAGCATGGTATAGTCTAATGTATACATTAGGGCCACCCAATGCTATTCCAATTTAGGAAAGTGTTGAAGACTCACCTCTTTAAGAACACTATATCGCAATGCGTTAACCATCCGTGACCTAGCTCCATCCTCTCTTACTCGTTGGTTTTATGATTTTCTTTGACAATGTACAGTGCTGCCTTTTAGCTAGGTTCGCCCTATAGATATATCATATACATACATACTTACATACATCAGAGCAGGTTTTTCATTGTGTGCGAGGAATGGAACTAGATGCTAGAACATGTAAAATGGCAAGATGTCACTACATTTTCTGATGCAACAGGAAGTCCAGGAATCAAACTCCGGTAAAGTCAATGAAACCAGCAGTAAGCCACCGAAGGTCAATCTGCCCTGGCGACTACCCCAAAAAAAGTAGAAATTTCCAGGGCAAAAATCTGGAGGCTGGCATAGTAGACAGACCCATAACCGGAAAATTATGAAAACGAAGAGGATAAAACAATGCTGCCGGCGAGTGGCACTGAGATCTGACAAAACACAATAAGCATGTCTGCCATGAGGCAGCCCTGGGTTCTCTGAATAAGTGCCTAGGAAGTAGTTGCCACGACCGCAGGGGAAAATGCAGATGGTACTGGTGGAGATACTATGTATGCATGGCACCACAATAGATCTTAGATTCAACAGGTGAAGTTAGTGGCTCTATCTTTACATGACATGAAGGGACCACCTACACCCGGTCACCGGCAGGAATGTCACAATCACAAAGGCATGAAAGGCTGGAGGCAGTGACAGAAAGCTCTGTCTGCATCTCATGCCTCTGAAGTCAAGTACCTGACAGCACAACACTGGAACTCCAGTGGGGAAACTGACTGCTGGAGCAGCCTGGGCAAGAGCGACTCGGGCAGTCCACCCTGTGACATGGCCACGCCGGCCAGCAAACTCCACCTCTTCTTGGCACCACTCCTCCTCTTCCTGGCATCACTCCTCCTCTTCCTGGCACCACTCCTCCTCTTCCTGCCATCACTCCTCTGCCTGGCATCACTCATACTCTTCCTGCCATCACTCCTCCTCTTCCTGGCATTAATCCTCCTCTTCCTGGCACCACTCCTCCTCTTCCTGCCATCACCCCTCCTCTTCCTGCCATCACTCCTCTACCTGGTATCACTTCTCCTCTTCCTGACATCACTCCTCCTCTTTCTGCCATCACTCCTCCTCTTCCTGGCATCACTCCTCCTCTTCCTGCCCTCACTCCTCCTCTTCCTGCCATCACTCCTCCTCTTCCTGGCATCACTCCTCCTCTTCCTGCCCTCACTCCTCCTCTTCCTGGCACCGCTCCTCCTCTTCCTGGCACCACTCCTCCTCTTCCTGGCACCACTCCTCCTCTTCCTGTCATCACTTCTCCTCTTCCTGCCATCACTCCTCCTCTTCCTGCCATCACTCCTCCTCTTCCTGGCATCACTCCTCCTCTTCCTGCCCTCACTCCTCCTCTTCCTGCCATCACTCCTCCTCTTCCTGGCATCACTCCTCCTCTTCCTGCCCTCACTCCTCCTCTTCCTGGCACCGCTCCTCCTCTTCCTGGCACCACTCCTCCTCTTCCTGGCACCACTCCTCCTCTTCCTGTCATCACTTCTCCTCTTCCTGCCATCACTCCTCCTCTTCCTGCCATCACTCCTCCTCTTCCTGGCATCACTCCTCCTCTTCCTGCCCTCACTCCTCCTCCTCTTCCTGGCATCACTCCTCCTCTTCCTGGCATCACTCCTCCTCTTCCTGCCCTCACTCCTCCTCTTCCTGGCACCACTCCTCCTCTTCCTGCCCTCACTCCTCCTCCTCCTGCCCTCACCCCTCCTCTTCCTGCCCTCACTCCTCCTCTTCCTGCCATCACTCCTCCTCTTCCTGGCATCACTCCTCCTCTTCCTGCCCTCACTCCTCCTCTTCCTGGCACCACTCCTCCTCTTCCTGCCATCACTCCTCCTCTTCCTGGCATCACTCCTCCTCTTCCTGCCATCACTCCTCCTCTTCCTGCCATCACTCCTCCTCTTCCTGGCATCACTCCTTCTCTTCCTGCCATCACGCCTCCTCTTCCTGGCATCACTCCTTATCTTCCTGCCATCACTCCTCCTCTTCCTGCCATCACTCCTCCTCTTCCTGGCACCACTCCTCCTCTTTCTGTCATCACTCCTCGTCTTCCTGCCATCACTCCTCCTCTTCCTGGCACCACTCATCCTCTTCCTGCCATCACTCCTCCTCTTCCTGCCCTCACTCCTCCTCTTCCTGCCATCACTCCTCCTCTTCTTGGCATCACTCCTTCTCTTCCTGCCATCACTCATCCTCTTCCTGCCATCACTCCTCCTCTTCCTGGCACCACTCCTCCTCTTCCTGCCCTCACTCCTTCTCTTTCTGCCATCACTACTCCTCTTCCTGCCCTCACTCCTCCTCTTCCTGCCATCACTCCTCCTCTTCCTGGCATCACTCCTCCTCTTCCTGCCCTCACTCCTCCTCTTCCTGGCACCACTCCTCCTCTTCCTGCCATCACTCCTCCTCTTCCTGCCATCACTCCTCCTCTTCCTGCCATCACTCCTCCTCTTCCTGGCATCACTCCTTCTCTTCCTGCCATCACGCCTCCTCTTCCTGGCATCACTCCTTATCTTCCTGCCATCACTCCTCCTCTTCCTGCCATCACTCCTCCTCTTCCTGGCACCACTCCTCCTCTTCCTGTCATCACTCCTCGTCTTCCTGCCATCACTCCTCCTCTTCCTGCCCCCACTCCTTCTCTTTCTGCCATCACTACTCCTCTTCCTGCCATCACTCCTCCTCTTCCTGCCATCACTCCTCCTCTTCCTGGCATCACTCCTCCTCTTCCTGCCATCACTCCTCCTCTTCCTGCCCTCACTCCTCCTCTTCCTGCCCTCACTCCTTCTCTTTCTGCCATCACTACTCCTCTTCCTGCCATCACTCCTCCTCTTCCTGCCATCACTCCTCCTCTTCCTGGCATCACTCCTCCTCTTCCTGCCCTCACTCCTTCTCTTTCTGCCATCACTACTCCTCTTCCTGCCATCACTCCTCCTCTTCCTGCCATCACTCCTCCTCTTCCTGCCATCACTCCTCCTCTTCCTGGCATCACTCCTCCTCTTTCTGCCATCACTCCTCCTCCATGCACAGAGCCCTATAAACTTTTTAACCCAAGTGTACTTTAAAAATGGTAAAAACAGCATTAGCGATTTGAGGAAAACACTTTAAATGTGTTCAGGTTTTGACCTATAGTGCGGGCTTGTGCTGAAAGAGGTCATCTTCTGCCAGTATGTATCTGAAAAAAACCATGACTCAATAGGCAATAATGACTGAATTACAACCAAGGGGCCCTCTCAGCATACCAGGAAATAAAAGTGAAATTGAACACTGTATATGTATGCAAAACATGAGGGATTCCCCATATTGCTTAAATGAGTAAATATATTTGATAGAGGTGTTATATGTTCCAGTGAAAAGAAGAAAATTGTAGTGTTTTTTAGAACTATCGTGGTTTCTAAGTATTGAGAGATTTGGTTTGAGTGGAGTATATAAGGTAGGAATGTCGTTGGCAGGGTACACATTTAAGTTAAATGTTGAATACGGATTAATGAAATGACTGGCGAATATTGTGATGCTGGAAATGATTTACTTTGAAACATGACAACAAGGATTATAGATAAATGATGAAAAGTAGAATCGATATTGTTCGATTTTCTGCATTCTTGTGGTTACTTTCCCCTGTTCCCGTTCTCCTTTAAACCATGGGCCCCTTGTGTTTCTTTGAGATGGGTGTAGACTACTCAAACAATTTCTTGAAAGATATTGAAATAGATCAGTAAATGTGATTTTTAATAATGCAATAATATTGTTAAATAATGTCATGTACTATTTCTGGCTGACCAGCAGTACCCAACACCGCAAAAGCCCCTTTGCTGATGTATTTATGGAGACTTTTTAAGATATTCCATTATACATCAGTGGTAACTTTAACATGCATTGAAACCTTTGCATTTTTTCATTTACAAACATATAATTTGTGTTCAATGTACATCAAGCTAAAAAAGAGTTTGCACTACTGTAAAAGACAAAAGTTTGGTTATTTACCCAGTAATGGCTTTTTTATCAACCGTAGAAGGATGAAAGGTTGAGGCACCCTTAATGGAATTAAAAAACCTGTAGGTTGTGCAAAAAAGTATACAGTAGGCACAGTACTGGGCCCTATACACACCCATATCCAGATGTGTACTACGTGCATTAAGAAAAAGGTTTGACTAAATATTCAGGCCCAGATTTAGTAAAGGTTTGTGGGGGAGTTTGCGCGTTGCAAAGTGGTGTTTCGCGGCGTAAGTGGCAGTGTCGTCTTACTTTCTGAGTTTAAGAAGTACAATAGTTCAGGGTTGTCCTTACTAGGTCCAGAGAGAGAAACTGTGTATCTATATCTTCTGCCCTTGTGGGGAGAGGGTACGTTCAATTTAAGCTTGACACTTGATCAAGAGGGAGCAGGGTTGTAGGGCAACATTTATGGTTTATTTTCATTCATACACTTAGAAGCTCAAAAATACGTTCAGGTGCTCACATGAGTAGGTAGGTGCGTATTGTGACTAAGTGAAAGTGAAATAAAAAACATAACATCACATTGACAACATGAGGGAACTCCAATTAAATATGTACAATGGATGGAGTTCCTGTGTTCCTGTGTTTCGATCTTTTTGTTAGTTAAGATCTTCTTCAGGACATAGAGTGAGCAATCTGAAATTATCAATTGGGGATCGAAAGATCGAAGTAGGAAAGGATGAGTCTTTGTCCTTCGTGTGCTGGCGGTCACTCTTGTTCCAGGGGAATGGTTGTGTCTGTGTTCCTGTGAGGCAGCACGGTGGTGTCGTATTCAGGCAGGTAGCGGGAATGACGCACGTGTCTCTGTATAGTCTCGAGGTCTAGGCGCTTCTATTAATCGCCGGGTCCAGTCTGGACAGCGATGTACTGGAGATCCTATTTGGGGAAGAGCCAATTGATGTGATCCATTGGAGGGCTCCAGTGGTTAATGCAGTTGCTTACTGGAGGGGTTCTGCAGCCGTCAGAATGGGTAAATCGAAAGTGAAAGTATCGTTGGCCGGCCAAGCTTTTCTCTTTAGCAGGGCTGCTCGTCCCTGAGTATATTTGGGTGTGGCTTCGGGCGGACTTTGGTGCACCGTCTAGGAGATTTGCAAGGTCCTACAGTACCGGGACTTAATCGCTGCAAGCGTAGTCAGTTGATCACCTTCCTGGTCTGCATGCTGCAATCAATGCGTCTGCGGCGGCTCAGACGGGATAGGTAAAAACGAATAGGCCATTTAGTCATTAATGTGACCTTTCCATACTTTTCCAGAATTGAACATTATTTAGCCAGAATTGTCTGGAGTGTAAGAAGAGGTTGACCGAAAAATAAAAAATATTATCACGTATAAATAGGTATGTTCCTTTCCCCCTTTTGAACCTAGGGATAGTGGGTGACACATGGGAAGTAGAGTTATTAATGTGACTCTTTTTTGTATATTATTTTTTATAATTGTTCATCATTTAGATATAATTGAAAAGAGTATAAGAAGAAATCGATCGAATCATTATTAAGATTGAAATCTATCAAACGTTTTATAAATCTGAATACAGAGGTATGTGTCAGACATACAATGGTATACTAAGCTAATGTTATAAACTACTGGTCACTAAGGGGTTGAAGGATTTGTAGGAAGAGTAATAAAGGGTCAGGAAACGAATCAAGTTGTTGACGTGGGTCTCATGGGGTGCAATAGTTGTAATTAAGAGTGATATAATGAACTATGTTTTTTAAGAGAATTAGTAACTATTGTATAGAATATTAAATTTCGGTGTTAACCTGGGTTGTGGCTAATATTACAATGGAGACAGGCAGACTTTAAAACGTTGGAGTGAGTGTGGGTTCAGAAGGAATCTTGATTTGTCATGTACAGATTACATGGTTAACATTTTTATTAAAATTGTTTTTCTCTTACTGATTGGTGTATATATTATTTTCTTTCAGCCCTGATGACGTCCGGTAAAGGGCGAAATGCGTAGGCTGAAAAGACTTCATGAAATGTAATATATGATTCATCTGCAACAATTTTGGAATAATAATTGGAATATTATTTTGGAACTTGGGCTGCTGACTGTTGTAGAAATACAATTATAAATTGTTGATATTGGTATTACTACCAGACGTTCCGTTCCATTTTGCGATTTTATATTGAGGATTGTGGCCAGGAGCGGTGGGCTACGGAGAGTTGAGCGTCTTCTTTGGAAATTTTCAAGAAAAGTAACGAACAGTGACTATAGCGCACACTTTTCTTTGTCCTCACCGCCTTGCTTCTGGTACACTGTATGCAAATTTACACTAGTGAAAGAGGTAGGGTTGAAAAGAGGAAATACTGCCCCCCTAGGCCCCAGTATAGACAATAAATTGACAGTCAAAGCCTGCCTAATTAATTGCAGATCCCTCCCGAAGCATGCTGACGACATTTGGCTCTCCCTAGATGTGAACGGACGGAGTATCATGTTCCTAACGGAAACCTAGAAACTTGAATAAAGTGCCAACAAGGGATTTTGCTTGAAAATATTAATAGCAGATAACAGATTTACAATTTGTTGTCTACGTTTATTTGTTCCAACCCAATTGGTATCTGATAAATTAATTTTAAGTCTAACTATTAGACAGAAAAACATTTAAATGAGAAGGAAGCAAGCAAAACGGGAAAACTTTTTAATCAAAAATATCTCTTTTATATATATTTAGAGTAGAAATTCATAGGGTACATTTTAACAGTGAAAACTGATCGTAATGCTTTCAAATGAACAAGAAATTAAGAACTTATTCCTACAATTCATTTGAATACAAAGTCCAAACCAATGCAAACAAAACACAAATGACTCTTATTTTTTCTAAAGTAAAGGTCACTTGTGTAGTGAAAAGCAGATGAAGTAATGGAATCAGTAGTCGACGTTTCGGTCTTGTATGGTATAACTCCTTCAGACCTTCCTCAGGACAAAAATATTCGCATATAGCTGTGACCCCTTTTTCGAATATATCCGTTTTGAAGTGATGCCAGGTAGAGGAGTGATGGCAGAAAGAGGAGGAGTGATGGCAGGAAGAGGAGGAGTGGTGCCAGGAAGAGGAGGATCTAAGCATCTCCACTTTGGTGCAGGCACCATATTTTTACAAATTGGCCACAATAACGATGGTCAACAAATTTAAAGAATTAAGATAAACGACTGCTCGTGACAAAAAGAAAATTTTGAGCGTCAGCCAACCTACGAAATACGGACCATCCAGATTATCAAGACAATTGTTAAGAGTCAATTAAGACCATATTGAGCCTGAAGTCAAAACAGGATATATTCGAAAAAGGGGTCACAGCTATATGCGAATATTTTTGGTCCTGAGGAAGGTCTGAAGGAGTTATACCATACAAGACCGAAACGTCGACTACTGAGTCCATTACTTCATCTGCTTTTCACTACACAAGTGACCTTTACTTTAGAAAAAAATAAGAGTGACTTGTCTTTTGTTTGCATTGGTTTGGACTTTGTATTCAAATGAATTGAAGGAATAAGTTCTTAATTTCTTGTTCATTTGAAAGCATTACGATCAGTTTTCACTGTTAAAATGTACCCTATGAATTTCTACTCGAAATATATATAAAAGAGATATTTTTGATTAAAAAGTTTTCCTGTGTTGCTTCCTTCTCATTTAAATGTTTTTTCTGTCTAATAGTTAGACTTAAAATTAATTTATCAGATACCAATTGGGTTGGAACAGATAAATATAGACAATACATTGTAAATCTGTTATCTGCTATTAATATTTTCAAGCAAAATCCCTTGTTGGCACTTTATTCAAGTTTCTAAGTTTGCCCAAGCCCGCAAGGGTATATTGGGTTTCCCACCCTTCTTTTCTCCTAACAGAAACCTGGCTACAGGACGGCACTAACCCTGACCTAATGCTAGCCATCCCCCCAGATTTCAAATAGTTTGTGCCAACCGAGTGGGGAATTGGGCAGGTGGTGGAGTTGCAGTCGTCCTAAATGACGGATGGGAGATTACCTCAGAGAGATTGAGTCCCATTGGGAATATCAAAGTACTCTCCTTTTGCATTAGGATCTCCCAACCACCTCCTTGGCTGGGTAATTACTATATAGACCCCCAGACTGCCCATCCGTCCCCCTACCAGAGCTGTGGGATATCATCGCTCAACTTTCTTTACAGTTTGGTAACCTAACAGCGTTAGGAGATTTTAATTTACATGCATACGACCATAGCTCTGCCCAGGTGACTCAGCTTTTTATAGACATTGGATGGCCTTAACCTCAGGCAACTGGTCACTGTATCTACCCATAGACCGGGCCATATGCTAGATCTGATTTTTTCTAATCATGCGAACTTTAGAGTCGGTGCCCCCCTATGTTTAACTTGGACTGACCGCTCTTTGGTACTGTTTACTCTCAGTGTAGAGGCTAGGCCCTCAGTATATAGGACAAATGAGGAAAGGAAGAAGGACTGGCGGAAAGTGACCACAGATGCCCTGGGGCCTGTACTTTTAGAGTCTCTGCTACAGCTGACAGGTGACCCAGACAGTGACTTTTCCTGCTTAAACGAATGGGTCACGACTGTCTTTGATACAATGCCTGCCTCTTTGAAAAGACCCAAACCTTCTGTCCCTTGGTTTTCTGAGGAACTAAGAAGGGAGAAGAGTCACTGCAAGACGTTGAAACGTACGTGGAGAAAGTCCTATAATCCGGCAGACAAAGGCTTATATAAAGAAGGCTTGGAAAGATTTTGTTGGCTGAAGCGTTACAAGATGGGGGAATATTTTGCCAACTGCATTAAGAATGCAGACAGCTCCGCCAAAGAAATTTTTAGGATTGCATAATCTTTTACGAATCCTACAGCTTTAGACCACCCATTCCTTCCCTCACTGGCACTTTGCTCTAGCTTGTTGGAATGTTTTGAAGCAAATATTCACAATATCTAGTCCACGTTCCCACCAGTGTTGGAATCTACTTCTCTACTGCCTTTCCCAGACTCTCACACCTCATTGTATGATTTTGTCCTTCTGTCTATTGAGGAATCATTGTCTGAGCTACTGAAATGTAAATCAGGCTCCCCCGGGGACCCGTGCCCTGCCCGCTTTTTTAGTATGCTGGCACACTGGATAAACCCCAGACATAATCAGATCAGGAGGCCTCCTTGAAATCAGGCATTTACCCTGAGCCATGGAAGCATGCGTTCGTACTCCCTTTATTAAAGAAACCTGAGGCTGACCCTGGGGTTCTCAGTAACTTCAGATCTATTTCTTTGCTACTAGCCCCTGTCAAAATTTTAGCGAGGACGTGCACAAGCAATTGGCAAGTTTCATGGAAAACAATGGTCTCCTACATGCTTCCCAATCGGTATACAACCTTTACCACGCATTTTTTACCACGCAATACCATTACAACGCTGGCATTACAACGCAAACCATTACAACGCATTGCGCTGGGGGGCGCTCTAGGATAGGGAATAAGTTTAATTTTCTATCCAACACCTTCCCTGGTGTCCACAGGGACTGGAGTTGGAATAGAAAATTATACTTACCACTATCCAGCACCTCTAAGCGCTATGCGTTGTAAAGGTATGCGTGGTAAAAACCACGTTGTAAAGGTATGCGTGGTAAAAGTATCCGTTGTAACGTCATACATCCTTCCCAATCAAGCTTCAGAGCTGGCCATAGCACAGAGACAGCTCTTCTAGAAGTCTCTGAATTTGTATGAGAGTCTGTGGACCAAAGTGCTACTGCCATGCTTGTGCTGCAGAATTTATAGGCAGCTTTTGACACAGTAGCACACCCTATCTTGCTTAGGAGAGTAAATCAGTTGGGAGTGTGTGGCACGGCACTGTCCTGGCTACGCTCAGTCCTGGAGAATTGCTCTCAACAGGTGTTTCTTCGCCCTTTTCTCTCATCGTAGAAACCTTTGAGGTACAGGGTACCGCAGGGCTCGGGACTTAGCCCTTTGCTTTTTAACATCTACCTCACGCCATTGGCTACATTGATTGAATCCTGGAGTGTGAAAGTGGTCTCCTATGCGGACGATACGCAGCTGGTGTTCTATTTTAAAGAACACTAAGGGGCCGGTTTTCACAATTTCACGGAATGCCTAAAAAAGTCTCAGCATGGATGAATAAGAACTGCCTGAAATTGAACGCTGAAAAACGGAAGCCTTGTTCTTTAGCCGGGTGTCCCCCCCTCCGCCCAATCTCTGGTGGTTGTCAGAAATGAATCCCCCCCCAATCCCATTAGATTCAGACAGAAATCTGGGAATTAGGCTGGATAAGGATCTTTCTTTCACTATCCAGATGCAACATATCTCCTCTGCGTGTTTTTGGAAGAAGAGAGCAATAAGAAAATGAATACACTTCCTGTCGGGGGAACACCGGAAGACAGTGGTCCATGCTTTGGCTACTTCACACTTGGATTACGCAAACAGCCTATATTTGGGGTAACATCACACCTGATTCATAGGCTACAAATTATCCAAAACTCAGCAGCAAGACTGATTAGGTGGGTACCTTTGCGTCACCACATCTCTCCTTATCTGAGACAGCTTCACTGGCTCACAGTAATTAAGAGGATAGTGTTCAAGTCACTGATCTTTGCTTTTAGAGAATCCAGAGACTTGGGAACTATGTACCTCCGGAAGAGGCTGCAGCTTTACCATCAAGATCAGGTCTTGAGATCCAACCATCTGCGACTTTTAAAAGTTCTGCGCTTCTGCAAAGAGCGATTGGGCAGTAGATCTTTCGTGGTACAATCTACAAAACTCTGGAACTCTCTCCTGCCTCACCTTCGCCTGTTGAAATCAGAAATAGAATTTCGGAGAGCATTAAAAACCTGCCTCTTTAAGCAGACCTAACTGCCAGCCTGACCCTCGCGTTACTTCACCGTCAGCGCTGGGACACCTCCGGAGAGGTAGCAGTGCGCTTTAGAAAATCTCATTCATTCATTCAAATTTAGTGCTGTTTTTACCTTATGTCAAAATACAATGTTTAATTCGTTCAGTTTACATTTAACACCTTAACTGCGCCGAACGGTCCGCGCTAGTGCGGAACGTTCTATTGCGCAGGCGGGGCCGTGACGGCCAAAGGACGTGAGCAGCACTCCACAGGTAGTGCACGCGACGGCCGTTGGCCGTCGGCAGCAGCCATGAGGATAAATTATTATGAATATCCTCCCAGCAATAAGAAAACACAGCACAACACAATAAACATGAAAGTTGTCATCTAGTAGATTGGTCATATTTTCTAGACGTTTTCTTTGGAAGGCAGAATTCCCATGGCATAGCACTTTTAGGTCCTTTTGATGGGTACTGATCTACTACCTCTTAATAAAGGCGAGTGTTGTTAGTTATCCGTGATGTTTATTTGCGGATTGGGAGGGATTTGTCAAGAGGCAGCATTCATTCCTGTGGACCTGCCTTGTACATTTCCAAAAGTCCAATCAAAGCCATTTAGCATGGACTCGAAATGAATAGAGCGCGTGGGGTAGCATCAATCATAGGCAGCAATGAGGAAACAAGCATTGGCAAAGCCCATGGGTCTCTTCTATGCAAGAACTATTGGCTTTGCCAATATGCTTTACCAATGTTGCACACCAGAATGGCTGCTTTTCAGCAAGGATAAAATTAAGTGGTGTAAAGGAGAGCGACGTGGAGTGGAAAGTCATAAAGTGGAGTGTTATGGAGTGGTGTAGACTTGAGTGGGGTGGAGAGGAATGAAGTGGAGTGTCATGGAGAAGCGTACAGTGTTAAGGAGTGTTGTAGAGGGAGTAGAGTGTCAGAGTGGAAGGGCATAGTGTTGAGTGGCTTAGAGTGGAGTACAGTGTCAGAGTTGAGTAGAGTGTCGAAGAGTGGAATGGCAGAGAGTGTCATGGAGTGGTGTAGAGCAGATTGCAGTGGCGTAGAGGGTCTTGTGTAGAGTGTTGTAGAGTAGAGTGGCATAGATTGGAGTAAATTGTCAGAATGGAGTGGTTTAGGGTGGGGTGGAGTAGTGTGTCACAGAATAGAGTGGAGTAAAGTGGTACAGAATGGCAAAGAGGGAGTTGAGTAGAGTGGAGTAGTGTCATTGAATGGCATAGATTGGAGTAGAGTGCTGTAGAGTGGCTTAGAGTGGAGTACAGTGTCAGAGGAGCAGAATTCAATGAAGTAGAGCCTTATAGAGTGGAGTGGAGTAGAGTGACCTAGAGTGAAGTGGCATAAAGTACAGTGGTGCAGAGTAGATTGGAGAAGAGCAGATTGGAGTAGAGTGCATTGGTTTTGAGTAAAGTGATGTAGAGTGCATTAGCGAAGAGTGCAGTGACGTAGAGAAGAGTGGTACAGAGTAGATGCAGTGGGGTAGAGTGCAATGGCATGGAATGGCACAGAGTGGAGTAGAGCGGCGTGAAGTGAAGTGGCATAGAGTGGAGTGGAGCAGGGTAGGGTTGAGTAGTGTAGGATAGAGGTGTAGTGTAGAGTGGCGCACAGTGCCATGGCATAGAGCGCATAGGTGTAGAGTGCAGTAGTATAGAGTGTAGTGGTGTGCAGGACCGTGCTCTATAGTGATGTAGAGTAGAGTGGTTCAGAGTAGAGTTCAGTAGCATAGAGTGCAGTGGCCCAGAGTGCAGTCATGCAGAATAGAGTGGAATAGAGTGCAGTGACATAGAGTGCAATGGTGTATAGTGACAGAGCGTGCAGTGGCATAGAGTAGAATGTTGTCGAGTATACTGGCATAAAGTGCAGTGGTGCAAAATAGTTGGCGTACGTGTAGGGTGCATTGGTTTTTAGTAAAGTGATGTAGAGTTCATTGGCATAGGTTGCAGTGGTTTAGAATACAGTGGCATAACGTAGAGTGGCTCAGCGTAGGGTGCAGTGGCGTACAGTAGTTTGTTTCACAGTGGAGTGGTGTAGAGTAGAGTATAGTGGTGCAGGGTAGAGTACAGTAGCATAGAGTGGTGTAGAGTAGAGTGGTGCCTCATTGATTGCAGTGGTGTAGAGTGGAGTGGCATAGAGTGCAGTGGTATAGAGCCAATTTCTTCAGAGTAAAGCGAAGATGTGTAGAGTGGAGTGGTGCAGGTTAAACAGGAGTAGTATAGAGTAGTGACATAGAATGCTTGTAGCAGAGTGCAGTGTTGCAGAGTGTTGTGGCGTAAAGTGGAGCGGCCTAGACTGGAGTGGTGTAGAGTGCAGTGGTGAGCAGTGCAGTGTGCACAGTGCAGTGGTGCATAGTAGAGTGGGATAGAGTGTGCTGGCATAGAGTAGAGAGGCGTAGAGTATAGTGGCGTTGAGTGCAGTGTTACAGAGTGCAGTGGTGCACAGTAGATTACAGTGGCATAGAGTGCAGTAGAGAGGCATAGAATGATGCAGAAAAGAGCGCAGTGGCATAGACTAAAGTGGCATAAAGTAGACTGGCACAGAGTCAGTGGTAGAGTGTGTAGTGCTGCAGAGTAGAGTGTCGTATAGTGTATTGGTGTAGAGAGCAGTGGTATAGAGTGGTGCAGAGTAAAGTGACAGTGCAATGGTATAGAGTGGGGTAGAGTATAGTGGTGATAGTGGTGCACAGTGATATAGTCAATTAACACCAGATTGTGGGTATTCCGGCCCGGAGGCGGATATTCCGGCCCAATGGTGGTAATTCCGCTCCAGGTGTGGAGCTTACACTCCGGGTGTGTAGCTTACACTCCAGGGACAGAAATTCTGGCCCAAGTGCCGATGTAAACTTAGGACAGTCGTAAGTGCATTCTGTGAATACCATGAGTAGTAAGTTTAGGATTTTGTCTTAAGTTAGTTCTGTGAATCGGGCCCAGCGAGTGCGGTGCTGTAGAGTGGTGCAGAGAGGAGTGACCTAAAGTATAGTAGTGCAGAGTAGAATAGAGTGGCATAGAATGCAGTGATGTAGACTGCAATGGAGTATAGTGGCGTAAAGTGCAATGGTGAAACTTAGTTGGCATAGGTACAGTGGAGTAGGGTGCATTGGTTTTGAGTAAAGTGGTGTAAATCGAATTGTCGTAGAGTGAAGTGGTTTAGAGTAGAGTGGCATAGAGTGCAGTGGCGTAGAGTGGCGCAGCGAAGAGTGCAGTGCTGTAGAGTTTAGTGGCGCAGAGTAGAGTGGCGTAGAGTGCAGTAGCATAGAGTTGTTTCAGAGTAGAGTGGCGTGGAGTGGTGGATAGGTAGAGTATAGTGGTGCAGGGTAGAATGCAGTGGCATAGAGTAGAGTGACGCAGAGTTGATTGCAGTGGCATAGAGTGGAGTGGCATAACGTGCCGTGGTGTAGAGTAGATTGCTTCAGAGTAGAGTGAAGTGTGATAGAGTGGGGTGGGGCAGGGTAGAGAGGAGTGGTATAGAGTAGTGGCTTAGAATGCTGTGTTGCAGAGCGGAAGGGCGTAGACTGGAGTGGTGTAGAGTGCAGTGGCAAAGAGTGCAGTGGTGCATAGCAGAGTGGGGTAGAGTGCATTGGCATAGAGTAGTGTAATAAATTAGAACAACATTTAAAGGCCTGTTTTTTTTGTTTCACATTTTTTTATCTGCATTTTGCATAGTAACAGTACATTTTCATTCAGGTGTGTCACATCAATTTACATAATCCTTGTCTCCGCACTGCGGACATACAAATTCCACTTATCACAAGCTTCTGTTCTCAGAGCCTCCCCTGAATTTAACCCCTTCCCTGCTTATGACGGAACAACGCCATCATGAGCCAAGGGCAGCGTATGCTCATGACGGCGTGGTTCCGTCATGCTGCGGCCGCTCCGCCTACGAGGCACTGATTCCCCGCCTGTGCGGGCGAATTAGTGAGTGGGCGAAGTCGTGACAGAACCATGCCGTCATGAGCACAGCTCGCCCGTGACTCATTACGGCGTGGTTCCGTCAAGAGCATGGCGGCGCCGCGCTCACCCCCCTTACCCCCACAGCACCGGGGCAGAATTACCGCCGCGGCCAAGGGGTTAAAGGCCTGTTTACAAAAAGCGAGATCATGAAAGAATACAGTAAACAAGGTTTTGGCAACGAGAGAGACGTACTCAAGCTGGACAGCCTAAAGCCAGCAAATAGAAAGCCAGAAAATGTGAGTTACAAACCACAAGTAAAGCAACAGGCAGATTGCATTCCTAGGTCAGCTTTCTGAATGTCCGCAAGATGTTTTTAGCAAATCAGACAGCTGTGTTGTCTGATAGGCTGTCACCTAAAATATACAAAGGAGGCTATAAATCGGCCTTCGGAGGACAAGCAGAATATGGTCTGGAGATCAGGTCAGCACAGGGTTGTACTCGGACAGGAAACAGGCTCTAGGAACAAAGTAAAAGTGGGCCCCATTAGTGAATCAAATAGCTAAAAAAGTGGCCCATATTTTCAAATTGGGGCTGTTTTGATTTGATAAAGGCACACTGCATAGGTGTTTTGCAAGCTAGCAGATACTGCATGCATTTGTGCTTACTGCAGGCAATGTTTGTGGCAATAAGAAACTCAACAATAAAAACCGACCCGCCAAGCCATAAAACAGGCCAAAAAACAGCCAAAGACCGTCCCACACTTACCTGTCGGACCAGCCCATCAGGCACTGCCTGATGCCCTGTAGGATAATTCGAAACTGGGTCAGCAGCACAAACGTAGCCCATGGAACCTGACCAGGTGGAGGGAGCGGGATTTTAATACCTCTCATCCCAATGGGTGGCGCACCCCCGCTTCATAAGAGAAAGAGGGCTTAGCTACAGATCCACTAAACTTTAACTCAAGTGCTCACTCTACATAAAAACAATGGTAAGTGGTGCAAACAAGAGCAGCAGTCAACTTCTGAATGCAAAAAGTAGTTTTTTTGCTGCAAATAGATCCATGCACAGCGCTAAATGCAAATGCGTTGCGTTGCGTAGAGTGAACCTCCTGATAATCTCTGTAACCTAGGATTTCATGCTAAACCATTTCAACTAAGCGTTGTGCAGCGTAGCGAGACCTGACTTTCCATGGAGTACTAGCACCCTACTTTTGAATACCAGTGTGTCAGGACAGGAGCCCTGAATGAGACAGTATTTGTCAGGCCTGATTTTGTAAGTGCTTTAAACTTGGAAACTAGATCGCCCTTAAGACAGAGACTTAACTTGGTTTGCACTAGTCTAAATGCTCTAGCCACATCATTCAGAGATTGTTACTTGCGGGGGGGGGGGGGGCAAGGTAAGCAGTTGCAGTGCAGGATTGGAAATCCCTCCAATCCTAGCACTGCTCTCATGCTGCATGAGAGCAGTGCTAGGATTGGAGGGAGCGGCAGCTCTCGGCGCTCCTGAGGGCACTGGATGCCTGCACTTTCTCTAAACTGCTGCATGAGAGCAGTGCTAGGATTGGAGGGAGCGGCAGCTCTCGGCGCTCCTGAGGGCACTGGATGCCTGCACTTGCTCTAAACTGCTGCATGAGAGCAGTGCTAGGATTGGAGGGAGCGGCAGCTCTCGGCGCTCCTGAGGGCACTGGATGCCTGCACTTGCTCTAAACTGCTGCATGAGAGCAGTGCTAGGATTGGAGGGAGCGGCAGCTCTCGGCGCTCCTGAGGGCACTGGATGCCTGCACTTGCTCTAAACTGCCGCATGAGAGCAGTGCTAGGATTGGAGGGAGCGGCAGCTCTCGGTGCTCCTGAGGGCACTGGATGCCTGCACTTGCTCTAAACTGCTGCATGAAAGCAGTGCTAGGATTGGAGGGAGCGGCAGCTCTCGGCACTCCTGAGGGCACTGGAGGCCTGCACTTGCTCTAAGACAGCTGGGTTAGAAGTTTCAAAGTGCGCATGTCTGGCTGGGAGTCGCAAGACGAGCGGCCAAAGGGACATTGTCCGGCAGCCAACCCTCCTCCCTGCTGCTGCTCTCAGTAAGTCCTGCCCCGTCCTGACTTTTGACTCGGGACGGGCAAATGAAAAATAAAATGGTAATACATTAACTTTATTACCATTTTATTTTTCATCTCTGGGGCTTAAGGGCGTTTTGATTAGCAGGGCGATGCTTTTCCGCTTTCAGGGAGGAGCTGCCCCTGATAGGTGTTCAGTTTAACAATGATAACATTAACCCCCATATCAGCAAAGGGTGAATCCCTAAAGAAGACACAGTTTATTAAAAAGTAGAAGCCTGAAGCAATCTAAAAGGACATTCAAAAAAGTCAAATGTCTTATAAGTAGGGGCGTAACTTCGGGCTGGGGGGGGGGGGGCGGGGGAGGGCGTTGGGGTGTCACATCACTGAATAAATGCATTATTTTCTTTGTAGTTGCGTCCGGGGGTCCTGTGTGGAGTCTGCTGTCTGCGTTGGGTTTCAGAAACAGTTTTAAATTGTTTATTTTTTGGTAAAGTAACTTAAAAAATATGTAGTGACTGATTTACAAATAAAACAGTAAAACTGCACCCCTAGAACCACTCCGGTGAATGGGTGCAGATTAACTACTTTTTGGAATTGACAAACATTGGCAGTAGCAGCCATGGACAGAGGTCTTAGGTTTCCAGGTGTTCTACTGGCAATGCTATGTGACATTTTGTACGCCTGGTCCTTATGGACTTTACTATTTCCAAAGCACAGATTGTACAAATAGTACACTTTCTCAGAATATTTTTTTCTCCTCAGGGAAAATATTTCTCGGCTTGGAGAAACACCTTGCCCTACATCCCCAAAAATATGGGGCTGTTCCGCTTAAACCCTGGAAAATAATTTATTTCAGCACTTTGCTGAAGCAAATGTCAGAATATTTCCAAGTTCGGAAAGGGTCAGACAAAAGGGACAGACATTTTGGTTGACCCTCCCACTCCCAACTCCTTACATAGAGTTAACTGCTAAAAAATAAATGAATGTGTGATGCACAATTATGCCCTAGTAATTGCTAGGTGTTCTTTAGTGGATATTTGACAGGCAAGCATTTTGGGCAATAAAATTGACTTTGTGAATTGGGCCCAAAATATCACCATATTATGAGATGGAGGAAGGCATTGGCTCAGTGGTGTGTGAAATGAGCCAGCAGGTCAAAATAACACAACAAATCTCCTGGTATTTTTATGCCTAATATTGCAGAGCTGGACGGTGAGCTGAAAATACCCTGGAAAATGTTATAATCTGTGTTCCTTCTTGTTCTGACAAGACACAAGACAGTCTGACCCTCTCCAGGAATGTTTGATTTTCCCACCAACGAAATCTGAAACAAATTTGGAGCTTAGCAGTTCATTTGACAACACAATTTCCAAAAACATTTATTGGATAAAAAGTGACTGATTGCAAGACCAGTCAGAAAGCTGTACTCCCAGTTGTGTGACCTCTCATGAGTGCCGTAACCCTTCATCATCTAACCCCATCCCCCCCCACCACGCTGCCGCCCACCACTTTTTTAGTTGGGAAATTTGGGATTTCCACCAACCCAAATCTCTCTCACTAAGCTACACCCCTGGTTATATGCCTACAACTACCTCAACTCCCTTCCCTGAGGACACATTTAAGAAGGTGGGTAACCTGGTTTACCACGAGGTTATCCCCAAAGCACTCTGACTTTGCACCCATATTGGAGTATAGTCAAAACATCAAGGAAATTGAGCATAAAGAGGAAAGCAAAACAAGAGGCCAAATTGCTGGCATTCTCTATTTAACTATGTAGTTCTAAAGATAATGAGTCCTTTTTGCTTGCCTCCCTTAAGCTTTGTTAGGGCAGGCTTCGTTTTTGGCTATGGTTATGCCTGGAAGGCTTCTGGTCAACAATCTTGGCTGTCTCTGCAGGTTCTCTTGTACAGCTGATGACTCCTTGCCTGTGTGGTTCTGCAGGGGAGGGCCACTTCCTACCAGTGACAAAGAATGCGTGGGGTCGATCTCTAACCCCCCCAAAAAAGTACATGCCTAATCAGTGCTTATTTTGAGCCAGTGGTTGCCAGTGGGGGCCACCAGCACTCATTTTTGGGGAACAGCACTTATTTTTCTTCATCAGATGTTGACCCAGAGCAAGAAAGCGAAAAACACACAAAGGCAAAGTCATGTTAAAGACTGAAAAGACCACGTAGTGAGTGAGCAGGGACTGGCAAGAGTGTAATAAACAGGCTGGAAGTATCTGGTAGTGGATTGAGGAGGACTGAGACGGATTCAAGACTACGCCCCTTTGATATTTGCCACACTGATATTTATTACCACTGGCCACAGGCTTCTGAGCACAGCTTTGGTCACCGACACTCATTCTTTTACAAATTAAGCACTGGGCCTAACCATCAATAATTTTCAATTTCTAGCGCAATAAACTTGAAATTTAATACAGAGTGCACCGTGTAGCAATTTGCTGAGTTTTGAATCAAATAAAGAAAAAGGCCCAGAAAAAAACAGAAAACCCTGTTTATGTACTTGCATTGGGAGATTGTGCCAGGATATTGGATCTCCTCCCTTCCTGTAATTTCTGTGTGAAGTTTGAACCACTTGTTTAGTCCAACGCTATGACTGGTGTCATCATTAGCTTTCAAACCAGATTTCCCAGGCTGCAAGGAGAGCTGATGCAGTAGAAATGGACCACAGGTTTCAAAGAGCCTCTTGGGGTGGTTTCTGTCAGGATGGCACCTAAGTGACAAGCAATAAAAAGTGACTTAGTATTTGCAATTTCTCTCCCTGGAGGGTTGGTTGGGAGTTTAGGTTAGGTTGTGTATTATTTGTACAGCACAGCATCTACCAATTACTTGGCCTCTTGGTGCTTTGTGCAGACATCATCCTTCTGTTGTGATTCATCCAAGACAGGCTATCCACTGGGGGATTATATTCCTGAACTATGACGGTGTGAGAGATACTCACATAGGTGAATCTTGAGACCTTCCGGACTAACCAGTATGAATGTTGAGTGTGTAATGGTTGTTCTCTGTGTGGTGGTTTACAGTGGAAGGCTGGGTCTTGAGGCACTCTGTTACAGCCATGGCAGTGCTGTCTCATAGGGGCAATGGATCTTGTGCCCTTCTAGATGACCTTGAATCAGAGTCTTCTGTGGTGCAGTGCTTGTGGAACTTCTGTTTCTCCTCTGGGATGTATTACTCCCAATCTAAGGTCTAGATTGGGAGTAATATCATTCAATCTTGGGTTCTTGTTCACATGTCTCCTAGTAGTTGGATCAGGTCTTGATCCTGGCTGCAACCTTCCTGTGTTATTGTGTCTGATGTTTCCCAACCCAATGTTGCTCTGTTGTGAGATTCTTCTGTCCTGGTGTCACTCCCCCCCATGTTTCACTGTCCTTGTGTTCCCTGTCCCACCAGACATGTCCCTCACGATTTCTTTCTCCAGCGGAGTTGCCTCTGACGTTCTTTTTCGCCAAGGCCTCCTATTCCCTGGTTCCCTGTGAGAAACCAGACAGACAGGTAGGCGGATGGACGCTTAATCCAACAGGTACGAGAGATAGCTCTGTAGGAGCAGGCATAGCTCTGCTGTTTGGAACCAATGTGGGATATCTGGTCTCTGCAACAGGTGAGAAGCACCTCTACTGTTGAAACCCGATGAGTGGAAAGCCCTGAAGTCTTTGAGGCAGTAGTCAGAAGAAGATCAGGGGACTGGACTACTGATGGGGAGGGGCAGCTCAGCTCTTTTTGGCAAGTGAAGGATGACTGCGGCAAGTTAGGAGTAGTTTGCTTTCTGTGGCGGAGGAGATGCTATTTGTGTCGAAGGGGAATGAATCAGATATTTCTCCTGTTAGCAGAAGGTGGACGCGTGGTTTTTTGCACCTATGTCTGGCTAAGTGACATTCTGCTCCTTGCCAGTGCAAGGGTGTTCTCAGGCCTCTGTCAGGAGGGACAGACTGGCTAGCTGCTCCCTTGTACCAGCTACTAGTAGGAACAGGTAGGCGGGCTTGCTCTTTCTCGCTAATCGCTTCATGGAACTCAGAGTTCGAAGGCAGTGCAAAGAAGGGTAGGGCTATTGTCTCTTTTCCCCTAAGAGTTGGAGTTTGTGGAAGAGGTGGGCTTCCAGGGCTCGAGACACCGCCCATCATGGGTTTGTTGACATACAGGCACTGGCACACTCCAAGTCAAGGGCAGCCCAGCCTAGGCTGCCTGAACTCTAGCCCTGCTCCTAGACTGTAGGTGTGCCTGCTCTAGTCAGCTGGCAAGTGTATAGTAGGCCCGATGAGTTCCTGCATGCATTAGAATGTGTTTGGGGTGCAATAGGCTGGTAGGGCGCAGACCTTTGCCTGGTGCCTTCCAAGGTTTCTGAGAAAAGAGACACCAATTGCAGCTAGCTACCGGTCTCCAGTGATTGGGCTATACACACACTCAGGCATACATGCGCACATGTCTTACTTGGGTCCAGGCTTCTCTTCAGCGCCCAGCATTCTCCAACCCTTCAGCCTGTTGTGCCTGTCTTCAGGTCCTTGAAGAAGATGCAAAGATGTGAGGTGCAGAGTCAATCTCCCAGAGTGACCAGGAGGAAAGAGATGCTTTTATAAAGGGGAGTGCTGGGGCAGAGTGCTCTGGGCAGGGCTCTCTGAATTTGAATGTAGGGTTGTGTCCTTGTTGTTATAATTAGATGTCAATGACACAAGTTGGTGTTTCCATGTGGGTCTTACATAAAATCCCACAGTATCACAAATAGCCTTGCAAACCCTCATCATGTGTGTGGCAGGGCATTTGTATGATGAAAATACACGGTACATACAAGCCAGGCCTGACTGTACATTAACGTTACTGCATGTAATACTAGAGAGCATGTGATAGGCTTAGGACCTACAAAGCAGGCTGATGTTTGAGTGGCAATGCTAACAAATGTGTGCTCAACCACCATGTTTTCTGCTTATAAGCTCCATGTTTTGAGACACTGTTCAAACTGCCCGGACGGACAAAGGAGAGTTGTTCCACTTCTCTGGTGCACGTGTTTAAACTGCGGCTACGTGGGAAGACAACCTTGTAGAGATCCATATTGAGAAGGAATGGAGGAAAAGTGGCATTAGATTAGCTTCCACACACTTCCACATGCTTCTGCAAAGAGGCATTGTTGGCACATGTTTAAAGCAGCAGCCGAGCACGAGTGACCCTCCTGGCTCGCATTAAAGGTATGTAAGGTACCAATGGGGCGGGGGCTGGGTTAGACGCGTGGACTGATCGCTTGAGGGGAGATGCTGACCGACTGGGTTACGACTGCTGACCCAATGACAGCATACAGTATGCGGAGAAACTAAACACGATTCACATAATATAAGGTTAGCAAACGAATACAGTCATATAAGTTGGATGATTGGCAGTATTTTTGACACTTGGGTGCGGAATAGACTAATAGGTTACGGGTGTGTTGCGCAGTACGATTGGGATCTATCTAACATCTGCCCTAGTTTATATATTATCTACTGAGTTGTTTATCATTTATTTATTTATTTTATCTATAAAGTTTTATATAGCGCGAACCCGACCCAAGAGGGTATCATGATTATTATCATTCTGATACCTATATTTTGTAGACAAATTATGGCATGATAAATAAGCATGTAACTCTTAAAATGCTGATGATTGTATATGCATACTGATTTGAGGGACACACTGGCTGGAATCTAGTTCACCTGCAGATAAGAGATTCTCTGACAGATTACTGACTTCTAAGGCTCCATGACCTACCAGTTATCTTTTTCTCAAACAAATGGCACTCTTCCTTTTTTATTAAACACAAAGAAGGGGAAAGGGCCGTTCCTGTTTAGACTCTACTACCCCTGGACCCCAAATAATAATAAATGTTCACACAAAGAGGGGTGTTTAGAGTACACAATTATCACAATTAAGACAAATTTCTCAATTTGGAAAAACTGCCCTCACTCACATACCGAAGTATGTGACATGCTTCATCATAGGGCCTGCTACAAACGCCCTGGTGTAGCCACATCCAGGGCGGAGCATTAGGGAGGGGGAAAAATAATAAATTCCACACTACTAGACGTACACCAAAAAATAATTCCAATACAAACAACACGTAACACAAAATGAGGTGAAAAGCTGTGTAGAACACCCTGTGGCTGAACTGATAGTGCGTGAGGGCAGTTTTTCCAAATTGAGAAATTTGTCTTAATTGTGATAATTGTGTACTCTATACACCCCTCTTTGTGGGAACACTCTTCCTTTTGTGACAAAGGGGATCTACCAGATGTGACTCCAGTAGTACTGGGGTGAACACCACACTCAGACAGTCAGACTATATGGTTGAAAATCCCTGGTGCAGTATCCACACAACAGCCTGCTAATGTGTACGTTTTAGCAGGCCTGATATATTTTCTGGTACAGGAAACCCACGTCACACGACGTTTCGGCCTTTCCAGTGACTGCAGCAAAACCTGTTACAAAAACTGCCTATCTGCGCTTGAGTTGTGCAGGCCCGGGCAACTAGTCCGACAGCTAGTCTTATACAGTCACTCACACAGCATCTGTCAATTGTGAAAGGTTGACCATTTCCCAGCAGGCCAGGGGTAGCAAAAGTGACTTCATGCCCCATGGTCTCCCGCATTCTGTGTAACACTCAGATTTCCACATTTTCACACACACACACACTTGCTTCTACAATCTAACACAGTCTCAGTCTCACGTGGTTTCACATACACCTCACAGCACAGTCACAATCCCATGGACACACACTCAGTCTTGCAATCGCCCTCTCAGTCTCACGTAAATTTATAGATTAACACTCGTAGGCGAAGATTTACTAAGATTTTGCAGCCTGATTGTGTCACAAAAGTGACGCAAATCGGCTCAAAATCTTTTTTTCCCTATTTACTTTCCAGCACGAAACTTGTTTAGCGCTGGAAATAACTGAAAAGTAATGCAAAGCAGCACATAGAGCTGTTTCTTATTACTTTGCAAAAACAACAATTGACGGACAGAATGCAGAACAATGTCATACATTCACCCCAGTACAGAGATCTGGGCCTAAATCTATTGTTTTTTTGCACTCCACACCACCCCAGTTCAGACATGGCCATATGCAAATCAGCCTTGACCCTGTGCCTCATGGGAACAGTCCAGCCCGAACTGCCAAGCCATGTCTTTCCTGGATCGGAATCAAGCATCCTAGGACCGGTTTCTGGCTATCAGCCGTCTTCAGCCAGGATAGCTTGACTCCAGTGGTGTGGAGAGCACGGGACTCACGTCTGAGCATACCCGTCCCACTGGGGGTGACAAATGCAAAACAACAGTTGATGGACAGAATGCCGAACAATGTCATACATTCACCCCAGTACAGAGATCTGGGCCTAAATCCATCGTTTTTTTGCTCACCACACGACCCCAATTCAGACATGGCCATATGCAAATCAACCTTGACCCTGGGCCTCATGGGAACAGTCCAGCCCGAACTGCCAAGCCATGTCTTCCTTGGATTTAGGCCCAGATCTCTGTACTGGGGTGAATGTATGACATTGTTCTGCATTCTGTCCATCAACTGTTGTTTTGCATTTGTCACCCCGAGTGGGACGGGTATGCTCATACGTGAGTCCCGTGCTCTCCACACCACTGGAGTCAAGCTATCCTGGCTGAAGACGGCTGATAGACAGAAACCGGGCCTAGGATGCTTGATTCCGGTCCAAGGAAGACATGGCTTGGCAGTTTGGGCTGGACTGTTCCCATGAGGCACAGGGTCAAGGTTGATTTGCATATGGCCATGTCTGAATTGGGGTGGTGTGGTGAGCAAAACAACGATGGATTTAGGCCCAGATCTCTGTACTGGGGTGAATGTATGACATTGTTCAGCATTCTGCCCATCAACTGTTGTTTTGCTCTTATTACTTTGCGCCATGCGGTGTACCAAGGGTGGAGCATGGGCGATCCCATGCCACCACCCAAGGTTTCTCACACTAAACCCAATTTACTAAATAAAGTAGATTAGGTTTAGCGTGAGAAAACTGCGCCCTCTTCAAGTTGGTGCACAGAAGGAGAAATGCTTTCGTTTCTCCTTCCTTTTCTGACTTTGCATGCATACAAAGTGGGGAAAACTTTGCATTGTGGCTGGGCATCATATTTTGTACAGGAAGGGTACTCATCCGGTACCAAACCTTTGCTAGACTAATGCACACACATTAGTGCTATGGAGCTAAGGTGTGCGCTTGGCGCACGGCAGCTGTGATCAGCACTGGCGCAAGGGAAAGGGTAGGAGAGATTTAATATTTGTGGACGTGGTCTAGCTTCAGGGGGATAATTCTCTATACCATCATACAAAGAACTAAAATACACACTAGGCAAAGTGAACTGCTGAATCACAACTTAATAAAATTAAAAGCACAATTGAATATAACAGTCAAACGATTTTTGTCATATTAAAAATGATCATAGGAATTTATTATTTACCTCCCAATTGGGTTACAATCTAAAATGTTATCACAAATTAAATTAAAAAAAACACCTAACGTGGTAATACAATGAAATGTCACAAACAAGTCAAAGGTTGAAAAACAGTCGACGCAGCGTTTCGGTGCTTTTTTCTCTTGACACCTTCTTCAGGACCTTAAAACATTTGACTCCATTATCTCTGTGTTTTAAAATTGATGCGTTTCAAATGGTTTCCACAAGTACTACGAGCTGCTCAGGTATTTCATTTATCCTTGAGCTCTCATTATAGAGATACTCTTCGAATCCCCATGAAGACGATAGCACGGAGGAGCAGGGAGGCCGTAATCTGAACACAAGATCTCTTCTTCCGCTCACAAGGAGAACAATTGGATAAAGTTCAAGAAGCATATAAACTATCATGAATATTGTTAACTAAAGACTCGGCCAAATTTATAACAGGTCTAAAGACTATAAGAAGTTTCTTTTCTCACCGACGGTGGCTCCTCCGTGCACTCAGAAGATCGTATCTCTATAATGAGAGCTCAAGGATAAATGAAATACCTGAGCAGCTCGTAGTACTTGTGGAAACCATTTGAAACGCATCAATTTTAAAACACAGAGATAATGGAGTCAAATGTTTTAAGGTCCTGAAGAAGGTGTCAAGAGAAAAAAAGCACCGAAACGCTGCGTCGACTGTTTTTCAACCTTTGACTTGTTTGTGACATTTCATTGTATTACCACGTTAGGTGTTTTTTTTTAATTTAATTTGTGATAACATTTTAGATTGTAACCCAATTGGGAGGTAAATAATAAATTCCTATGATCATTTTTAATATGACAAAAATCGTTTGACTGTTATATTCAATTGTGCTTTTAATTTTATTAAGTTGTGATTCAGCGGTTCACTTTGCCTAGTGTGTATTTTAGTTCTTTGTATGATGGTATAGAGAATTATCCCCCTGAAGCTAGACCACGTCCACAAATATTAAATCAGCCATTTCCAATCTGCTACTTTAATAGTCAGGGACGCTAAACTTTTTCTGCTGTCACGATCCCCCTCCCTGCCATGAATAACAGGGGAACCTTCTATTTGTTTTGAAGGGTAGGAGAGAGCCATATCACTGAAGATATGGCGCTCTCCTGCTCCCTCCCTGACGCGCAACGCAGCACAGGCTCGCGGGGGGCTGCACTGCATGAATTTTTTGTAAATCTCCCCCATACAGTCTCAGCGCCTCACATTCGCACACACTCATGCAGCCTCAGTTATTTTCACACCGTATCACACATTCCCACACTACACGGCCTCGCCACACGTCTAAATGTCCAGGTTTGCAGACCATGCATGCTTTTGAGTTGCCGTGTGGCTGCTTGACCGCTGCGCGTCTCCTGTTTGATGGACTCAATGTTATTTGTCAATAAGATTTGATAAGACTGTGGTGATCTCACCGAGTCCAGTGACCTCATCAGTGATGTCAATGAGGCAATCTGTTAATTAGGACCAGTGATACATATTAGGACCATTAAGTATTTATGACTCAGAAAATAATACATAGTGGATCAGCATTATAATTATGCTACTAGATAACTGGGACCGACTCTTGAGTTAAAACATTTTAGACCCTCAAGATTCACAAAATATTAGCGGTACACCTGGCTCTGCGATACATAATATCGGGATTTGTACTCTTTATATGTCATATCCAACACGAGAACGTTGGAATGATGTTTGAATTGATTACCCTTATTACAGAAAATGGGTTTCATTAGTTTTATCATGCCCCATCTAGTTCTGTCAAAGATTATCGCAATATCTATCTATATCATCATGTAGTGGATATAGCAATAAATTGATGTTTTACTTTTCCTTTATTATTATTTCGAATACTTGCGGATCTATGTAGCTGTCAGAATATCAACAAACCAATATAGGTTGTTACAGAGTGCTATCGGTGTTTTCCGCGTACTACGTGTGATAGTATGTGGTCTGTCTTTTCGCTCTATCACCCCGCCGTATTCCAGAGATGGGAAGTCCTTCTTTTGTATCTCCTTAGTATCTGATACAATAGTCCATTTTTGATCTTTACAAACAGAGTTAAGTATCGTCGCATTTTAGATGACGACATATCATACACAGCTGAGGCCGATGACTCCTAGAAACGTTTTATAAAAGCGTCGTTTGCCCATTACTCGAGGTATATCGGCTGTTTGGCGTTACTTCCAGAACCCCGCTTCTCGCCTCCGGACCTTATGAGCTCTTTACAATAACATAATTAGGTAAGAGCTATGCGACTTTATGTGCTCTATTACGCTATCTAGCAGAAATCTAGGTATGTGTTGGCCTTGTCCGACGGTAACAACTAACAATGCACCCTTGTCATAAATTATTAGGAACCTGAAAAAGAAGGAATTTCCCCACATCAGGAGGACTTTCCGATATAGACGGAATCTGCACGGCCATTAAGGTATGCTGATATTTCGCATCCTTCGAGTCTCCTTTATCATTATGGCGTTCTTTGAAAGGATAATCATTTTTGTCCCATTTTACTTTCTGTCTCCAGCTCGCAAATCATCAAGTAATCGGCAGTCCGGACGGCGGGAGGGCACCCTTTTTTAGATATATCAGGTATATGTCTTCACAGTTCATTTGTGGTTATTCATACATAGTGACCATGGATGTAGTTGAATATACCATATTGTCACTGAATAAGAATGTGACCTTAAGTACTAAGGGAACCTCGTACGCCGACATGTTAATATATCTCTTACCCTATAGACCCTGCTCTGTCCTGGGCATAAATTCCAGTACTACAAGTACTCATCAACTCTATATTAGAGCTCGACATCATACAAGGGTAATTATATATTTTTTTGCCATATATTAATCTTTTTTCAACATGTCAGGAACGGAACGTGATTGTAACAAGGGGAATCCCCGCTCTATGTCTAAATCTTGTTATGATATAGGAATCGGGAAAACGAGTGAAAATAAATAGTTATCCCTTCGTTTCATCATACACCTAAGGAAAGTGATGTCTGTGGAACGCACCGAACTAAATTTAATAGGTAAATGTTATAATTTTCAAAGTAGGCTTGAAGGGCATTCGCTAGACATCGGCCTAGTTTATCCATCATCATATTGGAGACCCTAATTATGATATGTTTTTCACAGTTCTGAGACCCGTTATTTAGAACACTACCGTGAAGAAAGAAATCGAGCCATTCAGCTCTGACCTTAATACATCACGACTTTATCTAACACGAACTGTAAGTATCAAAGACATGGAATTAGGTCCCCCAAAAATAGGCATTGGAGACCCTAAGTGTGATATGTTGTTCACAGTTTTGAGACCTGCTATTTAGAAAACTATCGTGAAGAAAGAAATCGAGCCATTCAAGCTCTGACCTTAATACATCACGACTTTCTCTAACCTGACCTGCAAGTATGAAAAACATGGAATTAGGTCCCCCTAAATTAGGCATTAAACCTAGTTATAGACATGCTTGAATTAATTGTTTTCTCCTTTTTTTATAGAACAATACTATCTTAATTTATGTTTGAATTCATTAAGATAAGCCTTGAGTTTTTCATCCATAATTAGTTAACGACTTCCCTATAGATAACAGGGTTTATTGATGAATCTATAAGAGAATTAGTCACCTGTGTCCTTCCTTCCCGGAGACACTCCCCAATGCCCCCTGTTCTCCTTCTTCTTCCCTTTTTTTCCCCTCCCTAGCTGTCCTGAGAATTGACCCTTTCTGGTTGGAAATATACAAGGAGTTGAAATGAATGTTGAAATTATTTTATTATTGAACTTGTTTTAATATAAGAGGTCTACATAAGGCTACTTGTCAATCAATTTTTTATCCTAAAATTGAATTGTTCTTTTTCTAATTCTTTTTCTCCTTTGTCTTTTATCTCTTATTTTTATAAATTAAATTTATAGAAAATACGTGGCCCCTCCAGAAGAAGGCGCTGGTCGCCGAAACGCGCGTCGAGAATTATCGTGCCACTTTTTATTTTATTTTTAAAAAGTTTTTTTATTGTAATCCAACTTTGTTTTGTTGTACCCATTTGCATTAATGTACTGTGATTAATTTATTTGTCCATAAACCCTTTTTTTGACATGTAATTGATGTTTTTAAATACAAATGTTAATAAAAATTAGAAACTGATCTGATTGGTAGCTTTTCCTCTTTTAATATTTCATTTAACAAGTTCAAAACATTGATTGCCTAAGTTGTTTTATGCCAATTGTTTACTAATCCCTGACCTAGGAATCATAATATCTATGTCTTCAGGGGGTCCTTGATAATTATACGTCATCAGGTTTGCAGACCATGCATGCTTTTGAGTTGCCGTGTGGCTGCTTGACCGCTGCGCGTCTCCTGTTTGATGGACTCAATGTTATTTGTCAATAAGATTTGATAAGATTGTGGTGATCTCACCGAGTCCAGTGACCTCATCAGTGATGTCAATGAGGCCTTGAGAAGTTGTGTTAGTCGCTGTCATCAGTATGCGTTAGCTCTCAGGGGCTCTGAACAGCATACAGAATCCCCAGTAGTGGTGCTAGAACAAGTTTCAAAGTGGGGGTGCTTGTATCAATTATACAAAACTAAATACATAGGGATTGCGAAAAATCCAAGCGTCACACAAAGAGCAAGTATAGCATGTTTTCACGCCCATAGTACAGGAGAGTGGTATGGGTATGGTACATAGCTGGTGGTGCATTTTGGCGCACACTGCCACTAATATATTACTAAAGCATGGTGGTAGCGCACTGTCATTTACAGATAGCCTATTTTCTATTAAAATTCACACTGACATGGAGATTTACTGAAAAAACTACATGGCGCACAAACAGTGCAGGGAAATCGGGTTCAACAAATATTTATCATTTGCACATCACCAAGTAAAGTGTCTTGATTTGTTTTTATCTTATTAAAATCTTATTTTGCATTACACTTCAGAATTACAAACAAAAGAGCTTAATTTGTGCTTTCCTAACTGCTGTTATATTTGACCTTTACCTTTGAAGGAATAGCAAATCGACAAGATAAAAATAAAATGTAAAGGAATCTTCATTGCTCATTTACCTTCTGAACTCCATCCAGCGGCGGCTCCTCCTCTAAGGCGTAGGAGTGTCGCCCCACTGCTTTATTTATTTGTTTGTGAGTTTTATATAAAGCAGTGCAAAGGAAAAAATGAAATGATAATAACAAAACGTTATTATCATTTTATTTTTAGTATTGCAGTTGCCTCCAGGTTAGGGCGGGCAAGGCTCCCCACGTCACAGGGAGGAGGCGTGGCTGCTGCTGCACGTAAAGTGCGCATGACTGTTTGGCCACCCGTCTCGGGCAGGGTCGGGGGTGCAAGTGTGAAGCACTGCTGCTTTTGCTACAGGAGAGCGATATTGCAGCAATGCTGCAAAACAGCCCCCCACTTCTGCAAATCCAGCCCCCACCCTTCCAGCCTACCGCGAAATTGCCCGATGCCCGCTACGGCTTGTCTTGCCCTGATCTGAACCGTAACCGGCCAAGACATTGACAGAAATATATAGCAGGACATGAGTTTCATTCTCTGTACCGAAATGTAACATCGTAATTTTTATATGGCGCTTTATCACACGTTTACCGTTTCATTGCACTGTAACCAACACCTGTTACCGTTATAATAACGTGTTTTTATATAGTTCTTCAAATCACACACCTCCACCTTTTGTGAGACAGTTGTGGAGTTTAATTATAAGGAATCCAAGAAATTCCGCTGGACTGTGGCATCTATCCAAGAAGCCAATCGGAATACATTAAAATAAACCATAATTCCATTTATTAGACCATTTGGTGCTCAGAACTTTAGAGTCTAAACAATAAGTGCCTCGGAGGAGCCTTTGTCTACAGCGGTGGTTCTCAAACTTTTTAGAACCACGACCCACTTTTTAGAATTAAAAACTTTTGCAACCCACCTAGCTTAAATGGACATAAGGCAAGCACTATGTGGTAGCGCATTGTCATTTACAAACAGGACGTTTTCCATTGAAACGGCCATTAATTCTGTTGTGAAAACTAGAAGTTTTTAGCACAAATTTTCGCAAAAGTTACAAAGCGCAAAATCCTTTATAACAAAGACCAAGATTATCAAAGCCTGGGGAACACATACCTAAGGGCTTCTTTCAGAACCACTAGTTTACTCCTCAGAAAGACTTGGAAAGGATTGGATTGTTAGCTCTGTTGAACAATTTCCTTTAATTCAGTTCGAAATGTCTGCAGCTTCAGGCTCCCCCAGACTTTAATGGGGAAGTGTAAGGGGATGGCAGTTTCAGAACCTTGGACAGCTCCCAGACTTTCCCTAATGCTGATATTATTTATCTGACCACTGAAATTATGCGATTCAGCAGCATGTTCCACATAATTGTTGAATTACTCCACTAGCCTCATTATCCTTCATCTGCTGCATGACTGGCAGATTTCGACAAAAAAATATTGTAGCTCAAATGTTATGGAAAGAAACAAGCATTCACAAAGCCAATAGGTCTCGCCTTCGGAATCTTTTGGCTTTCCTAATGGGTTTTAGCGATGCTGCACAGCATCCCTGATGCTGAGCCATATGGATAAAGCCACATTTTTAAAAACGATGATGCGCCTGGCTGTGTCATTTTATAGGTGCACATTTCACGCAAGTGCGCACCTGCAGAATACTGCGGGTGCTTTTTTCATCAATCTGAGTTGGATAGGTAAATAGAAAGAAAAAAGCAGGTGGCTGGAAAACAACATTAGGGCATGTGAGAATGTAAGCAACATGGGTGCGGCAGACGCCACATGAAGGATGGAGCGGTACAAAAGGGGGTGGTGATGGATCGCTTTGTCCGCCATAAGTGTGGCAGGGTATGCTCAGACGTGAGTCCCTTGCTCACTTTGCCACTGGATTCAAGCAAGCCTGGCTGAAGACGGCTGAAATGCCAGAAACCGGTCCTAGGAAGCTTGTTTCCGGTCCAGGGAAGGCATGGCTTGGCAGTTCGGGCTGGACTGTTCCCATGAGGCACAGGGTCAGACTGATTTGCATAAGGCCATGTCTGAACTGGGGTGGCAGAGTGGGCTAAAGAACGGTGGTGGATTAAACCCAGATCTGTTGACTGGGTGTGAGTGTTTGATTGGTTCAGATGCTCCGTCCATCACCACCCCCTTTTGTACCACATGAAGGATGGAGGGCGCAGGTGGGAATGGGCGAGAGAGAGAGGGCAATGTGGACCTGACGGTAAAAGCATACAGACAGGAAAGCAATGCTGTGTGGATGAAGCACGAGGGCAAGTGCATCACAGAGTGAGTGGGGTAGAAGCACACAGGCGAGAGAGAGCAACACAGAGCACTGTGGAGGGAGGAAGAAAAGCACACGAGGGAGACAGCTGGAAAACACATGCACTGTCATGGAGTGCTTACCCAAAAAGAAAAAAGTAGTGCCTGAAAAGCAGTGGAAGAACATAAGTAATGAGGCCATGCTGTAGTGGAGGGACTAACACCAGAAGAGGAAGATAAGTCCACACAAGCTAACGAATAAGAAGTAAGGAAATGAGAATGACAATAAAGCTAATTAATGCTAAGCAATGGGCAGCTGATAATACGTGTTTTCGCACACAGGCAGCTTGTGCCGTCTGGTAGGCGAGACCTTAAAAGGGGCATAAATACACGGCGCCACCAGAGGCAGACCCCTCGCAGAGGTAACTGGCCACCGTTCAGCTCTTGTGTGATGTATGGGGGTGTTAAACTGGAGCCAATGAGGAGAAACATTTACCCAGCCAGTAATTAGGGCGTGTTAAAGTGGCAAAATAATACTGCCAATTAATGAGTTGCTTTTCTTGCTGCTTAATGTAGTCAATCCTGCTATGCAACTTGGTCGTCCAATACCACGTAATTCTACTGCCCTGGTTGTAAGTGGGTGATGAAAATGTGTCCCTTAGTAGCAGGGGCCCCCTCCTTACAAATTAGTCGTTTCTGCCTCCTCCAGATTTTTTGCTGCTGTAACTCCGCCGCTGAGGGAGTAACAGAAAGTGAGGAGAAATAAGTTATTTCTTAATATTACCCTATTTGATCCTACTCACAGCTGAAGGATCTTTAAGCGGGACCAGTTCCATAGTTTAGGAGCTAGTTTAGGCGCTACGGTGCAAAAAGAACAGCTTTCTCACAGGCGCATGTTTAGCGCTGAAAGCTAAGGGATCTTTATGCGGGAACTGTTCCATAGTTTAGGAGCTAGTTTGGGCGCTATGGTGCAGAAGAAAGTTGATGGTGCGGCGCAGTTCTGACCCTGAGCGCCCTTTCGATTCCATTACTGGTCCAGCCCCGCCCTTGAGCGCCCTCTGCTGTTCAGAGCAGAGAATCAGGCGCAGCTCGGCCAATGCACCTCTTCCCCGGTGCTGCACTCCCTGTTCTTCCATTGGCGGGGCTGCCCCCACCTCGTTCACCTCCTTGAAATACACGCGCACCTGCGCCTCTCTCCTGATGCACCTCTCTCTTCCTCGGCTTCACCCCTCTTATGCCAGTACCGAAAGCCGCCACAGGCAGCTCCCTCAGTGTACCTCGGTCACTCGGAAAGGCATGGGTGGCAGCTACAGAAAAAGCAACCCAGGACAGAAAGGTTTTCTGTGTAAATGAAAGGGGGGGGGGGGGTGGATGGAGAGGAGGGAGGGCGGGAGGGTGGAGGGAGGGGTTAGAGGGAGCCGCTCTGCCCCGTCTCAGTCTGCACTGAACAGCCACCAAAGAAGGGCGGAGAGGATACAGCGGGCGGCTCAAGGAAGGACAGCAGCGGACTGGAGGGGAGCGCGGACGGACGACAGGGAGAGAGAAGGGACGGAAGAGGGAGCGAGAGCTGAAGGGGGGTCCAGAGTTGTTCCACAGGTGGAGCCCGCATATAGTTCTCGTATTGCGCCCGAAGCAGATCTTCGCAGCCTTCAGAACAGATCTTCATAGCGTTTAATAACGCCGTGCGAAGAACACCAGGATAGCGCCCAGAAGCCTCCATTCTCCATTTCCGCAAGGGGCAGATAATCATAGGTCCCGGAACCTCTAGTTCTGTATTTACGTCGGGTACAGATTTTTGTAGCGCTCAGATGCCTCATTATTACCGCAAGGACTAGATAATCATAGGCACTAGAACCTCAAGTTCTGTGTTTACGCCCGGAGCTCATTTTTGTAGCGCTCAGAAGTCACAAGTCTACCCTGACACCGCCACTCACTGCGTCCAGGAAGTGAGTTTATGGCCACCTCGGATTTCAAAAGTGCTAACGCCGGACTTTAGAGAGATGCCCACCAGAATGTCCTGAAGGAGGGGGCGTCCACCAACCCTGGCACCGACAGAATGGGGTTCTTCAGGGCTCAGATCCCGGGCCCCCTCGGAGGTCAGTGGACGTGGTCCCCCGGAGTGCAGTTCACACTGACGGCATGGATGGTACTGCTGGGCGTCTTACTGTCTGGTAAGCGCATCTCTCTCCACTGACAGCGGCCCGATTTCATTGCCTTCCGCTGGACTGCTTATGTGATGGCTTCCTTTGGGGTGTATTATTGAGTTTGGAGGCAGTGCTTAATTTGTGCCGGTGGTTGCAGGTGGTAGGTACTGGTATTCGCTTTTTTGGGCACCGGGACTTATTTTTCATGATCAGACTTTGACCCAGAGCAAGAGAGAGAGAGAGAGAGAGAGAGGGAAAGGGCAGCAAAAGATGGGATAACAGTGAGAAAGCAGGGATGAAAAAGAACCTGAAGAGCGAGACAATGATACTGAAGTGTAGGGTGGTGGAAGAAAGAGTCATACATTGGAATCAAGACGAGGCAGCCGTATTATTGGGCAATCCTGGCATTTGGCAGCGCTAGCGGCATGCTCCAAAGAAAAAACGTTTTATTTGCAAATTAAGAGCCTGATTTAGTATTTGGCGGCTGGCCTGTCCTCCGCCAGGGCAATAGAGCAAATTACTCCTTCGCCCTGACAGATACTGTAGCCCGCCAATTTTGAAATGGCCCAGCGGATATTCCAAGCATTGACAGGAACCGCCAAATTTAAATTGGGAGTGCAGATCATTATATTGGCGAGAAGTGAACTCCGTTGCTACAGAGTTCCCTCTCGGCCAACATCTCTGTTTGAGCATAAACTGTGTTGGGTTGGGCTGCATTATCTGCAGTGGATCTGTGAGGTTTGGGTTGACTGTATTTTGGGTTAGGGTGTATTTAGTTGTGCCGTGGCATGCATGTCAGGTTAGCAAATGTTGCATTTTGGTGGAGTAGATCCTATTTCGGTGAAGTGTGTCCTATTTGGTCGATGCGGATTAAGTTGAGATAGCAGGTTTTAGAGTCTGTTAAACTGGCAAGTGTTGTGTTAAATTGAGATTGGTTTGGTTGGGGTACTGGCCAGGCCTGGGTTGTAGCCGCTCATGGTGGGCTATGTTGGGTGGGGCAGTGGATGAGTTTCGACGTGCTGTGTTCGGTGAAGTTGGATTGGGTTGGTTAAATGTTCTTATCTTTTTGTGGTGAGGTGTGTGAATTGCATTTGTATTTTACATGTTTAATTTTCAATGCCTGAGGTAGTATTTCGAACAAGTACATGGGACACGTGGAGCGTCTGGAAATATAAAAGGATGCGGGAGGGGTGCATAGTGAGGTGATGCATTAGTCACATAGCAGCCGAGCAGTGAGCAACATGCACTTAATCAGAGTGAGTCCAGTCATCAGGGGCTTTGGTTGTCTCTCTGTTTATTGGACGGAGTAGTGTTTTCATGGTGGCGTGGTAGGGCCCCTTTAAAGGTGCAATAGGAGTGATATTTCTCTCACTGAAGTTTAAGGGCGATCGAATTTTGGGTCGCCAGCAGTAAAATGAGGCAAATCGCTTGTTGGTGTAAATGAATGTGGTGTTACTGAGGTGGTCTTGGGGTATGGGGGCCTGGTCAGAGAACTACAAGGAGAGGGTCCGTCATGGAGGTGGGTACGCAGTGACACACCATTCTTGGTGGCTGAAGGGAGTTAAGTGTGGAATTAAGGACTCTTTTGGGGGCCTAGGGAGTGATGGTGAGGTAGTCTGAGGACATTTCACGGGCTCTGGTTTTCTGGGCACTCGAACGTTAATCGGAGTCTTGGCCGAATTGAAAAGGGGAGAGGACCAGGTTTGAGTCTCGGCGTCCGCTCAATGTCATGTGATTCTGGGCAGATCACTTAATCTCCCTTTGCCTAGAAAATGAATTCGACCTTGTGTGATGTAACTTGTTCTCATGTAAAGCGCTCCAATACCCGAAGGTCGAGCTGGCGCTATAGAAAACTAAAAAAATAAAAAAATAAAAATAGGAGGGGGTGTTTGGAAGAGGCTGTGTAAAGCGCTCCAATATCCGACGGGCGAGTTGGCACTATAAGAAAACTGTAAAAAAAAGAAAAAAGAATAATAGGTGGCTGAGTTGTTCGGAACGGGGCAGTGCCTCGGTTCCCGAGATGAATGGCAGCGCTTCATTTCACGCTTGAAGACCCCCCCAGGTGGGAGCAGACGGAGAGGGAGGGGCGAATTGAACCTAGAGGGTCTTTGGCGCGGAGGAGGGACCGGCGCAGGTGTGCGCGAGGCAGCGCGTGGCCCTTCAGTGGTGCGCGTCGCGCGCGCAGAGTGTTCTCGAAGGGTCTAGAGCGCGTGCCGCGCGCCCTCTGCCGAGAGGCGCCGTGAGGGGAGAAGGGTAGAGGGCCATGGAGGGAGCCCTGGGATATCTCTGCGCGGTTCTCAGTCCACACTTTTTTATTGCACTAGTTTAGTACTGTCTTCTTTCAATTAAGAACTATGTATAACTTATTCACATAGATCTTTGTATACTGTATCTTGCCTTCTACTTATGATTTGTAAAGCGCTCTGATACTAGCAAGAGTCTTGTTCGCGCTATATAAACCTTCAAAAGAAATAAAAAGCCCCGTAAGCCCCAACCAAGCAAGGCGTGGAAGGCACACGCGCACCGACTGGGTGTGGGCAGCTGAGAGGAAGCGGAGGGTGAGAATGGAGGGCAGATGGGGACACTTGTGCAACAGGCCCCTGTGGAACGTTGGGGGGGGGGGGGGCAGGGTCCAGGGCCCGCCTCAGCACAGTACTCTGGCCAGGGAGCTCCCAATTGAGTCTGGAAGGGGTCCCTCCATGTACCTTGGGGGGAGGGGGTCAAGTTTCATTACGCCAGTGGATGGTGATAGTGGTTGGAGGAAGAGAAGCGCGAGCGGTGGGAGGGGGGGGGGGGGGGTCCGTGTCAGTGGAGTGCTCCTTACCATGACCCAGAGTCCTAAGGACTTCGTCATCTTATGCAGGACCCGCCACCGAGCCTCAAGGGCTGGCGAACTCTAGTTCATACTTAAGCAATACATAGTTGATTATGAGCCTTTCCGTCTGCAGCTGTGCAGAAACAACGCTCATAAATAACAAGGTTAAGGAATACCACGAAAGAGGGTCGTGGGCCAAAGGGTGGCACGTGCAGTGAAGTATACAGAGAAAGAGAGCACATTGAGGTACTTATCAGCAAGACCCCCCCGATAATTATCACTCAGCGCGAGGCTAATTATCGCCGGCTAATGCTGAATTTTATCGCTATCAGCAACGCTTATCTCAACAGCGATAAAATTCCAGGCACAAGCTGCCAAATGTGCGATTATCGAGCGATAATCGCACAACGTTTGGCGATAGCTTGATGATAGGGTAGAGCAGACTCAGCCATGATATCCACCTTCCATTGGATATCATGGCTAAGTCACACTGAAAGCAAGCGTAAGGAAAGTAGCGATAACCGCGGTTAGCGCTACTTTTCTTATCGCTATGCATGTTAGCGTGCAGCTTGATAATTGGAGAAATGTCGGTTAGCGACATTTCTCCAGTTATTTTGGGAAGGAACGCCTACTTTGCATCTCATTAGGGATGCAAAGCTGGGCGTTAAAGTAAATGGTGTTGAGGCATGTAAACACGCATTAGCGTGTCATGCTGATAGTGCGATAAAATTATCGCCGCTTTTCGTCCAAAAGAAATAGGGAGATAGGGGGTGAAAGAATAGAGGAAGGAAGGAAAGGAGACAGGAAAGATGGAAACATGTAAGGAAAGAACGGAAAAGGTGAAATCTCGGATATAAAGATGATAGAGTGAATAAAAGGGGAAGGGTGAATGATGGTAGCGTGAAAGGTGCAACAGGTGAAAGGGTGAATGATTGGAAGGACGGAAGTAGAAACCAATGGATGATGGGTGTATGGGGAAGGGTATGGTTGGATGGGGATTGGTGGGAGAATGGAAAGAAGGGAGCATGGACAGATGATTGAAAGAATAGATAGAAGGGTGAATTGATGGATGAATGGAGGAAGGGTGAAACGGTGAAAGGAAGTCTTCTAAGGTGGATTGGTCTTGCTTGCTTTATTTGTTTGGTGTGGTTTCTGGTATGTTTCAAATGTGGGCATTTTAATTTTCTGACTACTCCCTTGCCTTTCCTCAATCGCACAGGCTAACTAGCCATTGTTTGAGATACATAAAAAAAGATGATACTTCCAAAGGTTGTTGAGAAGAAGGTGTCTGGGTGGTAACTTCAAGGGTTGGAAGGGGAAGCAGATTTTAATTTTCAGAATGGAGTAAGCAGCGGTTTTGATGCATATACAGCGGTTTTGATGCATACACCCTATAAGTCAGAAAGTAGAGACACACTGAACAGGTGACATGTGGAAGTGCGACTAAGGAGAGCAATTAGGTTACCATTTGAGGGCTAAGGGTCAGTGGGATGACATATGGGGCTGGCCCAGTGAAGATTGGGGGATGGAAAGAAAATGTAAAATTCTGGGACAAGCTTAGGCTGCAGTTGGACTTAAGGGGTTAGAGAGATATTTGTTGTCGTATGTACATTGCGCTGGGTTTTTATAAAATTTAGGCTGTATTGGGTTTTGTTATGTTGTGCTGATTAGTGGCATGGTTTGGGGCCTTGCTGTGCCCAGTGGCTATATATTGTCCTCAGGAGCGGTGTGGTTTGAGTTTAGTTGTGTTTGTTTTTTATGCTATACTTTGCTGAGTTGAGTCATAGATCCACATTTTCAAAAGTTGGGCACTTGTGCGACACAATGCAATATAGTGCTGCACATGCAGGTTTTAAAATGGTAAGTAAATTGACGCTACCTTTCGAATTGCATTGTGCAAGCACTCATGCAAATCTTTAGTATATGTGGGCCATGGTGCGCTGTGCATGTTAGTGAGTTAGTTTGATCTGTGGCCTTTGCTGAGTTGTTTTGAGTTAAGGTTGAAGTCTCTTATAACTGATGTGTTAGGGTTAGAGTGGTGTGCTGGTTTTGACAATGGTTTTTGTGTTATGTTGGCTGCACTTGGTTGTTTTAATTTTGGCAAACTGTGTTATGTTAGGATGCATTCTGTTTGGTTGTATCTCGCAGTGTTAAATTATATTGAACTGTGTTGTGGGTTGCTTAAATGTGTTGAGCTGCAGTGGGTTTGTTTGTGCTGTGTTGTATTGAGGTAGGTGGTATTGTGTTGGGTTGTTGTAAGTGTCCTTATGAAAATCCAGGGGTTAAACTACAGTAGGTTGTGCTTAGTTAAAGATATATTGTGCCAGATTGAGTTGTCCTGACATGTTTGTGTTGAGCTGTGATAGTTTAAGTTCTTATGTGCTGTTTAAGAGTGGGTTGGTTTGTTGTGCTTAGTTGCATTATGTTTGGTTGTGTTGTATTAGGATCTGTGTTCATAGGTCTTGTTACACCTTGCTTTGTTGATCTAAATTGTGATGACACATGCTGTTCTGCACTTTTTTTTTTCAGACTTTGTTGAGTTTCGATCAAATATATCATGCTGATTGCATTTGGGTGGTGTTTGATTGTTTTTAATTGTTATTTATACAGATGCAGCATGATCCTTAGATACAAAAAATAGCCCTTTACATGAACGCAAAGCAAATCAAATGTGCAAATAATACAAAACCATCCAGTCCTTCCAATAACCCCTCCCAAGGTTCCACAAAGTATTAAAATCAATGCAAAATTCATGTCTACTCCTCTCACTTTTTCCAGACTTTAGCTATTTTTTGCATAGACCTATACGTCTTCCATATAGTATTTCATATATATGCAATCTAATAATCTTATTAATCCACTGGAATATAGAGGGACTGTATCAGATTTCCAGTTTGCTAATATTAATGATCTGGCCACCAACATGGAGAGAAATATTAGCTGACGCTGACTAATGGATATATCTATTGAGGGGACCAGTATCCCAAACAATGCTTCATATGCGTCTCAAGAAATATTAAGCTTAAGGTTTGCACTCATTTCTGCAAATTTGTCTCGCCAGAACCCCATAACATGACTGCAGGCCCAGATGGGGTGCCCTTTGATCTTTTTAAGAGAAACCCTAACTTGTGGGCACCACTACTAAATGAATATGTTTAAAGCAGCCATTATTGGTCCACTGCCTGGGTCATTGAAAGAGGCGATTGTAGTTCCTGTTTTTAAAAATGGTGATAGAAGTGATCCTGTGTGTTACAGACCCATATGATTGATCGAAGCAACAGCAAAGGTATTGTGCAGGGTCCATCTTGCATGTTTAGAAGAGTGGACATATATTAAAGGGGTCTTGTCGAACACACAATAGGGTTTTAGAAGGGGTCTGGGCACGACTGAACAATGTCTCAATTTGTCCCTAATTGTCAGTAAGCATTTGAGGTCCATAAAGAGCTCTATGCATTTGGCCTTCAGGGACTTATCTTGTGCTTTTGATACTGTCAGTTGGGACAAATTATGGGTCATGATGGAAGACATGGGTGTCGAAAAAGCACTAGTAACCCATCTTCGTAGGCTTCATACGAATACTTCAGTTACCATAAGGTACTGTATTAAAGAGAAAAAACACACCCAATCATCTCCACGGAGGGGGTTCGCCAAGGATGTAATTTAGCCCAGTTTTTATTTTTAATTTATACAAATGGGCTGGAGGCCTTTTTATTAAAAAGGGAGCTTGATTTCCCCAGCATTGGTAATAAATTTGTCCCCCTGATTTCATACGCAGATGATACAGTGTTATTGGCAAGGACACCTATGAGTCTGCAGGAATCTCTTGATTCTTTAAAATGTTTTTATGACATCTCTTGATTTAAAAGTAAATTTTACTAAATCTTATATTATGGTATGTGGCCCAAAGACCAGAAAAACGAAAACTTTCATTGTCCAGGGATAGGAGATAGAAACATTTAGTAATTTTTCATACCTGGGCAACTTATTTAATAATCAAATGAAATGGGAACCCCTCTTGACAATTAGAGCATAGCTGACAGGCAGGGTTGTGTTTTTTTTCGGTTCACTTGTAAGCTGGGGCAAAAATCAGTAAAATATTGATTAACTCTTTATAGAGCTAAATGCCTTCCTATCGCTACATATGGGGCCGGGGTTTGGGGATATAATAGAAGCCAACAGCTCCAACTAGTAGATAATACATCTATCAAAAGATTACTGATGATACCAAAAAGGGCCCCTACATCACTCTGCCATGTTGAACTGGGACAAGAGTTTATAGAGGACCGTATTGGCTGTGCCCCATTGTATTTATGGGCTAAGATCTGGCTCTTGGAGGACTCAGAGTTCTGAAGAGATGTTATTAAGGACTGCCTTAATACGCATAATGCTGTAAAGAACCCCTGGCTCCACTTCTTGAGGGACAAGGTACTAGAGATAGGTCTAGGATACTTTTTTGAATACCCTGAAAGAATGTCTCCAAATGCTAAGGCCATTATCAAACAGGCGTTCCTTAATTGGGTCAACATGCGCAATTGTCATCACCGAGGTTACTCAGGAGTTTCTCACTTGCTTTCCGCCCCTCCACAATTTAATCTAACTTTCTCCTCAAATTCCCAGATCAGATTTTACCATACCAGGCTTCGGCTATGCACTATTCACTTTTTGTTAGCGTTCACTTGTCAAGGAGGATGGACGGACAAGCTTACACCTTGCCGTGTGATATTTCTTCTAGGCAAAGTACAATACACTTTCTTTTATTTTTCACTTTATATAAGTCAGTGAGAACTAGATTTCTGCTTCCTTTATTGAGAAATGTTCTTCCATGTTCATATAACAATGGTTTTAATTATTTTTACTCATTGGCCTCTACTGACAACTTTATCGCGGTAGCACACTTTATAAGGGGCTCTATTGTGATCAGAAAGCGATGAGTGAAAGTTGCATAAGATTGGCAGGGAATGATATTGTTAATTTTGCTGTCTTTTATAAGGGGGAATTATGTTGTTTTTAATTTTTCTTTGCTGATGTTTTGTGAGTTCTAAAATCATTTATTTTATACTGTGAAATGTTTGTGGTTCTTTGAACCGAAATAAAGTTATTCTTGACTTGACATGACTTGATTTGACTGCAGGTGAATATAATATGGAGATAGTCCCCATTCCTATTGTTACATCTAAAACATTTAGGCTGAACCCCAGGGTAAAGTTTATGCATATTAGCTGGATTGGGATACAATATCCATTTAATAAAAAAAGAAATTCTTCTTAAATTTGTAGCTCACACTGCCTTAGCGCAGATACGATAAAACAATTTAAACTGCAAACAATCCAGCTTACACCCTGTTGAAAATTGTATTCGCTGTAAAATCTCTGATATAAACATCTCTTTACCTTTAGACTGCAGCAATCTGTTCCACTTTCCTCATGCCCATTAATTTAGACACAAATTAGGCTGTACTGAGGGGTTCTGTAAAAGTTCCCACCCTTATCATAAAGTCCGCAAAAAATGTCTTGATTTGAAGGAAAAAAATAATAATGAGTCACCTAGAGCAGGATTCAAGTTAACCAGTCGCTGCCATTGCGAGAATTCATTATTATGAAAACAATCTTGAGTCCTCCGAAACCCCAGCCTACCCCACCTATTGCACATATGAGTAGATAAGCACTGACCCACAAGCCTACAATCTGCTACTTTCGACTGGGGTTAAAGCCTAGGAATTTCCAATTTTTCCCAAATCCAAATGAACCATTCTACAATAACACATGGTGTCTTATATCTTGACTTCTTTGGAAGCTTTGAGATTTGTAAAAAAAAAAAAAGGAGATAAACCAATTTTATATGGTTTCACCATTTGTTCTAAATAAAAATGAGTGTCGCTAGGAATATTGAAATTTGACCTCACAAGCCAATTGAGAAATGATGCCTGATAATAACACTTCACATTGGTCAGTTCTAACCCTCTGTCCTCAAGATCCATCTGGATAGCATCAATTTTTAATCTGGGTTTTTTACCCTGTAAAATAAAAATTTTAATAGCAGTATCTATCAATATAAAAACTAACTGTGGAATTTTAGTCAAAATGTTTGCAAGCACAAATAATAACAACAGGAATACACAAATTGTTATCAGGCTACTCGTCCCATAATTTCATGGAAACATTCTACCATTGACTTAAAATCATATGAATCTTATCTAAGGTGGATTTAAAATTTAGCTCAAACAAATCCTCTATATTAGTGGTTACAAATATCCCTAGGTATCTTACAAGCGTACCAGATGAGTACATAGTGGGAGGTAGTATATCCACAGTGCAGTTAAAAGAAGAGATTCTGATTTAGAATGATTTGCCTTGTACCCTCCCAATTTAGAAAACTCTCCTATTTTTACGACTGCATTTACTACATTAGTTTTATCCGCAGTTAGGTAAAGCACCATATCATCTGTGAATAGCTTTAATTTTGATGCCGCAGGAATCGGAGCATTAATATTGGGGTCCTGACTGATGGCGCAGGCCGGTAGTTCAATAAACGTTGAAAACAAAATTGTTGAAAGGGCACAACCCTGAAGAGTCTCACAACTTATAGTGATATTTCCTGTTGTTTTGTCATTTATAATTATACTCTCTGTTGCTCCGTCATATACGTTATTTACCACTGAAATGAACACAGCTGGAAAAGCAAATCTATCTAAAACTGTAAACAAAACATTCCTCTGGACGCGATCAAATGCTTTTCCTGCGTCCAGAATTATAATAGCTGCCTTGATGTTCTGAGCTGAAAAATAATCTATTGCCTGAATTAGATAGTGTGTATTGTCTGCCATCCGTGTCCCCAAAATAAAGCCATTTTGATCCCTATCAATCATTGTGGGTACTACCAGGGCTGTACGATTTACTAAAATCTTTGTAAAAAGTTAATAATCATGGTTTAAGAGACTGATTGGTCGATAAGAATTCACATTTAGCTCAGGCTTACCCTTCTTTGAGAAGCCAACAATAACTGCTTCGTGGCCGAAATTGGAATAGCTTCACTTGCCAAAATGTTATTAAATGATCTAACAAAAAATTGATTACCCTGGGGAGCTAATACTTTATATATTTCGACAGGGATCCCATCATTACCACAGGCCTTCGCATTCTCAGCTAGATTTCTTGCCTGCGTTACCTCTTTTAGAGTGATGGGATTAAGCAATGCTTCCCCTTGCTCCCGTACCAAAGTCAGTATGTTGAAGTTTTCTAACTAGTTACTTATTGCTTGGGACGATTTACCATATGAGTCTGAGTAAATGTATTTATAGTGACACAAAAACACCTCTGCTATCCATTGTGACTGGGTTATAATCCTGTCTTGAATTGGGCCCATGAATCTTTTTAATGCAATTAGCATTTGACCTGCACTTAACTGACCATGCTAAATATCTCCCAATATGTTCATTTTCTTCGAACCTTTGTTGTAAAATTGTGTTCTGATTTAGAAACTCCTTTGACAGGAAATAATCCTTTAGCTTATTTCCAGCCTGAGCAACAGCTTACTTAGTTTGATTTGAAGGGGCAGCTACAAAATCTGCTGTTACCTAATTGAAGTTTGTTTGTAGTTGTTTAAAGCCTATCCTTCTCAACCTGTTTTTGCCCTATCAAAAAAGTAGTTACTTCACCCCGAGAGAATGCTTTTAAAGCCTTCCAAACAGAAAATTCCAAGTCCATATCCACATTCTGCTCTAAGAACAGTGTCAATGCTTGTCACATTTGATTAACCGACTAATCATTGGCTAAAAGGGATTTATCAAAAATTCATCTTTGGTTTTCTTGTCCCTGATCCGGCATTATGAAGTTCGGTTAGTACCGAATGAACTCAAAAAAAGGGTTAGATATTATGTCTGACTGAGTTCTGCAAAGCGTATGCGAGTTAAAAAAAAAATACGATATTCGAATTAAACTTTTTTGAATTACATGTATAAAGCCTCTCTTTAGGGTGTATGCTACGCCATGGAACTATCAAGGCAAATTCATTAATCAGGTGGCATAAAGACTTAACTGATGTTTGTTTATTCAGTGCTCTATTGAGGCGAGATGAGTCCAATGTGATATCAGAAACAATGTTAAAATTGCCCTCTATAATAAGGATACACGGTTCACGTTTTGCCATATCGTATGGGTATGCAAAGCCCCTAGTGAATCTTCTATTGGACCATTATAGAGCACCAGATTAATCAGTTGATTTGCCACCTTAATCTTTATCCATAGCAAATGCATACCTGGATCTCTGTAAACCGTAACTATTTCCCATGGCAGATCTCTGGTAATTACAATTGCAACCCTCTTAATAGCAGTGTTTGAAGATGCAATAGACCTCATGTTGAATGAACCCTGAGTTATTAGATAAAATAGCTTGGTTTTTTAAATGTGTCTATTGAAAAAAATATAGATTTGCCTGAGGCGCTTTGAACCAAGCCAGCATAGCTTTTGCCTTATATTTATTATTAAGTCTGTTGGCATAGCAAGGTTATAATTCTCACATGTCTATCTGCCATGTTTTATCAGTGACCCAATCTAAAACTCGTGTCTTTGCTTTGCACTCACATTTTCTGATTGTTTTTAATTGTGGAATGTAGTGGTGCTCTGAATTGTAATTGTATGTATTGATTTGTTTTGGACTTTGTTGACTTGTGATGGATTTGGGATGTTCTGGGCTGTGTTGTGTTATGTTGCATTGAGTTGGTTCGGCTGTGATATCTTGCATTGTGTTGAGTGCATTTGGGCTATATTGGGTTATAGTGGTTCATTGCAGTTTGTGTTGAGGTATGTTGGGCTATGTTGATTTGTTTTGGGGGTGTCGTGTTGTGGTCTGTATTGAGTTAACTGAGATTGTGCTGAGTCATGTAAGATTGGATAGTAGCAGGGTAGGGTTGGTTGGTTTCAGATAAGTACTGCTGGACTGTATTTTGTTCCGATAGGCTTTGTTGTGTTTGGAGTGTGGTGGAGTGGGTTGTTGTAAGCAATGCTGCTTAGGGTGAGATGTGTTGGGCTGTATGGTGGTAGTTTACATTACAATAAGTTGTAGTTTGTGTTGAGTTTTGTGTTTGGCTGTCTTGTGTTGGTGGGCTCTCAAATAGTGCTATCTGCCTGTTTTGGCCTCTCGAGGATTCTTTTGGTGTGGATACAGACACTGAGCGTTGTGCAGTCTGCTTTCTTTGTGCCCCAGTCTACATTATGGTTTCATGACCTATGGGAAGCTCACGTGGTGAATTACTCTCTAGGCCAGAACCCTTAGGATTTATCAGCCTCACTGATGTTCCAAATCTGAAACCTTGTACCAGTGTAAAAAGAGCCTTTTAGTCATCATGTGTGTCCTGAATAGAGGTTGTGTCCTGGTCCAGTGACAGACATGGGCAGGGTGCACGGCGGCTTAGACATTAACTCCATTCTTCTGTACATTGAGTGGTGCAGAGTAAACAGCAGCTCACAGGTGCTCGTCCACCTGGAGGGAAGCTGGCAGTGTAGCTGCTAACGGAACACCGCCATGGGTGTCAACCGTAGGGGGTGGGAGTAGGCTTGGTGCTGGTCCAAACTACTGTGCACCCTCCTTGCTTGAAGAAGTTGTCCACATAGATAAGCCCAGTGGCCAACCAGACCAATGGAGCACTTATGTTCTTGAGCATCCTAGAAAAATGGGTGGGGGCTCTTAAGATGAAGCTCTTTTGGAGGAGAGACTTGCTTTGAGGGAGGGACTTTATATTCAGTGTTTTGCCACAGATACATGCTTGCGGCTGTTGGCACTGTTATATGTGGCTTGTTCTTGTCTGCTGTCCATCTGAAGAAGGGGTTATGAGACCTCGGTTTTATGCTACAGGAGTCTTTTTGAAGAAGGTGTGCTGGAATAGGTGCAGAGCAATCCTTCATTGAGCCTCTAAACAAACAAAGAGTCTTCTATGTTTTCCCATCCCATGGGTCACTCCTAAAGATAGGGTGCTGACATTTTATAGGAGATCCCTCTTCCGGGGATCTCCACCAAAGGCTTGCTGACATAATACGTGGTTTATTCCAATGTCAATTGAACAAGAGCCCTGACACCTGGATAGAAGCAGGAGGTGCCGATAGCTGTTCAGCTAGAGCTCAGGTACTCGTGTGTCGCCAGATGTGTGTTCATCGGTGTGCAGGGTGCGTGAGAGGAGGCACATGCATAGCTTCCACTGCAGACTGGATAGTCTTGTAGGGCTGGTCATCAGTTTCTGAAGTTGAGGCAGGTGAGGGTGATGTGGATGGGTTTTAACCAACCTATATTTCTTGTGAAGTACTGAAGGTGACTGGGTGGTTGAACCAGATGGATGTGGTCGGTCAATACTAAGGTGTGTGTTGTTTGCCATGGGGGACTTTTTTGGTCCTAAAGACATTTTGGGGTATATTTACAAGGGGATAGTGCCACCAGACCATCACTTTTAGCAACATTGTGGTGGCACTATGTCCTTCTCTATATTTACAAAGTGGCACTAAGCTACTTTGAGTGGCTTCAAGCTGCCTTGTAAATACGGCCCCTTTACACGCATCACTGTGTGTGAAAGGAGCATGCAGTGGGTGTTGCTATGGGTGTTCCACAGCAACACCCATTGCATTTTGGTGTGGTCCCAGATTTACAAGGATGTATAAATATAAGGCAGCACCAGAAACAAACGCTAATGCAATAGCAGGCATTTGAATGGCGCAATAAGGAGAAATACTTTTATTTTTCCTCGTTTTTGCTTTTTCTATGTGTGCTGCATTCTGCAGCACACATAGACATAGTAAAACACCATTAATGATTGTTTGTGTGCAGGAAGGTATACCTCCCTGCACATAATCATCAAAATATGATGATTTGCTACTTCTATGTTTGCTGCACAATATAGCACACATAGGAGTTACAAATCGCCATTAGTGATTGTTTATGTACCGGAAGGGACACCCTCCTGCACATAAACAATTGTTCCCTGCAACACAGGCACCCTTGCACTACGGTGCAAGAGTGCCTATATCAGTGAAAGGGTGCATGCATTGGCGGTAGGCAGCTAATTATAGTGCCAGTGCTAGGGAAAACACAGGGGTGTGCAATATTGTTGTAAATACGACACATTTTGGAAATGTTGGAGCTCGGCTTGTAAATAGGCCCCTCCATTTGATGTTGTTCCTTCCCATCCCTTCCAACAGGGTGTTTTGGATTCTGCCGTGGACTGATCCCGGGGACACAGAAATTGGGGTGAACCTAGATGTTGGTGTTGGAGTAGAAGGGGAACCTGAACTTTACAAGAAGGCACAGTAGGGGTGCATAATAATGTTAGACTTGACAGAACAATGTGGGGGTCAAATTTGACTTCTTGCCCTTGGGACACTCATGATTTTATATAATTACTCAGTTGGTAGCGATCTCAGAACGCTCAACAGATGCGTTGGCAGCTGCACTGGTATACAGATGGCATAGTAAAGTCGGAAGGTGGTGTGATTTCAGGCCTACCATTGGAGGACAGCTGTTGCAATTGGTATCAGCCGCCTGGAGTTGCACCTGAACAGATGGCTGGGTAGATTCAGGTAGAATCAGACGTTCTGTGAAACCGCATGAGAGAAGGCGTAAGGTGGTAAAACCTCCGTGAAGAGGGCTGTGAGTGTCAGTGAACAGATTCACGGGGTGGCGGAAGATGTTGGGCTGGTCTTAGGCATCAGACCAGGCAGCAATGAGCAGTGGTGACAACATTCAAGCTGTAACTGTGTACCAGAAGGATTCTTTATTTCTTTATTTATTTGAGGTTTCCTGTAGCATGGGCATTGTCACATGAGATTATGAAACATACGGTGCTTCGTTTGAGCCGGTGGTTGCAGGTGGGTCCGGCTGGTACTTATTTAGTGAGACACTGCTGTGTTACAATATTGAAAACACACAGTCACTATCCATGAATAATAGATGTGAACATTTTTATAATTTGGATGAGTGAGCCTGTGCACTGTCAGTGCACAGGGCCAAAGAGGGCGTGAACGAGCTGAAATAAGATCATAAATTCAAACCTGTTCATAACAAGGGCCCCAAAAGAGGTTTGGACCCGGGCCCCCAACATTCTTAAGCTGTCCCTACCTCTAAAAGTGAAATAATGAGACCGGAAGTATCTGGTGGTGGATGAAAGAGGCATGAGATGGAAACTATGTAGCCTTGGTATTTGCCACCCCCAACATTCGATAGTGCCAGTCACTGTAGTCTGAGCAAACGTTTTAGCCCTGGCACTTATGTTTTGCCAAATTAAGCGCTGAAACATACAAATATATATATTTCATTACATGCACAAATTGTAAAATACATTTTGTAGTGTTGGTCTAGAGAAGATAATGTCAAAGAAGACATGCTTAAAAAAGAGCACATTCTTAAATGATTAACTTATATATATAGATATATATATATATGGCATAACATTTCTTAGGAGAAGAAATCAGAGGTCAGAGGGGGTGACAGGGTTCACAGCATGCTTTATTCACTCGATCCCAACGGCAGCGAATGCATTTCGGCCATGACAGCCTTCCTCAGCGCTTATGCCCTCGAACGAGTCCTGCACCAATTAACTCCGCCCTGTTTAAAACACTGGCTCACAACGTAGACTCCTCCCCTTAATGCACTAGGCACACCTATGGAAGTTCGTGGTGTATTGAAGAACTCCATCTCCCAAACTGCACTGTAGCGGCAAGACTTGGTGTGTAACATAGGGGGTGAGTGAAGACAATAGGTCCGTGCTAGCCTCCAGGTGGGTGGTGTAGGGAACCTCTGGATCACGCAAAGTCCACAGCCGCTGCCCTGAGTCCCCTCACGCCACTGCTGCCAGATCGCACAGTCCCGCGATTGAGCAGGGGCTGCCAAATGGAGACAATATGCCCTATCGAGATGAAATATCTCAGTCCGCCCATGCCGGTTTGTGGATTCTGGCGATCTCCGGATTAATCGATACCTCGACTTCCAAGAGCTGCAAGCAGCCGGGTGCCAGTGTAAATCCGTGATACTTGATGCAGCGGGACCTTCTGTACTGCGCCCCTGGCCGGCACAGAAAATATGGCATAACATTTCTTAGGAGAAGAAATCAGAGGTCGGAGGGGGTGACAGGGTTCACAGCATGCTTTATTCACTCGATCCCAACGGCAGCGAATGCATTTCGGACATGACAGCCTTCCTCAGCGCTTATGCCCTCGAGTCCTGCACCAATGAACTCCGCCCTGTTTAAAATACTGTATATATATATATAGTCCAAAATGTAGATTCGATTCAAAGAATTCTAGCTGTAGTTGAGAAAAATAGGGTTTCGCGATAAATATATAAGGAAAGGTGCTGGCACGGTTAAGCTGCTCAGTTGCATTGAGAGCAAGTATTTTGCTTATACCGAGAATACTGGAAAGAAAATTCAGATAAGGGGATGTTGGGATTTCAAAGTGTGTTTGTAGTACATTGCGTAAACAGCATGATAGAAGAGATTTTACATGAGCAGGCGCAAACTGAGAATGTGGTATGTTAAGCAGTCAGAAGCGAACCTGAGGAGAGTGCCTTTACACCATTGCATATCTCAAGGAATTCTCCACCTTGAGTCGGATATGTGAGGGGATATTCCAGTCAGGAAGGTGGTACATGGAGGGACTCCCCTTCAAACAGTTTAAATCTGCTTAGATGGATAGTAAGTGGTTGATCTCAGATGCCTGGGTGTTTGACAACTCTGTTAGACTATGAATGCGGCTACGAAGGTCATTTGGGGGGAAGTATATGAATGATTTTATCTATTTAAAAGTGAGCCCTGAGGTACTCAGGGTGATTTGAACTCGTAACTTTCAGTGCCATGTGGGGGGCTTTGTGATATATGGTGGACAAGCAGATTGTCCAGGTGGACAAATGCGGTCAAGATCTTCTTGTTCATATTAGCCAGATGCATGTGTATTATGTCACAGTTGTGTATTGCACTGTACTGTCATTTAATCTATATAGTGCTTATTACACCTGATCAGGGCCGGACAGGGAACCAAAACCAGCCCTGGGAAAGTGCTTGGCCACCCCGCCCGGGGTTGTGGGTGCGGCCGATCTGTTTGCAAAAGCCCGGTTTCGGCAATTTCGTTACAGCGGCCGATATTGCAGCTATGCTGCAAAAACGGTCCAGTAACAAATCGGATCACTGGGGAAATGCCCGGTGCCCTCTACGGCCAGTCCGGCCCTGCACCTGATGAGGCATTGAAACGCTTTATGGGTTGCTGCATGATATTCTGGAAACCCAAGGTTAGTGGTGAATCCTATGGTTATTGGTTATTGCTCCAATGGCATAACAAAACTTGAGGGGGGGCCCCTGCAAAGTACAGGGAGGGGCCCCCTCGGGACGCAGTCAAGAGCTATCTGGCCAGGGTACTGTGTTGGAGGAACCACCTGAAGCTCGTCCCCACCGCACCGCTGGTGCTGCGGGGGCCCTATGTTACGCCACTGTATTGCTCACTATTGTTAGTAATTGGGATTAGTGTTGTGCTCTCAATAAAACTACTCTATGCACTTACTCCATTTTCTTTGTGGTAGTTTAAGTTAATAAAAGTTAGGTGTAATCATTAGTGTGAATTCATGCAAATGATTGGAAGGATGAATACATAGGCTAGAGGAGTTTAGTTGTTGTTAGATTACAGGGATATGGTGTCTGAGAAGGAGATGTTGTGATCTATGGGATGAGGTTTGGGCAGTGTGTAGAAATACGATAATAGAGAGTAAGGCAGTCCGGCAAGCAGCAGAAAAGGCTACACTAGGAGAGATTAGACTGTGTAAGGGGAGGGGGGATTCAGTAGCATGGAGGAGAGGGAAGAACCAACAGCTTAAAGTTAGTGTCAATTTTTCATGTAGGGATTTGGAATATAGTGGGAGGAGACTGTTGGAGATAGCATGAAAGATGAGGATGTAAAAACTTCAGAAAAGGGATTGATGGTTGTCACATATGGGCTGGTGCACATGTAGGCAGTACTTATTTTGCTAATTAATTGTTTCTGGTGGCCAGAATTGCCCTCAGTAGCATGTATCTAGTGCTGCCGAATGTCAGACTTTCGGAGTACCAAGGCTGTCCAGCCTTCATTCCACTCCATGTCTCTTTCTTCCACCAACGTACACTTCCTGTCTCTTAATGCTCATGAATACCAAAACTGTCTAGTCTTTACTCCACCTTATGCCTCTTTCTTCCACCACCCTACATAACCAGCCTCCTTCTTGCAGGTTTTTTCTTCCCTTTGTTGCTGTTTTACCACCATTCTCTTCTTCCATCTCTCACCCCCCTTTGTGAGCTGTTTCTCTTTCTCTTGCTCTGGGTCAAAGTCTGATACTGAAAAATAAATCCTGGATCACCAAAAGTGAGTGCTGCACCTGCATCCACCCGCTCTAATAAAGCATTGGTTGTAGTATCCTTGGTGTATCTTTTGGATGTCTACAGTACTGAAATGTTATGTTTTGATAGATTGCATTAATAGCAAAGATTATTCCCATTCTTTATACTTTATATTTAGCTCTTTCTAATGTGAAGTGCTGTATTATGTGGTAAGTCCAGAGAGCTTGCCCTGTGAAATTTGTAGTGATCATTTCGTCATGTACTTGGCTTCTTCAGGCGACGTGTCCCTGATTTGGTGCTGATATGGTTCTCCTTAATCTTAGAGGGTACTGCAGGGGCATCTCTCTGTAGCCAGAGGTAAAAAACACCAAGTGCTTTGCGCCCCTAGCTCACAACTCCAAACCATTAGTAACATAAACTCTCATTACAAGTGACCCATTAATTCCGAAAATCTCGGAAATGTGAGTTACCAGGACAATCGGAGTTATGAGTTCTTCTGAAATACAGCCAACCGGCATTATTTCCCTTGCGGCTTTTAGCTGTTCGAAACAGCCGAATACTCATGGGTAAACCGCAGGGAGGAATGGGGGGAAACTAGTTGAAATGGATCCAGAATTACTGATTCGTCTGGTAATGCCCCAGTTCTCAGGTGAAACTCTATTTTATAGAGAATACACACTAACGCAGCATGATGTTACGTGAATTAATGAATGAATACGCATTTATATTGCTCATGGCTACCCTAGGGCATCCCAGCGCATTTAGGACACTAGAACTTTTCCGCTACTCATTAAAAGAGAAAGGTCTTCAGCAGTTTCCTGAAGAGGAGATAATTAGGTTCAAGGCGAACGGGTTCGGGAGCCGGTTCCATAATTTTGCCGCATGGAGAGAAAAACATCGGCCACCCATACGTGCCAGACGAATCCTGGGAACCGTCAAAAGTTTTTTGTTGTCGGATCTGAGTGTCCTAGAAGCCTGATACAGTTGCAGCATCGGAAGGATCACTAAGGGTCCATTGCCGGTCATGGACTTATGCACGGTACACATGGCCTTAAACCAAAATCTTTGTTGCACTGGAAGCCAGTGCAACTGACAGAGCGCTGACTTAGCTGAGGTGCGCCTCTGGACATTCATTAGAAGTCGAGCAGCACAGTTCTGGACAACCTGTAAGATCTTAATAGTCCCCTGTGGAGCACCCAAGTAGACCGCATTGCCGTAATCAAGCAGCGACAAAATAAGGGCTTGCACCAGCAGACGTTCAGCGTCAAAGGGAAGGAGTGGCTAGATCTTCCTCTTCAATCTGATCAGGCCATAGCAAGTAGCAGCCACTTTGCGCGATTGTTTCTTTGGTAGAGGGGGGGGGGGGCGAGACAACTGGGCCACCAAGGGTCTAAGTTAGGGGGAGCTGCATGTCCTAGTATCATGACTTCAGTCTTGGAGCCGTTCAATTTAAGGAAGGACAAATCCATCCACTCAGCTACTTTGACCAGGCAAGAGGTCAAGTTCTTATCACTCATATCATGTTGACTGAGAGACACCACCAGCTGGGTATGGTGGTGAACGGCCAGTAATGTTACCTCTGGCGGTATGGACTTACCAGATGTGGTTCTGGGGTACTAATAATGAGGCCCATAGACTTACTACTGGTGTGAGTCTTGGCAGGGGCGTAGCTTGGTCAGTAAAACTGGGGGAGAGGGGGTGAGCTTCAGATTTTCCGCCAATCGGGCTAGCATATAATGTTTAAATACATAATACGAATGCAGAGAACACGAGAGGAGTCTAAGGGGCAGTGCAAAGGGAGAGGAATGCGGATTGGTAGGAGTACTAAGAGAGAAAACACAATATTTTGTTAAATAGCCACTATTTTTGAGGACTTTCAAAACAGAGAGAGTGTGTGTTTGTGTCTATGTAAAAATACCAGACCGAAAGCACCTGTAGCCAACTATTTATCAGAGAATACATTTATTAAGAGGGATGTTACTCCCTAAACATCCCCTCCTGAAGCTATGCCCGAGTCTTGGCTTGGCCCTCTTTACTACGTGTCAATTCCTGTTGTTTCTGTATAGGATGGCTTGGACAGTTGAAGCTTGCTGCTGACAAACTTTAATTCTAATTACTTTTATATAACGCTTACTACCCCGATGAGGCACTGAAGCGCTTTAAGCCGGGCAGCACTCTGCTCCATAGCCCAAGTAAAATGCAGGGATCCGAGGTCTCTTGTTCGGTCCCCAAAAAAGGCGAACTCTGCCTTCTATCTTTCAAAGGTCAGCTAATTAAGTGCGGCAAACACTGTAATTAGAATACTAGCATCATGCGTTATTTACAGCGCTTAAACACAGCAGAAGCGCTATTTTTAATTAATGTTGTTGACGAGGTTAATTTATCCCAGCTCAACACAATATATACCGCAACAAATAATTAAGGGGCATATTAGCAAGAACCTCATTAAAATGATCACCGTTTTAGCGGCAGGAAACTGCCGCTAAAACGGCGACAATGGGCTTGCTAATATGCGTTATAAAATTCCAATAGAAGCCCAGGTTAGATGTCCTGCACATCTAACCTGTGCTTCTTTCTGAATTCTATATCGCATATAGGCATGCCCATTGTCGACATTTTAGCGGCAACAGCGATAATTTTAACGAGGTTCTTGCTAATATGCCCCTAACTTTCCTTATTTAATTGTGCGTACTCTCCATCTTTGTACCTCTTTTGGCCTCTGCTGAATGGAATTAAAGCTACAACGAGCAGAAAGGCTTCTTGAACTGGCTTGGTGACAAACGATATTAGGACAATAAATGTGTGCTTGAAGTGGGGTCGGTAGCTGCGCTTTCATGTGTTTGATTGATGGTAAAGCTGCCTCCCAGGTCTCTTGTTTTTTTTTTGCAACTGTAGTTTTGACACACGGCCATAGATGTAACAGTAATTCCCGCGAGAAGTGTACAAACGCAGCACAAACACAGACAGCAGGTGGGCAGGAGGCGGACATGTCGCCTCACCTGCTCCCGGCGCCTCGCCCACCTGGAGGTGTTTGAGGAGCAAACACGGCGGGCGGCCACCGGGTAAAGAGCAGCAGCTGGAAACTTCCAGAATGTTTCACCCGGGTCCAGACTTCTGTAAACAAACTCCTCCACCTCCCCCCTCGCAGCCCGTTAAAGCCAAAAAACGCACAAAACACGTTCCCAGGGCGCGCACTATTTGCAAATGTGAGCACACGTCGTTTGGGCATACCAGACCTGACAAACTCCCAAAAAACAAAAAAACAAAAATCACCGTGTGAGAGGAGGGGACCCAGGCGCGCCTGCCATGCCCCCTTGAAGTGCATTTCCAAGTCCTTAAACCAGGGCCATCTCTGGGTACATGTAACCTAAGTGCTTGTCTGACCCCACTTACTGAGTGAGAGCACAACCACCATGCCATGCCGGCAATGACAGGAGATATTCAGTAAATGTTTACTCGTAGAGCCTAATTAATAAGTAATCGCTTTTTTTGTTGCAGGCAGCTAAGCACTTCTCACGCTGCCCACATAGCTCGACAAGTACGATATGAACATTTATTATTTACAGTTTTCAAGCATGTGCTATTTTCTACGTTTCCTGCATGGGCGTGCGTTGCCTCAACCTCTCGCGTGACTTTCTGATTTAAATCATGTTATGTTGTGATGTAGCTTATGAGGGCCTTCAGTGGGACGAAAAAAAGTGAGATGGGATATTTAAAAGGGGCCTGGCCTATATAATTAAGGGTGTGGCTTAAAAATGTAAACTACATTTCTGTGATTTCCATAGTTTCTGACCCGACTTATATTTGTGCGCTTCTCTGAGCTTTCTGTTACTGCATCCAGATATATATATAGCACAACGACTGATAGACGTCCAACATCAGTCAGGACGATTAGTTGTATTGTATTGTAATTGCATTTATATAGCGCTTACTACCCCTAACGAGGCGTCAAAGCGCTTTTTCGGTGAGTAGCACGCTACTCCGGGACCCATAGACGATTAGTGTTGAATTAGTATAGTGAAACATGCGAGTACATTTTAAGTGGTGGATAGGTTAGTCAGTTATTTGGATTTGGAATGATAGCAGAAGGATAGAGGACAGAGGTTTGTATTTATATAGCGCTTGTTGACGCACGCTATTCAGGAAGCATATAAAGGATTAGTGGTGAATTAATATGGTGAAATATGAAGTAATTTCAGTGGTGGATATTAGTCAGTTACTCGTGCCGTGGATGAGGTAGTGATCTTCAGTGTCTCAACCTCTATTGTTATGTTCACTCCGTGTTCAACATGTTTGCCCTTTTTTGTTTCCACATCGCCTCCACCTGCGTATCTTGCACCTTATAACTTTCCGCTTCAGTTTTCACTCTCTCCTGAAAGGCAGTTTTTCGCATCTCCTTCACCTCCATCACGCTAAAAGACACAACACACCCACTCACCTCTAAGCACTACATTTTCTTTTACTTTCAACTTGTCAATATTTTGACAACTGCATACCTCCTTTACGCACATTTGCACATAATCACATCTGCATCTGGAATACATGACCATTGCTCTCTGCACTCTGCAGAGAGGCCAAGGATTGGATGACCATGTATTCTGAACACCTTTCTGACTCACTGAAAGGCACTGTGACAAACTCGCACTTCCTTTAGCCATAACTCCAAGCTCTCAATCATAGCCTGTTATAAACACCTGGAGGCGACTCACTTTAAAGTATTACAAGAGTAATGTGTTTCACAAATACAAATAAAGGCACACATTGTCCTGGGATTAGCACTCACTCTTAGGGAATGCAAGATTAATTAAAACGTGAAATATAACAAAATCAATGACGTTGATTACCTTACCCTTTTTTACATTCATTTTTCAGATATGGATCAAAGTTTTTGCCAGTAAGGTTAAGGACATGAACAAGGGGCCGAATAGGGTCCTGTTTCGGTGCCTGTTTTTAATTACTACCAAGTCTGAGCCCCGAAGGCGACGATGCCACTTAAAGCCCTTTAGTTTATTTCTCTCAAGTTGGCCGCATAAGTTATAATATGTTCACCAGTCCTACTTTTTAAGCAACAGCGCTTTGCATGATGGGATTTTTAGCGCCATACTTAGGCCTAATATGAGTGCTGACCAACCACCACTCCTGCCACCATTAAAAAACTCAGCTACTGCTTGCGTTGTTACTTGTCTGGTCACTGGATCCATGGTAGCCACTGTAACTGGACAATAACACTCTTAGCATCCTAAAAATGTCATTATTGAATGTATGGACTGGGACCCTTGATGGTTGGGTGGTGGGGGTTTATGCGAAAGGCTTAAGCAACTGGCACTTTAACCTTCTGAGCTGTCCATTGCTGAACCCAAAGCAAGACACCAATAGTATTCAGGGCCTAATGGATCGTAGCATGGATAGACTGTTCTTTTAGCATCTATGAGTAGCATGTGTGCCCTGTCGACTGAGACTCTTACTAAACAGACAAGGCCTGAAGTCTTCCAGGTTACCTGCCTGCACCCCTGTATGATAGTCTTGGTCATGACTAAAGCTATTCAGGCACTCTGTCATATGGTCACATCTGAGATTATTTTTTTGCTGCAGAAGCTGCTTGAAACGTCTGTTTTCCTTTCTGTATCATGCTTTTTAGGGCCCAAATACAAGTAGTGCGGAGCAGAATTGTGATGTGGATTTCTGGTTCGCACATCCTACTACTGCATGGAGCGATTGGTTAGTCTACTTCAGCCATTGGCTAACTTCAGTGTGAATGACAACATTCTGCTCTTTCACAAGGAGTTCATCCACACATAAAGTAGTTTCACCGAGGGCCTGATACTACTAGGACAATGTGTGCTTTTTACACCTAGAAATATTTCTGCTTTTACCAAATAAGTTTTTTTTTTATCTTGGTGAGGCCTCAAAGCTCTCCCGGCACAAAAGATTTCCAAAGAAGCATAGTCAAACCCAAGAAGCTAGCAGCTAATGTCAGGCCTATTGGCTTTGTTATGATTATTCCTTATGCTAGGGGCTTCTATCCCAGCTAGTCTAGCATCACTTCAACACCAAGCAAACCACCGTCATCTTAAGTCTCGAACTAGGAAATAGGTTTTCCACACATTCCTCTATTGCTACACAGCCATTTTGTACAGTTTTGCAAACTTTACTCTACCCCATATCAGTTTTGACAGATGGATCCCAAAGGGCACACTGATGTGATGCTCCTTGCATGACACCAATTGTGTTTACATTATGTGGCATTGATTGTGCGGAATGCATCTGATGTACAAACCATGACGCCCACTATTAACGCTCTGTATGATACTTTCAGTGTGTATTCTGTGATACTGACTAGGTCTTAACCTTGTGCCACCAATAGCAGCATACCTCCAATCTCATTGAATGTTCACTGGGTCACACCCTTTGGCCGCACATATTTATTGCGATACTCACTGGATGCAAATCTAAGCCCAGATTTACTAACCCTTAGCGCTGGGTTTGGTACTTTTGTGATGCAAACCCGGCACAGAGCATTGTGGTAGAATTTACTTTCCAATGCCAAGCATTATTTGCGATGGAGAGTTGCCATAAGTAAGACAAAGTGGAGATATGCCCGCTTTGTGCTACTTTGCATCAAGGGGGCATACTGTTGGTGGTATATGGGCATTCCCATACAACCATCCATGGGTTTCGACACAAATCACTTTTTAAAAACATTTGTAGACAGGGATTTGCACAAATATTTACGCCTTTTCAATACAGGCATAACATTGGAGCAAACTTTAAAACTTTGCAAATGTTTTCAACTTTTCGTGTGTGCTGCACTGTACAGCACACACACACAAAGTGGGAAAAGTATTAAAGAATAGTTTTTGTTCTGGAAGGCTTCCCTTCCAGTACCAAACCTATGCTTGACAGAATACACTCATCCTTGCAATCTGGTGCAAGGGTATGTGTGTAGGTTGGCACATGGCAGCCAGAAGTGTGCCACGGCAGGGAGAGAGGAAAACAGTGCTATGTTATAGTACATATGGCACCGCCCTGCTCTCTCCCTTTCACACAGCACAGTGCAACATCTTTTTTTGGGATGTATGACATTACAACGCATGCTTTTACCACGCATGCTTTTACATCGCAGTTTTTACAACACATACCATTACAACGCATAGCGCTTTGGGGTGCTGGATAGTGAATAGTTTAATTTACTATTCCAACTCCAGTCCCCGTGGATAGTAGGGAAGGTGTTGGATAGTAAATTAAATCTATTCCCTATCCTAGAGCGCCCCCAGCGCAATGCGTTGTAATGGTTTGCGTTGTAAAAGTTGCGATGTAAAAGCACTGCGTGGTAAAAGTTGTGTTGTAAAGGATGTTTCCCCTTTTTTTGCTATGCGGCATTGCGTGAAATGTTGCTCAAGCTGCCCCATACCTTTACTTCTAATCTCGGTGACACCTAACAAACATAAAAACACTCACACGTGACAGCCTTTGGTTGCACAACCTGTAGCATCAATAGGATACCCTATGATTCTAACTGGGTGAATACAAACTTCCCAACTTTGACAGTAGTGTTACCATTTGAGGGGCAAGGCCTTGAAGGGATGGGGTGGGGGTGAGACATTGAGCACATAATCACCTGGCTAGCCACAGAACGGGGGCAGTGAGAGGAGCTTGGGCTTAGAGCCAAATAGCGCCTGAGTAGACCCTATCACTCTTCCGCAAAAACAAATTACAAAGGTTTCTGACGCTTCCGCTGACGTCTTGGGATGGTTGTAAATGATACAATGAGCTGGAAACCTACTTTTTGAAGGACGGCACACCCTTGACACCTCAATGGGCACTCCATTTGATACCTTATTTTTTGTATTTTATTTTTTGCAATTTTATATAGTGCCGACATGGCCTGAAGGCAGCAGAGCACTTTACAACAGTAGCATGATACAAGGGTACAGGCAGTCACAGTTACAATAATTACGTTCAGACATATTGCATCAGTAGCTGCGACCAGGACAAATGCAGCTGTTGGACACGAGCAGTACACGGTTCAAGCATTGATTAAGATGGTGGTACACATAATGAAGGTAGTTCGTCTCCTGGATAGAGTACTTAGGTTATATCGAGGGTAATATTAACCTGCCAATTTCTGAAAAAGTTTCACTGTGTGAGGAGGGGGCGAGGCTTTGACGTGGGGGACGCTTTGTCGCGAGCACAGCCGAGGCACTGTAACTCACCACCTCACACCATGAAAATAGCAACGTTTTCGAGACTTGTTGCCGATTGTCGTAGGGAGGTTTCACACCCTGGAATGGACATCGGCTGTGCAGACCCTCTAAACAATGAGCTGGAAACCTGCTCTGGGCAGGGGTCTCATGGTGTGCACAGAGTGCGATATTGACACTGGGTGACCATGTGAAGGGAGCCGATATCATGTGACACACGGTGGCACCATGTGAGTCGGCAGCTCTGCAATGGATTCACATTGTACGGCTCCTACCGAGCATACTAAGCATGAGCACACGCGGTCTACACTAGTACTCGCTAGTTCATGCTGTGCCTCATCGCTAGAGCATCCCATCATTCTGCCTGTTTTTAATCACAAGGACCCCCAGAAAGTAAACCTGAAAGGATTCAAGCATGCCTGAGACCAAAATAGGGGAACAATAGTGTAAAGAATGCAAGACTAAAGTTAGAGACCTCGCAGGAGGACGTCAGCAGCTCAGAGGGCTTCACCTGATTCTATTTTTATTTCTGTCCGTGAATTTTACTGCAAGGATTTGACTGACTATGGAGGGAGGGCTTTTTAACTCTATGGGTGGAGAGGTGGACTGAGGCAGACAGATAACTGCATGTGTATCGAATGCTATTTTATGTTGGAGGTTTTATATAGTTCTTAGTTTACCATTTACATGGCTTCTTGGTGATGTATGGGGTCACAGGGAATATATACTGTTGCCTTCAGGTTGTTTTTCCCAGTGGACGGGTTGTCGGGCCCTTATGACCTGCCTTCATGCACATGCATGTTTCGGCCCACCTGCTAGCCCTGATGCCCTGCCTCAGGGTCTCCTTTCCTCTGCCCCAGCTAATGAGGGTTATGTCATGATGGGTGGAGGCACCTACGGGCGGACAGGGAACCCAAAGTAGCCCTGGCAATATTGTCGGACCACCCCCCACCCCCGGGTGGGGGGTACAGTGTGAAGCACTGCTGCTTAACAAATCCGGCCCCCAGCATTGCTGCTTTTGTTACTGGAGGCTAATATTGTAGCATTTCTGCAAAAACAGCCCTCCTTAACAAATTCGGCCCTCACCGCTCCAAAAACGGTCCCCACCCTTCCAGCCTCCTGGGAAAATGCCGGATGCCCCCCAAGGCCGGACCGGGCACCTGTCCTGTATTTAACCGCATCGCTGCGGCCGGAATTGCCCCGCGGTGCTGAGGAATTTGATGCGAGCGCGGTTCGGACGGTCCCGGCCATCCTCCGCACACACCCACCGTGATGTCAAACGGCCGGGGGCCATGCGACGCACGGAAGAGGTTAATGAGAGGAGTGCGGGATGACGAGAGAGGGTTGGATGCAAGAGAGGATAGGACTGTGCACGTGCCCGGCTCCCGGGCAAAGTCAATGTGCACAGTCCCCGCGCTGGAACCACAGGCGTTTGTAATGGTCAGAGTTCACATGTATTGGAAGAGATGTGTTCTTCAGCCCGGGGTGGTAGGTGGCAGGGTCAGATTGGGGAGGCGGGCAATTGGGCATTGGTCAATGTGCCTCAGGGTCACCTGGGAGCCGTTTATTTTGGCCCCCTGTATGTCGACCCAAGAGACTCAGGGGCATATTATCAAGAAACAGCGTTGAAATTATCGACGCTTTAACGGCAGGAAACTGACGCTAAACCGGCGATAATGGGCTTGATAATACGTCCTTGTGAATTCCCATAGAAGCCCATGTTCTGGTGTGAACATGGGCTTCTATTGAAATTCTCAAAGGCATATTATCAAGCCCATTATCACCGTTTAGCGGCAGTTTCCTGCCGTTAAAGTGGCGATAATTTTAACGCCGTTCTTGATAATATGCCCCTGACTTTCTTCTCCACTTCCCGCCAGGCCACTTTAATGTGGGGCCAGCATCACAGAGCACTCCCCTGACATGCTGTAAACTGAGCCTGGTTTCCAGGTGTTGCTTTAGCCTTTGGGGCACTCTCACCTTGGCGCACAGCTCAGCCAGAAGCAGTGTTATTCCCTATCGGGCCATCACTTTTAGACCATGGGGAGTGCAAGGAGGGTGTGTTGCAAAGAGGTGCCTTGCAGGAAGGCAGGTGATATTGGGCTATTCTCACCTAAACCCCACCCCCACCTCCCCTGAGCAGCAGCAATGAACTTTTTGACACCTCCCTTGCCAGCGAAATGCCCTGAGGCTATAACGCTCTGCGGGGGTAAGAGAAGTGGCCTCCATAGCAGCCAGGTGTTGTCAGCTCAGCCCCAGTCTTTTAGGTCTTGTTGGGGGAGAGGAGAGGGTAGCATATAATTGAATGTAGCGCTATGGTCAGAGCTGCAGATGTTGAAACTAGGTTTGAGTCCCAGCGTCAGCTCAACATCCTGTGATTCTGGGCACATCACCTAATATCCATACTGAAAATGAATTTCATCTTGTGTAATGTACCTGATGCTCACGTCTCCAATGACTCTGGGCCGCTATACAAAACTATAACAAAAAATAACCAGCCAGGTTCCAGTGAGACTAACAGAGGGTGATCCATAAAAGGGATGAGCAGGGAATGTGGGCCACTTTTTTGGGAGTGCCCGGGCCTAATTGTGATCTCAGTCCGACCCTTCTATGAGGGCTTGCATGTTAATGGGCGATGGCTCGGCACAGCTGTGTACGGGCCCCAGGCCTGGAACAGTAGCTGGTGCTAGAGGTCAGAGTTCACAGCGCGCGATAGTTAGTAGGGGTGGTAGGTGGCTATGAGGTCCTGCATGTTATGGGGTGATGGGTCGGCAGAGCTATGTGTGGGACCTGGAAGAGCTAGTTTGGGGCATAACTCTGACTGAACTGTGTGTACCGGAAGAGCAGGAGGTACTGCGGTCCAGAGGTGAATCACAGTGGCACGGATGTGTGTGGGCCTCACTACAGTATCAGAACTGAGGGGCATATTAGCAAGAACTTAGTTAAAATTATCGCTGTTTTAGCGGCAGGAAACTGGCAGAACTATATGGACTTTTCGGAAATGTTCAATTTGTGTAACATAGAGGGAGGCCCGAAGAAAATCAGGTCGTGCTCATGGTAACATCGACCAAACTCTGAGCTAGAAGGGGAGCATTTATTGAATCGACTGGAACCTCATATTTGGTATAGGTCGACTGTCTGCGGAGACTGGGCGAGCCAGCGAGCCAGCGAGCCGCCCACCCCAACCAACCCTCCAATTAAAGTGCACGCCGGAGGGCAGAGTGGCAAGACATGGGTGCTGAGCTTAAACAATACCTTCAGTTTGAAGACCAACATGTGCCTCCGGTAATAAATCAAACCTAAAAATAGATCGTTCACACGCATTTCTATTCCATTCTCAAAAGACGCGAGAATGTCGTTTTCCATATTTTTTCAAAACTTCACTAAATCATCTCTCTTCCCCTTACCACAGGACAAAAGAGAACACTCAAGGAAAACCGCCGCACCAAGCATTAGGAAACAACGCTTTCTTTTTTATGTGAACAAAAGGAAGCTCTTCTTCCTGTTGTTTCCCCGTGAGGTTTCCAGCTTAGCTAACCTCTCTTTGAATATGCATTAACGTTCGCATTTCATGTGCCACACTTAAAAACACACAAGGGCTTATTTACAAGCCCAACGCGCCGCCGGTGCGTCACTTTTTTAAAAAAATGACGCAGCACGGCGCCACTAAATGGCTTGCGGCGCCGTACTGCGTCATTTACTTGTAGATGAAGGACCACAGAGTATACACGCACGGGCAGCTGGGAAGTCAGGGATTGGCGGACAAAGCTCTCCGTCCACCCCAGAGAGGTGGAGATCAAGGGTGCTGCATGCTTTTCTGTTTTACTGTTTTCATTGTGGTTTTAGGGGCAGATTTACAAGCCCCGTATGCCAGATTTGTGCCGCCGTTGCATCACTTTTGTGACGCAGCGGCGGCACAAAGCCAGCGCCATGCTCCGGGGTATTTACAATGTGACGCATCTAGGGAGATGCGTCACGTTGTAAAGCCCTGCGCCACATGTGGGCGTTTCGGCGCTGGGCGGGGCATTCCGGTGCAGGAACACCTCCTAAAAGTGGCTGAGTGAAATCTACAAGATTTCACTCAGTCACTTTTACGGCCATGCTGCGTCAAAACCCTGCGCCTGCTTGAAGCAGGTGTAAGGATTGACGCATCATGTTAGGCATAGGGGCACCCGAGCCTTGCTGGAGCTGCGTCGCGCTTGCGACACAACTCCAGCAATGCGTCACCCTTATGGCAGCAGATGCCTCACGCATCTGTCTATTCTTGCCCCATGGTGCGCCGCATTGTAAATGCGACGCATCCATGGTGGCGCAAGAGGTGTCTGCCGTGACGCACGATAACTGGCGCATCCCTGCAGATATGCAGGAATGCACCAGTTATTATAAATCTGCCCCTTCATACGCAAACAAAGACAGCATCACGTGTAAGGTTGCATACATTGTCAATCCAATGTAATAAACAAACGTGCCAAAATATTGGTCCATACGGTGCGTTTTGAAATACAATTTTCAAATAAACTTGATAAAAGGCACTGGTTTTATAGTTATTTCTGAAAAGGCACTCATGAAATATCTCAATATTTTCTTGTTGTGCAACTAAGTTCACATCTCCAGAGGAGTGATGATTTGGGTACCCTACGCCCCACAAAGTTTAATACGAGGGTGGAAAAACAGGGTTTTTTTCCTGTTCAATTTGTACAAAACTTGGTTGGAGCAGCAGCCATATAGTTAGACTGTAGTTCAAACAACATGGTATTCAATTCTAAGGCCTATCGTTTTTGAAGATGTATATAGCATTTGTCTCCTTCCTGCTCTGTTTCCTTTAATTTTTCCATCCTGTTTCTTCAAAGTAGATTATTATGCCCATGTTATGTTGGAAAATTTACTTAGAAATTGTCAGGGTGGAAACATGAATAGTTGCACAGATTTCTCAATCTCCGGCCATAGACAGCAAAGTTGTATCCCTCAGGTTATAGAGAATCCACAGGTTTAAACACCAGGGTGACTGTTCGGCTTACAGAGTTCCCAGAAGTTCAGAGAATGTTTAGATTACATTAATTTTACAGACTCCTGCCTTATTCGGCAGTAGAGATGATGAATAAAGGTATAAACATTTATCTCAATGCTTATGATTATATGCTTCTTCCCAACTGAAACATGTAATAACTTCGGCAGTTCAGACACCAAAGAAATAACCTTTTCCAAGAGGGGGAACTGAGGGCTTTTTTTTTACTTAGGTCCAGCATACATGCCCAATAACTAGTGTGACCCAAAGAGGTATGCAGTTCCTAATATGTGGTGCAGGTGGAGGTAAGTGATCTCAAAGGTGAACCCCAGTGAGTGGACGTTCACAAATACAGGAGAAGGGTTTCGTCCTTACGGAAGAAGACCCTCACACACCCAACAAGCAGGTGTCTTATTTCATCATTGGGTCTGCGCCTTCTCGGGTCGGCGTTGCAATACCCGATCAGGCACCCGTGACGGGGCCTACTTGGCAGAGATCTTTATTACTTTAGCCGTTGGGTGCAGTGCGTGTGAGGGCCCTGGTGTATGATTACCTCCACCTGCTCCACATATTAGGAACTGCATACCTCTTTGGTTCACCAAAGAAATAACAACAGCAATAAATGTCCACTGATCAGCACAAACTATCACTTAAACATTAATTTTAAAGGTGGTACAAAAAGGTAATACGTTTAACTGAAACATCAGCTTGTAATTTTCGTGAAACAACATTTATTTTTGCCTCAAAAATGAGTTTTTTGTCTTTTTAGTTAATAAGTTCAGCTTGACATTTCATGAAAATACAAATATTATGCTTCTAAACATAAGCATTTCATTTAGGAGAAATACACCATGCTCTACCATCTCATATGAGAAATAACCCCCATGAGCCAGCGATAGCCACTCGTTTCGAGGGACTTCCTTCTTTTGCCAAGGATCTGATTCAGAAGCCAAAATGGCAACTACATTCCGGGGTAGCCGTTATTTTGCTGTGTCCACGTAGGCTCCCTAGGAGTAGTTCTGCTATTTCTATCCTTACGATCACCAGCAGCCATCATGAGGTTAGAAGCGCTTCTGATTGTTTGCATTCTAGCTCCATCCACGTTTCCTACATACTGCTACTTAAACCATGGTGATGCGCGTCCTGTCACAATCTAACAACATTGTGCATGACACCCAAATGGGCTTTCACCCTCATAGAAGCACTTACGCTTCCCTTATTGTAATTGCACTTATATAGCGCTTACTACCCCCGATTAGGCGTCAAAGCGCTTTTCAGCGAGTAGCACGGTACTCCGGAACCTAAAAAGGATTAGTGGTGAATTAGTATTGGGAAATATGAGATTAAGTGGAGCGGTAGTAGTTCAAGATGATTTATTGAAAGATGACTTATCTTCAAAACTAATGGACCATCTGATACTCTAGAATGGTTAAACGCTGGATGGAACATAACTGGCTCAAAATGAACACAAACAGTGGTTCTTGACCTGGGCCATAAACGAGTAGTATGGGACTTAATCCTTTGGCCAAGGAACTTAGGTGCTCGGCCTATCCCCCCAAACTATATGAAGAGCCTTGGTTTCAATATTAAGGCCGGTTTGAAACTTGAAAACAAATCTTCACAACAGTGGCCACATATTGCTTTGTACTAAAAAAGTTTAAACGGATTCTTAGACTTATCCCACAAGATGCCAAAAGATTAGTGGGTTCTGTAGGCATGGCAAGGTGGAACTCGCTGTACCTGGCTCTGCATCTTCATTCACACTTGGGGTCTTTTCAGAAGAATTTTAAAATCCATCTACTTGAAACCTAATGTCTTATTACTTACCGGTAATCTTCGTTACCCCGATTGGGGTCCTCCCTGTCCCAGTCCTCTATCCTCTGTGTTTGTGTCGGAGTCTTGTTGATAACAGGCATGGTGGTAGGTGGGAGGGGCTTATGTAAGCTTTTGAATACTGGCGTTGTGATTGGGTGGGTGGAGGCAGGATTGCCTCACGTTGTAAGGACTGGGACGGGGAGGACCCATGAGGGGGTAATATCAGAGACTACACTCTATCTACAACCAGATTATGAATCTTTTCGTGTCAGGATACCACCAGTTAAACCTGCACTCAATAAATGTTATTTCATCCATTCATTCATCTTTGTTTTCAATTTTGATACCTCATGCGCCGTGGTGTTATAAATTGTCATATATCATCAAAAAACGTTTGCCATTTCTTGCTGTCATCTCCTCACCCTAGATTACAGCAATTTACTTTATTTCGGTCTCCTTAAATTTCTCTTAATTTTCTTGTTGCTCATAGAAAACTCTGCTGCCCATCTTATTCTCGGCGTCAGATACTGTGACCTCAGAGATCACGTAGTAGCCTAAAGAATATAATTGTAATTTAATATATCCCTAACATGCGGTTGAGGCTTTAGGACCCGGTTTCCTGTAGGCCAAGTTTCACCTCTCCGGCCAGTCTTCCCGCCTCGCTGTGCTCACTGGACTTAACCTCTGTTGCACCAAAATGGGTCTTAGGTCTTTGTTCTACCTGGCTCTAGATTAATGGAAACCTTTACATGCAGCCTGAGTACTCTTAGTTCTATAAAAACGAAAAATCTGGTATTAAAACTGTACATTTAAAATTAGACTTGCTGTCCTTCCTTTAACCTTCTACTAGTGTTCAAAACCAGAAAACCCTCAAATCAGATCGAAAGAAAGATTTGTTTGTCGATCTAAATAACCTAACCAGAGACACTAGGTCTCTCTCCAAGGGGCACACTCAAACTAGGTGTTTTTTAACGCCTTCAAGAGTGGGTAGAGCTTATATAGCTGCTGCAAATCTTCTGGGAGAAGATTCCACCACGGCTTACGATGATTGGGAAGGTTTTACCCACTGGCTTTTTCTGATGCTCAGCGGATGACCAATTTCAGACTTTTCCTGGGGTGCTAAGGGGTAAAACAGTGCATTGTGTAACTGGAAGTGTTGACAAATAGAGATTTTTGAGCCAGAATCAATATTTTGAATTAAATTCACATAATGCATGCAAATTCCACAGGCACGAAGAAACATAAGCATGCTCTGGTAAATTAAAAACTACTCTGGCGCTGGAATCCGGAAACACCCGAAGGTTGTTGACAATGGACTTCGAAGTCCCTCCTAGCAAAGCGTTTCCATAGTATATTTTGTAACCAGCGATGGTTCTACCAATAGTTGACCGATCTTCTTGAGATAACATATCACAAGATTTAGATGGAAACATAAGGCGACAGAGGACTATGTAATATGATTTACCTTTGTGGCCAGTACAAGCCACTTGTCAAAAAATATCCTGGGGCTTTATCTTTCTCTTGAATATCAACATTATCTACCCGAAAGGAATGGTGCCCCAAGCTTTGTGTTTTTAGCCATCGCTCAGTACGAATGAGCAAGAATTTTGTTTTACTGCACCTCCTATTCATCATGTTTTGGATGGTTAAATACGCCATGGCCTCTCGCGTATGGTCCACAGCAGGTTTTTGGACAATTGATACACAATCTGAGTATCATATGCAGAATTTGGAAAATCGGCTTCAAGATTGACTAGGAGCTGAGGTAGAGGCTGAACATATATGCTGAAAAGAAGGGGGAACAAACAGGAACCTTGAGGCATCCCATAGTGGACTGCAATTGTCTTGGCCGATGGATGATCTACGGCCACCTTAGCTTTTCAACCAGGCTGGAAGGAGTTCATCCTCTTTAGTGGCGACTCTGACTCCTTCGACACTGACGCCAGTCTGTCCACAACGTATTGTGATCAACGGTGTCAAAACCTGTAAGGAGTTCCAGCAATATCAAGATCCCAGAGTCCGCTACCTTCCAAATAGTGTACTGGATATCAATTAATGGGGATTCTGTCCCTCTGTGAGGACGAAAGCCTAGTTTTTTTGGGTGACAAAATGCAGTTCTATTCAACATTCAATTGGAGCTGCATTGTGGCCAAAGAACACGAGTCCGGATGGAAGATTTGTGGATCCATCTCATCACGCACGCTTTTCAGGTGGGGCGAAACCCATGAGTCCTTCATTACTATTGTTTCTCTAACTAATAAATCTGGCCATCTTATTAAAACCCTACTTAGTCTGGTGGACAAGCAAGCACCTCGAGATACAGAATACGATTTAAGTAACTCATAATCATAATCTCCCGAAAGGAGATGGTTGAATGATACAGCGGCGCACAGGGTTCAGGATGAAATTAAAGGTGCTCACTCTTGCACCTCCAGGGTGAGTATGATTCTTTTCTGCACTCTTACTGACAGGTTCAACAGTGGGAGTACAGCAGAGCAGTCGACCTCCTCGGCTGGTGGGCCATAGACCCAAACACCCCAGTGGTGGAGCCGCCCCTGACGTTTAATCAACAGTGCCTCTTCCTCTGCAAGAACCTGTAATTGTTAGTGGTGACTGTGCCTGCTCATTGTGACTGTACTTGTTTATGGAGAGTGTGTCTGCTTATGGGGTGTGTTCCAGTCATGGTGACTCTCACTGCCCATGGTGACTTTCCCTTATGTCCTTGCTTTCAACAGGTGCCCGGTCCAGCACGCAAATAGACTGCATCAACGCCAAGAATCTGTGCCTGCAGGAAGCATCCTGCAATGCCAGCTACCACCTGTTTGAGCAGTGCCAGTCTGGTGCCAACCATGGTGAAACGCCGCAGAAGGAATGCCTGGAAGCCAAAAGAACACTCCACCGAAGCTTCCTCGGGATGTGCAAGTGTCCACGCACGATTAGCCGAGAGAAGCAGTGCCTGGGGATCTACTGGGCTGTTCACCCAGACTTCACCACAGGTAAAGGATATCCTGGGTGAGGGTGGGGGATGGCTTTTACATCTTTACCCCAGGGGAACAGACACCCTTCTGTAATGACCTGGGAATGGAGTCCAGTGATGGCTACAGTCTACCAGGCTCTGCAACGCATCTTCACCCTGTGTAATGATGAACAAACCTCTTCTTGTCCAAATCTGGTGTTAACGAGGCTGGGATTTACCAAAGAATGCTTGCAGAGTCCAGTGGCGGCTGGCAATAGTAAGGGCGTTGGTGGGGGCGGGTGGTGCGGGGTTGGGGGACGTCGACAGACGACGGAATAGGTCAAATAAAATAAATAAAACCACTTACCTTGCGCTCGCCGCATTGCGGAGTCAGCAATGCACGCAAAGTAAGTGGTTTTATTTATTGTTTCATTTAATTTTACCTATCCCGTCGTCTGTCACAATCCCTCCCGCCTCATCACTCTTGTCTGTGCCGGCTGCCACTGGCAGAGTCCCGCATGGTGTGTGGTTCTTCTCTGGTGGTGTCCATGCACTCTGTCAGTGCCGGTCGGCACAGGCAAGAGCGGTAGGACGGGGGCGGGGTGGGGGAGTCGATGGGATAAGTAAAAAGAAATAAAACCACTTACCTTGCGTTTGCTTCATCAAGTGGTTTTATTTATTTATTTAATTAAATTTTTACCTATCCCATCATCTGTCGACTTCCCCCACCCCACTCCGCAGCCTCACCACTCTTACCTGTGCCGGCTGCCACTGCACTCTGTTCATCGCCCAGTGGTTTCAAGACAGTTAGGTCTGGACTTCTTATTGCTGAACCTCACTGTGACGAGGCCACGGCTTCCTTAGAATGGTGGCGGCCATTGCTTGATCGTGTATTATGTTATGGTATCGCCTAACGTTTACCCTGAAATCCCCCTTGGGTTCACAGAACACCCACAGTGGCCATGCAGCTGTTCTCCAACGCTATATCACTTCAAGTTATGCTATTTTGCTTTGTATATCACATGGAAAATCTGATGTGGTGCGGCCAAGGACTGTTTAATGAACAGCCGCGCAGGCGCAGTGCAGATCCGATCGCTTATTTTTTTGCTTTTTCCACTGTCTGAAGTGCATTCATTTAATCAGTTATTTCTCTGAGTTAGTACATGATTTTCAGATGGTGCAGCTTGGAAAGAGCCAAGAGTGCTTCTGAACTGTACTCTGAAAATCATGCACCAACTCAGAGATAACTGAATGTACTTTAGACAGTGAAAGCACATACAAATATGTGCTGGGCTGTGCTCTCTGCCAGGGCAACTGTTCATTATACAGATATTTAAGAGGGTGATCCCATTAATGTGAATAGAGAAGAAAACACTGTTGCAGGTTTGCAAAGCGGGTGACCGTACAGAAGTCAATGGAGGCATATTGCTTTTTAGGAGGGTGAATATTATTCAAAAGAGGGTGACACCTGCCAAGAGAGAATGAGATGACATGTTTAATATAAGCTGACAAGGTGTCTTCTATCTGAGTACCATTTTATTTGATATATACCAACACTTATAAAATCCATCAACTCTAAAGGGCACAGGAGTAGCGGTAAGTGGTATTTAAAAGCCCAGGGCCTTATATAGCAGAAGGCGTTAAAGGGACAGCTGCCAAAAAAAGCTGGATGCTCTCCTGCCCTCCTCTGCCTCTGCACGGCTCATTAGTAGTGCAGAGAATTCAATGTTTCTGGTGGGGGAACCACTGCCTGGAGGAACTCTGTTAGGATGATGAGCCTGAATCAGGTGGAAACGGCGTCATTGCTTCGGAGCGGCCACCCAATTTAGGACAGTCGAGCCTCTCTGAAACCTCTGACACATGATCTTTTTGTCAAGGACCACCATGGAAACCATGCTGATCCTAGACAAAAAAAATTCTGAAATATCCTCCATGCGCTCGGAAGAAAGTCCCAGCAAGAGGGGCCATTAAGTATGTTTTTTAGAAGAAGGTTCCCCACTTTGGGCGTTGTCTTTAGGAATAACGTAAGTGATGACGTTCCCCATGATGGCATGGCAGGTCAGCTCACACCAGGCATGCTGGAGCTCCTTGGGGAAAATGTCTGCAATGAGGTTGACATCAGTAAATTTGGTGGCCTGGCAGCAGCAGGCATGGTGGAGGCATATGATATCATTTTGGGTATGTATAGACCAGATCCTACCTTGATAGGAGGTATTCCTAACTCTGGTTCCATTTTGCCTCTCTAGGGTTTCTGGACTTGGAGGACTCGCCGTATGAGGTGACAGAGGTGGAACAGCCCAGCACCACGGACTTCTCGCGCCTGGCTGCAGTGCTCTCCGGTATGACCAGACTAGTCTAGCCCAGGATCACATAGGGTTAGAATTCAGGCTTTCAACAAAAGATTCTGGAATTAATAAATTCATGAACCAATGATCAAATGAATGGGCAATGCTTAACGCGGCTAACACCACAGACTTCGAAGAACTGTCTGTGGTCTCAATGAATAGATACTTACATGCATGGATCAAAGAAGGCATTTCCCTAGCTTAACAGTACTGACATCTCATGCCTAAACTGTCCCACTTTCAGATATGATTAAATAGATTAATGATTACACATATCTAGCCCAGTTTCGCAAACCTCTCTCACCAGGCCACCTTGTTCTTCTGTGAATGCAGGGCTACTGCCTTCTACAGGACAACAAAAAGATTTTTCCAGGGCATAGGTCATCGCTCTTTTACCCGAATGGTATCCAGCATCACACAGTGGCGGTGCATCCATTAGGGCACAGGGGCGTTGATCCACAAGTCGCCCACGAACGCAGCTCCCGCGGCGGCTCTGACTGAAGTAAACTAACCATGCATGTCATTTAGCATGACGCCGAACTGCCCACCCCCTTCAGAGCCTGAAGGGGGTGGGCGGTCCGGCGTCATGCTGACTGACATGCATTGTCAGGCCAGGGAATGGCACGGAGCACACACCAGGGATCAGCACAAGTGCACATGCTGGGTTGAGGTCGGAGAATTTTTCCGACCAGCCCAGTAATGCGCACTATTGTTGAGTCTGGCTGGCGGCTGCGCATTAGGAGAGCGAGGGTTGATCATCACCGCAACCCTCTGTCTCCTAATGGGCAGGTGGCGTCGAGTATCCATGCTAAGCCAATCCTGGTGCTGCTGGAGCCGCGTCAGTATTGGCTGAGAGGGGTTGTGACGCGGCTGTTCCTGTACGTGCCAACGCTGGACCCCGGTCCAGGAGCAGTAGCAGAGGCGGCGTGGAGTGTCAGGTAAGTTCGTTTTCTTTTTATTTTAATTTAACATTGACCAATTGTACGCACAGTTCATACATTGTGGTGACAAGTCTTAGACGGCTGCTAGAATATTTATATGGCCAGGACAATTGTTATGCAGTGGGACATTTCTTATGCCTTGCCAGTTCATACATGAAGGGAAGAGCTCATATAAGGCGGGAAAAGTCCTTATACTGTCTGGATAGTTTTTAAATACCATGGGCGGTTTATACCTGGCATGAGAGTTCTTATTTGACATGCAGAGTGTGTGAATGTTCAGGCAGTGCTTATATGGCAATGGCATGGAGGATTCTTCTATGTATAGGACGTTCTAACGAGATGGAGAATACAAGTATGTACAGGGAGTGGTTATGTGGCATGGGGATGCTTGTAGTTCTGTTGAGGTGGTTATTATATGGCAAGGAAAACGCTTGCAGGCATAGGGAGTTCTTACGTGGTATAAAGAAAATTGTATCTATGGGGAATTGTTATATGGCAAGGAGAATGCCTGTATGCATAGGGAGTTCTTATACTGTACAATCAGCGAGTGCATGGTGTAGAGGATTCTTCTATGAGAGCGCACTTGTGCGGCACCGGCTCTTCTGAGGAGCGGAGACAGTGTTTACATGGCATGGATACTTCTTATGTGATAAAGAGTGTTTTATGTGGTGTGGACAATGTTGGAGGAGGCGTTGCTGCTACTCTGCCATCTAAGTGTAATACCTGGTCCACCATAAACAAACCGACCTGACGCTCACATTTCAGTCCACTTTCTAGAAACACCATCACATTCAAAAACATACACAGAATATGCCGTAGGATGTTAAAGCAGGGCAGGACAGCAGAGATGTTCTGGTGCAGGCATGGTGTAACTCTAGTTGCAATTAATATGTGCATAGAAGCAGACTTTGTGTAGATCTGTGGGATGTGGCGCAAGCGGCTTATGGTGCAGGCAGCTGTGGTGTAGCATGCAGTGGGTGGAGGCACAGGCAGTAATGATGCAACAGTTTGCGGCACAGCCATGCGGTGGGTGCAGGCAGATTTTAAACAAGCTGTCATGGTTCAGAAAGTCATGGATGGGGGCAGATATTCTAAGTGCTCCTATTGCTCTATTAACCTTCCTGCTTCCTCAAATTTGCTTGAAAATGCAGCACGTATGCACTCTTTTTTTCAAAAATTTCTCGGGGGGAGAACCCCCACAAATCCCCTGTAAGTTGTTCGGGCAAGCTTGCTGCGCTCGCTCACCGCGGTGCAGTACGCCAATAATTTTATGCCTCACCACTTTCAAATGTCACCAGCCGCCACTGGCATCACATCGTGACCATTGGCAGACCTCTACAGATCTGGGAGGCATGACACTTCTTATTGGGTCATAAATAGTGTCTGTGACTGGGGCTTGCTATTCCTGGGTTTTGATTGAGTCAGTAATAGAAGCTGTTGTTCCTCTCTACTGATTGGGCAATTCACAAGGGAGTGCTGGGCAATTCACAAGGGAGTGCTCTGCTGAGGAGGTCGTTTTGAAGTTCTAATTGGCCAGGTAATTGTCTGTTGTTTCTGAGTTTGGATGTGGGAGGGGCTTCTTCATTTGGTTTCACATTGACATATTATTAGTAACTGTTGCTCTACTGTTCTGAGTGGATCAATTAGTAGGCAGTGGGGGTCCTAACTTTCACTTTGGTCATTAATAATAGTTAATTTTTTATGGTTTCTGATTGGGCCATAAGCAGTCATGGCCCGTGCAGGTAAGAGCAATGGGGCGGTGGGGCCGGGTTGGGGGTATTTGACAGACGACCACAAGTGAGAATTAAAAAAATAATAATTTTCCCTCGCGAGTGGAGGCCCATTTGTGGGCTTGAAATGTCTCAGCGGCACATAACTGAGGCACCCACAAACCAACGCGGACTCATTCGAGTCGCCCAATGGAGGGCTCATGTTTTTATGTGGGAGGTGGGGCCTCTATGCCAAAATGACTGTCTCGCCTCTGAAGAGTGCAATGAGCACAAAACGCGCCAGGCGTGAATCGACAGGCATGCTTTAAACTGGGTCCGCCCGCCAATCAGTTTTTACCTCATGAAAGTTGCTGCAGTGGCTGTCAGAGTGCTGCTTCACAACTGGGAACCTTGGAGCTTTGATTTATACGCGGCCTCCCAGCCGCGGGAGATGCACCACCCGGAAATTTGGGGCCACGGAGCTCCGAACCACGGAGTCTCAATGTGGAGGCATCCATAGAGGACTGACAAGCCGGATGTGTGAGTGGAGGCCCATTGTTGGGCTTGAAACGTCTCAGACAGTGGCACATAACTGAGGCACACACTACAAGACCCACAAACCAATGCAGACTCATTCGAGTCGCCCAATGGAGGGCTCATATTTTTAAGTGGGAGGTGTGGCCTCTATGCCAAAATGACTGTCGTGCCTCTGAAGAGTGCAATGAGCATGAAACACGTCAGGCGTGAATTGACAGGTATGCTGTAAACTGGATCCGCCCGCCGATCCGGCTTTTACCTCATGAAGGTTGCTGCAGTGGATGTCAGAGTGCGTCTCCACAGGTGGGAACCTTGGAGCTTTGATTTATACGCGGCCTCCCAGCGGTGGGAGATGCACCACTTGGAAATTTAGGGCCACGGAGCTCCGAACCACGGAGTCTCAATGTGGAGGCATCCATGGAGGATTGACAAGCTGGATGTGCGAGTGGATGCCCACTGGTGGACTTGAAAAGTCTCAAATAGCGGCACATAACTGAGGTACACACTACAAGACCCAGAAACCAGCGCAGACTCATTGGAGTCGTCCAATGGAGTGCTCATATTTTTAAGTGGGAGGTGTGACCTCTGTGTCAAAATGACTCTCCCCCGTCTGAAGAGTGCAATGAGCACAAAACGCGTCAGGCGTGAATCAACAGGCATGCTGTAAACTAGATCTGCTCGCCAATCCGGCTTTTACCTCATGAAGGTTGCTGCTGTGGATGTCAGAGTGCGTCTCCACAGATGGGAACCTTGGAGCTTTGATATATATATCCGTTCACCGGACGAAACGCGTCATGTCTATTTGGTGGAATAAAATCACACAATAGAAACTACTTGCCGTGTGGGTCGTGTCCTGATTTGTGCTGTCGAGCACTTGGAAGTCGGGGATTGTTCTTGTATATATATATATATATATATATATATATACACATCAAACATTCGTCTTCGAACAAAGACGCAATCTCATGCAGGTACTACTATGATTTATTTTGAAAAAACAGCAAGATCTTCAAAGTGCTTCAAGACTGACTGTGTCTTTGTTCGAGGACAAGCTTTTGATGTATATAAAATATATATATATATATATATATATATATATATATATATATAATCCAAAGTGCCCTGAAGCAATAGGGGGTCACACAACAGAGCCTCGCCATGCGGCTCCTTAATGCAGCCTGCCTTCCTGCTCTTTTTAATGATCCCAATTGCCTACGCGTTTCGAGGAAAAACCTCTTCTTCTCGGGCTTGCCAGCAATGATACACCTGAGCCTCGCACTCCTTTCACTCTGCAGCTTTAATAAATTGCATCACTGCCCCTCAGTGGGCGTGTACTCCGTGCAGGTCTTGATGTGTGCTGGGACATGGAGTCCTGAATGCGAGCGTTATTGTTCCCTTGCAGTAAGTTCAAATGTCTCATTGATTATTAAGGCACATTTTAATCCTGTAGTAGGTTTTTAGCATTATGGCAGACTTAATTTAGCATATTTAGGCACTGTGCTGATAATGTCTTGGTTCGTGCAAAACAACAGCCTCACCCTGCTGGTATGTGGAATTCTCCTCCAGCTTTCGCGGCGATGGTGCTCTTCCTCACGGCCAGGCTGCCGTGTTAATTTTTATAATCCAAAGTGCCCTGAAGCAATAGGGGGTCACACAACAGAGCCTCGCCATGCGGCTCCTTAATGCAGCCTGCCTTCCTGCTCTTTTTAATGATCCCAATTGCCAACGCGTTTCGAGGAAAAACCTCTTCTTCTCGGGCTTGCCAGCAATGATACACCTGAGCCTCGTACTCCTTTCACTCTGCAGCTTTAATAAATTGCATCACTGCCCCTCAGTGGGCGTGTACTCCGTGCAGGTCTTGATGTGTGCTGGGACATGGAGTCCTGAATGCGAGCGTTATTGTTCCCTTGCAGTAAGTTCAAATGTCTCATTGATTATTAAGGCACATTTTAATCCTGTAGTAGGTTTTTAGCATTATGGCAGACTTAATTTAGCATATTTAGGCACTGTGCTGATAATGTCTTGGTTCGTGCAAAACAACAGCCTCACCCTGCTGGTATGTGGAATTCTCCTCCAGCTTTCGCGGCGATGGTGCTCCTCCTCACGGCCAGGCTGCCGTGTTAATTTTTATAATCCACAGTGCCCTGAAGCAATAGGGGGTCACACAACAGAGCCTCGCCATGCGGCTCCTTAATGCAGCCTGCCTTCCTGCTCTTTTTAATGATCCCAATTGCCAACGCGTTTCGAGGAAAAACCTCTTCTTCTCGGGCTTGCCAGCAATGATACACCTGAGCCTCGCACTCCTTTCACTCTGCAGCTTTATTAAATTGCATCACTGCCCCTCAGTGGGCGTGTACTCCGTGCAGGTCTTGATGTGTGCTGGGACATGGAGTCCTGAATGCGAGCGTTATTGTTCCCTTGCAGTAAGTTCAAATGTCTCCAGCAGGGTGAGGCTGTTGTTTTGCACGAACCAAGACATTATCAGCACAGTGCCTAAATATGCTAAATTAAGTCTGCCATAATGCTAAAAATCTACTACAGGATTAAAATGTGCCTTAATAATCAATGAGACATTTGAACTTACTGCAAGGGAACAATAACGCTCGCATTCAGGACTCCATGTCCCATCACACATCAAGACCTGCACGGAGTACACGCCCACTGAGGGGCAGTGATGCAATTTAATAAAGCTGCAGAGTGAAAGGAGTGCGAGGCTCAGGTGTATCATTGCTGGCAAGCCTGAGAAGAAGAAGTTTTTCCTCGAAACGCGTTGGCAATTGGGATCATTAAAAAGAGCAGGAAGGCAGGCTGCATTAAGGAGCCGCATGGCGAGGCTCTGTTGTGTGACCCCCTATTGCTTCAGGGCACTTTGGATTATAAAAATTAACACGGCAGCCTGGCCGTGAGGAGGAGCACCATCGCCGCGAAAGCTGGAGGAGAATTCCACATACCAGCAGGGTGAGGCTGTTGTTTTGCACGAACCAAGACATTATCAGCACAGTGCCTAAATATGCTAAATTAAGTCTGCCATAATGCTAAAAACCTACTACAGGATTAAAATGTGCCTTAATAATCAATGAGACATTTGAACTTACTGCAAGGGAACAATAACGCTCGCATTCAGGACTCCATGTCCCAGCACACATCAAGACCTGCACGGAGTACACGCCCACTGAGGGGCAGTGATGCAATTTAATAAAGCTGCAGAGTGAAAGGAGTGCGAGGCTCAGGTGTATCATTGCTGGCAAGCCCGAGTAGAAGAGGTTTTTCCTCGAAACGCGTTGGCAATTGGGATCATTAAAAAGAGCAGGAAGGCAGGCTGCATTAAGGAGCCGCATGGCGAGGCTCTGTTGTGTGACCCCCTATTGCTTCAGGGCACTTTGGATTATAAAAATTAACACGGCAGCCTGGCCGTGAGGAGGAGCACCATCGCCGCGAAAGCTGGAGGAGAATTCCACATACCAGCAGGGTGAGGCTGTTGTTTTGCACGAACCAAGACATTATCAGCACAGTGCCTAAATATGCTAAATTAAGTCTGCCATAATGCTAAAAACCTACTACAGGATTAAAATGTGCCTTAATAATCAATGAGACATTTGAACTTACTGCAAGGGAACAATAACGCTCGCATTCAGGACTCCATGTCCCAGCACACATCAAGACCTGCACGGAGTACACGCCCACTGAGGGGCAGTGATGCAATTTAATAAAGCTGCAGAGTGAAAGGAGTGCAAGGCTCAGGTGTATCATTGCTGGCAAGCCCGAGAAGAAGAGGTTTTTCCTCGAAACGCGTTGGCAATTGGGATCATTAAAAAGAGCAGGAAGGCAGGCTGCATTAAGGAGCCGCATGGCGAGGCTCTGTTGTGTGACCCCCTATTGCTTCAGGGCACTTTGGATTATAAAAATTAACACGGCAGCCTGGCCGTGAGGAGGAGCACCATCGCCGCGAAAGCTGGAGGAGAATTCCACATACCAGCAGGGTGAGGCTGTTGTTTTGCACGAACCAAGACATTATCAGCACAGTGCCTAAATATGCTAAATTAAGTCTGCCATAATGCTAAAAACCTACTACAGGATTAAAATGTGCCTTAATAATCAATGAGACATTTGAACTTACTGCAAGGGAACAATAACGCTCGCATTCAGGACTCCATGTCCCAGCACACATCAAGACCTGCACGGAGTACACGCCCACTGAGGGGCAGTGATGCAATTTAATAAAGCTGCAGAGTGAAAGGAGTGCGAGGCTCAGGTGTATCATTGCTGGCAAGCCCGAGAAGAAGAGGTTTTTCCTCGAAACGCGTTGGCAATTGGGATCATTAAAAAGAGCAGGAAGGCAGGCTGCATTAAGGAGCCGCATGGCGAGGCTCTGTTGTGTGACCCCCTATTGCTTCAGGGCACTTTGGAATATATATATATATATATATATATATATACACACACACACACACAATCACATGTACATATATATTAAATGATACTATATATATATTGTATGCTTAAAATGTTTAAATCTGACTATTCTATGTATGAACAAATATATCTATATATGTATACACACCTGGGCTCCCACTAGAGACGCAACTGAGGTTCCTTGGCTGAGTCCAGAAGCAGAGCGGTTGTTTCTGGGGTTACATCTCTGTGAAGTAACCCTAAAATTCAAGCCTGGCGGCGCCTTTCCCGCCTGAGAGGGAAGGACTTTCGGAAATGTCCCCGCGAGGGGCTAAATAACCTATGCTTTTAATGTCGCAGCTACCTTAATTTAATGACTACGCTCAGCGTACACATAAAACCCGGGATTTATGAGGGGCTGTCCCTGGATTTCAGCTCACATTATCAACTGTGTCTTCCCAGGAGCAGCTGGCATATGTCTGCTGCATGTGCTTGGAACATTGGCCCACACGTCATCTCTTGGCTGTGTGATAATACTGTGTGTGGATGTAAGTAAGATTTAATGCCGTGCTTTAAGATTAAGACATAAACAAAGATTCCCGTTTGCCTCAGTACAGCAAGTAGTCTTCATGGCCGCCCAAAACTCCCATCCTTAGGTACAGCATTAGGCGGTAGTGATGAGTGGGGTGTGGGTGTTCAGTGACGAAGAAAGCATAGTTTATTCACAAATAAAGCTGAAGGCAGAAAAACTGCAAAGTACATAAACATTGACAAAGTCAATAGGTCTTGCCTATGCAGGAGCTATTAGCTCTGCCAATGTGTTTTAGACATGTTGTACACCAGTGTGGCTGCTGTTCAGCATGGCTAAAAGTTAATGGCTTAGAGGAGAGTATCGTGGAGTGGGGTGTTGTAGAGTGTAGCGGCGCAGAGTGGAGTAGAGTGTCCTAGAGTAGAGTACAGTGAAGCAGGGACGGTTCCTCTACTATGGCCGAGGAGCATCGCCCCACTGTTTTTAAGCAGTGCACTGCAAAGGAAACATAAAATGATAATAACTTTGAGTTATGATCATTTTATGTGTCCTGTTGCTTTGCGGGCGGGTAGGTGGGCGGGGCTGCTCTGCTCTCGGAGCAGGGCAGGGGAGGAGTGGTTTGCCCACTCCTAAGTGGGCAATGACTGGTTGGCCCTCTTGTGCCGCCCAAACCAGTCATGCGCACTTTCCCCATTCACCATGCAGACTGCATTATAGCCTGCGTGGAGAACAAGCCCAGGCCCCCATTCCATGGTTGAGCGTCGAACCAGGATACTCAAAACCAATCACAACGCTGCATTGCAGCTTTGTGATTGGTCAGGGAAGCCTTTTCAATGCTTCCTGTGCCTCAGAGAGCAGGAGAAGAGACAATGGACTGCTGTAGCAAGGTAAGTGTTTCTTTTACTCTTTTTTATCATTCCCCCTACGCCCCCTCATGACTCTGCCCCCTCCACCCACGTGTCTGCACCTGCCTCGCCACCCGCGACCCATGCCTGACTCCCCTACAGAGGTATAAAGTGGAGTGGCATGGAGTGAAGTGTCATCGACTGTCGTAGAGTGGAGTGTTGTGGGGTAGAGTGGAGCGTTATGGAGTAGAGTGGAGTAGAGCGTCATAGAGTAGAATGGAGTGTCTTAGAATGGAGTGTCTAAGAGTGGAATGTCATAGAGTGGAGTAAAGTGGAGCAAAGTGTCCTAGAGTGAAGTGGCATAGGATGGCGTAGAGTGAATTAAAGTGTTGTAGAGTGGAATGTTGTAGAGTGTCGTAGAGGGTCATAGATTGGAGGGGTGTAGAGTGGGGGAATAGAGTGGAGGGGTGTAGAATAGTGTTGAGTAATGTGTTGTAGAGTGTAGGGGCGCATAGTGTCATGGAGTGGAATAGAGTGTCGCAGAGTGGCAAAGAGTGTCGAAGAGTGGAGGGTAATAGAGTGGAGTGGCATAGAGTGGAGGAACATCGATTGAAAGGCGTCACGTGGCATTGAGGTTTGTAGAGTGGAGTGTCGTACAGCAGAGAGTCATAGACCGGTGGGCATAGAGTGAAGGGGCATAGAGGGGAGTGGTGTAGTGTAGCAATGAGTGGAGTAAAGTGGTGTAGAGTAGAGTGGCATGGAGTAACTTAGAGTGTTGTAGATTGGAGTGTCATAGAGTGGAGTGTTGTAGAGTGGAATGGCATAGGGTGGAATAGGGTCATGGAGTGGTGTGGCGTAGATTGGAGAAGAGTGCCCTACGGTTAAGTAGCATAGAGTGGCTTAAAGTGAAGTGAAGCAAAGTGGCGTGGTGTAGAGTACAGTGCAGCCGCGGCACGTGGAGGTAAGAGTGGTGGGGCCGGGTAGGGGGGATTTCCCTTGCCTTCGTCCGTCAAAATACCCTCCCCCCCGCCCCCACACCTGGCCCCACCGCTCTTACCTGCACAGGCCGCGGCTGGTACAGTGGTGTGGTGTATAGTGTCATAGAATGGAATGATGTAGAATGGAGGAACCTTGAGTGGAGTATCACAGGGTGCTTTGGTATAGAGTGGAGTGGAGTGTTGTAGCGTAGTGTGATGTAGATTGGAGTGGAGTAGAGGGGAGTGGCATAGCATAGAGAGGAGTAAAGTGTGATAGGGTGGAGTGGCATAGCATGGAGTGTCGTAGAGTGTAATAAAGCCCAGTGGAGTGGCACAGAGTGCCATAGTGTGTTGTAGAGTGTCATACAGTAGTGTACAGTGGAATGGCATAGAGTGTTGTGGAGTGCCGTAGAGTAAAGTGTTGTAAAGTTTAGTGGAATAGAGTGATGTAGAGTAGAGTAGAGTGTTATAAAGTGGATTGGAATAGAGTGTCACTGAATGAAGTATTGTAGAATGGAGTGGGGTAGAGTGGAGTATCTTGGAGTGGAGTGTTGTAGAGTGGAGCAGCATATCATAACGTGGTGTAGAGTGTCGTAGAGTTGAGTGTCATCAAGTGGTGTAGAGTGTCATCGAGTGGAGTGTCGTAGAGTGTTGTTGATTGCTGTATATTGGAATGACGTAAAGTGGAATGTCGTAGAGTTGCCTGGCATAGAGTGGCGTAGAGTGGAGTGGCATAGAGGGGAGTAGAATGGCATAGAGTGTCGTATAGTGGCATAGAGCGGAGTACAGTGGTGTATAATATCATAGAGTTGTGTGGAGTGGGAAGTGTCGTAGAGTGTCATAGAGTGGACTGGAATGGTGTAGAGCGTTGTAGAGTGGAGGGATGTAGAGTGGAGAAGAGTGCCATAGAGTGGAGTAGCGTAGAGTGGAATATGCATGGTGTGGTATCATACTGCCATTACAGACTTCCCATTTTCAATTAAAAATGAGCATTAGATTTGCACAGACATACAGTTGTACTGATAAAACTATACAGCGCACAAATGACAATGTGCGGAAATGGCATCACCTAGTGAATCGATTTGTTTGATCATATTGAAATATTTGTTCCAAAAGATACTTCAGAATTACCAAAAATATGCTTCATTTGTGCTTTCCTAAATTTGATATATTCTGAAATATTTGCACAGTTTATTTATAGACATGTATATGTTGCTGTGTGCTATAAAAAAGCCTTTACTTTCACACCTCCAGATTGTCAAATAAATCCTCTCACTTTGAAGTCAGAGAAAGAAAAGTAAACATTAATCTCCCTTGGAAGACAGAGCCTGAAATGTGACCTCTTTCTTTGAATACACAGCAAATGTGACAATATATTAACAAAATGTCAAGGGCTGTTTACAGAAAGCAAGCTTTAGGTCAGCTTTCAGAATGTCCCCAAGAAGTCCATAGCAATCAAACAACTGCGCTGTCTCGTATGCTTCGACCTAAAAAAAACAAGCATTGTCAAAGCCTCTAGGTTTGGGCTTAATGCTCTAACACATGCATTGTTATCAAATTAGAGTTTTTTAGGAACTGTATGAGTTTTTGTAGTACATAGTCATGCATACATTATAATAATTTCGCTTCCAAACTATAAGTAAATGCAATAGGGAAAAATACGTAAAGCAAACTTCTCGTTGGCAAAAACACACATGCATTCTTCATGTCAATTATGTTATATACATTGCTAAGATTCAAAAATAATTATATACACTTTATGGCAAATATTCGTTTCCTGCAGTCGGGTTAGCTCACAGTTCGAACCTGTATACATGGCCCAAGATATATTCATGTATATATAACTTCACAAAGCTAACTTGTTATACTTATAACACTTTACAATACAATTCGATGTCTAATCAGATATCAATTGTGTCTATACCCTATGGATGGGATACTCAAGATTCCATAAAAATAAATATAGCATTTGCTGGGGTTTTCGATTGTTCATTGTTGTCTGGTGTTAGATGGGCCCGTAAACAGTTGAATTATAAGCACATATTTTGCTAAACTCTCAGCAATCTATCAACCATCCTTGCTCTTTTCATTTGGATCTGGTCAGTCTTTGCCCACCCTTCCATATCTTTGATCCATTTATGGATGTTAGGCGGTTTTGCGCTGAACCTGTAAACAGCTGTTCTTCTCTTAGTCAAGAGACTTCTCAAAATTGCAAATTGCACGTTAGAGAACATTACACCAAATTAGAAAGCACAAAGCAAAGTATATTAAGATATCTGTGGCACAAATAGGTAAACATGTTAAGTAATCACAATTTTCTCTTGGATAAAGAATTCCACCAGACCTGCGTTGGTTAACTATTTAGTAAGAACTACCCTACTGAGGTACTCTGAAGTAAATGTCTCATGTTTGCAGACACTACACACAATACCTTGTGGAAAAGTTTACCAAGATGGTGGATTTCCAAGATGGCTGCCGGCTTATTGTGCTCGCTCAGGAGCCTATCCTAGCCTCATCTAGACTACTAATAGTGGCAATAAACTATTTGTGTGGTATTGAGTCTCACTTCTTCTCTTGTGGGTAATCCATGCAGCACTGCAGCCTCTCCTAATCTTCAACGCTAGCACAGCTAGGGCAGCTAATTGGCTCTCAGCCACGGGTGACGTCCATGCCTTGGTGCACAGCATCTCTGTCAATCCCCATTAGCAGAGGAACGGTGTGTCAGAATAAGTGTGACTGAGCGCAGAGAACAAGAACATCAGGTCATGACTGATGTTCTTGTGCAGCAATGCTGTTAAGTTTGATTCCTTTGTCCTGTGAAGGTCATTGGGGGTTGAGATGTAAGGACAGCTGTGAAAGATCTTGTTGGTAGGATTCTGCCACCATTCATGAGTCCTGAAAAGGACAACCAAAGATCAGTTCCTGCAGATGAAGAGGAATTCAGTTGAGGTCACACAGCTTATGGCATGTAAAGACAGTTTTGGCTTTCCTCTCCACATCTGCTATGACCTACTGATATGGAACTGGATCACCAGAAACCTGTGGGGTGGATGCCATTGGACGACAAAGGCTGACAACATGCCACATTTTCAGGACATCCCAATCAGCTTCTATTCCATGCTCCTCTAGTCATAGGCACCTGAACTAGTCCCATTGGTAACGCATCGCACTGACAATGTACATTTCCCCGTGAATTAAGTTACAACTTGAGTTTCTTATCCGATAACCATAATAAGACTTTCCAGAGGCCGGATTAGTCGACAGGTTTAGTTAGGTGTCAACTCAGCAGGAAGTTTCTGGGGATAGGAGGACAAGAGTTGACGACAACAACATCCACATAAATGTCCATGGGCAGGTCTCCACTGTACATGTCTACTTCATCTAGTAACTGCGCGTGGCTCACCCTCGAGGGTGGAAGTTCGAGGTGTTCTTAGTCATGGTGTGACCATCCTTCCACAGGGTAAGCATTGAATCCTTGATATCTGTGATGAGGTATGTGTATGGATCAAATGTAAGGTAATTCCTGAAGGACCCTATGGAACAACCAGAACTATGTCGGCTGGACCGAGGCAAGAGGGCTTGGCTCATCTACTTTGATCTGTGTAGTCTTTCATGCAGTGAGTCCTCCGTGCATCTCTTTGCAATCGGGCTGACTGGCTTGAGAAGTGAAGTGGCATGTTGTTTGGAGTTCTGGTACTTGCCCTCTAAACAGCAGCTCCTCCAGATACTTTCCAGAAGTACTATGAGCAGTTTCTCAAGCGTCTCTCCTCGTATGGCTTAGAATGCTGGAAATGTCCTTCTTTGTGAGCTTGCCGTCTGCACAACTGTCTTCAGCCTTGCCATGAAGTGCTCCACCATGCCACTCACTTGAGGTCATAGTGCAATTATTTTGCTGTGTCGGAACCCCATGTATTCATCAAAATCATAACAGTTTTTTTTAAAGGAAAAAACTAACTTGAGAGCCGCAGGAATGCCGTACATTAAGAGTATTCAATTTGAAGAAGGTATTATCAGTCAGACGTGCTTTGTAATTGCAAAGTCTCAGGGAATAATGTCTACGGGCAGATGCTAGCCAGAAAGATGGAACCAATTGAATCATTGGCTGCTTCTTCTCATATCCGGCTGGCAACAGAGACATATGAAAGGGTTCAAGAGGGATGTATGACTTTACAACGCATACTTTTACAACGCATTTTTTACAACGCAACATCCATTACAACGCATGCCATTACAACAACGAATTTTTAAAAACTACCTTTACAACGCATTCCATTACAACGCATACTATCTTTACATCGCATACCATTACAACACATACCATTACATTGCATGTATGGAAAGAATTGGATAGTGTAGGGGTAAAAATTACTATTCTAACTCCAGTGGGGTGCAACAGTAGGGTAAGTGTTGGATAGTGTAGGGGTAAAAATTACTATTCTTACTCCAGGGGGTGCAACAGTAGGGTAAGTGTTGGATAGTGTAAGGGTACTATGCGTTGTAATGGTATGCGTTGTAATGGTATGTGTTGTAATGACTCCGTTGTAATGACATGCGTTGTAGTGGTATGCGTTGTAGTGTCATGCGTTGTAATGGCATGCGATGTAAGGGATCTTGCGTTGTAAAAGTTTTGTTGTAATGGTAGTGCATTGTAAAAGTTGCGTTGTAAAGGTTGTTTCCCTTCAAGAGCAATGTCTCTACTGAAACTCTAGCAGATATGGCAAGGGCTAAGCATTTCTTCCACCGGCTGGTCAAAATAAGGAAACCACATTTTCTGGAAAATAAGGCCCTGAACAATCTGTTTTAGCTCAGCAGGAGGCTGATCTGAGTGAGAAAGCAGTGATGTTGCAAAATTACTTGAGTTCCTGAAAGTCACACTATCTGTTCGTCTTTTTTAATGTTTTCAGATCCCCCCAGCTTTGAGCCCAGCAAAACAGTAGTGAGTATCTGATCTGCTGCGGCGGCACACATTTTGTATTTTTCAGGCAGCACTACCTAGCAGCTCGCTGAACTACAAAACTCAAGTATCCCCCGTCAATGGGTGGGGAAAGGAGTCAGGGAGTGGAAAGCAGGAGGAAAGTCGCATGGGGTTCCATTCTTTCCCAAGTTTGGGCAAAGTACAGAAATAGTTCTGGAGGGAAAGACCCCATCTTTAGATATGTTGTAGTACTTTAGCCTTGGAGTTGCCAAAAATGGTCACAAGAGCTTGGTGGTCAGCAATGACTGTGAATGAATATCTATAAAGAATCAAATGAAAATGTCATAGCCTCAAATCACAGTGAGAGACTCCATTTTTGTGTAAGAGCTGGAGTATGCTAGTTCTGATTTGGTGAGGCGTGACTGGCACTTCTCAGGAGTACGACTGGGTCTCCTTCATGTTGAGCTAAAATGGTATGTGCATCATTTGGGCTGACATTGATGATAACTGTGGTGAAGAGATTACTTGAAATAGGCCATGCCACTGGCCTTAGATATACAGCATATTATGGTGTCAAAGTTGTTGTGGAAGTCACTAGACCATCAGAAATATTGTCCCAACTTGGCTGAGACCTTAAGAAGGGCACTGAGGTTGTGAAATTTAGGATGTGCCTGGCAAATGAAGCTAGCCATGTGCAGGAAGGAGCACAGGGAGGAGACATTATGTGCCTTCATCACTGAAATGAGAGCGGCCACTTTGTCTGTTTCAAGTCTTAAGCCCTCATGATACAAAGTGTCCATAGAATCTTAGCGAATTTCATTTTACGTATTTGAGAGTGAGGTTGGCAGCATAAGAGCATGCAAACATTGAAAAGAACTTCATTGTGTGTCTTGCTATGTCCTGCCAAAAGCTAAAATATCATCGCTAAAGTTTTGGCTATAAGAGATCCTTGAATCACTTTGCGTTTCTCCTCCAGAAACACCTCAATGGTAGACCACATGACAAAGCTTTAGCCGCTTGTAACTGAAGAGACCAATGTGAGTAGCAAGAGTGTTGATATCCCTTGACTACTCCTCCCGCTCAATCAGTCTTGAATGGATGTATGACGTTACTACGCGGTCTTTACACCGCACTACCATTACAACGCTGGTTTTACAACACAAGTCATTACCACGACTTGCGCTGTAGGGTGCTGGACTTAGGAATAGTATAATTTACTATTCCAACTCCAGCCTACGTACAGTAGGGAAGGTGTTGGAATAGTAAATCTACTATTCCTTAGCCTAGAGCGCCCTCCAGCGCAAGTCGTGGTAACGACTTGCGTTGTAAAAGCAGCGTTGTAATGGTAGTGCGGTGTAAAGACCACGTCGTAATGGATGTTCCCCGTCTTGAATATAGGAAAGACGGTACTCAAAACGGTAGCAGCCCTTGCCCCTTTCAATGATGGTATGCAAAATTCCTTGGTATGGTAGAGGTAGTCTTTCACCGCACGTTGGAAACCCATAGCGTTAGTCTGGACATGTCCTGGGTGTGTTCCGTGTGCTAAGGTCAGAAAGTCTGCCGGTACTCCGGGCTCCTGAAGCAGTTCTTCTCTTCATGTGGATGAATCACACCCAGAAGGGTAGAGGAGACAGACATGGGAAGTTGTGCACTAACCGCAGTGAGAAAGATCATCCTGTAATCCCTAGGCTGGACCGGCACCTGTACTTCAAAATGCATGTCAAGTGCCCTCCCACGCGAAGCATTGCCTCAGAGGCTGCCCACCACTGGGGGTTATGCTGCTGATTGCCGCAATGGTCTCGATGTGACTGAGGGTTCTTGCCGGCCCATCTAGTTATCGCTTCAGCTATATGGTAACGTGCTGTGGCCATGATCAACTGCAAACAAAGGAAACCTTTTTGAACTATGGAGCGGGAGATCAAGGAACATAAGGGGGGCCCTCAAAGAATCACAGCTTACTGAGGAAGAAGGCCTGACCAATGGAGAAAAGGCGCTGATGCGCATGATCAATGTACTGTGGTCAGACCTGGTGGAAAGAACTGTGGAGATTGCTTCTGCTGTGAAAGACCGTGGAGAGGAAGTTGGAAGGCTTCACGGGTAGAGCGGAAAGCATGAGATGTGAACTTCTGAAGACAACGCAAAAGCCATGTGGCTGAGAACGTCGCATGCTGCAACTGAAACCACTGCCCAGTTCTCCGGGTCTTTAAAACTAAAGTGATTGACGGAATCCTTACACTAGATGAGACGATAGAACAGCTGGATACCATGCAAAGAGCCTCCTATAGTAGAATCCAATTGCATTGCCCACTGAGGCTCCGCTCTTTGAAATGACAAAAGCGACAAATCAGCTCTTGGGGTCAAAGAAATAATTGAATCAGCACTGCAAGTGGTGAGGTCTACATATAGAGTTCATGCCAAGTTATAGTCACCCTGTACTCACCAGAGTAGGTGGTGCAGATGGACGTTCACCAGCTCCTGTTTTTCCAGGATTTAAAATATGGACATCCTGGCAAGAAAGAGAGCTCTTCTGATTGTGAGAAGGAGGTGGTCGTGAAGGCTGTGTGATCATCAGTGGGGGTTCGCCCAGGGATGGGTGGGCGGGACAGAAGATGGGTGAGCTCATGGTACTCCCATGAGAGGAAGAAGCAAAGGCTGATAACAAGATATTGTTTTTAATTTCTTGTTGAAATTCCTAAAGTTTTGTCTCTCTGCTATCTTCCTTCCCCCTTTTGCGTTGGAATCAATGCGAATCCACTGTGGTCACACAAGTGCGGCTAGACTGTAGGAGGTGCCTAATAGTCTAACGTCTGTTACTTTTCTTTGTGATGTGACTGGGGATGTTAGTGAAGAAAATTTTTGGATTTGTCACATTGATGTGCTTCTTTATTAAATAAGATTTAAGTACAAATATATACAGCGACCATCAACCAGCGGGTCCAGTTACAGATAGCTGAGAGCATGAAAGGAGAGAGTTTGGCGACATTTCCTCGGGTCCATGGCCTTCAGGACTATAAAACTGGGAGGAGGTAATGCTGCCATGTAGTTTTGCTGTGTGTTGCTCCCAGCTCAGGTTGCGGAACTAGTCAACGGTGATGCGTTGCACGTATTGCAATCATGACACTATGCCATTCTTAACAAGAAAGCCAAGTAACTCTACCCAAGAAAGGTCAAACGCACTGGAGTCAAAAAAGACCCTTGAAATGTTTTTAAATGCAAGTGGTGGTGTACATTGATGGGGTTTGTCAGAGATGGTGTAGAGGGTTACGTAATAGAAAAACGAATAATAGAGAAAGTAAATACTTTGGGCCTATCAATCTCAAATGACTGCACCAGATTTTGTAATAATCTAGAGCCATCACAGTATTGATATAAACAGAAAGTGTCCCATTGGAATAAATTACTGCAATAAATTTGCGCTCTTCAAAATCTTAGGGTCTGGGCATTCACACCTCCAAACTAACCATCGGTACGACTAGATAGGTTAGCGTATGGACATAAGGACAAATTACACACACTTTATGGAGGGAAACTCGAGCCTGGAATCCCAGAAGCTACCATTACTGTAGTTGACTTATGGAAAAGAACACATAAAGACAATGGTAGGCACAAAAAGGCACAATGAAAAAGCATCACTTTGGGCTAATAGTGGGCTTAGAGAGCGGCTCGTTTCCCGGCAGAGTGGAGGGGCAGGAAGTAAGGGGGGACGACAAACAAAGGAGACAAAAAAAAACGTACCTGCCACTTCGCCTCATCTCTGCTCTTCTGCTTCGTCCTCACTAGCACAGGCTCCCAGAATCCCCTGCGGCCAATCCTGACGCTGCTTTCATGCTGCTGAAAGCAGCATCAGGATTGGCTTGCGCACCGATGATTTGCACTCTCAGTGAGACTGGGGGCCATATGTATGAACACATTTTCCCATAGACACAGAATAGGTAAAACCCTTTGATACATCTGGCCCTGGAGCTTGTGCTTGCTCTATCTAACCCGGCAACGCAGCTCGGGTTGCAGACAGTTTCAGTGCGCATGACGGTCTGGCCTGCCTGAGACGGCGGATGCGCACTGACAGCAGTGCCCTGCCTTTACTCCTCCTCCATGACGGCCCAGCCCGCAAGCCTGGGCTATTGTACAAAAAATAATACAATAATAAATACTTTTATTTTGAAGTTTTGAGGCTGATGGGGGAGCGACGCTCCTCGGCCATAGCGGAGGAGCCCCTGCTATATGCACTGCGGGCTACAAACATGCACTTGCGCATGAAGAGATAGGAGAAGAAACCCTACAGGATGAATACCCAACAGAGGGAAGATTACTATACTCTAAATCCTAAAAGCAATTAAGAAAGGAATATTGGGTAACTAGATGGGGGACCCTGGGTCAAAGCTTTAGCATTCCCAAGAGAGGTGACAATCATAGCAAAATCATGGCAGATTTTCCCTTAGTGCAGTTAAAAACCCTCCCTAAGACATACTGTGTAAGATCACATCTACTGAAGTTTGGTTGTATGAATAATGACACCTGTTTCAGAGGATATGGAGGGCACTGTTCCTTCCCAAACATACTATGGTCCTGTCCACAGACACAAGGATACTAGAAACAGTTTGCGGATGAAACAGAGGGACAATCAGATCTAAATTGGAACTTGGAGCAATTACAACATTACAAGGAGAATAGGAGGATCAGGATGTACTCAGTATTGAATCTGTTTGCAGTAATGTGCTATTTTGTGACTTTGGAGAGAAACTACCAAAAATTGGGGCAGCCCACAGACTCTGACAGTAGAGGTGTGGACTGGTGCCATGATGCTGAGAGATCTCTGTATCATGGTAGAAGATTCCCCCCTACATTTCGTAAGATATGGTCCCCATGCATGGAGTACTTTTACTTCAGATAAATGATCTATCTTTGCACAAGTACCAGTAAGTGAAAGAAGGAGCAAACAGAACTAAGAAGTAATAAGGACTCTCCTGCGCGTAAACGGTGTATGGCGATCAATATAAGGTTAACACTAACATGTTTGTGCTTTTCCAGATTCTCTTGGCCGTGGGCACAATCAGTGTTTGGATGTGGCACACATGTGCGTGGCGAACCGACGATGCCGGAAGCACCGCAATGACTACGTGTCTGCCTGTAGTGCCACCAGCACAGGAGAGTCCTGTGACCGGCGCAAGTGCCACCGTCAGCTGCGACACTTCTTCGAAAAGGTTCCAGAGGACTTCACCAGGTCCATGCTCTTCTGCGCATGCGAGAATGCGCAGTGCGCCGAGCGCCGGCGCAATACTATTGTGCCGCACTGCGCCCACGAGGAACCCAAGCAGCGCAACTGTCTGCAGCTGATGGAGTCCTGCAAACATGATCGGGACCACGTGTGTAGGTACTGTTTCCACTTCTCATTGGCCTACCCATGCTTCAAAGATAGCAGTGTTCACCTTTCGCTAAAGTTTGCGGTGTCACCCATTACCATGATTTTAATGTTCCAGTTGCCTGATATGTACCCTTCCCCATTCCCAAATATGCAAAGCTACACTTGTCTGTGGTCCCTGTTCTCCTAGGGTTGCTCTTCTATATTCTAAAGCTCGTATTCATCTCTCTGTATTCCATCTCTACTGCTACTCTCTATACCTACTTTCCTAGTGCTGTTTTCTTGTGTTTTATGCCTCTATCTCTGTTGTCCTTTGTTGCCCCATTCCCAACTTCTGCTTCCCCACACCCATCTTCAAGCTCTGCTTTTAGCACAAACTACCCCTTTGTGAGGTGCCGAAGCACTTACACCTATGGATAGCCAACTACATCAAGCAGGGAGTATGGTTGGAGGGGTGTTGACTTTGTTTAGAGCCTATGTGGGATGGGTTTTCATATTGTGTATGATAAACTCCGAGGTGCATTTTTTTATGTCATGATACACAGTGCTTGGAAGTGTAATGTATGATGGAAGATTCACATTTTATAGTGTGTGCTATGTTGGCAGCTCTGGTTTACTCTGCACGTCCCTTTATTATGTTTGTAATTTGTAATGTTCTCAGTCTGGGGTCGTATGTTGGTTGTGGCGGGAGCTTAAGGAAATGTGAGATGTGGCAGGTGTAGATAAAGAGAAAAGTGAGTCAGACATCTTCCTGGAATAACTGTGTTTCAGTCTTCCTGTATATGCTTGCCTTCTTGGCCATCAAGTAGCATGATATGCCAGGATGCACTGTGATATATACATTTTTTATATGATTGACATAATAAGATGATTGTGGCTATTTGGGACCTCCAGAGCGGGCGATGTTAGAGTCCTCAAGTGACCTGTAGATAAGCAGATCTCGTCAGTCATTATATGTTCGATTGAGTTATTTATGGTATCGGTGTCCTTCATTTGACAGTGGAATTCAAAAGGTTCTTTCATATATTAAATACCTGTCCCTTTAATGATCAGTTGTCGCTTTAAAACAAAATGCCCGATAATTACCTGCTGAAACAGCAATCTGCATTTTCCTTTTTAACAGGAAAACACCCACGCTCTAGCCATTTAAAGATGGCCCTGTGTATGCCTACTGTAGTAGGCGCCATCAGAGTCAGGGGCAGAGTCATGGGAGAGACTGTGCCGTGAACATTGCTTAGGCTTGACATTGCAGCTTGTGTGTCCTCTAAAGTACAGGACAGACCGTCTGAGTGTCCTCCGCAGGTCCAGGCGTGAATTAAAGAGTGAGTCTGAGGGTCCTACTTGTATACCAGGTGCCAGCTTCGAAGTGGAAGAAAATTCTGGCCCCCCCCCCCTCCCCAGATGGTTCTGGAATTTCCTTTTCTTTCTGCTTTTTCTCCAAGGAGTCTTGTCTGACAAAGGCTAGTATGAACTTCAATGTGTGTGTGTGATGAGGTAACTCCTCTGAAATGGAAGTGGGGCAGGGAACAACTCTGCCCCACTCACCCTGGCAGGATGTCCCAGCCTGCCAACACCTAGTCCCCCTTAGTCTCACTGTTTAACTGTCTGGGAGGAATAAACAAAGGCCAACTGCCATGCTAATCCAGTCATGTGACCCAGGACCAGGGACCCAGGCTGCAGGCACCAAATAGTTAGGACATGGAAATGGACACTTTAAAAAAGTGGCATTTTTCAGAATCATCACTTAAAATCCAACTTTTCAATTATAGAGAATTTTAAATTACTATTCTTTAGAGACCAAACATGACATTTCTACCTGTTCCCAAGCAAAAGTTATCATTTATTAAATGTAAAAACAACCCAATGTTAACCAGTGGGGGATGTAGGTCTCACAATAGTGAAAAATATGTTTAGAAGTGTTTCACTACCTGGACATGTAAAACGTAAAAGTTTGACTTATATGTATTAAAAAGGGAGTTTTAGACCTTGCAAAAGGCTTATTTTGCCAGGTCAAATTGGCAGTTTTAAACCACACACAGGCTGCAATGTCAAACCTGAGACTTTCTTAAAGGACTACTTAAGTGGATGGCACAATGAGTGCGGCAGGCCCACTAGTAGCATATAATTTACAGGCCCTGGATACAAGTTGTACCACTGTCCTAGGGACTTGTAAGTAAATGAAATGTGCCACATAGGTGTAGGCTAATTGTACTATGTTTTAAGAAGTAAGCACAAGCACTCTAGCACTGTGTAGCAGTCCTCAAGCCAAAAAAATGAATTTCAGCAAAAACAGGATGGGAGTAGGTAAAAATACCACCCTAAAGCTGACAGGTCGAACACTGATCATAAGGGAACAAGAAGCACCGTGATATAAGATATCATCTTATGATACAGGTAATATGATCTAGAAAATAGTGGACCGTTTTGAATGACCAAAGTGCATGTAATAGTGGGATGTACGCAGAAGCAAAAGCTCTATTCCCAGGAGTAGCTATCCCACCCTGTGTATATATACCTGAGTTGTACTCAGATAGGAGTGACTATCCACGTCCTGCGATTGTATGGGTGGGCTGTACGCAGGAGCGAAAATCTATACTACCAGGGGTAACTATCCCCGATCTCTGACTGGATGCCCTCTTCCTACGCCCATTCTCCTTTATATTCCACTTCCTGCTGGCTCTCCTTTATTCACTCTGCTCTTGTATGCCACATGTCCAACTGTTTTCCTGCATTGCCTGTTTCCTATCCCCGCTTTCCTGAAATCTTGTAACTATGCTTTTTTTATTTCATGTTCCTTAACTTTGCTCTCCTATACAGAGACTCTTTTAAGGCATGGGCAAAGTGGGCACTTGCCCAAGGCCCACACTTTTCAAGGTGTCTCCTGGTAAAGTGATTTTTCTCCCACTCTCTCCATCAGAAACTCTCTCTGCCTAGCTCTTCCACTGAGTTGCACTACCAAGTATCATTTTTTAGGAATGTTGGGGTCCCAGGACAGACTTTCAGCTGTTTTGTGTGAAAGGTAAAATATATAATTCAATACTTTTGGCATCAGTTAAGCTTGAATTAGCAGAAAACAGATAATAAAATTTTAATGTAATCCTAACAGGGGGATCCAAAATATTTCTTGCCCAGTGCCCCGAAAATTCTTATGATGACACTGCTCGTGTATTCCACATTCCCCGACTCGGCTTTCCTTTATTCCCTATTCCTAAGCCACACTTCAGTATTCCACACCTTTAACTATGTTGTATGTAATTCCCTTTTCACAAGCTCTGTTCTCCTGTTTCCCACACCCCAGCTCTGCTTTCCGTAAATATTCCTGCTTTACAGTCTCTTTCTTCCTGTATTCTACATCCCACTAGCTCTACTTTCCGTTATCCCCTCTTCTCAAGCGCTTCTTTCCCGTATTTCACATTTCTGTAACTCTGCTTTTCTTTAATCTCTGTTGCCAAGATCTAATGTCCTGTATTCTGAATCCCCTAGCTCTTCGCTCCTGTATTACCCGCCCTCTGCTCTTCTTTCCTTGATTCCCTCTTCCTAGTCTGTGCTCATATATTCCGCTCTACTGGCTTTTCCCCTTTACTTACTACGCGGCTCCGTGGTGTGTCCCACAGTGCCGCGGGATGGCATTATCAGAGGCGAGGATCTGTTGACCACGACAATACAGTGGCATCCTCCTTCCCACCCGTTTAAAAGGCTCATGGAGCATGGTCTCCTGCTTACTCTAGCTTACATTTCAGAAATACTGATTGGGCTTACATTTTAGCATTACTGATTGGGTATTGTAAAGAATGCATGACATTTTGCATCCTTTTTCACTTTTTTGTATATAGCACAAATTGATAGCAACATAGTGAGTACAGATAGAATAGTCCTGATGAAGAAGCCTTGATGCTTCGAAACATGTTGACTTGATCAGGTTTATCTGCACATACCCCGCAGGACAACACCACATCACCTTTTTAACAGCACCAGCCTCCCTGACCTATTAAGGTTTTTTAAGTCTATGAGGTCAGGTTCTTTTTAATTCACTTCCCGCATCCACCCTTGACCCTTCGTCTCATTGCCTCTACATCACACATAGTACTGCAAAATCAGTGCACCCGTGCAGTCGCTGGTCGTAGCCTGCCCCGTCCCTCAGCGGGGCGGGAAGACCCCTATGATGAAGCATGACACCAAGGTCCCTTTTGGTGTGTGAGGGGTATTTAAACAAACACTGTGTGCATCCTACCATGATAGGAAACACATTCCTTTGAACCCCCTTGAAGGTGGATCCGTTTGGTTTTGTATGAATTCCTGAGGAGGACGTATCCACCTCCAGTGCCCACGAAGGGCACTCCCTCTCCACTCCCTAATCTTGTTTTTTGTAGTTTTCCCCTTCACTGCCTGTTGCCTACCTCTGCTCCCTTGTAGAGGACCTCCCTAACTTTGACTTCCCATATTCCATGTTACCTCTTTGCTGACTTGCATTCACACACACATCAGCGCTCCTTTTCTTTAAAAACGAATGTGTCCTTCTGTAACGAAACTGATGCTATGTAAAGAGCTCTGTTACCCAATTTCTCGGGTCTAGTTTGCACTATATAAAACACTAAAAAAAGTAAAAAACATGTTTGTGGAGTAGTCTTCACACTGTGGGTGACCCCCCAATCTGCCCAAGAGTGGGTGATGTTTAGGGGGCGCCCCTCTGTGACAAAAAGGGCATCTCAAGCTACCAGTCACTTCACAAGGGTCTCTAAAGCAATAGAATGTTATTAATGCACTTGGTAACATGTGCTGTTAACAGGGACCCCATCACATCTGTGCAATGCATGAATTGGTGAAGTTGATGTGAGAAAATAGAAGGTAACAATGAATACTTTTTTATTGGGAACATTTCGTGACAATAAACTAACAGACTCTGTCGCAATAAACTGAGACTAGGAAAAAAAGTGTCCAAGCAGAGCATAGTTTGTGGCTTTTTAAGATGCAATTCTATACCTCAAGGTGTTTGTTTCGATAGTAATGGTTTCAGTGCAAGATTTTGTTTCGATACATTGAAAAACACAGTTGAACATCGGCTCTTGTCTACATTTCTCGGGGTGGGAAAATTCTCAAGCCCCATTACAATGATTTTTATTTTTCTCATAATAATTACAATTTTTATTGCAAAATACATATTTGGGATAGCCCTAATGTATTTCCAGCCAAGGCGTGGTGGGCTGACATGAAACCTTGTAAAGAGCACTGTGGTAATAAATGCCTGTCCAGCGGCACTTAATATGGCATCAACGTGCAGTGAGTTTATTTTCTTAACCGCATGCGCGCTAGCGGTTTTCCCGCTGTGCGCTGGGTTTTTAAAAAACCCGCGGTTCATGACGAGCTCAGCTCGTCATGAGCGTACGAGAGGCGTAACTCATGACGAGCTGAGCTCGTCATCCGCCTCGAAGGGGTTAACTAAGGGGCATGGCACAGCAATGTCTGCTCCCCAATATTCCATCTTTTGCTGCTCTCCTGTAGTGCTCTTTGGCTCTGATCACCTTTGGTTGTTTGCTTGCAGGTCACGTCTGGCCCATTTCCAGAGTCAGTGTCAGTTCCTGGGCCGAGACCACGGCGCATGCGCTCACGTGTACCGCGACGCGTGCCTGCAGTCCTACATGGGGTTGATAGGTGAGTCCTGTAACCTTGTGTTGCACACTCTCTGTGTTAGTAAATTTTACTGTTGTTTCTTTACTTTCCATTCTTAGCATTTCTCCTTTCTAGACTGTTTTTATGTATGCTCCCCCTCAGGCCTTGGGAGGGCTTTATGTCTACTCCGAGGGCCTCCTGGGTTTAGGACATGCCAGCTGATGTACAAGCACAGTTAAGAGGGGAGATAAGGAGACGTACCTCGCATGTCCTTGTCAAATCTTCATTTTACCTTCGTTTGTAGTTTTTAGGTCTCGCCTAGGCAGCGCTTACACTGTGTTTTCGAGAAATGCTGTATCTAGGATAAGGGCTTGAAAAAACACCAATCGTGTTCATTGGTTCCTGTTGCTGTCCATTAGAAATGCTGTCTTTTCATTGGTGAATACACTGAGTAGTAGCTATTGCCAGCACCTGTGCTTTTGACTTTAAAAACGCAAACTGTTGGTATAGTGCATATGTGCAACGTGTTGTTGTTTTTATGGCATTAAATATATGCGTTCAAATCTTTCCTATGCTTACAGCACTCAGTTGCAAATTTGGTCTATATAGTTGGCTAATTGATTTCTTTATTTTTAGAGAAGTGCTGCTTGGGGCTGGAACCTGCTTGGCACACTCCATGCTGCTGTAAAACAAATAATCTGTGTACTCATGCCGATAAAGTAGTATTGCTGCCCATTGTTCCTAATAGTGAAACCACACTGGGCCTGTCGCCCTTATATATGGTATTTCACTGCTGGGGACACGGATGCCTGTGCTCAGATGCAGTGTTTCACGTGTAGGAAGGGATACCAGCCCAACCGCCCCTTATTGATACAGTGAATTCCTGTATGGGACACTCACGGAACCCTTCTGCACAGACACAGACACAGTGGACTGTTACTGCACGAGATACAAAGCTGTCCCTAGGCCTGCACTGAGACAACAACCATAAGCGACAACCGCATGGCAATGTTACCAAACACAAATTTACTCCTCTGGACAACTATTTTACCATATGATGTCCTCACACTGGAATTGCTCTTTATACAAAGACATCTCCAACGCAGTGCACAATCAATCAATCAATCAATCAATGACACTTATAGAGCGCGCTACCTACCCGAAGGGTCTCAAGGCGCTGGGGGGGGGGGGGGGTGCCGCTACTGCTCGAATAGCCAGGTCTTCAGCTTCTTCCTGAAGGAGAGGTGGTCTTGGGTCAGGCGCAGGTCGGTCGGGAGGGAGTTCCAGGTCTTGGCGGCCAGGTAGGAGAAGGACCTTCCTCCTGATGTCGCTCTTCGGATGCGGGGGACAGCGGCGAGGGCGAGGTTGGCTGATCGGAGGTGGCGTTTGGGAGCGTGGAAGTTGATTCGGCTGTTGAGGTAGCTCGGGCCTTGGTTGTGTAGGGTTTTGTGTGCGTGGGTGAGGAGGCGGAACGTGATTCTTTTGTTGACGGGGAGCCAGTGAAGGTCTCTCAGATGTCCGGAGATGTGGCTGGTTCGTGGGAGGTCGAGGATGAGTCTGGCTGAGGCGTTCTGGATCCGCTGGAGTCTCTTCTGGAGTTTGGCGGTGGTCCCGGCGTAGAGGGCGTTGCCGTAGTCCAGCCGGCTGGTGACGAGGGCCTGGGTGACGGTCTTCCTGGTCTCGGTGGGGATCCACCAGAAGATCTTCCGTAGCATGCGCAGGATGTTGAAGCACGCCGAGGAGACGTTGTTGACTTGCCTGGTCATGGAGAGGGAGGAGTCCAGGATGAAGCCCAGGTTGCGTGCGTGGTCCGTCGGTTTGGGTGCGGTGCCCAGGGCGGGGGGCCACCAGGAGTCGTCCCAGGCGGAGGGCGAGGAGCCCAGGATGAGGACCTCCGTCTTGTCCGAGTTCAGTTTCAGGCGGCTGGTCGTCATCCACTCGGCTACCTCTTTCATCCCTTCGTGCAGGTTGGCTCTGGCGGCGGCGGGGTTGTTGGTCAGGGAGAGGATCAGCTGGGTGTCGTCGGCGTAGGAGATAATGCTGAGGTTGTGTTTGCGTACGATGGCCGCGAGGGGGCTCATGTAGACGTTGAAGAGGGTTGGGCTCAGAGAGGATTCTTGGGGGACGCCGCAGATGACTTCGGTGGCCTCTGACTTGTACGGTGGTAGGCGGACTCTCTGTGTTCTTCCGTCGAGGAAGGAGATGATCCATTCCAGTGCCTTCCCCTGGACTCCGGCGTTGTCGAGGCGCTGCACTAGGGTGCGGTGGCAGACCGTGTCGAAGGCCGCGGAGAGGTCAAGGAGGATGAGGGCCGCTGTTTCTCCATTGTCCATCAGGGCTCGGATGTCATCGGTGGCGGCGATGAGGGCGGTCTCGGTGCTGTGATTGGCTCGGAAGCCGGACTGTGAGGGGTCGAGGGATCCGTTCGTCTCGAGGAAGGCGGCCATCTGCTTGTTGACGTTCTTCTCAATGACTTTGGCTGGAAACGGGAGGAGCGAGATGGGGCGGTAATTCTTGAGGTCGGTGGGGTCCGCTGTTGGTTTCTTGAGTAGAGCGCTGAGTTCGGCGTGCTTCCAGCTCTCCGGGAAGGTGGCGGTGTCGAAGGATGTGTTGATGATGTCTCGCAGGTGGGGTGCGATGACTGCGTCGGCCTGGTTGAAGACGTGGTGAGGGCAGGGGTCGGTTGGTGATCCGGAGTGGATGGAGTTCATCGTGCGGATGGTGTCTTCGGTGCTGATCGGGGTCCAGGCGTGGAGGGTGGTGGTGGGGGGTGGTTGTTCGGTCATGGTGTGCGTTGGTTGGTTGTTGAAGCTGTTGTGTATGTCCGTGATCTTGTTGTGGAAGTATGAAGCGAGGGAGTTGCAGAGGTCTTGCGATGGGGTGATGTCGTTGTTTCCTGCGCTGGGGTTGGAAAGCTCTTTCACGATGTTGAAGAGTTCCTTGCAGTTGTGTGCGTTGTTGTCCAGCCGGTCCTTGAATGCTGTTTTCTTGGCGGCGCGGATCAGCTGGTGGTGTTTCCGGGTGGCGAGTTTGAAGGAGGTCCTGTTGTCCGGTGTCGGTTCCCTTTTCCAGACTTTCTCGAGGGCTCGGCAGTTCTTCTTGGAGCTCTTGAGTTCGTCGGTGCACACAGGTCTTTCCCAGAGTTTTATCACACAGAGGGTTACCATACAGTTCATTTAGCCACACATGCTCCCCCCCCCCCACACGGTTCCTAAATGACTGACTTTTACTGTGAACTTTTACCACACAGACCTACATCGCATTGAACATTTACCACACAAATCTTTTACCAGCTAGACTGTTAATATAAGAACACAGTGATGCCATGATAATTCTTGACTTTGTTGGAATATTTGCAAATATGAGGTAAAATACGTTCTTCTTTATGAATGAGATAAATTAGTTTATTCTCTGTTGTGTTCAAGTTGTTTGTTCTTACTTAATCACTGTGTTTTCATTTAATATCGAATACCACAAAGAAATTGGTCTAACACCCGACAGAACCGATTGTTACTTGTATCATACACGCCCAGGTTCTGAGGGATACTGGGTTACCCCATAGCTTTAGATAATGTTAATATAGGAACAGCTACTAAATTACACCACGCCATTTAAGCCACCTTCAGCTAGTTCAGGTTTTACACAAAGAACACTGAGCTTTGAAGCCTAAACCTATAACAAACAGTAAGAGTGACAACACAAGTCACATATAAAAAATATTAGTGGTAAAAACGCCAAGATGGTGAAACAAGCATTTGCAATGCAATAGGTTTTGCATTACTGAAAGTTTGAGCTATTGGCGTTGCAAATGATAATGTTCGTTAGATTTTCTTTTGTTAAAAAAGATCCCAGCAGTAGCATAAATAATGAAATAACATCCACAAAGCAAGAAAAGATTTCAGTACCACAGGCTGTTACTAGGTGTCCTTATGGAGCTGTAAAGGGACCTCTATTAACCACATAAGGTATTGCTCCCTTACTTATGCTACTGTTGAGATATTTTTTAACAAAAACAACAAATCTAACGAGCATTATTATTTGCAACGCCAATAGCTCAAACTTTCAGTAACACGAGACCTATTGCATTGCAAATGCTTATTAAAAAAAGTGACCAGTTTCATAACCCATCCCTATATTGATCTAATCCAGTGCAAATTTATCTTACAACAGACTACTATGTCACAAAAGCTGTATGAACGCATTGGCAAGTCTTAAGTTGTCCGTTTTGTACACTCTCCCGAGGTTAATTAGTCCCTAGTAGTCGTTCAAAAATGAGCATAAATGTATTAGCTTCTGTTTCTTACCACTACCAACAAAGAGCTAAGTACCAATTTTGCTTGCTCTGTTTTTTTTCCTCTTATTCAACGTCAGTGTCCATAATATAGAAAGTGCCCCTGGTACGCAACTGGCCTATGTGTGTCTGGTTTATGTGCCCCTGAGGCCCATTGGTGTTACAGATGGGACTGCAGACACTTGCGTGACCTATCTATAATAAACATCACGCATGCACTAAATGCGCGCCTACCAATCCAGAGAGGGTGGGCTCCATTGGCATGGGACCATGACTCCAGGCAAATGAGGGACTCTGTTCCCTGTTTGTTTACTCTATTTTACAGACGTGCACACTGGGCAAAAAGGCCATCAGGAGGTGCCACTTGGGAAGTGGAACTATGGGTACCAGGGCTTCCCCCCCCCCCCAGCATCTCTTTGCAGGTGGGTACAGTCACTGCACACAGCTGCAGGCGGATCTCTTCCCTCCTTTCAAATGGAGGTTGCATTTTGCTGCTTGCAGTTAAAGGCGGACTGGTGGCTTCAAAGAGGCACTCCTTTCACTAATGTGCTGATCCCAGTACAGTTGTGTCTTTGTGCCTGCACTGTTTGCATTGTCCAGCATTCCGTCCATCAATTGTTTCTTTTGCATATGTCACCCTAAGTGGGAAGGGTATGCCCAGACGTGCGTCCCGTGCTCACTACACCACTGGATTCAAGCTAGCCTGGCTGATGAAGGGTGATGCGCTGAAACCGGTCCCAGGATGCTTGTTTCCGGTCCAGGGAGGACCTGGCCTGGCAGTTCAGGCTGGACTGTTCCCACAAGGAACAGGGTCAAGACTGATTTGCATATGGCTGGGTCCAAACTAGGGTGGTGTGGTGAGCAAAAGAATGCTCACCACACCCTGTGACTGGGGATGAATGTTGCATTGTCCAACATTCCGTCCATCAATAGTTTCATTTGCATATGCACTGGGAACAGCACATTTGCTGTGATAACGTGCACTGTCCTAGTCGGCAACCACCACAACCACTTAAAGGTGCGCCGCTGTGGCGCAGGGCAGGGTGCTCTATATATCGTATGGGCCAATGTGGTAGCTACTGGTAGAAGCTTACACAAAATACAGAAAATTAGCAAACATGCAAAAGATCAGGGGTTTCCAAAGGTGTATTTGTGGGACTTGCATTTCATGCATGTTCTATGTGTGCTTCCTAATTTGAATTAAATGCAGATCATTCCCCAGTTTGAGCAGTAGTGAAAATCTAAACGTGTTAAAGAGCATCAGGCTCGAACTGCAGGTCAGTCCTTATATCATTCATATAGGTTTTAATATTAGATATACACACATAACAGCAAAAGTAGCAGTGCAGGCGGCCAAGGGAGTGGGTGATTGTGGATACATTGCCGAATGAAATATCAAAGCCGAATCCAAAATAAGCAGGAAGTTCGGGTCGGACACGTTCTATGAGCTCCATGGGGAATGAGTCTCAATTCAGACTTAGAAAAAAAGTGTCAACGTGTCGACATTATGTGCTTCAGTCAGTGGCTTTCATCAGGGCAAAAAAAACACCTGTCTACATCAATACATGAAACGTGGCTTATGGGACAGAAATTCGAAGTCAACTTTTACAATCAGTATGTCCTGTGCTCGCTATGGTCTCAAATTCGTCAAATTTACAAGTCAGTGGAAGACAGGGGCCTGAGTTGGATTCACCATAAATTCTGAGGAAAAGAGCGCAAAACAGCTGATACTCCAAGATTAGAGAGTAGCATAACTTGTAATGTAATGTAATAAAGGACACATGCTGGTTAGTCTCCCTTTTATGCCCAGGGAGGGAAAACAACGCATTCAGTATTCAACACAAAAGTCATTTGTGCTGGAGTGTTTTTGCACCTGGTTTGTACAACAAGCTGAACATGGAGTTGACTTTGTGAGCTGTGTGGCAGAAGATGAGTGCGACACATCTCCAGTGCTCTTTTCTGTATTTGCATACACAGGGTGTGCTATTAATTTCTTATGCAATGTATCTTGCAATGTTTTTGCAATGTTGTAATGTGATTTATCGTTACCTTTGTTTGTGGCTACTCAGCAGACATGTTTTGCACCATACATTGCTTGCTCAAGGCTACTCAGTCAGCACTCTTTACAAAGGTTTTTTCAGTATGAATTGTAAACATGAACAAAGGGACTTTAGTTTCTGTGTTGCTTCTTGTCATGCTATCAGATTTAGTTGCTTTCTCAGTCTCTCCATGCCGGTCTTCATGATTTGCACGCTCTGCCAACGCTGATATAGCACAATATTGTAATTGTATTTATATAGCGCTTACTACTCCTGACGAGGCATTGAAGCGCTTTTCGGTGAGTAACTGGGTCCACTGTTCCTCAAGTGCCGCTAAAAACGTGTCTATTGCTGGGCAGATGTTCTTTACATTGAACTCCAGTACAGTCCTACTTGGTCTGTTATACCGTGGTAGTAGAAAGTGGCAATTTCCCAAGAGGGGCATAGAAATAGAGAAGGGCACACCTGTTTACAGAAGGTCAACGATTATAAAGAGGAAAAATAAGCAAGAGGCTTAAAAAGGATTTTTGCTCTTTAATCAGGCACAAAAAAACAAGAAAAATAACAGACCTCGTTCACAAATTAGATAATTACATCTACTCACAGAAGAATCTTTGTGAATCAGGCCCAAAGTAACGAACAGTAACCCAGGAGCAACTATGACATTCACCTGCATAGGCAGGATTCAGAGAAACAATCCCATTAGATTGGCGGAGAAGTGTGGCTCAATGGTTAGAGCGTCAGACCCTGATGCAGAGGTCTAGCCCGGGACCAGAGTTCAATTCCCCGCCTCGGCGGGTCTTGGGCTCAAAATTCCACGGACCTGATAATTCTCGCCTCGGTGCCTATTCCAATCATGGAGTCCCACTCTGCAACTCTGGGCAATAGCTTGCTTAATCTCCACAACAGCCCCCACAACGCCAAGGATGCCTGGCCTCCACCTTGGGGGTGCCCAGGAGTGGACACCTCACAGGGAAAGCCAGGATGGGTTCCACAGCGGTATTCGTACAAGCGCCTTGAGACCCTTGCGGGTGAGTAGTGTGCTATACAAGTATCAATTTACATTTACATTTTACATTATAGAGGGCTGTAACTTCACCCCATTACAAGGTGCCAATCTCAACAGAAAACATCCTATAGAGAGTTGTGTGCTCAGGAAATGGAACCAACTAGCTAGCATAGCAAGCAGCAATAGTCCAGTTAAGATGGCGGGTGTGCCAGGTATGGGGTGTGCGGTGCGAGCCAGAGGGAAACAATCTGCAGCGTGTTCTTTGATTTTCTCACCTCTTTACACCCCACTACCTGCCCCTTTCATCTCTGCCCATGTCTTCCTATCTCATCCTTTCTCGCTTTATCCTGCCAACCCATCTCTCCCCACACCACCTCTGTTCTCTCTTCGGAACCCCTTCAGTCCTTCCCTCTTGCCCCACACATTCTAGAAGCCATCTCTCAAACTTACATCGCCCCATATCCTCCTTATACTTACCCTGTTCTTTTTCATTTCTAACTTCAGTTCTCTTTTCTCCAACCTGGCCCGTCTCCTCCCCCACACAATGCATTGTGAAGCATTACACAATAGACGGAGATCCCACCATTCCTTGTCACCTTTCCTCACCCCTGAGGACCATGCAACAACCATCCATTCTATCTTCTCCTTCTCCAGCACACGCGCCCCTTTCCTGCCGTCCTCTTATCTCCCTCCCCCATTTTCTTTTTCCACCTCTCTTAACACACCCACCACTGTCCCCCCTCCCCTCATCCCTTGACCCCATCAAATCAGTTGCATGTTAGAATATTGTTTGCGAAAATATAGTCTAAAGAATAGTGTCCTAAATATTGTTTACAAAATATAATCGCATGGGGCTCAGTGAGTTAGCACAAATTCTGACTTCTACTGTCATCAGAATAGCAGGTGTACTTTTGAATTGAGCACTAGTAGCATCTATTTTAAAGCACTGGTAATATGCAGTATGAAAAAATATTATAAAAACCTAAATTTGATAACCTACTGCTAAGCCCTTCATTACGAGCTGCACGGTCCTGGGGCACTGTAAAATTGCATGTCATTTACCATTATCATACAGTTAATCCAGCCTAGTACTGTGCAGTTACAAGTTAAACCCCGTGGGGAATTACTGTGTTGGACAGAATGTTCTGCACATAAAACCACACAGAATTCTCAATTCTGTGAGGTTTAACACGTGCATTTAACACTTGCTCTGAGCAGATGGTAAATGTATGCGTGGATCTCTGTGCTGGGTTGGAGAAGAAAGAAAGGGGCTGAGAAGAGTAGGAACAGGAAGGGGTGGGTGTTTTCTGGCAGTGGAAACATTGTATGCTCCCCTTTTTTTAAAAAAAAATGGGGGAATGGCTGCTGCTGCAGTGAAAACCTCATGAGAATTTACTGCACAGAATTACTACACAGTAAAATTGGTGCTGGTTCTCCCACACCCAGATAAAAACAAGTATGGATAAGCCAACTCACTTGATAGGAATGCCGCTCTGTGTGACTTGTAATGTGGACCTAAATGTGAAATGGATTGCCATGAAGACCATGTTTGTTTTTCTCATCAAAACTCTTTCTACCAGTTTTCCAAAACTCCAAAGGGAAACTAATATTTGACCAGTGTGTTGATGGTAAACGAGGATGACCTTGAGAAAAATTGCCTATCAATAAGCATAATTCACTAACACTTGGGCGTGTCCCTCAGGGTTCCCACACTACCTGCTCTCAGAGGATCTTCTGGAAAGCAGACCGGACAGCATGTGTCAGACCAGTCTGGTGTGCTCCTTAGACTCAACCACTGCAGCTCAAATAATTCTGGCTGCTACTGCCATTTCTATCCTGGCCCTGGTGATGATCTAATTCACCGGGTCTCTGTGCCAAGGTTTACACAAAGTACAGCCCAGCTCTCTGGAGTGTCAAGCAGCACTGTTGGAGCCCAACCCTGCCCAGAGACCAGCTAAAGAGGACAAACTGCCTGTCCTACATAATGATGTCACTCTCCACGTCTGGCCTTGATGAAGTCACCTTCCACCTCTCCCTCAACTGCTGATATCACATTCCATTATAGAGCTGATCTTGTGGTCATTGGGGGGGGGATACATTTAATCACTTATAACCCAACAGTAGTATTGTATCCTTCTGGCCAATAGGACAACAAAAATTGAGAGGCATGGGGTGACCTAGATAAAGCTGGATGTAACAGATTGTTTTCCCGCCATTGACGGGCCTTTTTCAGCCAGGCCGGAGCTGTCACTAGATGTCTAGGCTTTGCGTGCTCATCTATCAACTTACAGGGGAAACAAGGGAAGGCTTGGGTCCTGTCACTGCCTGACCTGGACCTCTACAATGTGATAAACAAAAACAAATGGCCAGACAGGTTCTATTTGAACTGCTACCCCGCCTAGTTTAATGAATTACTAGGTCGGACAACAATTTTGTTGAACAAATTTATACTTTATATAAGATTGTTTTGCAAAAGATTATTCTTATGTCATCAAAAAGAACACAGTAAGTGACACATATATACATTCTACAAAGTGAAACATAAATGGAACAGTTGTATGTCAAACATCACAGAAAATCACATAAACAACTATAAAATGCCTCTTAATAAATTGGTTATGATGAGGCACCAGTCCTTGGTGGAAATACAAACAGACAAGTGGACATTCTAATTGTTGCTCAAGCCTACTTGTCTACACCAACCTAAGACTTATATTTTCATTCGTAAAGGGTGATACTTATAGGGGTTGAGCGCGGTGGAATGTGCAAAAGGAATACATTATTTTGTCCCTATATAGCCCCTTCTATTTTTTGTCTTAGGCGGAGAGTCAACGCGTTTCGAACCCTTTATCATTCGGAGGGATCTCCTCAGGACACGGACTGGGGGTCGTTGTCGCTTTTGTGGCCCGAGAGGGTCGTGGGTTGTCAGAAAACGCCCATACGTCTTCTTTATTATTGAGAAAACTGGTATAGACGAACGATCTCCCGGTATCCATTTTCTCACCGTGTGTGACACGTGTCACACACGGTGAGAAAATGGATACCGGGAGATAGGGGCCGAATTAACTTCTCCAATTAACAACCGCGCGCGGCGGCTGTCGCCAGAAACCGCCTGCAGACCAGTCGAGATTCACATCTCGTAAAGATTCCTCCAATTCCGAGATAAAAAGAATACCGAAGACCGGATCACAGATCCTGTACCCATTTCGTTCGTCTATACCAGTTTTCTCAATAATAAAGAAGACGTATGGGCGTTTTCTGACAACCCACGACCCTCTCGGGCCACAAAAGCGACAACGACCCCCAGTCCGTATCCTGAGGAGATCCCTCCGAATGATAGAGGGTTCGAAACGCGTTGACTCTCCGCCTAAGACAAAAAATAGAAGGGGCTATATAGGGACAAAATAATGTATTCCTTTTGCACATTCCACCGCGCTCAACCCCTATAAGTAGCACCCTTTACGAATGAACATATAAGTCTTAGGTTGGTGTAGACAAGTAGGCTTGAGCAACAATTAGAATGTCCACTTGTCTGTTTGTATTTCCACCAAGGACTGGTGCCTCATAACCAATTTATTAAGAGGCATTTTATAGTTGTTTATGTGATTTTCTGTGATGTTTGACATACAACTGTTCCATTTATGTTTCACTTTGTAGAATGTATATATGTGTCACTTACTGTGTTCTTTTTGATGACATAAGAATAATCTTTTGCAAAACAATCTTATATAAAGTATAAATTTGTTCAACAAAATTGTTGTCCGACCTAGTAATTCATTAAACTAGGCGGGGTAGCAGTTCAAATAGAACCTGTCTGGCCATTTGTTTTTGTTTATCACATCTATCAACTTAAGCAGGTGCCTGCTGTGAAACTTCTTGTTGTCCAGGACCACACATGGACCGGTGTCTGGACACTTTGATCTGGTGCAAAGTCACCAAAAATGCCACAAAACTTTATTTGCACTGGCAAGTTGCCTACAAATAACTCAAAGTAGTGCTATGTGTTGGTTTGTGCTACTTTGCATCAAGGTGACAGCTCCTGGGTGGTACATGGGTGTTCCCCAGCTACCAAGCACAGTTTTTGATGGAAAGCCCTTTCTACTAACATTTGTAGACAGGGCTTTGCTCCTATAAATATGCCTCTTTGAGGCAGGCGCAAAGTATGAGAAACATTTCTTTTCTCAAAAGTTTTCCCAACTTGCTTGTGCGCTGCAAGGCAGTCAAAGTGTGGCTAAGCACTGTAAAAGAGAGTAGCAGAACCAATCTTAGTAAATAGGGTGCTATCCTGCTCTATAATGCAATGTGGTGCAGTGCAACAAGTTTGGGAAGCTGGCTGTCAGGCAGACACAAGCTGTGGTCGCACATCAGTCCTCTGAGTACTAAATGGAACACTTCCTATCTTGGTCAAAGAGAAATTGGAATTGGAAAAGCAAGTGGATCAGTGTCTCCCACTTTTATACAGTAAAAGGAGACCTGAGATTTTGATTCACTGTCTGCACTTTCAGAACCGGTTTGGGTGGTGCTTCTTTCAAGTGTTCTTTCCAGTCTGTTCTCTAGCTCTAGTTCTAGCTGGTTTATCGGCTCTTTGGTTAGCACAGACTCTATCTCGAACGTTCCTCGACCTGCAGATTAGCCCCTACCTGTACGACATATTTGCGACTTGGGCCTTTCACCGTAACATAACACACTGGAAGAACCTGAGAATCCAAAGTTCTATTCTTTTGTTCCTCTGCTCCCTGTGTAGCTTATCTTTCCTCAGCCTTACAGATTTGGGTGCTGAGAGTCCCCTTAGTGAGGACTTGGCTGCACGTTTGACTCCTTGATTGGAGTCTATTTAGTTCTCGTCAATACTTATTCCACAAGGCGGACCCTGTACCTCCACTTATTGTAACATTCTCCTACCTGTGCGACATATCTTCCCCTTCCTTGTTGCCTTACATGGTTGCTGCCATATCCTTTATGTCTTTTGTCTAGCACCCTGAAGAAAGTGGCTTACATTTACGGCTTCGCCGAAACATGTGTTGGCCCATATTTACTGGTAACAGTGGTGATGGGGTACTAATTCCCCTTATCTCCACAATTGATTTTAATCACCAAGTGCCATGTCTAGCGAATAAACTGTTTTAGGATGCCACATTAGTTTTTAACACACTAATGTCACAAATCAATTTTTAACTAGAAGTGCATCCCTGACTTCAGGTGTCGGCCCACTCTCCATCAAGCGGAGGTTTTGGAGAGTGAAGACTATCCTATGATGAAACATGACCCATTGTGGTGTGTGAGAACAATCTGTTAAATTTTTTTGTATGCCCAACACTTGTACTGAGTACATCACATTTCTCTATAAATTGTAAAATTCTCGGTGAGCTTATTTTGTGAACATACGTTGTGTTGGGACGCCAGCTCACCCTTGAGACCCCAGATCCTCTAGTTTCCTACACGGGTACCTCCTGGGGGAGTGTGTTTATATGGGCCATATTTACTACATGGATTGGAAGCCAAGGCCTACAAATATAGAGGATATTTCAATGTATTACTACCTCTGATGTTCTATGAAGAATTGTTTTCCAAATGATATTGTGAGCGTGTCACTCGACATTGTTCTGTTACCAGCAAATTCTAAGAGACATTGGGTTTATTACCCAGCATGACATTATGTTATGTTTTTAATGTGTTGAGGTGTGTATGTTTGGGTATGGCTGATGTTTAGCAGATCCCCGAGTGGGACTGGTATGCTCAGACGTGAGTCCCGTGCTCTCCCTGCCACTGGAGTCAAGCTATCATGGCTGAAGACCGCTGATAGCCAGAAACCGGTCCTAGGATGCTTGATTCCGGTCCAGGGAAGACATGGCTTGGTAGTTCGGGCTGGACTGTTCCCATGAGGCACAGGGTCAAGGGTGATTTGCATATGGCCATGTCTGAATTGGGGTGGCTTGGTGAGCAAAAAAACGATGGATTTAGGCCCAGATGTCTGTACTGGGGTGAATGTATGACATTGTTCTGCATTCTGTCCAGCAACTGTTGTTTTTACGTTTAGCAGATGTCGGTATGAGTGTGAAATTTTAGCTTGAGTGGAATAATAGTGTGTATATGTAGATTTGTAACTTCGTCTCCCTTTAAATGTAATTGGGAGACCTTTGGCATTCTTGACATGAAATATTTTACGTATAAAGCAAATATCATATGTAAAAATTGGGTTAATAAATAAATCTTAGAGAATGTCTGATTTGTGGTTTTATGTCTTTCAATTAAGCTAGTGGAGTTATCCCCGACCAATAGCGTGAAGCTATACCCGATCAATGTAGTATAGTTGGCATTTTGGTTCCTTTTTGGGGTTTTCCCACCTGGTATTGCCTTCTTTGTTTTTTGTTTCAACAGGGGCCCTCTTTTGTGGAGTAGTTCTCTAGACACAGCCTTTGTGTAGAGTGATGCTTCTCACTGCAGGATAGTCTCTTGTTTGGAGAACCCACAACAGAAGTATTCAGAGTTGTGGAGTTTGTGCACCTTGATATCAACAGCATCACTGAACAGTTATTAGGGGAGAGACAAAAGGCTGGCCTCACCTAAAGAGGTCCCTTTCAGCTTACCAACCCTGACTGCAGTCCCTCCCTTCACTGACACCACCTACCAAATGGTATTGCTACAGAAAGCTTAACCAGCAGCTCCTCTCAGCAAAAGGTCTAATTGAATTTCTTTTTTGATTTCAAGGTATCTTTTGTTATTTTTCTACAACCGTCAAGGGTAAGGAAGGCTTCTCTCATCTGTCACTGCTTCAGTGTCTAGGTCTCCTCCCTCCATCTTCAGGAATGTGAGCAATACACTTCCGCTGTATGGAAAAACCTCACCATCATCTTGTGGACAGAAGGAGGGTAGGGGCTTCAAAAATATAATTCACAGGCCTCCACTACTTATGCGCACAATGCATGTACCACACGGGTCACGTACACCAACATGCGCAACAAACACTTTGGATGGTAATGCTGGATTCAAGGTAATCGCTTAGAAGCAGAACTTTAAACCGGCGTGGGCCTCCACTGCAGTGATACAGATAAAAAGGCCTGACCATGCTGAGAATTAACAAAACATGGTTAGCTGCCACTGCCACTCAACATGCTATGCCAATGGCAGGGACAGCAGACCATTAAAGTAAATGAGGGCACGCTTGGTGTGCCTCTTCAGGTCACAGGACAGGTTCAGGACCTCACTCATGTCAAGAGACAGGCCTGGGCCACTGAACACACAGTAGATTAGTGTGAGGCTAGAGACAAAATCATCACAAGTCAAGGTACCTGATACTTGCATTCTGGGCAGGAAGCAGGTGTGTACTTCAGGAAGGGGATATTCCTGTCTCATCAACCACAAAATCACTGAATTCCAGTGGACGTGTAAATAACCATTTTACATTAAAGATGCGTATGTGAGTGTCTTAGAACTAGAATTGATTTTGTTTATCGGTGAATGCAACACACAGAGTCACTCACAGACTGAAGTCTCAAATTCTTCTATTCTTTCTTTTTTTCCGAGGAAGGTACAACACTGACTCCAAATTACATCAGCAATTCCAGTCTGGACATCTCATTCTGGTGCACGTGTGAAGGAAGTGGGAACCTTCTGGAAGAATGCAACGCTATTCTGCACCTGTTCACCAGCAACATGTGTCTGCGTAAGTAGCGGCAGTCAGAGACGTTTTAAGGTATAGGCAAAGTGGGAAATTGGCCAGTATCCCCGGGGAAGATGATCTCCTCTATCCATGATTTCTTTGTTTCTCCATCTCTGCCTAGACCCTAGCAAGACATATAGCAGCTGTTATTGTGTGATCCCATTACCAAAGGGCATATCATCAAGGGGGCGTTAAAAAATTATCGCCGCTTTTCGGCAGAAAAGCGGCGATAATTCTAACGCCCTATTAGCAAGGACACGCTAACGTGTGAATCCATGCTTCTTCCCCTCAACGCCCAGCTTTGCATCTCTAATGAGATACAAAGTGGGCCTTCCTCCCCAAGGATAATGGGAGGAATGTCGCTAAGCGACATTTCTCCTATTATCAAGCCTCAAGCAAAGCAGCATAGCGACAAGAAAAGTAGTGATAACCTCTGTTATCGCTACTTTCCTTACGCCTGCTTTGAAACTGACTTAGCCATGATATCCTATGGAAGGTGGATATCATGGCTAAATATGTGAGGCCCTATCAGCAAGCTATCGCCAAAAGTTGTGTGATTATCGCTGGATTTCCAGTGATAATCACACAGTTAGACAGTTTGCACTCCGAATATTATCGCTGTGGAGATAAGCGTTGCTGATAGCACACTATATCCGCGATAAAATTCAGAGTTGGGTGGCAATAATTATCCTAGCGCTAAGTGCGCATAGCTATAATTGTCGCCTCCTCTTGATGATATCTTAAAGTTTAACATAGTTTACTGTTTTAGGGCATTACGCTATCTTTAATTAGCTCAAAACGGGTAACACAATGACACTGCCGGAGATACAAGCATAAGTGCCAGAAATGTATGCTTGTTTACAGGCTAGCCAGGCACCTGGTGTAAGTACCCGCAACAAATACCTTTATAAAGGTCGGCAAAAAAATCTGCCAAAATGCAAAAGACGCTAAATCTAGCTGCTGGGAAATTTAATGAGCAGAACAATTCACAGTTAACTTTGTGTCACAAAACTTCATGGTTTCACTTTTCATGGGTGTTTCCTTGATGTGGTTCAAGAACCACTCAGGAACAAAGAACTAATCCTGAAATGTAATGTTTCATGGCATTTTTGTGTGAAATGTGCTTTCCATGTTTCAAGAGAGCACAGATGCGAAATTATGTAAATCCCAGCTGTTTTGCTTCCTCATGCCACAAAACAAAAAATGTTTTGCCGAGGCCTATTCATCAGGAACTGCAGGCAGGGGCGGCTTCTCCGTTTGAGTAGAGGAGCGTCACCCCATAAGCCCCAGAGCTGAAAAATAAAATATTCCTACATTTATGTATTACCATTTCATTTTTCAGCAACCTGTTCTGAACTAAGTGTCAGGATGGGGCGGGCCAGTGCTAGTGAGTGGCAGCAGCAGGGAGCTCTTAACTTTAAAATGTGCATGTCTCTTTGGCCGTCCATCTTGGGACGGCCAACCAGATATGAATGAGCATTTTAAAGTTCTCTAACCGAGCTGTCTCGAACAGCTGGGTTAGAGAAAGCGCAGGCCTCCAGTCCTCTTAGGAACGCTGAGAGAGCCTGCTCTATCCAATCCTGGTGCTGCTCTCATGCTGTGAGAGCTGCGCCAGGATTGGGTAGTGCAGTTTCTTGCTTTTGGAGCTTCGCAGAAGACGCCCGAGGGAGGAGGACGTTGCGCTGCAAGTTAGTACGTCTATTCTATTTATTTATTTATTTTGTGCCCCCTGACTCACCACCCGCAGTGCAAGCCAGCCACCAATGCTGCAGCAATTAACTATGTAGGTCACTCAAACGAAATATTCAGGGCTGGGGAGTAGTAACAGTAACTTGCTATCCGACTAAAGTCTCTTACCAGTAGGACAGAGACACCTAGGTCTCTCACTATGTGTGTGCTGTCTCTGCCAGAGATTGATAAGGTAAAAGCTGTTAAGTAAAATACAATGAAATGAGCGCATTAAAATCCCTGTGAAGCTCCTTCCGTCCCCGGCAGCGCGGGTCGTTAATATTTAATGTTCATAAAAGCATCTTTTCCCTAGGATCCTAAGCAGGAAAACAATAGTGTTGAATGTTTACATCCCTCCTTTTTGAAGTTCACACCCGTTTCACACGCCAGATCCCTGCTCGTAGGCATACAGAGGCACACATCACACAAACTCTTGCCAAACTAAGGCACTAAGACCCCTGGTTACAGGCCCACGGGCGCCCATAAATGCGATCGCGGAACACGCGCCGCAATACTACGGGATGAGATCTGTGTACGGAGTCAGCATGAGGGCACGAAACACGATCACTAGCTTAATGTGCAGTGGCGGCTGACACCTACGGAGAGAGGGGAGGCAGGTGCACCCGAAAGCAAATAAAAAAAAATTACAAATAAAAACAACAGAGCATGCTGTTTGGGCACAAAGCGGGGGGTTTAGCATCTGGGGTCGTATTACAGTAAGTGCCCCGGGGCGCAATGGATGTTTGGGCCCGCACTGCACGCTCCTGGGAAACTTTGGTATTACAGAAGACGGTGCAGGCGCTTGTGCGGCTCCTTCAGTAATACCGATAGCGCTGGCGCACATAAAGCTCCAGCACTACCTTCAGCGGGCATTCCCTCATTTGTAAAGGGGTGGGCCCTGTGCAAATGAGGGAATGCGTATGCCGTCTCTGCCCATGCCATATTATCGATGTGGGGGCAGAGGCAAAGAAGCTCTCGGGGGACGCGCTTACCGTGCGCCACCTAAAAGGTGGTACGCTGTGAGTGCACCCCCTGAAAGAAGCCCTCTGGACGCGGGAAAGGGGGTCCTATGGACCCCCAGACATCCGTTTGCAGGCAGGTGCAGTCACTGACTGCACCCGCCTGCAAGGGGATCTCTAATCCCCTTCAAAAGTGCAGGTGACAATGCACTGTGGAAAACACAGAGCAGCTACAAACAGCTGCTCTGTGTTTTCACATGAATTCACTGGCCCGAAGGCCAGCGCGAGTTCACGAATGCCCTGGGGCAGCGCATTCATCGCAATAGGGCACATTTTCATTGTTTGTGCCCAGTGCACCTTTCAAAATGTGCGCCTGGCGCAAACAATGAAAATGCGTAATATGGACCCTGGCATCCCTACCAATATAGGGAGGTAAAGGAAAAATATGGGCCTGGCATACACTCGAAGCAGGGTACATAATGGCAGTGGGGGGGGGGGGCAGAGAACTCCAGAGCCAGTGGTCACCAATCAAACAGGCAGTGGTAAAGCCAATAGGTTTTGGCAATCGGAAAGCTTTTAGCATTGTCAACGTCTTTTAGCCATTTTGAATAGCAGCACAACTGCAGTTTAGCCTGGCTGATAGTCATGTAAAAAAGTGCTATGACCCAACCTGCGCTGTATTCTGAACTCACATATTTGAAAGTGCTTTCATGCGCAATAATGAAGAAAAATGTGTTGGTGAAATAACATATTTGGGCAAGAGCAGGGTTCTGCTGTTTCCCCATACCATCCACTCATTCCTGGGGGATAGTATCCTTGTTGAGAGCTTTGAAAGGATTCCCAGCCTGACATGCCCCCCGAGCAGGCCCGGCTCCAGGAATTTGTATTTGGGTAGGCCAAGGGTGCTTCCGGGAAGGAGCACTACAGCAGTCACGGCTGGCATGATGGGGGAGGGGTGGGGGACTAGGGGGGTGTCGCGCTGGGGTTTAATTTAATAATATTAATTTTAATTAATCAGCATGGAGAAGGACAGAGTGTGTATGACTGGTTTGGGTGGCCCCACAGCGCCGACCAAATAGTCTTTACCACTCAAGAGTGGGCACACCACTCCTCCCTTGCCCTGCTCGCAGAGCAGCCCCACCCACCTGCAAGCAAACATAAAATGCTAATAACTGAAAGTTATTACCATTTTATGTTTCTGCTTCTCGCACTGCGAAAAAGCAGTGGGGCAACGCTCCTCCGCCCTAGTGTAGGAGCGGCCCCTGCACTGCGGGCCCAATTAGTTTCTTCTGAAGATAGCTTACAAGCCCTAGAATACATCATATCTACTTGCAAACAGTCCCCAAGATACCACAGATTGATTCTGTGTGTATACAGAGCATGTGGAGAGTTATTTGAAAGTAAGAGCAATGTCTGGACCTAACTGCAAACCCGCGAATTCCAGCAGGCCAGGATTCAATACAAGTACTTGAATACCAAGCATATTATAATAGTTCAATATTAAGGAAGTCCCTATTACCACACAAAAGCCTTGACATCATTGTATTAGAAAGGCTAGCTATTTACTTGTTGCAATTTGTACACTTATTTCGCTGCACAAATTTAACTTGATACATTTTACTTTCTTGTCATTTTTTTGCGATGTACTTTCAAAGATACAAATTCTTAAAAAACAGTAATGCATTTGAAAAAACAGAAATTAGTATTTTGTGAAAACTGCCAGCAGTTTTCACACCGACCATTTCAAACTTAGCAGTCCAGTCGTAGAGGTAACCTTCTATTATTCTTTGAAAACTACCTCATAAACTCATCCATACATAGGTTGAACTCCTTTCTCATGTGCTAAAATAGTAAAATCATGGAAGATAAAGCATCAATCTGTAATGTAATACAGGAGAATGAGACACCCATCTAGTTGCTGAATTGCACAATGTGAAACTGGAAATCCTGGGATCAATCCTGGCTTCCATGCTTGACCGAGTTGTGTGATCCTAGCCAAACCTTTATTTCCCTGAGCCTCCTTTATTCATCATCACATAAGAGGGCACCTTCAAATACATGTGTTCTAGATGTGCACTGTACAAAACATATTTTCTGTGAGAACAAGCCAGAGCACTCATACATCATTTGATGTATGAGTGCTCGGGCTTGTTCTCACTTGTAAGGTAGATCCCTAGGGGTCACATATCAGGGGTGTGGATGATTTCCCCCTCCATTGAGCACCATAGCAACTATTTACGAATTAGGAGTACACCGCTAACAGTGAGAACCAACACCACAAGGGGCCCTATCACCCAACACCGAGTTTATTTAAAAACACATTTTCTTTTTGATTATTCTACTATAATAGTGCTTCATCTGCACAAAGAATCTAATCTACAAGTAAGGCACACATAACAACAGACTTGCCTTTTTGTTTACTAAGGGCCAGATGTACAACCTTGTTTTGCAGTCGCAACGGGCAATTTTCCCGTTTGTTACTGCAAAAAAGGGTGTGATGTACAAACGCTATTGTGCAAGACTGTATTAGGAAGGGGCATTCCAAGGGCATCCCTTCCTAATAGCAGGCCGCATTTGTATGTATAATTGTTTTGTAACCGCAATTGCAAAACACTTGAAGTTTACCACCTACTTCAAGTAGGCGGTAAGCCACTCGGAAAGAGGAAGGTGTCACCAGGGGATCCCTTCCTCTTTGTGAATGGATGCAAACATATTTTTTAAGAGCAGGCAGTGGTCCCACTGACCACTGCCTGCTCTTAGAAAATTAAACAAACGTTTAATTTTTCTTTTGAAATGTATCCCATGTAAGGTCCCTTTGATGGGAAGAGGAGGTTTCTGAGGTGGAAGTATAAGGCAAGTAACACTACTCAGCCTTCCTCATTCCCAGTCTTCGGAGAGAATCTCTCTTCATTACTACCTGCAGAGACCCCGGACTCTGCAGCACACTCCTTTCCTGGCCTGATTATCTATTTTCTACCATGCACCTCCTGTGCACCCTAGCTCACAGCTGAATTGGGCTCCAGCCCTCTGTATCAGCCACTATCCGACTCCATTTTCATTATTCCCGATAAAAAATATTAGGAAAATAACCCTCAAACCTAAACCTTTGAATATAACAGTAAAACAAAATTGAGCACATACTTTAAAATATATTCCACAGAGGCCCTAATGACCCGACTGCTAATTAAATAAATCAAAACCGAAAGGCCATGACAGGGCGGGCTTTATCGCTGGTGCAAAAGTCTTTATTGGTGCCCCACCACTGAGCTCTTTCTCCATAGATACCTTTACTACCACCCTCCAACAGTGCCCTTCATCTCTCCATAGCCCCTCCCCTTCATGCCTCCCTCCTCGGATGTCCTCACTGCCATCCTCCAACTGTGCCCCACATCTCTATATAGCCTCTCCCCCTCATGACCTCCTCCTCAAACTCCCTCACTGCCACCCTCCACCAGTGCCCCTCATCTCTCTTTAGCCCCCCTACACCCCATGCCCACCTCCTCGGATTCCATCACTGCCACCCTTCACCAGTGTCCCTCATCGCTCCATAGTCCCACACCCCATTACCCCCTCCTCGGATTCCCTCACTACCACCCTCCAACAGTGCACCTCATCACTCTGTAGCCTCTCCCCCTCATGACCTCCTCCTCAGACTCTCTCATTACTACCCTCCACCAGTGCCCCTCATCTCTCTGTAGCCCCCCCTACACCCCATGACCACCTCCTGGGATTCAGTCATTGCCACCTTCGACCGGTGCTCCTTATCGCTCAATAGTCCCTCCCCCTATGGCCTCCTCCTCGGATACCCTCACTGCCACGCTCCACCAGTGCCCCTCATCTCAATAATAACCCCTCCAACTCATCACCTACTCCTCAGACTCCCTCACTACCACCCTCCACTAGTGCCCCTCATCTCTCTGTATCCCCTCTACACCCCATGACCCCCGCCTCAGATGCCCTCAATGTCACGCTCCACCAGTGCCCCTCATCTCTCCGATAGCCCTCCAACTCATGACCTACTCCACAGACTCCCTCACTACCACCCTCCATCAGTGCCTCTCATATCTATGTAGCCCCTCCCTCATATGAACTTCTTTATTTGTTTAGCGCTACTCATAGTGTAGGGTGCCACAGTACTTTACATCGTGCCCACATTATGCAGAGACAGTGAATCATACAAGTATATAAATCAGCGTGTAGGTAATGTCGCATAAGTCAATGAGGATTACCAGGAGTAGGAATCATATGTCATCCATACTGGCAGGCAGTATGTTTTAAGAGAGTTTGGTCTGGAAAAGCACAATCACAGGATTCAAAGCATACACAAGTGGTGGTGTGGGTGGGGGGCTTTACTGATTAAAAATGTATGTCCGCCCTAACAAACTCTTTATAGCAACATTAGAATAATGAAAGACTGGAGAAATATTAACTGCACAAAAAAAAGAAGGTCTAATTATACCTTTCAGGTTTGTATGTGGCTCTTTGATGACAGTTCATAGGTCACTGTCCTGTTAGGATTATAACTCCTGAACTGCAAGTAACAAAAGGATCTCTGTAACCAAGGCAGTAACCAACTGAGCCATCTACATAAACTACAGTTTGTCTGCATTTAAAAACTACCAACAGACAAAGGATTGCTCAACAGCAGGATCATTAATCACCAGAGTTATCTGGACATTTTTACTATTGTCTTGCATTTGTGTCAAAGAAAAGATATTTCCCCTTCACCATGCCCCTATTCTACCTGCACACTGGTGATAACACAAGTAGAGCCAGACCTGATTGTAGGGCCAACGCCATAACCGGCTATCCTGCATGAGCAAACAACAATGTAAAGAAAGCAAAAACAATAACCAACCCCCAAAACCCACCGCCCCCCACCTCCCCCCGAACTACCCACCCACCACCCTCGTCCCAGGTCCAATACCCCCCCCGTGCCAATACGACGAACCACTGTAGTGTGTCTTAACCCTCTTCCTGTGACAAGCGCAATAACCGTAGATATCGGGGACAAGTCACCTCCCTAAATTCAGTAGCAAGTAGGGACAAAAATGGCTGCCAGAGTTCCGAAAACTTGGAGCCCTCCCCCGCCCTAACCAAAGAAAGCTTTTCCATGCCCAGCACATGCCATAAGCGATGCAACCATCCTTGAAATGTGGGAACATTTGGGGTACACCAATGGGAAATAATGTTCTGTAGTGCCAAACCCAGAGCTATGGCAATTAATCGGCCCCTGTGGGATCGCAATGGGTAGGTGACAGGGTTAGGCAATCCCAGCAGTAAGGGGGAATCGTGGGATTTCCGTATCAATATGTGAATTTACCTCGTCAAGGACTAACTTCCAATACCCCTGGATCTGGGCACAATCCCACAATAAATGGACAAGAGTGCCCCTTTCACCACACCCACACCAACAGGACACCTTCCTCGTGTGGTCAATCTCATGGAGCCTCTCAGGATTGTAGTACCAATATGATACAATTTTAGTGAGGGTATCAGTCAGTCCCATATGGTAAGCAGAGTGTCGCACACGATAGAAAATGCCCTCCCAGTCCTTGCTACTAAGCGTTCGCCCCAGGTCCCTTTCCCAACGCGGCTTCCCCGAGTTGTAGGTGTATGTATATCGATCTAGAAGCATGTGGTACAAATCCGATATGAGCTTTTTATCTGCCGTATGTGTGATCAGCCAGTATTCATATGGTCGTAGGTGTCGATCCGCCCCCTCCCTAATCTGGCCATTGAGCGCCCAATGTCGCGCCTGAAGGTATCTGAGTCATTCCGATTCTGGCAGGCCATACTCCCGTCTAAAGGCTTCAAACGGAACTACCCCCTCGTTCGTATATAAATGGAACAAAATTCTACACCCCGCCTGACGCCACAGCGCAAAGGCCGAAGCGTCCTGCCCAGGCCCAAAATCAGGATTATCCAGCAAAGGCGTAAGTGGAGATGGGAAGGTCGTTAACTCGTGTTTAACATTGGTGAGATCCCACACCTCCAATGGAACTCTCGTAACGTGCGAGGCGTAAAGATTGGGGGGTCGATGTTGCATGCGAAGGAAGGGAATCTCATTGAGCGGCCAACCCGCAACTGCCTGGTCTTGGAAGAGCCAGTGTCTTCCGGATTCCCACCTGCTCCATTCCACGAGGGTTCGCAGCTGGGCAGCCTGATAATATAACAGCAAGTCTGGGACGCCCAGTCCGCCCTTCTCGGGGGGCAACGTTGCTAAACGGAGCTTCATTCTAGGCCCCCTGCCATTCCAAATAAACTGAGCAAGCTCAGATTGGGTCTGGCGAATCCAGCCGTCTGGGGGCCGCAACGGAATAGCACGAAATAGTTAAAGAATCTGCGGGAGGATTGTCATTTTTATTCCAGCCACTTTGCCTAACCAGGACAGAGGAAGGTGTTTCCATCTACTCAGTTCTAAACGGACAGTCTGATGAATCCGAGCATAGTTAATTCTAACCGTGTCCTGCAGTGTGTCCGCTAACTGGATTCCGAGGTATGGGATGGCGTCCGACGCCCAGCGTTGATCTCTTTCACCATTTGCCGCTGTCTGTTTTCTCGGAGAGTGCGACCCAATAACCGCCCGCACCTGTCCCCCCGGTATAATACAAATGCCTCACTCTTAAGGCAGCGTATTCCGCTCGATCTTGGTCCAGCGCAATTAGCTGCTGCCTCAACAAACGCAGTTGTTTCCAAACCCTAGGCGCACCCGTCCTTTGGTGTGTGTTCGAGCTCCTTCGTCTTCTGTGTGAGTCCTCCCTCTTACGCGCCCTCTCCACATTCTCCACCGCCGAGACCGCAATGAACTCGCCGCTTAAGACTGCCTTCAGTGCCGCCCATTGCGTCGCCAAAGAGGTGTCGGTGGTGCTATTATGTAATAAGTAGTCTGCGATGACCCCTTTGATCTTATCCACTACGTGCTTATGGTGTAAGAGCGTGCTGCACAATTTCCAGAAACGCGTGGCTTGCGTCACCGGTGGGAAGGAGAACACTACAGCAGTGGTGCATGATCCGAAAATGCTGCTGCGCCTATTCCTACCTCAGCAGTTAAGGCCTGGAGAGAGGTGGAAGCGAAAAAGTAGTCTAGTCGCTCATAGGTTTTATGTGCATTCGAGTAGTATGAATATTCCCTAGTGCCTGGATGGAAGCTACGCCAGAGGTCTACCAATTCCATTTCGTCCAACCTGGCCAACCCCCCACTAGAAAGAGTCCCTGCCTGAGAGGAGCGCTGACCTGACCTGTCAAGAAGGTTATCAAACACTAGGTTAAGGTCCCCCCCTAACAAAATATGCCGATCGGGTGACGCAGCTGCCTCGCTGAGTGCTAAGTGGAAAAACTTTTCCTGACCCTCATTGGGAGCATAAACAGAGCAAATCGTGAATTCTGACCCCCCCCCCCCAGGGAAAATCTATTGGATAACAACCTCCCCCGAATCTCCGCCCCCTTCTGCAGAACCTTCCCCCTGAACTGCTGGGCCACCAGTATGGCCACCCCCGCTATCTTGGTGGAAGCTGAGGAAAAAAATTTGAAATGGGAAACTACGTGACTTCAGCCTTTGACAATCCTTTTGCAATAAATGCGTCTCCTGAAGAAGACAAATATCAGCCTTTGAATGCTCCAAAAAAGAAAGGACAGTTTTGTGCTTCACTGGGTTGTTAAGCCCTCGGACATTCAATGTAAGAATTCGTAGGTCAGTGGCAGACATAGTTCACGTCAGACTCCACTCACCCATCAGCCAAGAAGCACGCCCTCCCTGCTGCGCGCCCAAACGAGGAGGACTGACAACCCAGCCAAAGTGGCAGCCAACTAGGCCTTCCACAGCTAACAGGGCCATTGCGCCATACTTCACCAAAGGAGACCCATGGACCTGGAACCCCTCCCTCCCCTCCCCTCTACCCCAATCCCAAAAGAACCCCAAAAAGAGAAAAAACAAACCCCCCCCCAAACATTTCAAATAGCAGATTTTGTCCATCATCCGCAGGTGAATGGTAGAATACAGCATCGGGGAACACTAAACAGTACATAGCGGTCCTCCCTCCCGCCGACAGCGAAGGCCAGTTCAGATGCAAAAGCCTAACCATGCGCAAAGTCAGCGTGGAATTCAGCTAGGGTGAGGCGCATCAGGACCATAAGAAACAGTTTCCACTGCAGCGCGTTGGCCGTCCCTAATCACAGCTAACAGGGGGCCTACGGACACGACGCCGTCTGCCCTGTTGTCGCCACCGCGGTTTGCCGTCCTCAGGCTCCGTCGCGGGCACTTCCATCTCGTCGGCCTCCGCCGGTGGATCCAAACCTAACAAGCGGCAGGCTTCCTTTAGGGACCGGAGCTGGTGTAGCTTATTGTCCGTCTTAAAAATCAGGCGAAAAGGATGGCCCCAACTATAAGATATGTTGTGCTGCTGGAGATAGGCCGTGACCGGTCTGAATGTCCTGCGTTTCTGAAGTGTGAGGGCGGATAGATCCTGGTACAATACCGGAGTCTGGCCCCTGAAGGATAAAGGCTGCAGCTGTCTCGCCTTCTGCAAAATTTCTTCTTTGGTCCGGAAGTCCTGTACACACGCAAGAATGTCCGGAGGTGGGGCTGAAGACTATCATGGGGGGCACACTCTATGTACTCTATCTATCCGGATCTCTGAGTCCACAGGGCGCCCCAGGATGTGATTGAACAGTTCGCTGGTGAACCCCAAAAAGTCTTTGGTGGCATCCGACAGTGCAACGCCCCGGATGCAGATGTTATGGCGGCGTGAACGGTTTTCCAGGTCTTCCACGTGCGCCTGCAAGTCCACCTGTTGATCGTGTATCCGCACTATCTCTTGGCGCAAGGCCTCCATCTCATTGTCCTGACTGTCACTCTTAGTCTCCATATCAGCTACACGTTCCCCTATGCCGTCCACATCTCTACGTATTTCTTTAATCTCCTCGGCGAACTCCTTTTGTAAGGTATGAATGTCCTCCCGCAAAGTGGTGAAGAGTGATTCCAAAAAGGCCTTGGTAATGAGCTCCGCACCCTCCGTTTGCTCCGCAACAGCAGGAGTCGCAGTCGTCGCCATCTCTGTATTTTGCTGATTCGCCTGGGCCTTGGCAAACAGGTCCTTGACAGTCCTATCTTTCCGGACCCTCGCCGTGGACATAGCTGCCCCCGGGAACTGCGAGGAACGTGGACCAGGTCCTCTGCCATCCAAAGTCTCTCGTCGGTCCCAGCAGCCCATCGAGGGACTGCAGGTGAGCACCTCCCCTCAGCACCCCTCATCGTTGCTCCCCGGTTAAGCAGGGGCAATAGCGCGTCAGACTCCGGCCAGTGCACTCAAGGGCAGCAGTCCACCCGCCTCAGTGGGTCGCCGCGTCGTCACTCACCAGTTCACTCCAGAACTCGCGGTCCACTGCAATGCCACTCAGCCTTCAGGGGAGGGGGCCATCCCCCGCCATCTCCGACGCTCGCACCCAGACCTCACAGCCTCTCCCGTCAGCGCGAGGGACCCCCTGAGCGCCACCAAATGCTCCGAGTCCGGAACAGGCCACTACCACCGCAATCGCGCCTCCAACTTCAGCCCCTCCAGGCCACAAGTCCAGTCTCGGGGGCTATCCCGCAGCACAATAGGCCAGGCGCCAACCACAGAGCACGGCCAATGTCGATCCCTCTCGTCTAGGTCCTGCGACACTTCTCACCTCAATCGGCCAGCACTGCCCCCGGGGAGGATCTCAGTAGGTGGCTGGGACGAGGCACCCTCACTCGCAACTGCTCATGCTGTCTTACCGGCCTCGAATGCTGTTCCTCCTCTCGTCAGGGCCCACACTGCAGCGGCTCGGCAGCTCAACCTCAAGATGGCGGCTCCCCTCCTACTCCATCAGGCTTGCGTCCAATGTCAGCCAAGCATGCAGGCGGAACAGCGTCAACCAAGCAAGTCCCCTCGCTGCAGTAGGCGATTCAGCGGCCCCTGCCTCCAGCGCGGGTGAAGGGCTCAGGGGAACCCGCACTCCCTTAGTCCCCGCCGCCGCGGTAGTCGCGTCCACACAAAATGGCGGGCGGTCTCAGTTCTCCGCCCGTGCAGAGCCGTCTCTCTCCTTCCGCGGTGGCACCCCTCCGTCGGCAGGCCCCCCATCAGTGCTCCGCTGCCGTCGCCGCCGTGCGCCGACGGTAGCGCTCTATCAGGCGCTCGCCTGCTCCGCCGGGTCACCGGCGCTCCGTCCGCCGCACCTCCCCCACCAGGCACCACAGCCGCTTCAGCTCCGCAGCCGCGACCGTGCACCAGGGGACCCCGGGACAAAGTCTGCCAGCTTCAAGCAGTTCCCCGGACTCACGGGGGTTCAGCCACCGGCAGGGAGAGCCGAATGCTGCGTTAGAGGGCCGGTAGGCCCGTGCTGAAGATCGCTGTCGGCTGGAGCTCCGGGACTATGCGTCCGATCACGCCGCCATCTTGGCCATGCCCCTCTTACTCTACTTTAGCCTTATTATTTTGAAGACTGTGTAGCCCCATCAAAAGGGTCCCTTCACACCCATTTCAACAGAATCACAATTACAACAGGAGTATGTGACCACTTTGTGCTCACTGCCGAGAGGCCAAGGATGGATGACATGTATTCTGAACACGTTTTTGACTGACCGCAGGCACTATGAGAAAAGTGCAGTGCCCTGTAGTCTCCGCTCCAGAGCTCTCAATTGTGGCATAAACACGTAGCGCTGCTGGTGCGACTCCATCCAAAGGACAGGTGCCTGGAATCTTGAGTGATCTGATTTATAAGGCACTGTCTGCCACATTTCACGTTTAATGTTGCCATATTGTTGGAGTGCTTTGACTGAGCACCGGTTACATTATACAAGACGAACGCATCCAGTTTTGGTTTCCACACGCAGATCACAGACTATTCCACTTTTCACCAAGTGATTGGCTGTAATTAAATAAAGCAAATCTGATTAAACGTCATTATGGGCTGAGCATTTGCTACAGCAGAGTGGGCACAAACCACGGTTCTAAAAAGAAAATCCTCGTGAAGATCATAAGCATCTTCTGACAAACGCCACTTCCCACTTTGAGGAAAATGTCCTCACCGAATGTGGGTAAATAACTGCCTCCCGCATTTTAAACAGCAGAGGATCTCTGCTGCAGAGGCGTACTAGAGCCAAATTGGGGGGGGGGGGTGCCCTGAACAACATTTCGGGAGGGGGTAGGGGGGGGCTGATTCTTCCAGCAATATGCAGAGTGGAGCTGCAGGGGCTCTAAGAAGGGGTGAAAAACAACAAAGCCTGGGTAGCATGTAAATGGTCTTTTAAAGACCTGTGAAGTGCTTGGGTGCGGCTGTGTGTGTGCCTGGGAACTGAAGCTGTCTCAGCTGAGAGGGCCAAGATTCATATTTGGGTGAGCCAGGCTCATGTTTGGGTGGGCTTGGCCCACCCGGCCCAGCCGCTAGAAGCGGGCCTGCCTCCAAGGCACCTGGCCCCTGCCAAAAAGGTTTCTTTTAACCACTTTTCAGGCGACATTTGGGCCTTATCCAATGTGGAATATTTGGAGCAAAATGTAGCAAGTTTTTTTGACAAATGGACCTCCAAACAATGGTCCATCAGCCACTAGGCCAGCTTCAGAGGTGGCCAAATCATTACGTTTTGGGTCGATGCGCATGAGAATAGATCTCCGTCATTCTGTGGAAATAGCGCAGTTGGTGTTTCCCAGATGGCAAATTGCCCGTTGCGCCCGACCCACTAGGACATCCGCATCCAGAGGGGAGTTGCATTCTTTGGCATGGAAAGTATCTTTGTCAATGAGCCAGAAATGTCCAGGCGTTTGTGCTGGGAATTACACCGTGCACCGTCTAGGCCTTTCTTATTGTTCGAATCTCTTTATTGTATTTTCACAAACATAGCAACAAGTAAAGCACTGTAACGCGATGCAAATGTATTATACTGTCCTGTTATCAAAAGGAAAAGAAAAAGGAAAACAATCCCCACTCGACATAACATTTCCTGCCCCCACCCAACCCAATACTGATTTTGTGATATATATAGTAGGTTTAATACCACAACCTGCGATTAATTCTAATCGATTGAACATGGTCCGCGACCTCCTGAGGAGGGGTCTAATTTGAAGCTCTGGGGTGTACAATCTCCTTGGGCTCAAAGGTAAGCACTCTAGGGTTTTTAGAGCAAGAAGATCATCTCTTCTTGCTAGGCCCAGGTTTATCTTCATCATCGCTGACCTCCAAGTGGGAGGAATCATAATCTGACTCATGGGGATCGGCGAAAAAGGAGCTGTGTGAAGGCTGTCCCTGAGGGTAGGCGCTATTATCATTGTTAGAAACCCTTTTGCCTCATAATTTCTCAAATGCTTCTGCATGCACCTCAACCTGGGCATTTGCTTTGGCCTTCCCCATTGTGTAGGGGCGTCATTGCTTCCTGCTGCAGGGATCAAAGGCTGCCAGCCCTGTTTGTGCGCATAGTCGTGGAAATGGTGAGTGAAGGGGGCCAAAGTCCGGATTAGGGCCTTATTGACCGACTACTGCACACTGCAGTCATGTGCATCTACCAAAACCAGCTGCAACTGGCCATCATTATCCTCAGGGAAAACCTCCCGATAAGGCTCCCACTGTGCCATTTCTTTGATAGTTTGACTGTTTAATCAGGGGCGACGCTCCTCCGCTATGGCGGAGGAGCGTCGCCCCACTGCATTTAAGCAGTGTGAAGAAGAGAAACATAAAATGATAATAACTTTACATGCCCTGCTGCTTTGGGGGCAGGCGGGACTGCTCTGCTCACAGAGCAGGGAAGGAGTGGTTTGCCCACTCCTAAGTGTGCAATAACAGTTTGGTCGGCCCTCTCGGTCACACAAACCAGTCATGCGCACCTCCATGTTCTCCATGCAGGCTGCATTACAGCTCGCATAGCGAACATGCCCAACCCTCCTGCCCCTGGCTGAGCGCCATGTCACGGCGCTCAGCCCAATCACAACTCTTTGGGGAGGGAGCCTGGTTGCCTGCTTCCTGTTCCTGTTGTCGGAGTAGGGAGAGCAGGTGCAGCGACGCGGGACCGGCCTCAAGGTATGTTTTAAATTTCTTTTATTTTGCCTCGTCCTCCGCGTGACACCGCCCGAGACCCCGTTTAAACATCAAGGGAGAAATACAGGCATGCTCGTTGGCCTCGTGAGGCTCAGGATAGAACTAGGACTATGCCCGTCTCAAGGACTGACGTAGATCGCTCTCTGCTCCCACTCCACGGCACAGTTTTGGTTTCGGAAGACAGCCGACGTTTGAGGAGCGATCGCGCCACCACACACTATTAACCGCATGCGTGCGGCCGTTTTTCCCGCTGTATGCGGCATTTTTTAAATTACCGCGATTCATGACAAGCTCAGCTCGTCATCAGCACACGGCTGGTAACGCTGATGACGAGCTGAGCTCGTCATCAGCATGGAAGGGGTTAACAAAAGACCTTCATAAACAAATTTCGACGGTAATGTCAATCACACCGCTAACACATGGGAAATCATCGCATTGATTAGCGTGCATGAATAAAACAGGGAAACATATGTAAAATACTGAAATATCACATTAACATATTTAAAATAAAATAAGTTCATGGAATGTACTTATCTGGCTACGAAGCAGCAGCAAAGAAAGAGGTCACAAAATGGAGTCGTCTGTACTTATATGGGTTGCTCTACAGTGATTGGGGCATGTGGTATGTGATGCATATGGGTTACATGGGTAATGTAGTTTTTTGTTTAATTAAATGTGGTTGGCTGCTGAAAATGTACAGTAAAGAAAAGAGAAGCATATTCGTAGCCTCCGGTTTTGACAGAATCGCCCTCTAAGGACGTAACATTGTTCTACTTGTTCGTTGAAGAGTTAATTGCAGCTTCTAATGGAATTTCTTCTAAAAGTATTCCTGTTTTGGACACGTATTCTAGGTTTTATTTAAAACTGCTTATTCAAACATGAAATAAAAAAATTTGAACTGAGCTAGGAGTATGCGAAATTCAAACAATTTTCTTTTGCAGAATGTGAAATATCAAAAATATTATGCAAAATTCCATCAAATTCTAATCTGGCATTTTGTGCTACTGTTTAGTGCAAAATGCATCACTGAATTTGAATTGATAGGATGGCACACTTTCCGCTAAGAAAAAGCACAAACAACAGCGCTGCAATCAAGAGCCGCTTGCATTCTGTTTCTTCGAGGACTTGCACCTAAGTGACTCCAAAATTAAGAAAAGTAGTATAATGGTGTCATTTTACACAATTCTATAAAGAAGGCGTATTCCAAAATACCAGAAATTACGCGAAAAAGGAGTCAGTCCTGGGGGGCGGGCCTGGCGTCACGGGCCCCAACTTCATCTTGACAGACATCCACTCTTAACAGAAATGCTTCAAAAGCTCCCGATCTGTACACACTGCGTAAAAAAAGATAAGCCTAGTGCTGCACCTGAATCTACTTACCTACATGTTATTAATTTCGTCTTTGAGGTCCCCCCTTAGATCTTTTTTTGATTAACATTTCCACTCCCTTACTTCTTCTCTTGTTCCTGCTACTTCTTTGTATGTTCTTAATTCCTATATCAAAGATATCAATGGATCTCCGCACAGGGGGTAACGTAGACACCTGCAGCACCTCCATGAGGGCCCCAACCCTTGTGGGGGCCCCAATCTCTCAGAGGACCCCCCCCAATCAGCACAAAACCAATGAATATGGGAGACTCACAGGCTCGTCTTCACATTTTGTAGGGAGGCCCATCGATTTGCTTTACGCCGCTGCTTGCGCACAGTCGAACAACATATAAAATGGAATATCCAATCAACATATTAACAAAAACATGTAAACACCATTCGAGGATTATAACTCCTGTTGCCCCCACAAACACATATTTAACCAAATCAAACTCTGTGTGTGGGACCAGTTGATGGGTTTGGGTAAGTTTCAAAACCCAAGCAGACATCACATTTAACCCCTTCACTGGCGGCGGCTATTCCGCCGCAGTGCTAAGGGGGCGGGGCGGAAGAGCGGCGGGCGCATGCTGGTGACGGAACCGCTCCGTCACCAGCGTCGGTTGCGCTGTGCTTATGACGGAGCGGTTCCGTCATGGCCCGCCCCGCTCAATAGAACGCTCAGCGCAGGCGCTGAAACCGCGCCGCGCTGGCGTCCCGGGCGGGCCATGACGGAACCGCTCCGTCATCAGCACAGCGCGACCGCGGCTGATGATGGAGCGGTTCCGTCATCAGCAGGGGAGGGGTTAAATAAAAACAAAAACAAAAACAAAAAACCCAAGCAGACGTCATCAAACAATGGCAGATTCTTGAATGCCGTTTGATGGGAATTGCTGGAGATTCAGAACTTGGTAAAGCGATCTGTGCTTCTTTTCTCTACACTGGATGAGCCCTTTAATAGAATACCCAGAGCACAAGCTCGTGCACTGAGTGCTCAGCTGGCACAGTCTTCAGACGAATGAAACCCGTCTGGAGATGGTCACCGGCCAAACAAGTGTCTTAAAGTCAATTGAGACCCAGAACAACAGGGGCAATTGAAATCCTCTGACATCCTCTGGAAACGGTCCCACTTCCACAAAGAAGGCATGTTTCAGTACTGCAGTGAAACAAAGAGCCTTACACAAGAGGAATGAAATGTCCTGCCAAATGACAGGAAATGTCGCGTGTGCCTCGACTCGGAAAGCGTCGCACACTAAACATGAATCCATTAAGGTTCTATTTCATCCAGTTAATGGTGTTGTGAATTGAAATTACTGCAGAGAGATACAATTTGTAACCTGGGCATCTCTTTTATGTAATTTGTATTTGAAAACTAAATCAGTGCTATAAAAGACTTGAGTAGGCCTTTGAACAGCAAGTGACAAGTGGTTGCTTCTCGGGGTGCCCAGGGCCAGCATGTGTGCATCATCTTCAGAAGGAGACAAAACACTTAGCAGCAATGCCGCAAAATTATCTGGGGTCTTCTTACATTGTTAGAGGTATTCCTATATCGCAGGCTACCATTAGTGAGCTCTCGTAGGCTGTCGCCTTCAACACACAGTTCCAGCCATGAACTTCAGGGGCACAGATGTGTCGCTACACTCATATGCCCACATGGGCCGAGAACCCCACAACACCTACGATTGGGTGTATGTTCCTAAGTGTAGCATTTCATTGCGGTGTACATCGATGTGTGTATGTACAGATATTTGTAGAACGCAAATCGAGCTAATGAACAACAAACTTCAGAAGCCCAGTGATGTGATTACTTCCAAAGAGGCCGAATGTGCGAAGAGGTTCTTCCTGTTGTGTATGAAGGTTGTGTTCTCTAAAGAGGTATGTCTTAAGCTCCTTTTTAGGTCAAGCCTGGGCAGTGCATGCGCAGCTCTGCGAGGCATGCTGTATTGAGGTAGGGACTTGAAGCTCTGCCTACTCTCCGCCCACATTTTTCATTGGCTTGTGTCACTGTCCACTGTAAACTGTGGCTGTTTATTGGTCTAAAGGCTTAGTAGTCCCTCCTTAGTACCGTATTGTCTCATTTTGTAACCTCCCATGGTGACACCCCCTCTTACAGCCTCCAAGCACTATTTTCTCAAATAGCTTTGTCCTGCCTGCTGTTGCAGCTAGGTCACACTCTCTCCTAACGCTTTTTTTAATTTTTAAAACACGCATTTGCAATGCAATAGGTCTAACATTTGCGAGAGTTTAAGCTATTAGCATTGTAAATGACAATGCCTTTTATTTATCTGTTTTAAAAACGACATATAAATAAAAGGCATCGTCATTTACAATGACAATAGCTCAAACTCTCGTAAATGCGAGTCCTTTTGCATTGCAAATGCTTGTTACTAAAATTCTATATAAAATATACATACTTTTTGTGGCTTTCAGCCAGCCCTCTTCATCCTCATTGGTCTGTTGTGGCAGTCACATTTCTTCAGCCCACTATTTAAAAATGAACCCAGACAAAACAGAAGTCCTTGTCATTCCCACAAAAAATAATCCTTGGAATGATCTTTTCTGGCCCCAAGACCTGGGTGACACCTCCACACCAGTACCAGTTGCGAAAGGCCTAGGCATAAAAATAGACTCCGACCTCTCCATGGCCAACCAAGTCACCACAGTGGTTGGTACCTGTATAGGGCTCATGAGACAACTGCGGAAACTTGTCCCCATCTTCTCAACGGCATCACTACAGACGATAGTGTCAGCCACTATTGTCTCCAGACTGGACTATGGGAATGCCCTTTACATCGGCCTCCCCCAGTGCCTCATCCATAAGTTACAGGTGGTACTGAACAACGCAGCCAGGTTGATATTCAGGCTCATCCTATATTAAAGACCGCGTCAAGAACTACGTTCCTGGCCGTACACTGCGATCATCACAGGCCTGCCGCCTGTCCACCCCACGTTGCAACACCATATCCAAAGGGGGCAGAGCTTTCTCTGTCCTACTCCCACAACTTTGGAATCAGCTCCCTGATCACCTTCACAGGGAACCTGCACTCCACCCCTTCAGGAAACAACTCAAAACTGTCTTATTTAGGGAGGCCTTGAACACTGTTTAACTACTTCTCCCCTGCAATGCTGTTGCTGCTACCTCCAACTGGCCCTTGGCCCCTCTCTCTCTAAAGAGCTTCGAGACCTGTCGGTGATCTAGCGCTATATAAAAATAAACTTAAATAACATAACATAGAGTATGTTCATCCTACTTCAGCCATTGGCTGACTTCACTATGGGTGATGGCTTTCAGCTCTTTCACAAGGAGCACATCCACACACAAAGATGATCCCTTAAGTGCCAGGGGACCGCTACGATTATGTTTGTTTTTCAAGACCAAAAAGTATTTTTGCTTTTTTTAAATATTGACGTTGGCCTGGCAGCTCCTCCAACAATACAGTTTTACAAATAAACATAGCAAAACAAAACAAGCATTAAGAAATTCGAAAGGATGGTAGTCAATGCCCACTATCTTCGGTTTGCCAATGTTTATTTTTGAATTGCACTCTGGTAGGAGCAGTTCTGAGCTTGTGGAGGATGTTTTTTCAGATACTGGGTGCAAAGATAACCCAGGATTGTCTACTGGTCTTTTCTCGTATAAATGTCTTCGTCTATAGTCTGGCAATGTACTTGCTCCTACTTTGACGTTATCCGCTGGAGGTGGTTATTGTGTCTGCTAGGTCTGCTGCAGTGCTTTTTTTGGTGGCCTTGTGTGTAATGCAAGTAATATTCAAGATGATGCAGGCTTCAAGAGGGAGCCAGCATTTAACCTTCAGCTTTGGGATGAGGAGGTTAAACTTCTTCAGGCCTTTGATGAGACATGCTGCAGTGTGTAGTAAACCTTTCAGGGACAATTTAGTGCAGATGAGGCCATTAGACAATAGACAGGACAGAGGTTATCACAGCTTTAAGATCAATTTCTTTCTTAGCTTAGCACTATTAGATTCCAAAATAAAAGCTCAAACGGCTTATACAATGCCCCAACCCTGCTCTAACTTAGGAAAGAATTGAAGGCACACATCACTGTGCAGTATCAGTACACAGACTGGCTACCCTTTCTATCATATGTTCACTGTTTCTTTGCCTTTAACCCTGTACAGTGCTAAAATGCATTTCCGGTCTACAAATACTGCATTCATTCATACATATATGCTCCTGAACCACGATTTAGCAATGAATAGCTTAATTCTACTCTTTGGTTGCAACAGAACCCAACAGATTTGCTCTCACTGGCTGCTCTTTCCACCTCAGCAACGGCATAAGGCATTCGATACTAATAACGCGTCTTGTACTTAGACCTACCATATTCACACAACAGTCCAGTTCTACTCATATTCTCAGACACCGAAGAGAAATTAAAAGCATAGTTTGAAAGTGACAGACAGCCTCATCAGATTTAACTCTAGCACTAGAGAGATCACATATTAGATCAAATAAGCCTCCAATAAAGATACCACCCCAGGCCATTACTAACAAAACTGTATCTGATTGTCCAAATCCTGGAATTGCTACCTGTACACACAGTGAAGGCATTTATCAGGTTTCCTGTATCTTTTAAATTTAAAACTGAGAGCAAAGATAGTTCCTTGCAAAAAGGACACTATGAAGCTTGCACATTTTCTTTTCTGGAAACATAGGGGCATATTAGCAAGAAAAAGAGATATTTATCGCTAAATGCACTTAGCGCATTTTTTTTATCGCTGCCTTTCGCTGGATATGTTAGCGGCGAAAACCTGCTATTAGCAAAGTTTTTCTCCATTGTGCTAAAATATCCAGCGATAGTGGCGAAATGCGTGAATATCGCTGGAAATTCAGCGATATTCACGCATTAACGCAATGGGGACCTAACCTGAAAATCCACCTCCCATTTGATAAACAGGTAAGTCATGTTTTTAGCAGGCGTTAGATTATAGCGATAATCGAACTTAGCGCGATTTTTTTTATCGCTATGCCTACCTTGCTAATAGGCGATAGCTGTGTTAGCGACTGCATTCAGTCGCTAACAGTTTGGGTATGCCCACTTTGCATGTCATTAGCGATAAATATCGCTGACATGCAAAGCGGGCCCCAAAGCGGTCGCTATCGCCTAAAAGCTGTTGCTAACTGCTGTTAGCGACAGCTTGCTAATAGGGCGATAAAAATAGTGCCCCTTTAGCGGCAAAAAGTTCCACTAAAGCGGCGATATGGCCCTTGCTAATGTGCTCCATAGTTTCAAAAGATGTGATTTTCTCATCAGCAGCACGTCAAGCTGCTCGACCAACTGAGTACCTGAGGTGTTAACGTGGAAAATAAAAGAAGATATTGTTGCCAAAACATTGCCGTAGTTAACCTGTAGTTTGACTACATATCCCAAAGTTCAATGTAGGGAGGGTGTAGTAAAGTTGATTAGGGGGGTGCCTGTGTCAAATTTTCAGGATATCTACGAGGTCGTGTACAATTTTCATTAGACAGGTTACATCAACACACATTTCGGTTTATTTTTCATTTTACGACTGCGTTATTTCGCAAAAATTTCGACTGGTTTCAGCAAAAAATAAATCATGCTCATGGCGGAGAGGCAGTGGAAACCGATGTCAGCCTTGGGCTGAAAGTACCAATCAGATGGCCACATTGTTAATACTGGTGCTTCTCCATGCCAGATTCTCAATGCATTGGCAGGTTGTGAACGTTGCTTACAACACTTAGGGGCATTCTACCAACGATTAGCGATATTTATCGCTAACGAGGCTTAACAACAAATTTTTTATCGCTAAGCATCACCAGAAATTATCGCAGAGATAACTTGCTATTAGCAAGGTTTATCTCAGAAGTGATCAAAATCCTCGCGCTAACTGCCAAATGAGAGATTATCGCTGGAAAACCAACGATAATCTCTCGAAGTTTGGCGTTAGCTTGATGATAGGGGCTCACAAACTTAGCCATGATATCCACCTTCCATAGGAAATCATGGCTAATGGCTAAGTCAGGAAAATACCAGGTGTAAAAAAAAGCAGCGCTAACCGCGGTTAGCGCTGCTTTTTTATCACTAACAGGGTTAGCGAAATCCTTGATAATGAGAGAAATGTCGCTTAACAACATTTCTCCTATTATTTTTCTCTGGAACGCCCCCTTTGCATCTCATTAGAGATGCAAGGGGAAGCGTAGAGAAAAAGGGTGCTAACATGCAAATTTGCGTGTTAGCACCCTGTTGCTGATAGGGAGATAATTTTATCTCCGCTTTCTTGGCTTTTAAAGCCAAAAAAGCGGAGATAAATCCCTTGATAATATGCCCCATAGTTATTCTCGCTCAGTGATGTACCAGAAGCAAATTTCAGATGATCCTCGAAATCCCAAGAGTAATCAAAGACCCCAAACCAGGCCTTTTCACACGTAACTGCAAGACTATGGAATCCTCTGCCGGTGGATCTCCCAATATGCCTCAACATATATTCCTTCACCGGAAACTCGAAAACCCACTTACTCAGATTATATCTATTACTAACTAACTCAACAATTTACAACCTGCAAACTTTATTGTTCCTCCTCTACAATAAATGTAGATATAAAGACATCAATAAATACTCTACGGCGTTATGTACAAGCCTTTCCATGCGCTGTTGGCGAGTTTCGGCTTATGGAAATACCTCTTACAATAAGGATTTAACTTCTCGTTGTAGAGATGGCAATTCGAGCTCAGATGGGATTGAACCCGGTGCTGCCTCAGGCTCTCTCAACCTCGGGCACCTTCCAGAGGGACGGCAGTGATGCCTCCTTGACGTCTGAAATGCAGCAGGTAATATATCGCTCTGCACCTTATACCCATTAAACAAATGAGGAAGGAGGGCCTGCTGCAGGAAGGAGGTAGGGAACCATAGTGGTTGGAAGGGGTTGGTTGCAGGGTTGATGGCAGGAACAGATGAAAGTTTTCTGGGTTCTGGATGGTCTTCTTCAGTGATTTGCAAGAATGAGGGTGCATGTCAGGAATGTCGGGAGTGGTTAGGAGGGTTGTGGGTGGTTAGCAGGTCAGCTGTAAAAAAAATGTTTGTGATTTTCAGTAGCAGGCCACTCGTGGAAGACCCACCGTTTTTGTGACTCTTGTTTCTTGCTCCCGCCACCGGTATTCTAGCTACAGGAGTAGCACAACCTTTCCTGGTCAGAGCCCTGCTGAGTGAGAGATCGTGAGGCCGCCGAGGAGGTCGAGGCGCCGGCCCCAGGACTGCGAGGACCAGCATTCACCATCTCCAGCTGGTCCTCTTCCTGCGAGAGCCGCGCCCCCTTCCAGTGCCCCGCCCCCAGCAGACTGCTACAACTTCTCGCGGCACCCGCTGCGCGGGTGCCACTCGTGGAAGACCCACCGTTTTTGTGACTCTTGTTTCTTGCTCCCGCCACCGGTATTCTAGCTACAGGAGTAGCACAACCTTTCCTGGTCAGAGCCCTGCTGAGTGAGAGATCGTGAGGCCGCCGAGGAGGTCGAGGCGCCGGCCCCAGGACTGCGAGGACCAGCATTCACCATCTCCAGCTGGTCCTCTTCCTGCGAGAGCCGCGCCCCCTTCCAGTGCCCCGCCCCCAGCAGACTGCTACAACTTCTCGCGGCACCCGCTGCGCGGGTGCCACTCGTGGAAGACCCACCGTTTTTGTGACTCTTGTTTCTTGCTCCCGCCACCGGTATTCTAGCTACAGGAGTAGCACAACCTTTCCTGGTCAGAGCCCTGCTGAGTGAGAGATCGTGAGGCCGCCGAGGAGGTCGAGGCGCCGGCCCCAGGACTGCGAGGACCAGCATTCACCATCTCCAGCTGGTCCTCTTCCTGCGAGAGCCGCGCCCCCTTCCAGTGCCCCGCCCCCAGCAGACTGCTACAACTTCTCGCGGCACCCGCTGCGCGGGACGCGCGCGGGACGCAGCCCGGGGCGAAGCCCGGGCCAAGGGCGGGCCCGTTGTTGCCCGTTAGTGCCCGGAAGAGACCGGACCGGGCTTACTCTCTTTCATCAACGACCAAGAAACAAATAACCATGCCGCCTAAAACCCGCAGTGCCTCCAATTCCAAATCAAAACACGCCGAGGAGGTAGCACGAGTAACTGGCCCAATTGACTTATTCATATCACGGGTAAATGACACAATAAATCAAAGTATAGCCCTAATGGAGAAGAGAGTTTCAATGGACCTCATAAGTGCAAACGCTAAGCGCTCATCATTAGGCGCAATAGCGAATGCCACCTCTCCAATCAATCTAAACACCCAAAACTGCTCTCTTCCCGTGTCTCTTTCTGTCTCAGACTTAAACACAGTCCCATCGGTAGTCGATTTGTCGGTCACTCATTCCGACTCGGATCCTTCAATAACAATGGATGATCTGGAAGCAACTCCCGACCTTGCCGGTTGCCTAACCGAAGGAGACATCCAACTCATAGATAACTCTTCCCAGCAATGCCAGAGAGGTGGGGAAACCTCAAAAATTCAATCACCAATCAATGAAGGAACACACAGTTCCCCCTGCCAGGAACCTAAACCAACCCATTCCAACTCGGAAACCTCTAACAGCATATTACACATTTCTGATTCAATTCTTCCCCACAAGGCAATTTCAAGCGATAATATCCCGGAGCAATGCAAGACCTGCAGAACCACCTCACAAGTTCTCACTACAACTAAGGACTTATTATATCAGTACCTAAAGCCAATTCAACTAAGCATTAGGAATCTTGAAGCTCAATTAACAATAATTTCGGCAACCCTTCTAGATACGAATACCCGGATCGATGTAAGGGGTCAACGCAACACTTCACACCCACCAATAAAACAAAAACAAAATCAATCACACGTACAGAAAGCAGTTAACCATTCCAATACAACACTTGCAGTACAAAAGACTCTAAAACAACCGTCCACTGCACCCAAACCCACTGTAAACACATCTCTTCCCCAGCAGGAGAAACTACCTCATCCCAAACCACAGCAAGTAGTAACTGCAGGCAAGGCCATGATAGGTACACCAGGTTCAACAGCTAAACTAGATTGCAGTAGAACCACTGCAGAAAAGCCTGTCTCTCAGCCCTCGAATCCATCGCTTTCACAAAAAACACCTAACAATACATCCAAGAACACACCCATACCTAAAACCACGCCGAAAAAACCTCCCACAGCTAGGCGTCCCGTCCATTTGCCTCTGGAAGCTACTCCCTTCACAATAGTCCTAACAGGAGTACCCGAGTTAACTGATGGCATCTCAGAAACTGCATGGTCACTTAAAAATAAGGCCATGCAGTGGCTCAGCATAAACAGACCCCTTGAATCCCATCTCTCGGGAGGGATTACTGCAGCCCGAAGGGTAGCCTGGATAGGCAAAACAAAGAAAGTATCACGCGGGGACTGTATCATCGTTACTTGTAAAGATCCCGCAACTGTAGACCATATTTGTGCATGGCCCCAACTTGAGAAAAAAGGGGGAATAGATGCCTGCCATCTTTCCTTCTTTTATCCCCCAGTTAAACAACACCATAACCTTCATCCATGGGAATGGCACCATTATCCTAATGATCATTTCAAAAACCCACGAAATCAGGATCCTTGGTGTCAAACACCACGGAATCAGAGGGAGTACCCACGTGACTACCTAGACAGGGGAGGACCAAGAGGTAGATACGTCGAACACCAAATACCTTATTGGCAGGACAGACCCTATCATGCTTATGAAGGATGGCATGGCTTCCAGACCAACAATCGTTTTGAGTGCCTTGACATGGTCGATTGACCTTTCATGGACACACCTAACAAACGCAACGCAATGTCAGTAAACCATTCCGTCGCCAACAAGCATCCTACACCTTCACCAGAGCCGCCTAGCTCACCAAAAGCATTATCGACTGATACAAACAATTTCTTAACCAGTCCTGATACAAACAATCTCTTAACCAGTCCTCACCTAGCAGATTCAGATACCAGCCAAAGATCAAACATCGACTCTGACACAACTATCGTAATCCACACCAATGCAAGGACAGTATCCACCATCACGGAACAAAAAGAGGCTATGAGCATAGGCATAGCCTTCTGGAATGTTGCAGGCCTAACGGAAAAAATATCATGCCCTCTATGGCTGAGCGCAGTAAGGAGCCACCAAATCCTGTGCTTACAAGAGACCTGGCGTACATCCCCACTCCATCTTGCAGGCTATAAGTCATTTTTTACGAAAGCAACGCCAAGTACAATGGGAAGACCAAAAGGCGGGCTCCAAATCTATCTCTCTAACATCCTACCACTAACAGCCAAATTGATAAAGGAAACATCCATGTATCAAATTATCCTACTCACTCATCAGACAACAGCGTCAAGGAATTTACTCGTAATCATAAACTATTATAACAACTCAGGCTCCCAGGAATGTTGTACCTATCTAGATGATATGCTAGATCACATATCCTCACTACAAAATGGTAACCCAAACTCGACAATAAACTTTATCTGGGGAGGCGATTTTAACCAAACAATATGTCCAAACCATGAAAGTGGCATCTGCGGTCTACAGACCGAATCCGGAGACCCCATCCCACACTTTGTACACACTCACAGTGGGAACAAGCTTAACGAAACTTTGTTCACCTTGGACCTAGACTTTGCCAATGAACTAGTCGACCCGGCCCAGGAATTTCAACCCACGTTTCATGGGCGTGGTTGCATGACAACTATTGACTTTATTCTGGCATCAAACACCTGCAAAGGTTCACTTAAAAATTATAAAGTAGGGTCTAGCCCGATTAGTGACCATTACCCCCTGAGTGTGGATCTAGTTATGGAAAAAACGGGCTCCTCCGAAACAAAAATCAGCCCTCTCGACCAGCAATCACTTGCCTTAAAAAAGAAGAACGGGTACGTCATAAAATGGTCAAAGATAGACCCCGAAGTTACCTCACAAAGGCTTCTCGAAAAAACTCAACCATGGTCAAGGGCCTGTCTGTCTGCAGAGGCCTCCCCAGAACTAATAGTTAGCTCCTTCCATAAAATCCAAGGAGCAATAAGGGATGAGCTATTCAAATATACTGCAAACAAAGCAAATCCTCCAACAAAGAGATGGTTTGATTCTAACTGCAGAAAGGCCCTTACGACACTCAAAGAAGCCCTCCAACAGAAACCCAGAGACGCTCAAAAAATTTCAATCCTGAGGAAAGAGTATAATACTGCCCGGAAAAAGCGAAGGCGCCAGATAAAGCAAGACCTTTGGTCTCAACTTCACGAGAGTGCGTTAAAAAAAGACAGCACCACATTCTGGCAGACCATTAGATCGCCCCTCCTAGACAACGCCGCAGATCCTCACCACCTAGATGTGGCAATAACAGAAACTGACTGGGTCCACCATTTCATAAAAATTTTCGGGTCGCAATCTGCCCTCCCTCAAACAGAAGACCAACCACAAGTAGAGGACAAATTCTGTCCGATCAATCTACGCTTCACCGTCAACGAGGTCAGAAAGGCCATCACTGCGTCTAAAACCGGCAAGGCCCCTGGCCCTGATGGGGTTCCTATGGACGTGTTTTTATATAACAGTGACTACTGGTCATTAATAATTACCCGGGTAATGACAGCAGTCACCGAAATCGGCCTTTTTCCATCGTGGTCTACTTCCACCCTCCTACCAATATTCAAGAAAGGGGACCGCAACGACCCCGCGTGCTACCGGCCGATCTCCCTTCTGGATTCCACAGGCAAGATTGCAGGTCGATTACTCCTGGACCGATTACAATCTTGGGCCCAGGAAAACAACATCATCACAGACCTGCAATATGGCTTCCAGAAGGGGCTCGGGACGGTGGAACAGGCACTAAACCTGACCCTCTTGGCCGGAAAATATACCAGCGCGAAAGGAGGAAAAATCTATCTGGTTTACATAGACCTTACTGCGGCCTTCGACTGCGTCCAGCATGCCAAGTTGTGGGAGATCATGGCAAACCTCGGAGTGGATCCATCCGCATTAGCTTTTCTTAGGGAACTTTACAGCAACGCGGAAGGCCGAGTCCGTTATGGCATTGCAGGAGATCTATCACGCCCCTTCAAAATAACCCGGGGAGTAAGGCAAGGGTGTGTACTGGCTCCCTTCCTGTTCAATCTATATACCAACGGGATTGAACAAGCACTGTTGGAAGGGAGTCAGGACCTTCCACAGATAGCACGCCGCCCAATACCCATCCTCCTTTACGCCGACGACTCGGTCATCCTGGCCCGGACAGCAAATCAACTTCAGCGGCAGCTGAACAAATACGTGGTATTTATGGATTCACTGGGACTCAAAGTCAATATCCAAAAAACATTCACAATGACCATTGGTCCAAAGCACGGACGTTCAAGATCCATGTATATTAACAAAAATCGACTGGAAAAAACATCGGTATACCCATATTTGGGTATACTTGTGGACGATGCAATGACCTGGCGCAAGGCTATTGAAACTAGAAATCTCAACTTCCGTCGATCAGTTTCAGCACTAAGTGCCTTCTCCAGAAAACTTGGCAAACCAGCTCCATCGGAATTGCTAACAATATATTACGCAAAATGCCATAGTGTGGCCACCTATGGAGCAGGCATCTGGGGCTACGGAAGCATCGACCAGCTCCAGGTAACGGAGAACGCTTTTATCAAATACGTTTAGCCCTCCCCCAAAGCTCCCCAATCTTTGTGTCCCATCGGGAGTTAGGAATGGACTATGTGACAGACACCATACGTTGCCAGCCCATTATACTCTGGCACCGTATATGGTGCAACTCTGAAAGCCACATCACGCGATCCATCATCACCGAATGCCTTGGCCTAGTCCACTGGAGGAAAATACCCTGGCTTAATTATATTCATAAATTCCTCCAAGACATTGACCGGGAGCAATACTTTCTCGAACCCCCGTCAATAGAGGACATTTCGAAGAAACAATTGAAAAAACTATGTATGGACCATCTAAGAGAACTTCGCAATCAGGCCGAGATTGCCAAAACACAAAATGGAAAAATCTGCTCCTTACAGTCAGGTAGGTCACTGCAGCCCTACCTGACATTCTTTCTCTCGAACCACGAAAAGTTTTTACTGACAAGACTACGGTTCGACCTCTTTTTCCGATTGGTCTCATTCCCAGAACCGAACAACTGGTCCAGGAGCCTACCACGCTGTCCTTGTGACGGGGTTTCCAACCAATCAACGGTCCATGTTGTTCTGTTCTGTAAGTACTATATAGCAGCCAGGAAAAAATGGATCCTTCCCCTTTTCCGTTTAAGCGGACTTAGATGTACATACCCAGCTCTCGCCTATCTCCAGTCACCGAAGAACCCGCATGAAGCTAAAATGACAGCGATCTTTTTAAAATTAGTAACAAAAGCCCGACATGAAATCGTTTTTTAAACTAACATATGTGTATTAATGTATCAACTTCTGAATTTTTATAAAACTGTACTTTTTATGATTATGTAACATTATAATCGAATAAAAGTTTATGAACTAGAACCAGTAGCAGGCTGATGGGGTGGGTGGCAGAACAGAGGCTGATTTTGTTTCAAGGGCGGTTGAAAAAGGGGGCAGCTGGCAAGAGCGATTAAAGGGGGGGTTGGTGAGGTTGGGGTTTTTCACAGGATTCAGGGTGTTCGTGAGGCTTTTGGTTGCTGGTTGTGTTGACTTACAGGACTACTGGCTCGGAAGGAGAGTGTATCAAGAATAAGATTGAACTGAGAATAGTTGCCAGTTTCAGAATTGCAGGCAGCTTGCAGGGGGAGAGGGTGGGTGGTCAACCTGTTGTGTCTCTTGCATTCTGTTTGTACTGACCACTGTCTGACCGGATGTTGTTTCTACTTTCCGCAGGTGGTGGAGGTGGACACTGGTAAATTTGCTGAACGTCATGAAATCACCACCTGGGGCTCCGGGGCCCCTTCTAATAATACATCCGCAGGCTCTCTCATGCCCTCTCTTCCGCTGACACTGCTTCTAGGCCTTCTGCAGGCCACTCAGCTCTGATGCTGCCGGGCCCCCTATCTGCTACTGACTGGCATTTCCTGAACAGGGTGCAACCTCGAGTGGACACGGCACAGTGGGCAAAGTTCTGCTCTGAGTGGGACATTCCACAAGACTGTAGAAGACTACTACCAACCCGGAGACTGTCACTCTTCCCCCAGAGCCTTTCACTCACAGCCGACCAGGACTCATTGTCAAATCTCTTGGCTGGGCAGTACTTGCATTCGCTTCCGCAGACTGTTCCAGTACTCACTCCTGCTTCACCGGGGTGGACAAGCTCCCGCCCTCACTCCGGCGAGATGTACCAGCTCTCGCCATCCAGTCCTACCACTCACTTCATTGCGCTGGACCAGCAGCCTCCCCGCTGGGCCCAACAGCACATCCACTTATTCTACGGGTGGGGACAGAAGCCGATCTTTCTTCCCTGTCTGTTCTGCACTCACTGCTTCTTCAATGGGCTGGTACAGCACTTATCCCGGGTTCATTAAGCCGGACCAGTGGTTTCCCCGTGCTTCCATGGACTGGACCAGCGGTTGCCCCATGCTGTCATGGGCCGGGCCAGCACTTGTCTCCATTGCAAAGAGCTGGGCCAGCCAGTGACCTTGCTTTAGGGAGCTGGACAAGCCCTTGGCATCGCTTTACAGAGCCTATCACCCCTTGGCGCCACTTTACACAGCTGGACCAACCCTTGCCACAATTTTATGGAGGGGGTTAACACCCTAAGAAATATCACTGGAAGGAAGGTTGCAGCAGTGGTCTGATGTTTGACGATGGCGGACTCGTTGTGCACGGCAGCTCCCAGGAACAAACTCAATGGCCAGTTCTCACAGCGCTTTCATTGTACACGTAAACAAACCCTCCCTAGGATGTTCACACAGTCTCCTCGTGGATATGCATATAGACCCATGGATGTGCGAGCAGACGCTCCCATGAACGTGCCTTTACCATAACAAGGTGTGCTCACAGGCCATTCATTCTGCACAGGAACTGCTAATGGCATGTACTTATTATCCCAATCAGCATAAGCTCTCCTTGCACGTGCCAACATGCCTTCCCTTAGACATGCCAACCACCTGCCCTAGCACAGTACCCACTAGGGAGGCGCGGCGTGGCGCTCACTGCTCTCCTGATGTGCCCTAGGGTCCATTTCCTCCAGGCATTAGCCATAAGACCTAGCGGCCTTGGGTGCACCTTTGAGTCTGGCTCGGCCATGCTTGGAGCTCACTGGACCATGGTGTACATGCAATCAATCAGGCATGAAGCTACTGGGCCTGGTCTTGTTTCAAGGAAGTGACACTTGCCCGGAAGTTCTTAACAGGAAGAAGCCCGGGGCAATGTGGGTCATGTACCAGACCAGCGAGGCAGTCATGGGCGACTCCTGCCATCTCCTCTGTGCACTTATGGAGCAGCGGAGGCCGAGCTGAGGGAACAGAGGCGCATTCTTCCCTTGGACAATACCATATTGAGCACTGGTACTGACTGGATGGTATGGGCCGCGGCGGGGGCGACAGTAGGCTTCAATTAGCACTTAGAGAGTGGGGCTGTAAATACAACAATGTTACAGATTATATCACGTGGCTAAGCATTAACTGAACGGCAGAGCGGAAAATGTACAGTCTGCCCCCGTTTCCGGCCTGCGCCCCTGCCTCTGCAGCCCCAGCATGCTAACTTCCGTCTGGACTCTGCACGCTCTCTGGCGGGCTATTCTCTGCAGGCATTGCACACAATACCCCTCCTCCCTCCCAAACTACCCTCCCCCATTCCCCTCCCTCTCTCTCTACCCTTCTCCCGCTCTAAAATAATGCAGATTGCGTTCTAGCTCTATCGACTCTGCTCCGGTGATCTGGGTTTGCAGCCCCTGCACATTGTAGTATGGCCCCTTCAGTTGCTGCACCACATGCTGCTCTACAGCTCCTGCAGACACAGTCCACCCACCTGGGACAGTCCAGCTGCTGTACACAGAGGTGTGGCTCCCTCCACCACCTCTCATGGAAGCCAGACTCCCCTCTGGAGTGCAGTACCTGCTCCAGAGCACCAATTCTGTGACTGGAGCATATGCTTAGGGTCGGTTCTGGAGTCACATTTTACCTTCTGGGATGAAGGGTATAACCTATGACTGACACTTCAACCATATGGTGTAAGGACAACCCCTCTGCAGGCTCCTCCAATCAGCCGAAGCCCTTCACAGTCTGTGGAGTGGCCATGTGAAATGCACTTTTGAAGACTCCTCATAACATTTTGCAGGTTGCACCACCATTTTGCATTACATTGGTGGGTGCTAATTAGGGGTAACAATTGTCCCCTGGGCGTGCCCCTTGGTACTCCTGATGCTATCCTTGCTATCTATGGAGTCATGAAGGTAGTTGAAGGACTAGAGAGGAAACAGAACTTTAGGTGCCCTGTTTACTTTCCATAGGTTCCACTCCTGCCCCTTCCCCCAAATGTCCCCCCCCCCAGGCTTTTAACGGACTAAAGTCTGGAGTTGGCATAAGCCATGTGATGTCTCCAAGGGACAAAGGTTGTGTGATATCACTTTCTCTCACATTTTGGCCAATCCGCATCCATGTTCACACTACCACACTGGGGGTATTTAAAGCCTTACTGTGTCATGCTAAGATCCTTGTAGAGTTTCAGGCCCATATGTGGGAACTCCCCATCACCATCTCCATCGCTGGGCTCTGATGCCCCAGCCACCACATTTCTGCCTGTGGTGTATATCAATATTGTCATCTAAGTGTGTTTTCTTTCACGTTATTGCCCCTAAGGCATCCAGTTAATTAAGCGCTATACCCCGCTGCCGAGGGCAATAACAGTTTTTCAAGGCCCAGACCTGAGTAATGAGCCCCAGCCACAGGCGAGGGTCTATAATGAGGATGAGGGCCTTTAATAACCATTATAGCCTGACCAGAAGGGCTTTAAAGCTTTTAAAACATTCTGCTAACTGAAAGCAGAATGTTCTAAATTAACCAGGAAGTAGCAGAAAGGTAAACATTGGAATATCGGAGCAGAAATCTTTTACCAGCCATATTGGCCCTGAGCCACTAGATCGCCTTCAACAGAGCTCCCTACATTTCAATGTTCTACTGAATTGAAGAGACTCAAACACATTCATGCCTTCTATGCATATATTCAAGCTTGCATTCTCCATGTAGGTATATCAACAAGTTTTCTCTCATAGTATGTATTCATGGGAAACAACCAGGGCCGGACTGGGAACCAAAACCGGCCCTGGCAAAGTGCTCGGCCGGCCCCCCTCCTCCCCCTGGGGGAGAGGGGGGATGCCACCAAGCTCTTTACCAGGGCCGCTTTTCCGCCAAATTTGTGACAGGGCCGATTTTGCAGCTTTGCTGCAAAAACGGCCCTGTCACAAAAACGGCCCCCAGGGGCCCAAAAACGGCCCCCACCCTTGCGGCCGACCGGGGAATTGCCCGGTGCCCGCAACGGCCAGTCCGGGCCTGGAAACAACGGTTACAACACATTCCATTACAACACATGTTTTACCCCGCATGCCATTACACTGAAAATGGCTTGCTGTAGGAGGTATAAGGTGTTGGATTTAACTCCTACACCTTCCCTGCTGTAGCACAGACTGGAGTTGGAATAGTGAATTATACTATTCCAAACTCCAGCCCACCCCCGACAGCAAGTCGGGGTAAAAAAATTTGTTGTAACGGCATGCGGGGTAAAAGCATGTGTTGTAACATCATACAATCAGTATACATACCTAGATGCGCATGTACACACTAAACAGACAGAATACTTTGTGCATTGGGCACTGAAACACACATTGCCTTACACACTCTGCACACAGACTTTCACACAATTTACGTGGACCCGTTGAATGTAGGAACGCTTTTTTGTACACATAGAACTCAAACTGTTGGACACATAAAACATCCACACATTCTCAAACAACAATCCCTACATACAAGAAGGACACATACACTGCTTCTAAATACTAACACTGGCAGACCCAGATCGCCATTCATTTAGACCGTTACTCTACCGATTTAATGATGAATGTCTCTGGTCATCTTAGCACAAGCCAGATTCCTGCCATTGACTTGGTCCAGACTCCTGCCAGATTTTTGTCAGCCATATTGTAATTTGACTGCTTCTCCTCTCCTGTGATGAGGGAGGCCACTTGTCTCATTTGGAAGACTTTGGAGGATACTTACTAACATTTTGCGTGGTGACGCATGATGAACAGCGATGCAAAAATAGTATCTGTTTACTTACCATTAAAAAAGTCTGCTGGTGCGGCCCAAACATTTTATATCGTTCGGCACGTGCCCATGCAACCCTTATTAAATCTAGGTCCTTGTGTTTCCTTTAACTGTTCCTCTCTTGAGTTTACACACCATCTTCCTACAAAGGGAGTTCTTGCATATCACAGTACACTATAGATCATCAATGGAAAGGTCCTCTGGTCCTGTTACCAGCCCATCATCCCATGGATGACAGGAGAAGAAATCCACCCGAAGTGGGAGTGGCGAAGAATACACATAGTAGCGACAACAAATTTCTCAATTGTGCTAGAGAGATGGACACAACTGTTACATTCAAGAAAGTCCACATGTACAGGTGGAAACACAGATAACTTTATTCTTTAGGCCTAACTTAGAAGAATCCTGTATGTTGGTTCCAAGTAACACACCCCACCAGGAATTTATAAGTTCATCTAATCTACTGATATACTTTGATGGCCACAGGAGACACACTTCCAGTGATAAAGCTCTCCTGCAGGTAAGGTATGCAAGATACTAATACGCTGTACTTCTACTCTTTCTGACTTACACAAACAACAGTAGACATAACCACAGAACACGTCATACTACACCAAGCCTTGGCCAGCCAAAGCCCCTAAGGGTTGGGAGACTACATGGGTGGCGTGTGCGAGTCTCTAGTCTCCCCATAGGTTCCCCATAGGATAAGGTTGATGGGAGATACACTCTTGTGTTAGATCCTGTGCCTAGTCCACTGCACAGTGCAGTCCTCCACAGAGTCTGGGAGGGCTGCACAAACAGGCATCTTTCCCCATCTCACTGCAGCAGCCAAGAATTGCTTCAACTGACCCTCAACTCTCCAGCCTTTTCCATTAACAAGGGGGGAAACCAGCACTTTCTGTCCGCAACTACTGCACCCTGTGTGTTCTCTATCTGTGCATTTGTAACAATCTCTGCCATCAATGCTCTTATGTAAAAGTTATATTTGTGATTAATGTGTTAAGAAATAGAGCTGTAGTTTTCACCGCTTGACATTGGGCCTGCTAGGGCAGAGTGCCTGACCTCCTATCTCCACAGTGCAGGATTGGCTTCTTTCGAGATGTTTGCACGGTGTTCCTGCAGCCGCTACCCTCTTTTGTATTATGTGTGTATGGTCTCCAGCTTCACCCTCTCTAAAAGCCGACTTCGGTGGCTGACTCTCTGCTCTGAGGATCTCAACAGTCTGTGTTCTGTGGGAAAGGAAAATACAAAAGGTACTGTGGAAATAGTAAAAATGTCCTATACGGTTGTTCACTTAGAACCTAAGATATGATAACGAGACAGTCATATTGGATGAGAAGCGGTACAAAAGGGGGTGGTGATGGACGGAGCATCTGAACCAATCAAACACTCACACCCAGTCAAAAGATCTGGGTTTAATATATTGGATGAGAAAGCATCACCCACATTTTGCGGCATGCTTCATCATCGGCAGCCTCCTCCCACCCTGGTGAGAAGATACTCCCAGGGCAGATCAACGTCAATGAGAAGAAGTTCTTGACACAGCTTAGATTCGACAACGCTGGGATACAGATGTTTGTAAAGATACCTAGAGGTAAACCTAAATGAATGACCTTTATTCGTTAGTGTCCCAGGTATGACTAAAATGGTGTGTTGCATGATTATGGGTACAATAACCCCTTCATCCACTAAAGATCCAACATCCAATCAGATTGGCTAATAGTATATCCTAGTGTCTAAGCAAATGCCTGATAGGACATTTTCCACATTTCCACCATAACTTTTGTGTTTGTTTACCTTTGTGTGGAGGTACCTTTACTCTCTTGCGGTGTTAATCCCTTCGACGCTGATGACGAGCTCAGCTCGTCATGAAGTACACCTCTCGTACGCTCATGACGAGCTAAGCTCGTCATGAACCGCGGGATTTGCGAATCTTTAGCGCACAGCGGGAAAATGCGCCGCATCGATGGTGTTAATATACGCAGTGGGAAAGGGACGGCCCAGACTCCCTCTAGTCCCGTTAAGCTGTGCTATTCTGCCCTTTGACCACTGTGGCATTCTAGGGCAGTAGTCGGAGGACTGACTGTAGAAGTTCATTGAAAGTATCTGTGTTCACAGTAAATGACACATGATCCTTTGCTATTCGCCCAAAGCCAGTGGATTTATATGAGACTAGCCCTTGAGAGGTGAGAGTGGGGCGATAGTCTTGGAGGAAGGATGCTGTGGTGTTAGAAAGGAGGAAGGCATTCAACAGGGATTTGTGAGGGGAGTGAGCAGGTCCACCCCAGCCCAATCAACAGGCAGAGAGAGGGTGCCATCATGCTTGTGCTGTCAGCAGTGTAAATATTGTTATGTCTTGAGTGGCTTGCTGCACCTTCTGGCATTTGTAACATATCTATAAGGTGCCTCCATATCAGCAAGGACGCAATACTTCAAGTCCTGGACTTTTCTTTGAAAAATCATTGTTTTCAGGTGTATGAGTTGAACTGAGCCAGTGCTACATCTCCCAGAATGCATGAGGTTTGTAGATAAATACCCAGAACATGGCACTACACACATGGTGAGAAGGAACCAACTGTTAACTTTACATATATGTATATATATAACATTTTCCTCTACTCTGCTTTCATTGTGTTTGACAGCTGTAAATATTTTTGTTGTGTAATAAATAAAAAGTTTAATTTCATTAACGCTGCCCTGTGTATATTTTATTTCATGCTGTATCTGTAGACTGTTTGTAGACCCAGGCCCAGATTTCATAAAGTTCGCAGTTCGCACAGCGCTGTGAATGGTTAAAACATGCTTAACCCTATATTTAGTTAGTTAGAATGTGGCCTATCGGCTAACGCAGTCGACCTTGAAGCTGGGGAACGGAGTTCGAGTCTCGGCAGAGACGCTCAACATCCTGTGATTCTGGGCAAATCATGTAACCTCCTCGCGCCTAACAAAATAAAGGTGTCGGTCTGTGATGCAACTGGTGCTCGTGTAACGCGTTCTGATAACTTCAGGTCGAGTTTAAGCATGGGCGGATTTTGCGTATCGGCAATCCGCGGATTTGCGGATTTGCGTAATTGCGTATTTCGAAAATCCGCAAAATCCGCGGATCCTAGCGTATTTTTTTTTTTGTGTGTTCGCACGGGTTTCTGCACGTTCGCGAGGGTTTTATTGTACAAAACGCTCGCGAACGGGCAGAAACCCGTGCGAACACAAATGCATAGGCCTCTATCCAGCATCACAGCTGATTTTCGACGGTAGATTTAGGAAGAAGGCACATCTGCCCAGCCTTGACAACGCTCACGATTGTTTTTGGGCTGATGAATGAGTCACTGAATTTAAGCTTCAACTAGGGCACATGCTTTATTGATATCTGTAAGTGCTTCCTGTTGAGGTTTAATTTTTGTGACAGGACAACCGTGCCAGAATGAACCCTGCCCTTCATATTTATTCAAGAAGACGCCACCGTTTTGTGCCATACCTCTACTCAACTGGAGGACTTTCTACTGGATAATCAGTAAGTGCTACCTCGTTGGGTAAATGTATAGTGCTTTTACTACACTACAGCTGCCTAAAGTGCCAGAGAGTTGTCTACAGCGACCAGGTGTGTGTTACTATGCAATGGCGCCGAAGGGCGCAGGGGTCCCTTGAGTGAGCTGTCCATCATAGTGGGTAAATGGCGGGAAGACGGTGCCCACCGCAAGTGTGTGGGCGGGGCCAAACGGGCGGGCTCCCATGCGAGTGCACATGCCTCTTGTGTGTATAAAAGGTCCGAGACCGATCAGACCAGCAGATGAAGATACAGAACCTCCTGGTCACAGGAACAGCACGGGGATTGCGCTCGTGAAAGGCAAGGATGCAAAGGCCTCTATCCAGCATCTCAGCTGATTTTCGATGGAGATTTGGGAAGAAGGCACATCTGCCCAGCCTCCACGACGCTCACGATTGTTTCTGGGCTGATGAATGAGTCACTGCATTTGAGCTTCAACTAGTTCCAGCGACCATGTGTGTGTTACTATGCAATCGCGCCGAAGGGCGCAGGGGTCACTGTCTATTTTACAATGGCGCCAGCAAGCTGCCAGCGCCGTTGTAAAATAGTTACAAAGTTAGCTTGCACAGGAAGCATTTAGATAAAATAAAGCAGGTGCTGCTTTATTTTATCTAAGTGCTTCCTGTGCAAGCTAACTTTGTAACTATTTTACAACGGCGCTGGCAGCTTGCTGGCGCCATTGTGCACACGAGTTTGAACCCGTTACGTCCGCGGATTTTTTTTTCCGGATTTTGTGGGAAATCCGCAAAATACGCGGATTGCGGATTTCCCAAAAATCCGGATTTTACGCCCACGCTTAGTCGAGTTCACGCTATATAAAACAAAAAAAATTATACACGTATGACGTATTCTACCATTTTAGAATGTACCTTAATCATTGACCTCCAGCTCAGAGGTGATTGAATTCTGTTTTGCTTGATATGTGTGCTCAAAGTACACCCGCCTCCACACATCTCACCGTGAGGGCACATGTCCAAGGTTAAATCGCATACAGTGTGTAATTTCAATGTAGTTACACCTCCGAGCCACTAGTAGATCACATTATGTTCCGTCTGCTCCTTCTTGGTGCCTGAATTCACTTTGGGCCATATGTAGGTAGCCAAATTGCGATCGCAAATGCAGAAATTCGCAGAATTTCAGCGTTTGTGATCGCAATTTGGGCAGTATGCTATGTAGCACACAAAAACCCACATGCAAAATAAGGAATCGCAAAATTTGCAATTCCTTATTTTGCAAATGCATTTAAGGAATCCCAAATTGCGATTCCTTAAATGCAATGTAGGAAGCACCCAAGTTGTGCGATTTTGGCAACTTCAGGTTAGTGGTAATTTGCGATTTCTTTGAAAAAAGCACTTTTGTGCATTTTTCAAAGTGCCATGTGGCGCACATACATGCCCTTAGCGAATGTATGTGCGCCACATGTGCACACATGTTTATTTCAAGGGTGCAAAGGGTGTCCTATTGACACCCTTGGAACCTTGAAATTGCATTCTCAATTTGTGATTCTCTAATTGAGAATGTCTTCCAGTTCATTGCTACGGGCCTTCTAGCCCATAGGAATGAATGGGAAGGTATTCCTTATTTGAGATTCTCAACTTGCGATTAGCAAATAAGGAATATGTGGGATTCGCAAAATATTTTGCTAATCCGACCTACATTGCGTTTTGCGATACTCTAATTGCAATTTCCTAAAAATTGCAATTTGAGAATCGCAAAACACGTTTTACCTACATATGGCCCTTTGCTCTTTCTTGAAAAGCCAGGGAAACTTTTTTTAGTAGATCTGGATTTGAGTGAAAACCTCTCAGTGTTTGCTGTATTTCTGTCCCATGATTACCATTACACCTTCATTGCATAGATAAGGGATTTGCGCACTATGACAAATGCTTCAACTTTTCAGCCTAAATGTGTTTTGGTCTAAAAAGTTGAAGAGCGCTTCCATTTGTGACACTTTGGGGCATATTTACAAAGGAATGGTGGAGCGTGGCATTAAGCACAAAATGCGAGCACTGCGCTCCGCCATTCTGAAAACGCAGGGTTGAACAGTATTTACAAAGATATGGCACCTCCCTGCGTTTTCCCTAGCGCTGGCGCTAAATTAAGCTGCACAAGGGTGCCTGCGTTGAGAGAATGATTGTTTATGTGCAGGAAGGTGTCCCTTCCCATGCTAGGAGGTTTCTTTGTTCTTGAACTGACGTGCATGAAATGGTATTAAGTTTTAACGGGGTATACCCTAAAACTACCTGACCTGGGCCAATAATTAGGTACATATAAAAGGGGGTCAGTGTTCATTTCTTTCAAAAACAGTTAATGTCCACAATATATATTATGTGTCACGAACATTGGACAGTCCGATGAACAAAGGCTCATTTTATTTAGCACAGAAGTAAGAAAACGGAGACTTGCTGGGGGTCGCGTAACTAGTTAGCATGGAGGAATCTCGTTCGTTATCGGAATTAACCAGACAAATCGCTCCACCAACTAAGAACGGCCATGCACCACCACCCACAGAATCGAGAAAGAGCTATCAATCTGTCAATCCTTTCCGTGTCCGGGCCGGGTGAGGTTTCCCGTTTTCCTTACTTCTGTGCTAAATAAAATGAGCCTTTGTACATCGGACTGTCCAATGTTCGTGACACATAATATATATTGTGGACATTAACTGTTTTTGAAAGAAATGAACACTGACCCCCTTGTGCATGAAATGGTGGCACTGCATCTACACATATAAGCCTGATTTGCGTGCATAGATTCTTAGACGGATACAGTGCTTAATTTGAGCCTGTGGTTTTCGGTGCTCAGCAACGGCAGTTAATTCTCAACACTAGCACTAATGACAGTCCTCCACCTGGTGGCGCTGTCTATCTTACTTTGAGATGAGCACAAGAGTGTTTAATAATTCAATAAAGAATACAAATCAATAACTCCTGCTGCCCACTCACTTCTTATAGCTTTGGGTGGCCTGGAATAGTCAGAATTGTCATATTTGTAGGTAGAAGTGGGCGAGCCACTGGAAGTTCGAGCCAGGATTAAGCCAGATGTCTGGCCCTGGCTCAGTTCGAGGTCCTCCTGGGACCTCGAGCCCAAAACGAGGTGAGCTTTCATTTGGCTTCTGCCATCCTCCTCTCCACCTTCATTCACAAAGAGTTAAAGGCAAAACATTAACTTATGAGGTAACAAGTGGAGACAAGTAAATAACCATTTAGTGGCTGATGGAAGCAGAGTTGGATGGCTATGGTAACAACAAGTTTCTATATGGACAATAAAGACAAACTCAAAGGATAAGGTGAAGGCCATCCATCGACATCCAAACAGGTATGAAAAAATCAATACCATGTAAATGTAAATGCGAAATATATCCTGAGCTAAAGTAAACACTAGCTAGACGCCGTTTTCGCCTAACCGTACAGGACTTTATTCTGTGCCCGGTGACTTATTTGGTTCTTCCCTACTTTTGGAGCTTACTTTGGAATTTCAATATACTGAACTGGAAAAATCGGATTTTAAATCGTATGAGACGTACCTTCTATTCATTGACATTTCTATCAAATGATCCAAAATTGGTAGCCCTGAAGAAGTCTGTGGTCGATACCACTATAGACGAAACACGTGTTGGCGGCTAGACTGTGTTGAGAAGATTTTCTGTTAAATAAAGAAAGAAAAGAAGAAATACACAACTTGTCATTTGTTTGCACACATTTTACTGTTTACTTTAGCTCAGGATATATTTCGCATTTACATTTAGTGGCTGATCTGTATGTAGTGAAACCAGAAAACCTGGGAGTAATTGTGGCTTCCCTACATAACCAAATTCAGTGACCGTAGGCAAAGATTTTATTTGACCTTTCCTCCTTTTTCTGCATTACCGCACACAAAAGGCCAGTTCCAAGGAGCGGATGTGCAGTACGAGCACTTCTGAGTTCGGTTTCAACAGGTACCCTATCACTCCCCGAACGTGGCTAAGGATCTCCTTGCAAAATATGGTCAGTTTCTGGCACAGCCACCAAACATGTAGGGTATCTCCCTCTTGTCCACATCCCCTCCAGCACATTCCTTCTGCTGAGGAACACATCTGCTTTCAGCATGCTGGAAATATGTGCCAATGCATCGTTATCTTGTACATCAGTTCTTTATTTTGTACACTCTTCGCTAATGTGGGAATGTCAGACCATAGTGTCACCCACTGTGAACAGCGAGACCCAAAGCCAGGGACCACTTTTCCATAAATGTCCTTGATAAAGTTGGTGCCCCTTCTGCCAACGCCCTATAAATATTGGCGGTAAGCCCCTTGGGACCCTGGGATCGAACCTTTCCCAGCTTAATAGGGGACTGGTAGCTGCTAATTTGTTGCAGGGGTAAAGGGCCCAATATCTCAGTTGGAAATAGTGTATCTGTTCCCTTTCATGGAGCTTATGGTCTGATTTGCATTTGGTGAATTCCTGAACATCTGCACCGCGATACCATTCTACACCCAGGCCCTGGCAACTGCTTATCCGTTGCTTGTCTACGCCTGTTAAGCCTTTATTTCCCATTTGTTTGCATCTCTTTCCTTATGTGTTTTTATGGCCTGGGACCGGTTCCTTCTCAATTAATTTAATTTACCTTTTTTGACCCTCGCACCCATGTGTCGTTATTTCATTGTGAGTATTACACCATGCGTGGCACCATTGTTCACCAGTGTGGTGTGGTTTCACGCGTGCATCATACCCTCTCTTTGCCCTTTTTAGAAGGTATTCTGGCTGGCTTGTTCCCTTTCTTGTTAGAACAGCAGTGGCACCCTCTCTCTTTGGCATCCACTCTTAGGCGTGACCAGCCAACCCATCTTCTGTTGTATGTCATTTGCCCTGCCATTTATTTTCTCAACAACATTGGCTTCTCGGTCCTCATATACTCACGAATCCATTTACTTCTGTTCGTTAATTGGTGCTTTCAGTCTCCACTCTTGTGTTTTGTCCTGATGATGCTCCCGGAGTCCTTTGGGGTCGAAACGTCATCGACAGTAAGGTTTATTTTCAGAAAACGATTCCCATGTCACCCGTGAGCGGTTTCAACTCAACAACTGGACGGGATAGAACTTGTTTAAACCTCATTTCTGCTCTCTAGTTTCCACGCACACTTGTCTGCTCCTCACTGTTTTATTCCACCTTGTGATCACAGAAGCAACGAACAACTCAACACCTTGTATTCATTTTGAGCGATTTATTTCTATAAAAAACCATTCTGCATCGATGTTGGCAGAGCCTTTTTCTTTGATTCCATCTCTCGTGGTGGAAATCTGGGTATTCCACTGTTTACAATCTAAATTGTTGGCAGTTTTAAGGCTTGCAGCTTTGTTTTCTGTTGTTATTTTAGGTTTCGAGCAGCAGCCGGTAGAGAAGTTCCCTCTTTAGCGGGTGTGTAAGCTCAGCTCTGGACTGTGTGTAGAACAGCTTGAAGGCAGCTATTTCGGATGATGGATCCGGGATGCTCAAATGGGCAGCCAGCACCATTTCCGGTAGAGAAATGAAAACCAGGGGAAGATGCACAACTATGATAGACATAGCGCTGGTCTCAGCCCAAGAGTCACAGGGCCCGGTGCCAAAACAATGTAGGGAGTCCCTGGTATCAAAAGAAGAAAGCAGTGGAGTCATATGGTATCCGGAGTAGCGTGCTACTGGCCGAAAAAAAAAGCGCTTCAACACCCCATCAGGGGTAACAAGCGCTATGTAAATACAAACCTTTTTACCTTCTTCTATCCTTCCGCTAACCTTCTGAATCCAAATAACTGACTAGCCTATCCACCACTTAAATCACTTTCATATTTCACTATACTAATTCAACACTAAACCTATGTGCATGCTTCTCAAATAGCCTAATTGAATATCGCCTGTTGAGACATTGCCAGCAGGATCAGGCATGCTCTCCCCGCGGGAAACATCCTTTACAACGCAACTTTTACCACGCAGTGCTTTTACATCGCAACTTTTACAACGCAAACCATTACCACGCATTGCGCTGGGGGGCGCTCTAGGATAGGGAATAGATTTAATTTACTATCCAACACCTTCCCTATTATCCACGGGGACTGGAGTTGGAATAGTAAATTAAACTATTCACTATCCAGCACCCCAAAGCGCTATGCGTTGTAATGGTATGCCTTGTAAAAACTGCGATGTAAAAGCATGCGTGGTAAAAGCATGCGTTGTAATGTCATACATCCTCTCCCCGCACCAGGTCTTTGAGAACACCCTTTTCTAGAAATAGAAGAAATTTGACCAAACGGTTTCCTGGCCCACCATTATTCTTAAAAGATTTTTGGGTGAAATTTTTTCAAACTCCCGCAGAAGCTCCGGTTGGAGACATCAGAGTGGGCATTCCGCAGAGAGCTGAAAACCCACCTGTTCCAAAGGCTAGGACGGGGCTAGCTGCTTGATTGGCCATGAGGAACAACAGTGAAGGGGAGTCGACTATGGCTTTATTCAGCGCGGGGACACACTAGCAAGTGTAACCATGCGCTTTACAAATGCAATTAATAATAATAATAATGGCCTCAGAAGAAGCTCCACTAGATGAACCAGTGGACTTCAGCACTGCGGAGTCCCATGAACTTCGCATCGTGGGCAGCAATCCAGTCACCAAATGCAGCACAGACTATACTGAAGGATTCCTACATCCTCTTCAGTAGGTTGTATGACAGAGGCAGGCATGGCTAAAACCATGCATGTCTCTATTACGTGGCCCCAACAATGAATGGGTCTAAACAATGCATTCCTTTACCAAGCATTCCTTTAGCATGCAATTTCGTACTAAAGGTGTTCGGACTTGGCCCTCTCTGCAGGGTCATCCCTGAACTTTTTGCCTTCCTCCAATATTCTCTCTGACCTGTTTTTGTTGGTTTAATGACTCTGGGCACTTTACCACTGCTGACCAGTGCTAAAGTGCATATTCTCTCCCTACTGAAAAGTGTATGTGTGATTGGTGTCCATGATTGACTTATTTGGTTTACTGTGAGACCCCAGTAAAGAGCACCAGGAGTGCCAGGGCTTGTAAATGAAAATGCTGCTGGTGGGCTTGCAGCACTGGTTGTGCCACCCACAGAAGCAGCCTAGTAAAATGTGCCTGAAGTCTGCCATTGCAGAACCTGCGTGCAGTCTGGTACTGTCATGCGAACTGCGCAAGTACACCTACTTGCCAGTCCCTAAACCTTCCCTTAACTTCATATCAGTCACCCCTATGGTAGGCCCAAGGGCAGGGTGCATTGTAAGCATAAGGTAGGACAAGCCCTGATGTGTGTGGCATGTCCTAATAGTGAATTACAGCCATTTTCGCTTTTCACTATTGTAAGGCTACCTACTCTCCATAGGCCAGAATGGGCTGCTGGAATTATTACACTCTATAATCCCAGCAGACTCAGAGAGCATGGTAGAAAGTCAAGTTTAGTATGCCTGAACTCAGAATAATAAAATACTTATTTTAGTAAAATTTATTTTAATATCCTGTGTTTGCAAATACTACTTTTAGAAAGTTAGTATTTGCTTGCCTAACCATTTCAGCCCGCCTCTGCTCTGATGTGTATCTGCTGTCTGGTTTCTGTGTGTGATACGGCTGGGGAATTCCAGGGGACAGGCTGGGGTTGACAGGTGGTGAATAGAGAGATTACACCAGGATGGGTGGGGGGAGTGCCACTTGACTCTGAATAGGGCTGTGCTCTGCCACCACAATGCTGGCTCCGCCCCCTGGGGAGCGACTGATGACTCTGCCCTGCACCAGGTCCAGGAAGAGGGAAGACTGTCAACAGAGTGCTCCTGACTGTACTTGTCATCACAATGCTGGCTCCACCTCCTGCGGAGCGCCTGATGTCCCTGCCCTGCACACTGAAAGAAGAAGCCAGGGCCTGAAAAACAAAGTGCTCAGAGACTGACTGGATTAGGCAAAGGCCCCCCTGGCCTGCAAGAACGAAAGAAATGGTGTATAAAAGTAGGAGCCCTGCTCCTAAGAAATCAGATCCTGTTGACGCCAAGAAGAAACTCTGCCTGAACAGAAGGCCCTGGGAAAGCTGCATGGAGTACTACTGTCTCTAATCCTGAGAGACTGGCCTGTGGAGGGTGCCTTGCTGCAAGAAGGAGAGAGGAAGAAAAGACTGAAAGACTTTTAAAATTCAACTTGTGCATCTTGACAATCTCCAAGGACTTGCTTGTGAACTTGCCCCCTGAACTGAGCCCCAGGACCATTGGGCTCTATCCTCCTCCTGGAAAGAGAAGCTGCTGTGAGTGCTGCATTTTCCCCGCAGTTCTACTGAGGAAAGCTGAGCGCACCGTGGAAATCCACTGTGCACTCTGAAAGGCCCTGGGCACCCTCGTCCCACCAAGCAACACAACTGCTGCCTGACAAGCCCCAGCTTACATCGCAAAGACCAGCCCCGCTGGCCCAAGCACCGTGACGGCCGCCTGTTTGACTTGTAACTTGCACCGCAAGAAAGGACCCGTCTGGTCCACAAACCGTGACTACGTGGCCCCCCTGCGAGCCGTAGCTCGCACCGTGCCGACCGGACCTCGCCTTGTGCCTGCCTTCCCCGCTGTGAATTGCTTTGTGACACGCAGCCGCCGCCGTTCGTGAACAGCTGCGGCCCGTGGTGTGGAGGAGTACGCACCATACTCGTGAAAGCTTTTACACGCCGCCTAGAGGGTTAGCAGGGGTTATTTCTGAGAGTAAGTCCCTTGCCCTGACTAGAGGAGAGGGTCACTGCTTGTCACAAGTACATGCCTGTGCCAACCAGAGACCCCAATTCTAACAAAAGGAATGACTGGTAAATGGATGTGTGATAAAGATCACACTCCTGCACCAAGCTCCAAGTCTTAAAAACGACCCGACCCCCAAGCCCTAAACACTACCCTGACCCCCCAAGCCCTAAATACTACCTGACCCCCTCCTGTGCCCTGAACAATACCCCTTCCCACAAGCCCTAAACACTTCACTGAGCCCTAAACACTACCCCGACCCCCGAGCCCTAAAAACTGCCCCAATCCCGCATCCCTAAACACTACCTGAGCCCTAAACACTACCCTGACCTCCCCGTGTCCTAAAAACTACCCTAGCACCCCCTAAGTCATAAAAACTACCCCAACCCTTAAAAACAAACCCACATAAAACCCACCACAAGCCCCACTTGCCTCACTGCATCCCCTCCCGATCCTTCCTGTTTCTTAGTCCGCCCATCCCAGCATCTAGACCGCGCATTGCCTTAACCACGCATATGTGTGGTTAAGGCAGGAGTGATTAAGTTATGCGTGATTGAGCCGGCAAGGAAATGGCAAGCATGTCTCTTCATGCATTGTAAAGGCCATTTCCCTCTTCAGTAATATGTTATGGATATCCTATCTCCCGGATTAATGGAAGGCCCAGGTGAGGAGCATGAGTCGAAGGCCCAGGTGAGGAGCATGAGTCGAAGGCCCAGATGAGGAGCATGAGTCGAAGGCCCAGGTGAGGAGCATGAGTCGAAGGCCCAGGTGAGGAGCATGAGTTGATGCCCGCACAAGAAAGGTAGAATACGCCAAGGTGTGTGTTGGAACCAGCAGACTAATGTTCTGACCACTGGTGAAGTTTGAGGGGAAACTTGGAGGAGAAATTGACGAGGCCTCTGGGCCTCGCCTACATAGTGCCTAATACGAGGCTGGGGACTGGTGACCCAGAGCTGTGAGGTTCTGATGGCAGTCACTCCAGAAAACAGGTCAGCGATATCTGCCTGCAATTCTTTCACTAGTGGTTGCCCTGGCTTAAGACACCAGCCATCACGCCTGAGAGCCTGGTGAGGGACGTGCTGTGCAAGAATGGTGACCGTCACAAAATTCCTGTCAAGCCTCCAACTGGAGCCAGCTGGTGGCCATATTCCACGCTGTCGGGGTAAGTTGCTTCTTGTCCTTACAGAAAACCAGGTTGCCGTGCTTTAGTCAATCACCAGAGCAGGAAAAGGTAGTCCTGGCTGGCGGAAGTGTTCTGGGCTAAATCACAGAAACTGAACTTGAAGGAAGCCTCTCACCGGGAAGAGGGAGTATCAATGCAGATGGGTCTTCCTGGTGTTTCCCTCCTTGGTGGAATAGAACCCGCTTGCCAGGATGTTTCAGAAGATGTACCAGAGGTCCAACCAGCCAGGGCTGGAACTATATTCATCTATATTTTCAGCGCCGTTTGTCAAAGTCGGCAACTCCACAAGATTCTGACCATTCACAGGAACTGTTTTAGGGTTTAATCTTACGCATATAACTTGCAAGATTATATTTCTACTAACATACCACTCTGAATTACTCAACTTGTTAGAAATCAAGATGCTCTGTGTTGATTCTTATATTGGCTGGCACTACCTCTGTCCCACAGATCTTATAACTGAGCTCTAGCCATCGCTACTGGGGCAGCTCTCTTATAGAATGAACATTCCCAGCACATGACATAGCTTCATGAGCATCTCGACTTGGGTGGAGGCATTAAAACTTGGTGATTGCACTGTTACCTGCACAGTCATCATCAGTTTTCTGTGATTGATTTTTGGCGCTTTGACTCCACTCTGGTCCTGATGCGGTGCTTGATGAATCCAAAAATATATATGACTAGTGACGGATTTCACTGAATCAAACAAATCTAATTTTGTTTGGTTTCTCAAGGTGGCACAAAGCAGTACAGTGAAATTGGCTAAAAGAAAGGCTCTTACAAAACCAAAGAGGATTTGGTCTTGGGTTTCTGTAGTGTCTGCTTCTCTCCTTCCTTGCTCATACACTGTTGTCTTCTTGTGGAATGTTAGCATTCATTGATGATGTATTAGAATGTTGGTTTTCCTGGCTCTGAGGAGTTCAGTTGGGAGCTTGGGGCTGAGCTGAAAGGAGCCTGCTTCTGGTGGGGTTATTATTTATTATCCTTAATTAGTACCTATGGACACAAGGGGTTATTATTTATTATCCTTATTTAGTACCTATGGACACACCACCTTGTACCATCTACTTGAAATAAATTATACTTGAAACTACATGAATCTTGATCTTCCTTCACTACAGTTTCGCTTAAAATTGGGGTGCCATTTGGAATAGATTGTACAGAGTTCATTCTGCTTTTAATTTGAGAGAGTAAACCTGAATTTGGTTTAACACTTTGTGGGATTGGCTAGATGTGAGCTGATCAGGAAAAGTAATCATTGTGGCTGTTATTCTTTTACCAGATGTGAAGATTAGAGTTTGGGTAAATTGTGGGACAGATTTCAATATTCTATCTTTGAAAAGGATTAAGCAGGAAGTATTGTGGGTGATTATCTGTGTGTGTGGCTCGCATCTTCACCAGTCATTGATCATTTAGAAAACATTACATTATACAAACAATAAATATCACAATATAAATCAGTCAATATGTCAGTAAACAGTGATCAGGGTTTCGTTACTAGGGTGTATTTAAAAATAGCAAGAACCAGACATATGCACAGCATTACTACACACGTATCAGCATCAGGGAAGCCATAATATCCTGGCAAAAAGCCTACTTATATGCTGGAATCCCTCCAGCCCTTGAGGGGGCACAGATGTTCTGCCCCATCTCCTGATAGAGCGAGGTACAGAAGATTTTGTGTGTACCCCATTCGGATCAATCACCCCCATAACAAAGTAAATATATTCATTTTGATTGCTGTGTATTAACCAAAACACACACATTACATATGGGAAATACTTTGTACTAATAGGTTTGATTAACATATTAATTAAAGATGTAAAACGCATGTTTAATCTATTTTGTGCATTTAAGTGGTGTAATAGTACACGTCTATGTTGTAATGTACATTGTGCATTGCATGCTGCTTTTCTGCTTAATTTTTAATGGCTTGCAGTGTGATGCTTTTCTGCTAGGTAACAGTTTTAACCCCTTGCATGCTCATGACGGAACCATTCCGTCACGAGCCACGGTGGTGCTGTGCTGGTGACGGAATGGTTCCGTCACGGCCCGGCCGCCGCGCCTGCGCGGCGCGTTCTATTGAGCGGGCTGGGCCGTGACGGAACCATTCCGTCGCAAGCACAGCGCTACCGCGGCTCGTGACGGAGTGGCACCGTCACGAGCATGGCGGCGCCGCGCGGCCCCCCTCCCCCCTAGCGCCACGGCGGAATTACCGCCGCGGCCAAGAGGTTAAAGGATAAATATTAGCACTGGTGGGTGGGGGACAGAAAACACTTATATTCTGTCTATTTACATTTTCTTTTTGTGTTTATCGTAGTTTTGGCTGGTTGCCAGTTACAAAATGGCCTCGCTTTTCCCGGTTCTGCGCAGTAGAAAAAGCTTACATCATCTTGCTGAAAGAAACTGGTATTTGCTCTGTGCTTCACTGAAAACTTTGCAACTTCAGCTGACTATGATCGAGGCCATTTGATATGAATGCCGGTGAGTGGCTGTGGGCCAAAATGATAACCACGAAAACAGCTGAATGTCTGCCAAGGAGAAAAGTCAAATGCCTTCCATAAAAATGATCACGTGGAAACAGCTGAATCACTGCCATTGAACATTTAAATACCTGATGATGAATGCGGACAGTCGAACTTGTATTTATCAGTTTGTCAAACAAAGTTATTCACAGACATCCTGGAAGTTGAGAAATGCATGGACAGTCGAATTTGTATCTGTCAGCTTTTTAATCAGGAAGCTATTCATGGACATCCTGAAAGTTAAAAAAATACATTGTCAATTAACGGACATCCTGAGAGCTAAGAACTGCACTGTCATGACTGTTGGAACTGGGGTCACCAGTTCCCCGAGGGTAGCATGGCACAAGTGGGTAGGCATCCGAAAGCTTACGTGTAAAGCGACCAGACAGCACACGCATCCACTGAGACAGTAAAATGGGCACGCAATGAGTGACGCCACTCCAGTTAGTTTGTATAAAATTTAGATAACTTTTATATAGAGCAGAGTCAGGGTAATCAAAAATTACAGTGTCAATTACTTATTAGTTTTCCTTCAGAATTCATATGTTTCAACACTTTGTAATAAATACTCAGAGGAATAAGTTGAATATTAGGTAATATTAAGTATAGATAACCACAGACCTGACCTTAGCCTTGCTCCTTGTCAGCACCTGTAAGGAATACATCACAAAGGCAACCAAATGACATTGCATCTTATTAGTTCTGTAGGCATATTACACACTTCTCACCAAACAAGGGTGAGCGTTCCACAGCAGTAAAACATGTAAATAAATAACGGTAGGCTTCCCGTAAATGCGGCACTAAATGGGAGAAAACATTTCCTTAAGAATCAACCTCCCCTATGCAGATAAAACCATCTCCTTAATCAGGATTACTCATTTTAAGAATCCCTCCCAGTAGGAGTAGACATTTCCTAGATTAGGGCATTAAGCAGTTCAGCAACAGGAGTAGAAGTTTTCATTAGTTATGCATCAACATTTCATCCAGGAGGTAACCACTTCTCTTAGCAGAAGTAAACATTTAATAATAGGTAATCCATGCACAAGCCCTAGGCTGAGCAGGACACTAGGCGGAATATGGATAATCCCTGGGTTTGGGCCTAGCCCTCGCTAATACTCTTCATCCTGGCACTGTAGGGATTCTATTACAGCCCCTCATCAGGGGTTAACCCTTTATGGATTGAGGCCTATAAACTGTGGGCCTTGGGACCTCTAAAACAGTCCAATACCAGAGTAAACATTGGGGTAGAGTAAAGGGAGCAATTCACCAATGCAGCACATACATTGAAGGCATAGCCTTTCATTACTTCCTAATAAGCATTTCAGTATAACAACCCCAGCATTTCATTAACCCAGCATGGAACATTTCCTCATTTACTGGTGGGTAATTAACCACCATTTTCCTATGGAAGAATAACCATTTCCTTAGGCAAAGAGAACAAGGCACCAGGTAAGTTTACACATTGCCTCCAGCATGGGTAGAATAGGTCATTAAATCAACAATGACCAGTGCCGACAGTCACAGTAGCATTCCACTAAGGCAGTAATAAACAGTGCACTAGTAACATGAGCAATTAACTTGACCCCAGGCAGGGGTTAACGCTACTAATTGGGCAGTCCCTAAGCTCTGACCGGGGCTCTCGCCCAGTCTCAGACGTTCTGCAGGCACAACAGGGGCCAACGGGGCCCAGCAACAGTTCTCCCGGGGAGGGGCAAACTCGGGGCCTTCTCCGGCCTTCCGCCCTCCCCCCCGGGGTTTGCCTGGTGATCGTCGGCCCTCCGGGCCCTTGCGTAGATGTGCAGCCCAAGGGGAGTCCCGCGCTCTTCTTGGGGCTTCCCGGTATTCAGACAGTCCGGGCTGCGTGGGGGACCGGTCTCGGGACCAGTCTAGGGCTCAGCACCGGAGGAGGCAGCCGATGAACGGGCCTGGGCCTCTTTCGGCCTTCCCCGGGCCCGCAAACCAATTGCAGCAGACGGAGGGGAGGCGCGCCCGCGGCCGCCAATGGCAGCGCGGCCCGTGGGGCAAGGCAGCCTGTGGTTCCGTGAATTCTGAACCCGTTCTATAAATAGCATGGTTTCGTTACGAATTTTATAGTAGCAAACCGTAACTAGTGAGTTCGGCAAGTACGAGTGATCTCGTCATGCTAGACCTACAGATTCACTATGTATTTGGAGATTTCATTCCAAACCATGGGTTCCATTTTGTGCATGGCAGCCATTCTTTGGTTGCCCTCACATAGGCCGTCGACTGCGGCCGAGCGAGTCCTTGGTACACGTACACGTCGGCTCGAGTTCGTGCTGACTTCTGGATGAACCAAGTGAACTGACCTCGTTGCCTGAAGCTGACCTTGCTGAACCAGTTCCTTGTCCTATAGCTGATCAAGATTAAGGATCAGAGCACAGGACATTGTAAAGTTTGATATACACACACACACACCTTATCTTGCTCTGGGCCTGATTCACAGAATGAACTTAAGACTAAATCCTAAACTTACTACTATTTGGTATTCACAGAATGCACTTGCTACTTTCGGGATTCACAGAGTGACCTTACTACTTTCGGGATTCACAGAACAAACTTACTACTTTCGGTATTCACAGAATAGATTTAAGACTACTAACTCTAAGTCCGAACTCGGGCCGGAAATTCCGGCCTGGAGGCGGCGCTTCCGGCCCGGAAGCAGAGCTTGCGGCCCAGAGGTGGAGATTTCAGCCATGGCTAAAGTCCCCACCTCCGAGCCGGAAGCTCCGCCTACAAGCTGCTAGCTCCGCCTCCAGACGGGAAGCTCCGCCCTCAAACCGCAAGCTCCGCCTCCGGGCCGGAATTTCCGGCCCGAGTTCGGACTTAGAGTTAGTAGTCTTAAATCAATTCTGTGAATACCGAAAGTAGTACGTTTATTCTGTGAATCCCGAAAGTAATAAGTTCACTCTGTGAATCCCGAAAGTAGTAAGTGCATTCTGTGAATACCAAATAGTAGTAAGTTTAGGATTTAGTCTTAAGTTCATTCTGTGAATCGGGCCCTCTGTATCTATTTCTGTTTCTTCCTTTATGGCCTTTTTTATGACATGGGTTGTGGTCCTTTTATTATGGGTACTGTCTGACTTATGTAAGAAGGAATGTTGGGCTTTTCTGTATAATTGATGGTGGGCCGGACAACCGAAAAGTGGGTTTGCCGTTATGCTATACCTTCTGTAATAATGCCTATGATTGGACAAATTGTAAATAATGGGTGTTTGTCCGGAATGTGGTTTTTTGGCATAAAAGAGATGACTCGTTTTTACAAATTTGAGCAGTCTCCTACAAATATACGCGGTGTTGTACTTCGTGGACCTCTGTTTCTGGTTGCAGCCAATAAATTCGATCTTTGACGCCACCAAGAAATTTCCTGTGACTCTGTATTATAAGACAGGTGACCCCGAAGACTTTGGCGCCGCTGGGCACTAAAAAGCCCAGTTCTTCAGTTGGCGTCCAACGTGGGGCGACTTCATTGGTACCGGTCCAAGCCCAAAGATTGCGAGGATCTTTGTGAGGAAATTCCGGAAGAGGGCCCCCACTTCATCGACCCCGGTATGTCGAACGTGGACTGAAGGTTTTTGCTGCAAGGCTTCCCGCTTTTCCTGACGGCTACGAAGGACTGCTGCCCTGACTGTCGCCCTGTCTTGGACACCCCCCCTTGTGATGATTTGTACGGCGAGACGATAGACGGGTCTTCTGGTGGCGTGACTGATACCTTAGCTAAGTATAAGTGGGTCGCTCCCAGTCCTTTGTTTTGGGTTTCTTTGGGTCTTTGATTTGGTTCTTGCAATTACCAAAGCTGAGGGACTCGTACATTTACGGGACTATCGTTTGTGGTAAATCCCTTGAAGTTTGAAGCTAGATCAGTGAGCGAAGATGCCTGGTCTTAGCAAAATTAGGAAGATATTTTGTTGTGGTCATAACAGGGATTCCCGGTTGGAGGACTCATGTCCCATACCTCCGGTTGGAACTCCGACTTATGAGCTCTATTCTAAACATGGCGTGGGTCCCATTCCGTTTAATGTAGTTAAGGTCTGCTACACTAGGAAAGATGGTGTCTTACGATGGCCTCAACATGGTAGTTTCAATACCGAGATTTTAAATAATTTGGAAGCTGTACTATTCAGGAAGAAAGCCCGGCCGGCAATGTTTGACTCTTTCCGCCTTTGGCGAAAGGAAGCCAAACAACAAGAGATTAAACAAGCTAAAAGAGATAAGAGAGAAAAGGGTATATCGATTATGCAAGCTGCTAAGCAGTTTAAAGAAAATGAAGAGGATCAAGCGATTGAGGAGTTGCATAGGCAACATAATATGGCCATCGATAAATGTTATCCAGCTTTGCCCTCTCTTCTACAAAATGCAACAAAGGACCCTGAAAAGGATCCTTTGATGTCACATTTGTTGAGATTACCACCCCCATATGTGCAGAGCGCTACAGCACCTCCACAACCTCCTGCTGTTGCTCAGCCACCAGCTCCTCCTCAGCTAGTTTCTCCTCCTACGGCGCAGCCTCCTCTGGGGCTGCCGACTTTGCTATCAGTTCTGCCTCAAGCTTCTTTGTCTCACTCTCCTGTACCTTCGACTTCTCTTACTACTACTGCTACGTTTCTATCGCCTCAAAATACTTAGTCTCCTGTCCTCATGACAGCTTCTCCTTCTGCTCAACAAAGAATGACTGATACTGTTACTGGTCTTTTGTCTCCTTTCTTTGGGTCATTGAGTATGACCCCTGTTTCTGTACGTAAACAATTACGTAGCCAGCTTCCTGGTCACGAAGAACGGGCAGTGTTAGATCTTTTGGCTCGTAGATGGATTTCGAATATCTTGAGATATGATCTAGAGTCAGTTATGGATGTCTTCCAGCAGTGGGAAGCACCGAAGTAAAGGGACGTTTTTGATGTTATGTGTACTTTCCTCCGTGAGGAATGGGAAGATAATGAATCGGGTCAAGTCCCGTTGGAGTTACTCAATGTACAGTCCGAGTTTGCGAAAGGGACGATAGTGGGTCCCGGCGTTGAGAAAGCAGTTGCGACAATACTCGCATTTAGGAGCGAGCTTCCGTCTGAGCCACTGTTTGAGTCTGATCCTTCCGTTAGGAGGAAAGTGAGACAGTATCCGAGAGAAGTTCCTCCAGTATGGCGCGATGCGGTAGCCGCTGGTGCGAATAATGTTCCTCCAGCTATACCAGCACATTTTCAAAGAGTATGGGTAAATGTCCAGTGGAAGAGAGTTGAGGTTTTGGCTCTTAAACAGTCTTTACCTGATTGCCGTAAGAATCCGGCTGGATATTACAAGGAGTTGTCCCAGACAGTTGACGCATGCATCATGAATTTAGCTGACATTGACATGTTGTTGGGTAACAAGGTTCCCCAACCTTTGTGGGCGAAGATTCGTCATGAGGACCATGCGCCAGAGTTAGGTGATACATGGGTGAATATCGCTGCTGCAGATGGTAGACAGGTTGGAGGAGCGAAGCCTGAGCCTTTAGTTGCAGATTTACCTGCCAGGATTATCGATCTTATGAAGACAATGATGCCGGCTTTACGAGTGAATTGGGATAAATTAGCCGCATGTAAGCAAAAGAAAGATGAAAGTGTGTCTGATTTCTTCACTAGGTTTGAGGAAACATTTATAGATCATAGTGGTCAGGGTATGAGTACGGAAGGTGGTCAGAGGTTGTTCGTAGACAAGTTTGTCTTTAATTTGTTACCCGAGCTTTGTAACAAGTTGAAAGATTCTGAGAGTTCATGGGCTGTTTCTTCATCGTCCCAGATATTGGCGACTGCACAGTACTACGAGAATAGGGACAAGGATGAGAAGATAGAGTAGAGAAAAAGACTAAAGATTTAAAGACAAAGGTTCTGTTGCAGCAGGCGTACCCGCCTCGCCCGACTCAACAAGAGTCACAGCAACGTTCGCAGTTTCAGCAACAGCCACAGTTTCAGAGGATATCACAGAAGCCTGCGTATTTTCCTCCAAGGCCGCCCATAGGTCAGAATCAGTGTGCATATTGTAGGGAGGACGGGCATTTCAAGAGTGATTGTCCTGTTTTACGACAACGTGCGAGTGGTATGTCGGGTCCGAGAGGTCGTGGTGGTTTCCAGCAAGTATCGAGGGGTAGAGGGCGTGGCGCGTGTCCTCAGAACGAGCGTTCCTTTCCCCCACAGAATTCTATGAATTATTTTGATCAGCAGAATGTTCCGACTGGCAGATCTGCTCAATATTATGCGGATGATTATTACGTTGAGAGCGAGAGTACTGGGTATAATGATTGCTAGGATAGCCGACGACAAAGGGAGGGAGTAGTGTCAGTTCCAGTAGACCAGAGTGGACCTTATGTTGCAGTAGTCACATCGGGTGTAGTAGAGCCTTTTCTTTTGGATACTGGTGCAGCGAAGAGTTCTATCATGCACTCTAAACTCCCTGGCGCACCTTTGTCTGGCTTAACTAATGTTTCGGTAGGATTCTCTGGCGCCCCAGTTCGTAATCCAGTTTCTAGTCCTTTGTCTCTTTCCATCGGGCCTTGCGAATTGGAAGCCCCCCTTATTTTAACGACAGGTTGTGGTGAAAATTTGTTGGGTTTGGATTTGTTGAAAAGGTTGAATGCGACATTGCATTGTTCTCCTTCGGGAGTGCAGCTTACATTGGGTAAGAAAGTGATCTCTCCGATGTATTTGTCTAAAGATCGGCTCCCACCGGAATTACGTTCTCTCCCTGATACTCTTGGGGCTACTGGTCCTAATGATGTTGGTCTTTTGGAGATTCCACCTTATGTTGTAACGCTTAAAGCGAATGTTAAATTGCCACGTATTCCCCAATATCGGATTTCTAGCGATGGTGAAAGAGCGCTTTTAGCGATCATCTATGATTTGATTGAGAAAGATGTGATTGAAGAAACGAGAGGTAATGTGTGTAATAGTCCTGTGTTGCCTGTTCTGAAGCATACTGACTCTTCTCAGCCGCCTGTTTACAGGTTTGCGATCGACCTTCGAGAGGTCAATAAGATTGTTGTGCCACAGTTTCCTGTTGTTCCGGACATTACTGCTTTGCTGACTATGATTCCTGCTTCAGCTGCCTGGTTTTCGGTTATAGATCTGAAGAATGCTTTATTCAGTATTCCAATTGCCGAGGAGAGTAGAGATATTTTTGGCTTCTCTTTAGGAGGCCGAAGCTTCCGGTTTAAACGCGCTCCCCAAGGTTATTGTGAAAGTCCCTCCATCTATAGTCAGGCTTTGAAAACACAGCTTGATGCAATTGTCTTGCCTGCTGGTGTTGCCCTAATTCAGTATGTGGACGATCTGTTAGTTGCTGCTGATGATGAGGAAACTTGTAAAGAAGCTACTCTTTCTTTGTTGCGACATTTGTCTGACCTTCACCATAAAGTGTCACCTTCAAAGTTGCAGTATTGTCGACAAGAAGTGACCTACTTAGGTCCTCTCTTGTCGAATGAGGGAAGAAGGTTGACCCCAGAACGAATTCAAGCGATTGCGCAAATGACTGTGCCATCCACACAGAGAGAAGTGCGTGCTTTCTTGGGTATTACCTCGTACTGTAGGCAGTGGATTCCGAATTTTTCATTACTTGCGAAACCTCTGTTGGCACTTACTCTTAAGGATACTCCGAATCCTCTTCCTTGGTCTGACGAATGTCAGAAAAGTTTTTCTGGATTATGTGGTGCATTGTGTTCTGCTCCAGTGTTGGGTACTCCCGACTACAGTAAGCCTTTTACACTCTATGTTTACAAGAGAGAGGGTTGTGCATTGTCAGTTTTGACGCAACAGTTTGGTGACAAGCAGCGTCCATGTGCGTATTTCTCGTCAACTTTGGATCCGGTAGCTAAAGCATTGCTGAGTTGCTTGAGAGCTACAGTGGCAGCGGCTGTTTCTATTCGACAGTCTGCTGGTTTGGTGATGGACAATACGTTGGTTGTGATGGTTCCACATGCGGTGGATACTTTATTGAACAGAACGAAGACTCAGCATTTGACTAGTGCGCGGTTGTCAGGTTATGAGCTGACACTTTTGACGAGTCGTGTGCACATAAAGCGATGCAACACGTTGAATCCAGCCACGTTGTTGCCGATTTCTGGCGAGACAGATGTTCAAGAGCAACATGATTGCTTTCTCAGGACAGACGAAGAGACGAAGGGTAGAATTGACCTGAAAGATACTCCTCTTTTAAATCCTGATGGTACCTTATGGGTAGATGGTTCATGCTTTAAGTTTCCGAATGGCGATACGACTGCAGCGTATGCGGTTACGACTTTGCATACGATCGTTGAAGCTTCACGTATTCCACAGAATTCAGCTCAAGCAGCAGAATTGATTGCACTGACAAGAGCGTGTGTATTGTCAAAAGGAAGAAGAGTGACTGTGTATACCGATAGTCAATATGCGTTTGGTGTCGCCCATAGCTTTGGGCGATTGTGGAAGGAACGTGGATTCCTCACTTCCCATGGTACGAAGATTCAGCATGGACAGTTGGTGAATGAACTTCTTGAGTCGCTTACGTTGCCGACGCAAGTTGCGATTGTGAAATGCAGTGCACATAAGAAAGTGACAGATGACGTTAGTCGTGGTAATGCGTTTGCGGATGAAGTAGCGAGAGAAACGGCGAAAGATGTGACGAGTCGAATGTATGTTGCAGGTCCAGCGAGATGGGTTCCGGATAGAGGAATGTGTGAAGACACAATAGAGTGTGAAATTGATTCAGGCTGAAGCTACTGAGAAAGAATTGAGTGTGTGGAGAGAGAGTACGGGAATGTTGGATTCGACTGGCTGTTGGATTGAATTGTCGGAACACCAGCGATGGTTGTTACCTGATGCGTATGTGCTTGCAGTGGTTACGATGGCACATGGAATGGCTCACATTAGTGCGAAAGGGATTTGTAAGTTGTTGGCTCCAGTGTGGCAGAATGGTGGAATTCCTAAGTGTGCGGAGAATCTGGTCAAGAACTGCATGGTTTGTCTGATGCATAATCCTGGCAAGGGAACCCCAACTCCAGCCGGTCACTTCGCGCCTCCGACGTATCCATTCGAGGTGTTGCAATTGGATTTTATCCACATGGAGAGATGTAACAATCTGAAATACGTCCTGGTGGTTGTCTGTGCCTTTTCAAGATGGGTAGAGGCGTATCCCCTAAAGGATAACATTGCTGTATCCACAGCTAAAGTTCTGCTCAAGGAATCCTCCCCGAGGTTTGGTTTGCCAAGAATGGTGTGGAGTGATAATGGAAGTGAGTTTGTGGGCCAGATCATGAAGAGAGTGTGTGAGGGTTTGGGCATAAGGCAGAAATTTCATGCTGCGAATCACCCCAATCAGCTGGTTTAGTCTAGTGCTATAATGGTACTCTGAAGCTTAAGCTAGCCAAGATTCAGGCAAGTTCTGGTCTCCAATGGCCCGATGCGTTGCCGTTGGCACTTTTGTCAACTAGAACTACAGTGTATTCCCGAATAGGACTTAGTCCGTACGAAATTGTGCTTGGTCGCCCGGCAAACGTGTGGGGAGTGCCGAGACCAACAAAGTTCAGCGACATCGAATATCCTGTGTTGGTTGATTACTTGTATGATCTGACGGTTAAATTACGCGCTTTACATCAACAGGTTCATGATAACCTCCCACAAGCATCTGAAGATCCAGGTCACACCATCAATCCTGGAGATTGGATATTAGTGCGCAATTTCCAGCGGACCAAGAACATTCAGCCCCGTTGGACCGGCCCATACCAAGTACTTTTATCAACACAAACAGCAGTAAGAGTCCACGGCAAGAAAAATTGGATACACGGCGTACACTGTAAGAGGGTACCTTTACCTCTACCGTACGACCAGTGGATCCGTGAGGGTATTGGTGATTCAGAAACAGAAAGCGTGCCGAAATTTATGCCATTTAGCGACGCACATTTGGTAGGGACCAGGTCTGAGCGAGAGGACGACGATATCTTGCAAGCAGCTGTGCCTCCGCCTTTGAGATTGGACACCACTGAGCCTGAGTTGCTGTTCCAAGATCAGACGGTGCCTGGTAAAGGCAGTTATAATTTGCGACCAAGAAACAATGGACTAATAAAAGAATAATCTCTTTCTGCCCTTCCTGCACTCTTTCATCCAAGAAGCTGTTTCGCTTTGTTCTGTTTTTTTTCCCTTCTTTTTCGAACGACCATCCGGGTTCAGCTGTAGGGTCGAGGCATCAAAACTTGGAGTGGCAAACCGTGTAGACGCAAGGTCAACGGTTCTGGTTTGTTCTAGGGCGTTCCCTAGACTTACAGACGCACACCTGAGCGAAGAAAACCAACTGCCGCAAACAGCACGGTTAGAGGATGGAGTTTTTTGAGATTGAGAGAACTGTTGCAAGAATGAACTTTAAGGCAGAATTGTGTAAATTGATTCGTAGCAAATGTTTTTTAATAACTTATCTTATAGTGGTTTTTAGCATGATGTTGTCTCTGGTGGGTTGGATTGTTTACGCTACCCAATTGACATTTGCACCTACCTCCCAACCTATGTCTTTCCCTACTACTATTTCTTTGCATTCGTTCCACACTTTACCTGAACATGAACTGATTAGAAGGTCAGAGTTTATTAATAATTCCTTTGTACAACTTCTCCATCAACACCAGTTGGTAGTGAACACCACTAATTGTTGGGTGTGTGGTCTTATGCCACATACTACGGATAGAGGTATTCCCTATTTGGTTCTGCCATTCAGTTACAATGGGTCTGTATGGGCATATCAGACGATGTTTATTTATGCCAACGAAGTCTATCCCCTGTGTTCCATGAAAGATAACTCGAGTAATAGTGCCTTGGTGAAGGGAATAACAGATATGATCAGAGATATCGATACATATGAGACTATTCCTAAGGATGAGGCATTAGCTTATATCGGATGGAACGTGACCAGATATAGTGTTAGTCTGAATGAAAAACAGAGACGAAAAAGGTCACCTCCGATTTGGATCGTACCCCATCGTGGTCATTTTTGTCTGCAAGGTAAAGGCAAGAATCCGAGAGCTCAGTTAGGGAAGAGTGTTTGTACTCAGACGTATGTCTTTGCGTCCCAAACTTTCCCACCGTTTGTAGCAGCTAAGGGCACGTATTTTGTTTGCTATGATAGAGCATACACATGGTTACCTCCTGATTTTTCGGGAACATGTTATGTCGCATATTTGTCACCTCCTACGTATACTGCTGCTGTAGATTACCACAGAACGAGAGTTGTTAGGGGTGTCTTCAATCAGGAAGATACCACGGGACAAGAAGTGGAAGACTTTCTCAAGGGTTTCCTACCGTTTTGGGGACCTATGGCAAATAGTAGAAACCTACGGCAATTGACGCGAGTGGTTGAATCCAACATAAATGAAACTGCCGGTGCCCTTAGTAATTTGACCTCTGAGCTTCAAGCGGATCGCCTTATGACATTACAGAATCGAATGGTTTTAGACGTCATACTTGCAGACCGAGGTGGGGTATGTAAATTGATCCAATCGAGTTGCTGCGTTTTCATACCAGATAATGCTCCTACAGTATACCAGGCCATTTCTAGGTTACATAAGATCTCCGAGTCTATAAATGTGGATAAAGGAGATTGGTCGTTGACTGGATGGTTCTGGGGGCTGTTATCAACTTGGGGATGGAGGATTCTAATGATCATCGGGATGGTTTTAGCGATTCTCTTCTCATGCTGTCTCTATGTACAGTGTGGTCCTGCCATATGTGGCCTTTGTGCTACTACGTGTGTGAGAGGACCTGTCTAGAGAGAAGTACTGAGTAATAGGATGATGCTCCAGCAGCATCTTGATGATCTGATTAATATTGATATCGATTCAGACGCGGACTGCCTATGTAAGGGCAAAAGGAGGGGCTGTGGTTCCGTGAATTCTGAATCCGTTCTATAAATAGATGGTTTCGTTACGAATTTTATAGTAGCAAACCGTAACTAGTGAGTTCGGCAAGTACGAGTGATCTCGTCATGCTAGACCTACAGATTCACTATGTATTTGGAGATTTTGTTCCAAACCATGGGTTCCATTTTGTGCATGGCAGCCATTCTTTGGTTGCCCTCACATAGGCCGTCGACTGCGGCCGAGCGAGTCTTAGGTACACGTACACGTCGGCTCGAGTTCGTGCTGACTTCTGGATGAACCAAGTGAACTGACCTCGTTGCCTGAAGCTGACCTTGCTGAACCAGTTCCTTGCCCTATAGCTGATCAAGATTAAGGATCAGAGCACAGGACATTGTAAAGTTTGATATACACACACACACACACCTTATCTTGCTCTGTATCTATTTCTGTTTCTTCCTTTATGGCCTTTTTTATGACATGGGTTGTGGTCCTTTTATTATGGGTACTGTCCGACTTATGTAAGAAGGAATGTTGGGCTTTTCTGTATAATTGATGGTGGGCCGGACAACCGAAAAGTGGGTTTGCCGTTATGCGATACCTTCTGTAATAATGCCTACGATTGGACAAATTGTAAATAATGGGTGTTTGTCCGGAATGTGGTTTCTGACTCGGAATGTGACTCGTTTTTACAAATTTGAGCAGTCTCCTACGAATATACGAGGTGTTGTACTTCGTGGACCTCTGTTTCTGGTTGCAGCCAATAAATTCGATCTTTGACGCCACCAAGAAGTTTCCCGTGTCTCTGTATTCTAAGACATGCGAACCTGAAGACTTTGGGCGTGCCCCTGGCGCCGCTGGGCACTAAAAAGCCTGGCTCTTCAAGCCTCTCCTCCAATCACGGGCACTAGTTGCAGGGGCGGGGCCGATGACGCGCACGGCTCCCCCGTCACGTGAGGCGAGTCTGCAGCCTTTGGGCCTAGCGCGGCCTTTTACCATACGCGGCGGCCTACCTCAGGCTTCGGGGCTGCCGCGGGAATTCTCCACAATCAGGCCGGGCTGCGGTGGTGAACACGGCCCCTGGGCACGCCGAACACAACGTCTTCTCTGCCCACTCCTCCGGACGTAGCGGCGGCCCTCTCCTGGCACCGGGGGCCGCCTATGGGGCAGAAGATGGCACAGAGGTTCCCGCGCAGCTGCGGTGAGTACCTCAATCAGGGCTCCAGGGGCACGGTGCACCGATTGACCAGCGCTGTGGGGGATGTCAGCACTTTAGCTAGCGCCACATGGGGCGCAGTAGCAGTCACATCAGCAGATCAATCGGGTTGCAGCAATTCAGGCAGATATAGCGCTTCAGGGTTCTAGCGCTTCAGGGCCACTATAGCCTCAAGAATCACAGCGAACTCTGGCAGCAACACCGGTATCCAAGGTTCAGCCTTGGAGTGGATCATCTCGTTCCTCGCCGGAAGAACCCAGAGAGTCCGCCTCCCCCCGTTCCACTCCATGCTTCTCACAGGGACACAGTAGATAAGCGCTTGAGGGGCAATATAGCGCTTAGCCAGCAGACAGTTTATTTAAGCTGGAAGCAGGTCAGAGGACCAACAGGACAGGCCACACAACAGTGTCAAACCAGCAAAAGGGGTCCCAGGTGGCGTCAGGGAGCGCGGGGAGCGACACAGCGCCAATACCTGGTTGATTTCTCAATAGTCCTGTGGTGGTTTGGTTTCTTCTTGGTGCTTTATATTTCTTGCGCCCTTGTAAATAGCAGTCTCTGGGTTCCTTGAAGGATGGGTGTTGGAGTTGATGGCTGGTATCAAATCTCCTCAGCCGGTCACCTCAGGTGGACTCTGGGTTCCCCTCCCGCCGGGCCAGATCAGGGGGTAAGTTCAGGATTCCTCAACACTTGGAAGGCAACACCTAAGCCCTGTCACTCCCAGTATCATAGGTCCCTGACTAGGCCCCACTGCCTAAATTTCCTGCGTAGGTTCTTCCCCAGGTCCGTGCTCCCTCAATCTGACAGGAAAGTTTCCCTCCCTTTCCTTATATAGTGCCAGTTGACAGTTGGCAGTGGCAGTTGGTGTCACCTCACCTGTTCCAGAAGGTTCCAGGAGGTTCTAGGAGGTTTCACCATTCTGGCTATGGGCAGGCTGGCAGGCTAGTATTGATACATTGTTTGGAGGGTTCCAGCCAGCTCCTGGCTACTAGAATGCGCCTGAATGGACCACGCTGCAGTAGCAGGGATCAGGGGCAGCCATGTTAGGGGAAGAGGGCACCTGCACCTTAACATTAGTTTAACATCACACAGGGCATCTCCACTACACAAGGCCTATTCTCTTTTGTTACAATAGGGGGCATCCTAAATTAAAGGAATAAAAAGCAAAATAATTCTGGGAAAAGGGCCAAGTCCTACAATGACCAATCAGAGAAAGGGAAACGACAAGAGTTGAAACATTTGAGGGTAGAGAGCCAGCAAATACAGTATAAATATCACACCAAAATTGGGGTCTGTCTGTCAGAGAAAAGCTGAACGCAGAGATGCTGTTTGTACTGCAGCTGTTTGCAGAGATGCTCGGAGCCTGAAACTATGCCAGAAGGCTCACTGATAACCCCTGTAGGTTGGAGATTGTTACGGGACACTAGCCTGTGTAAGAAGGTCCGCCCGAGGAGGCCTGGGTTAGTAAGTATAGTTTGGGTTTTAGTGATGGGTAGGAAGGTTTTAGTGTAGAAATCTTTAGAATTAAAATGCATGTTTTAACTATGGTTCTCTGATCTTTTTCACAAAGAATTTCTCTTTCAGTTACATGACCAAGGATTGATTGATCTTTTTATTTAGAGAATAATGGAATTAATGTGAACCTGAATTTTCTCTTCATGTCTTTTATTAAACAGTTTCCTTGATGTATTTCCTGAAGAAATGGCAATGCTCAGTGAGAATTAACAATGACAGAATAAAAGCTAATTTTGTTATATGCAAATTAATTATATAAAATCTTTTAAATGATATCAGGTGTTTTTGATTCTTTAGAGTCAATTAATTATGCAAATCAATGTATTGTTGTAGTGAGGTTAAGCTGGTCTTGACAATCACCATCAACTTACTCAACTAATTGGTCCATCGACCTAATTGGCGGGGTACATTGATGCATAGATTAGTTAGTAGAATTATTGATGAAAACAAATGTTGGTGTTAAAATCTGTGCTTAAAAGGTATCCTGTCATAGGAGAGAATTCACTCAACCCATTATTGTTATATATATATTTGCAAGGGTCTAGGGTAAAGTGTGTGTGACTAGGTGTGTTGTACTTCGGTGTTATGGGCCCCACCGGAGTCACCTGGACCCTGGGTTGGTGATTTTTCTGGGTAAGCGCTGCATCACTCCCTCACCCTCCTGACCCTATGGGAATAAAGAGAGGATTTGATATTATGGATCCCCAAAAGTCTAGACAGCCTCATCTGAAAGGAGGGAGCCATGGAATCGTTCCAGCCAGCAGCCAACAGTATTCGAAGAACCGCCACACAAGTAAAAACAAAAGATTCCTCTTGAAGTTCTTTAATTTTGACTCCATCTTACATTCGCCGCCATTTTGTGTTGCCTTTACACAGGCTGCTCGATGAATGAAGTGTCTCTGCCCTTTGGACTGCAACGTGTCTAAAACCCCCTCCGTCCTTGTTTTGAAACCAATCTCAGACACCAGCCGGCCTAACTAATCCTTGTCTGGACTACCTAATCCCTGTATCAACTATCTGTTAGCCTTTAGTGTTCTTCTCTTGCCGTATCTTATCTTTTGGCCTTCGCTATTCTCTCCCTGTGTTTTCCTATTTCACAACCTTTCTTTTGAAGCATACAGACATGTCCTGCCATTGCAACACTGAACCATGGGTACCAGTATTTATTAACTTTGGGGGCTGGATAACACACAGCATGTAAGCAGAGAGCATTCTGGTTGCACAACACCTTGTTTTCAAACTCTTCTGATTGGCTAAAACTTTGTGCATTGGGTGCAATGTTCCCTCTAATTTCTTTCCTCTGTGTGCGGCAGTGTAAGGTCTATGTGCGCTGCAACCAAGGCTATGTGCGCCAGTAACCAGACGCGCGTGTGGGTGCAGCGCCAAATATCACTCCAAACTTTTGTTTAAAAAAGTGAAGAGACAGTGCATTTCTACTCATACAGATCCACATGAATGATGTTAAGGGCAAGGCAGGTTTGAAACCATCCCACATAGCAATTTTAAACCTTGGCAGCTATGTTGCTGCACTTCTTTTCTTAATAGAGCTGGGCTGCGGGGTGATTGTGTGCATTTGCTCAAGTTTTCATGTTAATTTCAGCTCATGATGGGTGCTGCGATTGACATGAAAACTTTAACAAGTGCTCTCTTTGAGCAGGAAAAATAAAGTTATAATAACGTTGGTAATATAATTTTACTTTTCGCAGTTTCAGGGCTGGGTTAGGGTAGTGCTGCATCAGGCTTTCGACTAACGCATTTTAACGCTAGTGTCCGCATCACCGCATTAAAATGCATTAGCCACGCATTCTCATGCCCCTCTGACAATACTGCAATTGAGGCACACTGCCAATGAGGCAGCACCATTCAGCAAGCTAAAATTGTCTAACATATATGAGCATGCAACTGCGCCATCATATTTAAAATGCTATGCATCAGAGATAGAATATTCATGAACAGGGCTGAGCAGGCAGGCCAGAATTTAACAGATCAATTAGCCGTGCCCCAACCAGCCTTCCTATGAGTCTACTCTGGAGGTACCAGCCATCACGTGGGTGATCCACGGAGCGGGTCTTGCCTGCTGTTTTCCCACAATCACACCACCCATGAAGATTGGACACACCGGTGGGTGGTAGCTACACCAATGACATACTAAACCAGCAGTGACAAGCTGATCAGTCAACCTTTGCAAAGGGCCGTCCACTTCGCAGAAACACTAGTCACATTTTTTAGTAACATTTGATCCATTTGAGCTACAAACTATTTTTTTGTTAAAATGGTCCATTTATGCAGCAGATGATGCATTATGGGGAAAATATTGCAGAACCAGAATTATGTAGAAAACATTTGTAAACTAGAACATTTTGCCATTCATGCTTGAACTGCTCTTGTTGAAAAACGGAGAACAAGTGCTGATGACAGAAAATCTATGGCTCGGAGACTAATGGTTTGTGCTTCTACTTTTAAGCTTATGCAGTGGTGGATGGTGCTTTTAAAAAGAGGTGAGGCTGAAAACTTTGAGGTGAATTTAAAGTGCGAGAAAGCACGAGAGAGTGCAGCGATTGAGCTTGAATCAACCATGGAGACGGGGTTACAATGAGACTAATTATTAGTTTGGTACTATTTCATAAGAAAAATTTAGAAAAAAATGGCCGCAAATGGTGCATTTCCAACATATATTTCACAAAAACTTGCAAAAATGTATTGAGAATATGCAAATGACCTCACAAAGACTCACCACTCTCCCTATAGTCATGCAGACACATCGCTCCTCCCACCCTGCGTTCACAGATGCACACCGCTTTGCTCAGCCTACACTCACATAATCATACCCTTCACGCTGCTCTCACTAGTGCACACCACTCACTGAGTGCATTCACACCTCTCATCCAGTATACTCATAGTCACACAACTCACTGTAAGCTCACACAAACACATCACTCCCAATGCACCCCAATCACTCACCCCAGCTCTTACAGTGGCACACTAATGAACCTCCACACACTCACTCACACAGGCACATCCTTCGCCATGCTCCAATACAGTGGACTTGCATAATTCACTCTGCAGGCACAAAAGCACACCACTCACCCTGCACTCGTACAGTCACATATCTGACTTTGCAGTCACACGGGCACTTCACTCACCCTACAGTCATACAGTCACATTACTCTGTATTCACACTGCACGCACATCAAGGCCCCAAGGTTGCAGCTCCACTCCAGTCAAGTGCTCTTCCTGTGATGTGTTGGGAAGGGTTGTTGTTGTGTAGGCCCTTAGAGGAACAGTCGGGCTACGGGAGTTTGAGAGTCCACGCTGATGGCTACCCCTCAGAAGTGCAAGTTAAGGGTAGAGAATGCATATCTTCTGCCCTCTGGATGCCTCCCTTCCGACACGGCAGGATCCTGAGCCTTCGGAGAAAAGGAGAGGAAGTAAAAGCAAGGCTTTCACAATCTATCACTTCACTCACTTGTTTGTTCACACTAATCACTTTATTTCTATTTACATGTTCATTGCCCGGGCCGTTGGTCCTCAAATATGTCACCTGGTCCCTGGAAGCAAATGCCGCGTTTGTATGCTTGCTGTATTTCTTCCCTTAATAGAGAACAGCTTCTGGTTGATTTTGTGCTTTTGTTAACGTTTTCATGTTAATGGCAGTGCCCTTCATGACCTGCAATAAACATGAAAACTTTACCAAAAAGGCACACAATCACCCCGCAGCTCAGCACTATTAAGAGACGAAATGCAACCAGTCTACAAACAGAGTGTGTGCTTTTAGGTGATTCTAAAAGCACACACTGTGTTTGGTGCTGCATTTCTTTTGTTTCCTAGAGTGTGGCTGCAGGGCCGATTGTGTGTTTTTTTTTTTAAGCATTCATCTTAATGGCAGCTCCTTATGGACTCTGAAATTAACACGAATACTCAAAAGCACACAATGAGCTCCAGAGCCACACTCTAGAAAACAGAAAACAGTTAGCAAGTGCTCCCTTCCTGGAGCACTTGCTAAATACCTTTTCCTATGCAAGATCGAAATGCCAGTTTTTCGCGCTGCAGTGGTGGCGCGAACGAATGCTCTCAGGGATGTGTACGCGCCAAACACAAAGAACTGTATGCTGGGAGGCACTGATGTGCACGCGTGCACAGGCACGCACGTTCGAGGGAACACTGATTGGGTGTATGTTTGTACAGATGTATTTTGGCGATAAAAGCTTGTGAGCCACGGAGTAAAGTGGCAGTCTCCTGAGAACCTACTTGATGTACTTCTTGGACAACTGTGCTTAGCTGCAGCTAATAAACTTGGTTTTCTACGCCAACAGAGTATTCCGTGTCTCTGTGCAACAAGGCAGGTGAACTTGAAGATTTCAGGCGTGCCCTGCGCCGCCAGACCCAAAGGCCCGGTTCATCATTCTTCCTTCTTCAAACCCAGGTTGCAATCTGTTCCCAATATCATTAGGGTAGGGGATAGGTTGATCTTAACACCTAGCAGCCCCTCCCAAAAATGTTCAATCTCAGCACAATCTCAGCACAGATCTTACTTAACATACTACAGTGGTAAAACATATGCACCAAGTTAGCAGGCCCATGATGTCACCTTGGGCATTTATCGTCATCCCTCTCCTCCCACTCAAATAACTTGTCTGGAGTACTCGTTGACGACGGGGAGTACTACTATCTTGACACGTTATCCGACTTTGTAGACACATCACTCCAAATCTATGAGACTTGAGGTCGTGTCCGAATCCCTGAGGAGTGGCAGTGATTTGTTCCCACGCGACGAAACACGTGTCGGCTGGTTGTGGAACTAATAAACCGATATCCATTCCTAAGAAACTGAACAGGATTGCAATTGTCTTAATGTAGCTCTATACATTGAATGTTGTTAAATCACGTAACCACTGTCTAAATGCCTTTCTACCGTTATATGGCAGAAATCCGGCCGTACAAAAAATGAGATCCCACCACTTGATCTTTTAGCATTCGGTCTTGCTTTATCAGAAATAGTTTGCCGCAGGAGAAAGTCACCCTCCTTCGCTGGTGCTCGCAGTTTAAACGGAATACGATGAACTCTTTGAATTTCTGTTGCCCAATTCAACTCGGACAGTTCAGGAAAAGCTGCCTTAAAAAGACCAATTATGTAGCTCCTAGTATCTGACCCTTTTAAGCCCTCCTGAACCCCCAGAACTCTAAGATTGTTTCTTCTTTGTCTATTTTCAAAGTCTTCTAGTTTCCATTGTATGTCTTTAATTTGAGCCTCTTGGGCCTCAACCAGAGTTACAGCACTAGTCGCATCCGCTTCCATATCCACCACTCTCTCTTCCAAATTCGCCACTCTTTCTCCCATATTTGAGAATTGCCTTAGAGAGCTTCCTAACAACCCCCAGCATTTTTCTCATCCCTGCTTGAGCTTTCTGGCTATCTTGTCGGGTTTCCTCTCTATGAGCCAGAATAGCTTCATATATAATATCCAGCGTGGGGGGGCACCGTCCACTAGCACTGGGGTTTTTCTTGCAGAGGAGCCCGAAAGTGGAGTGCCAGCAAATAGTCCTTGATAGATCTTTCCTTCCTCTATTTTGCATACCATTTTGTCCCACGGATTTTTTAGCTGTTAAGGGGCGATCCTCCTCGCTATCCTTGGGGACTGACTCTAGGCTACTAGCCCCCTGCGATGTGCTCAAAATGTCATCCGACCATTCCGCTCCCTCCGAGACAGACAAGAAACAGTCACTGGGCTCTTTCTCAGCCTCAGCCCTACTTTTATCCGCTAGCAGCTCTCCCGCAACAATCAATGCATTACTTTCTGACACCACGGCCATAAGCTGCCTGTTAGTCTGATTCTTCTCTTCTTCTTCCCGAGCCCGGGGTGGACCGACCATTTGCTTATTGAATGTCCCTTTCCCCTTACCACCAATCCCCTTGCTGCCTGAGCTGCCCTTTTCGCCAAAGTCCTCAAGTAACACAACATTAACCGATTGTTCAGGGAGGGGAACCGTAGCAACATCAACCAGAGCGGGATCACTCGCGTCAGGCAATACCACGCCGCCACCCTTGTCTCCAGCGCAGAAAATCAGACCAGTGTTCATCAGACTCAATCCGTCTGCGACATCTTGGATCTCCACTCTGGTAGATGCCGGACTCACCTCCTTATCGCAGGACCGGCCGTCCCTTCTCCCGGGACTGTTTTCGCTGTTTTCAGCCACAACACCTTTCTCCCCACCAGCAGACGGCTCCTTTGCTCGCTGCAATAGCTCCACTACGGTAAACAACCTTTACAACGCAACTTTTACCACGCAGTGCCTTTACGACGCAACTTTTACAACGCAAACCATTACAACGCATTGCGCTGGGGGGCGCTCTAGGATAGGGAATGTGTTTAATGTACTATCCAACACCTTCCCTACTATCCACGGGGACTGGAGTTGGAATAGTAAATTAAACAATTCACTATCCAGCGCCTAAAAGCACTATGCGTTGTAATGGTATGCGTAGTAAAAACCGCGTTGTAAAAGCATGCAATGTAAAAGTATGCGTTGTAATGTCATACATCCCTCCACTACTGAGGGACCCACCAGGCGGTTCTTTGCAGGTCCTCCGCCAGTTACTCCGCCTCTTCCTCTCCTTGATGCGGGCGGGTCCGGCAAGCGCAGTTGGTGCGGGCATCCGGGGAGCTTCCCACGGGAGCCGGGTCCGCCGCCGCCTCATTGCGAGATTTACGGGCGGCTGCTGCCGCAGTTGCCTTGGCGCAGCTCCACCTGTCGCAACCTTCGGGGCCATACCGAGACCTTCCCTCGCCAGCCGATGCAACAATCGCAACAGGTAATCTTCCACGTTGCGCCTAATTAACTGAGGCGCCGCTGCGGGTTGGTGTGTCCACAGGGACTCACGGGAGCACAGCATCAGAAGCGGGGGATAGGTCATGTGAGAACCTGATGGAGTAGTTTCTTTCGTTCCTAGTCGGGTCTCATACAGCAAACGGACCACCACTGCCAGCTAGCATCGCTAACGACCTCTTAGGCGGCTGCCATCTTGCTCCCAGGGGACTTTTAAAGTGGCAAAGGTTTCTGAGAGGTAGGTCATCAATACTTTGGTCTCATGTCTTCTCCTCAGTTTCCAGAATAAAGGAAGATGGTTGTCCACTGCCCATTCCAAGCACAGGACATATATGCTTTTGGTCGTCAGAGGGTTATAAGAATCACTCTTTCAGGCTTTAGATACTGCCCCACTGGTCTTGCAATCAGATGAATAATGCTACTACCCCCCTAACCCTGAAAGGGTGAGATGTGAGCCAGGTAATCTCCACGCCACACCTCATGGCACTACGCAACAAGGTGATCTAGTGTAAATATAAAATGTAAATCTGTATTTGTAAAGCTCGAACTACTCACCCTTACAGGTCTCAAGGCGCTGGGGGCCATCGTGGAAATTAAGTGAGCTATTGCCCAGAGTCACATGGTGCTGAACTGAGCTGCCGCCGGATTCGGGGATCGAACCGTGTACCCTGTCCTCCGAAGTCAGCTGCCCTGGCCACTGCACCACACCTCTCCACTCCTGGAGTGTCTGGAGCCCTGAACCAGTCCAAGGACGTCTCTTCAGCCCTATTGCAGGACATCCTTTTTCTCACTCTCTTCAGGGATACTGTTCAAACAAGAGCATATAGATGGCTTTTCATACCGCACGTCTGCCATTTTTAAGATCTATAAATTACAGGTGATACTATTCCAATTGGTGCACTGCCTTAAAACAGGATTAAGAATAAACATCAGGAGCAACTTCTACATCTTAGGTGCACGTGGGTTGTACTTACATCGAGAGACAACAATGGCCATCCAGGTATCATTTACGAAAAAAGATTCAATAGTTTATATTGCTGTATACCATGGATGAGAGCAGACAGTAAATGGCAAACAGAAAATAATGACCAGCCATATATAGATTACTAACCAGAAGGTTTTTTCATAACAGACATAAAGCAATTATTTAATCCAAATAAATGTGCTCAGTGTGAAAAAGTGAATACGCGTTGCTGGTGAACAAAACAGCAGCCCCAAAGCGTGCTCAATACAAAAGTATAAGGGTAAATGACTATATACAGGAAGTTGCAGTAGACAGCAGTATGAACACAGCGGGAGATAGCGAGTCGTCAGGACGCGTAATGGCGTCCTCACTAGAAATCGTAAATATCTGGGCACAATACATTGCCCTTCCTGAAATTTGAAGTATTTATTTTCCTGCTGGCAAGACGCAGATCAGCGTCCTTGTCAGATCACTGGAAGAGTGACAGGATATGGTGCGCCTTGAGATAGTGAAGACATTTACAGCCTGATTCATGTAGCATACAGCCTGATTCATGAAGCAAAATTGCACTCGCAAAGGGCAAGATTCTCAGAATCTTGCCTTTTGCGAGTGCAATTTTGGCATTTGGGATTCACAATCCCAAATGCAAAAATCGCTAATGAGGAATTAGCAAATATGCGAGGATTAGCATTTAAGGAATCTCTATTAGAGATTCCTTAAATGCTATTCATGACACTTGCAAAAATTGCGATTTAGCAAAATTGGGCCGCTATTTACCGAGAGGTCAGACCTCTCGGTAAATAGCAAAAACATAGAAAAATGCTTTTAAAAGCATTTTTCTAAGTTGCATGTTGCACACACACATGTCCTTTGGACATGTGTGTGCGCAACACCTGTTCAAATGTGCATTTTAGGGGTGCTACAGGGTGTCCTTTGGACACCCCTGGCACCCTTAAAATCGCTAAATGATTTGCGAGTAGCAAATTGCTACTCGCAAATAAGGGATACTCCCCATTCATTCCTATGGGCCTTTTGGCACATAGGAATGAATGGGGAGTTATTCCTTTTTTTGCGAGTAGCAAATTGCTACTCGCAAATAGAGAACATGTAGGAATCGCTATTGATTTAGCAATTCCTACATGAATGCCGTTTTGCGTGTCCTCAATAGCGAGTCGCTATGATTCGCTATTAGGGCCACGCAAAACGGCCCGTACATGAATCAGGCTGTAAAAGCGCTCGCAAAAGGGCCAGATTCTGAGAATCTGGCCCTTTGCGAGTGCGATTTTTGCATTTGGTATTCATCATCCCAAATGCAAAAATCGCTATTTAAGAATTCGCATATTTGCGAGGAATGGCATTTAAGGAATCTCTAATAGAGATTCCTCAAATGCTATTCATGACACAATAAAAAATTGCGATTTAGCACTTTTGGGCCGCTATTTTGTGGTAAATAAATAATTAATTACCGGTTCTATTTTTTAATACAGTGAATGAAACAGATAGCTCAATAAATAAGAGTCAGGATTCGAGGTAGCTTGAGTCTACAGGCTTTAATCAGGCATAAAGGACAGGAACAGGACAGCCTGCAATAGTACGGGATGGCAGCTGCCAGGGAATGGAAAAGGACAAGGGAGGGAGGGTAACTTTTTGTAACAGTTCACAGTATATATATCAAAACAATTGCATTACATTCAATACAGTAGGCGTAGCAGTAGGCGTGACTCGTAGCAGTCGCGAAAGATAAGGGCAAAATGATGTAGCAAGAAGGCGTGTACAGGGTGTATACATAGACATGTGATGTAAACGTAACAGAAGTGTCATAAATGGGGCGGAAACATGGAGGGGGCTACCTAAGCAGCTGGGACCTCTAACCTAGTGGTGCGCGAAAACGGGCAATGACGTGTTACCAGGAAGAACTGGGGGCTATGACTTCTGCGCTAGAAGAGGAGACTAAAGTCTGGAGTGTCAGAGCGACATGTACCTAAGGCATATCTGGTATCTGGTGTTTGGAGTACATATTGATAGAATCCAAAAGTTATCAGGGCAAAGGCTACTAGACATTAGGACTGATGCATGCATAATTCTACATGTATTGCGTGTACGAGGAATATCCTATGAATATTAATACAGTATTTCTCTTACATGGAGACAGTAAGGCTAGACCATGACGGAAACTATTGATGCGATTCAGTAACTTAGGAATGCAGAGAAGGAGGGCTGGACTGATAACTAGAATCATAACATACTCTTGGCAGACTGGGAGGCAGAGCCAGGCCGGGCCGGGCACTGCGAGGCATGAAGTAAGCGAAAGGTCAGGGATGCAGGTGGGGACTGTATCGCTCCTCGGAGAGGGTTCAGGAGACAGGATCTGAATCTAAGTCCGGGCCCTTTTGAGGCCTAGAAACTGGGACAATTCAATGAATTAAGGTGCACACTGTAAAATGTGGCAACGTAGGTTTACATAGGCCTAATATTCGTTGCTTTCACGATGACTGGAAACTGGCATACTAGAGATGGACACAACTGTAATTGCGTCTTTAATCGATCAGAGGGGTATACATGCATATCGATCATGCACATATAACATAAGATGGGGAACACGTAGGCACATACAACATGGCAAAATTTACTTTTCCACATTCCCTCCTTGTGCCCTACGTTTCCCTCAGGAAACATCAATATTCATGATACCATCTATCATTTCATATAGCATCATCTGCTCGTCTCGAATTGTCTTGGAACGGGATTTAGGACTAGGAATACAAGAGGTAGCGCACATGCCGCAAATCGCAGGGCCACATTGTATACAGAGGCAGCAACTGAATATGATCATTACTGCAATACCTAGGAATGACAATACTTTCCATCCCCAGGCAGATATAATACTCCAGAACCAACCGGACCATGTCCAGGTGCCTGGATTCTGGTGTAACTGATGGGCAATTTTATGAAGTCTGGTTATAGCTAAATAAACAGACGGCGCGTTATTAGGAATGAAAATGCAGCAACTAGATCCGATGACTCTACATGCTCCTCCTCTATCGGCCAGGATGACGTCAAGAACGAGACGATTTTGGAGCACGACAAATCTCATAGCAGATTGCTCTTCAGTTAAGTTACCTAGAGCAGAAGTAGTCTCATTCACTACTGCTTCAAGGGTTCTGGTTAACCTACGTATTAACTTACTATTCTGGATAGGTCCTATAAAGAAGAAGAAACCTTTATTGAAGTCTTGATACTGTTCTAGAGTAGTTTCAGTTTGATCGACAATTGGGGACTCGATCTCCCTTCTAGGTCTGACGTGTACTAGATGTGTGTTTCTGTGATAATCAGATGGGGCTAGAAAAACTGGTGGCAGTAGGAAGGCAATATAACATGTTCCATCCCAATCGAGGGGCAGACGAACATATGCGGTCTGACCACAGACAAAATAAGAATGACGTGAGGCTTTGAAAATAGATTTCCCACTGTCACTATACTCGACAGTAGTAGTACAATCACTATGTCCTACATGTGCGGAACCATTCTTTCTGACACATAATTCGCCTTTGACTGGTAGTACTGAAATAGCAGGCAAATCTGGAGTAGTATCGGACTGAACATTCAAGACCATGAAATTCGAAGAATAATTACCTAAATCATATACTTCATTTTCTAGATCTAACCCTGTTCTATGGGAGAGACCCTGCTTGTCTGGAAAACATGTTCTATTCAGAAGGGACATATCATGGGAGGATGACGTTAAAGTGGACCATGCTCCACATGAACCATTATGTGAGAACGGATAAGGAAAGAGTGGCAGAACTCCCTTCGGTGTCTGGAAAGGGGGGAGTCGACCACACACCCAACAATTGGTGACATTGCTGGTCTGGTGTGAATAATGCAACATTCGAATGAATGTGTTATTTCGCATAGCAAGACGATAGGATAGCTCGTGAGGAGGCAGATCACTAAATGTGTGCTCTACTGTAGCATTAGAAAACATATGTACATGTGAAACTGGAAAACATAAATGTAAAGCATAACTTGTGCAGGTAACCATAAGACTCAAAAATAATAGAAAACATAGAACAATAATACATCTTTTAGAGTTTTGACTAACTCTCTCACTGTGGGGGTCTATTTCATACATGTCAGGAACCTGTCTAACCGTTTCACCCGAGAGGGACTTAGACAATTAAACTGGCTGACTTATTTTACTAGACCGGAGTTTCTCTTTATACTCCTGTTGCGGAGTTTTCTCTAACAGGGGAACTTTGAGTTCAGAGTCTGTTTTTAGGCAGTCTTTAGGAATAAGGCAGTCCTTAGCAAAAGTCTTTTCTCGTAATCCATGGAATTTTTTAATATGGCTCAGGTGGACCCACCCCTTCCTGCCTTCAAGTTTGACGGCGGTCCTTGTTGTTAGCAATACCATGCGAGGCTCCTTCCAACGGGGCTCCAGCGGACTTGAACGATCAAAATTTCGGACAAATACGTGATCACCGGGAACGACTTCATGCGGTTTCACCTCGGTGTTGTCTGGAAATGCGGCGGCAACCTGTGAACGACAAGAGTGTAGGGCAGACATCAAGGAAGCTAGGTAATCTGTCAGCATATTACTGGAAACATCTGTAATACTGCGGGGTCTAGGTGTACCCCACATGTTTGGGGGGCGGCCGAATACGACCTCATACGGGGACAGACCTGATCTGGAATGTGCAACCATCCTCATATAAAATAAAGCAACTGGCAGGGCAACTAGCCAGTCTACACCTTTTTCTTTACATACTTTTGCAATGCGTATTTTCAGAGTCTGATTATGTCTCTCTACGAGACCGGCTGCTTCAGGATGGCGCACACAATGGAACTTCCACTGGTACCCTAACAGAAGGGAAACATGTTTCATGAGCTCAGATGAGAATGGCTGGCCGTTATCTGAATACACGACCCTAGGGAGTCCATAGCGGGGAAAGAACTCACGAACCAACTGCCTAGCAGTGGTCGCGGCTGTGTAATTTTAATTTTTTTATTTTAGCGATTTGTATAGCGCCTGGTGACCCAAGGGCATCCCCGCGCTGTAAGGAGATTGTTTATCCTGTAAGGAGAGGGAGGGAGGAGGAACAGTTATTTCGGGAATAGGTGCGTTTTCAGTTTTTTGCGAAAGGTCAGGTAGCTGGCTTCCAGTCTGAGGGTGCGTGGGAGGGAATTCCATCTCACGGCCGCTTGCACCGAGAATCGTCGGCCTCCGGTGCGGGTCCTTTTGAATTTGGGGACGTTGGCCAGGTGCTCACTGTCTGAATGGAGGGATATGGATGCTTTGTAGGGGGTGACCAGGCTGCTGAGGATAGTAGGGCCAGATCCGTTGATAAGTTTGTGTGTTGTACACATGGCTTTGAATTCCACCCTTTGGCGAACAGGGAGCCAGTGCAAGGCCTTGAGGGCTGGTTTTGCTGACACTCTCGAAGGAAGGTTCGTGAGCAGACGGGCCGCAGCGTTCTGTGTCCGCTGTAGTCTAGTCAGGGTGGCCTCTGGAGCGCCCAGGTAGACCATATTGCTGTAGTCAAGACGGGACAAAACTAGCCCCTGGATGAGAAGTTTCCTAGAGGGAGGAGGTAGTAATGGGAGGATCTTACGGGTGGTGCGCATGAGCCCAAAACAGGTGCCAGCAGTTTTGGCCGCTTGCGTCTTCATGGTGAGCTCCGGTTCGAGCCATACTCCAAGGGTTTTGATTTCACGCTTCGGGGAGGGGATTTCTCCGAATACGTCGGGCCAGACTGTTGGGGGGATGGTTGCCCATTGTTTTCCCAGGAGCATCCCTTCGGTCTTAGACCCATTTAATTTTAGTGATGAATCACTCATCCAGCTGTGTATTTGGGTAAGGCAGTTCGCCAGTTTCTCTGGGTGGTCGGCTAGTTGGGATAGAGAGACGACCAGTTGAGTGTCATCAGCGTAGCTTACCATTTTTATGTTAAATGGTGTCACCACGTCTTCCAGGGGAGCCATATATGCGTTAAACAGCGTCGGGCTCAGGGAAGATCCCTGAGGGACCCCGCTTGTGAGGGGGAGGGTGGCTGAGTGGTAGATGCCGTCCCATACCTGGAACGTGCGTCCGGTGAGGAAGGATTCTGTCCAACTAAGTGCCGTCCCGGTGATCCCTGCTGCCGCGAGCCGATGGAGGAGGACACGGTGGTTGACTGTGTCGAAGGCTGCGCTGAGATCCAGGAGGATCACTGCCACTGACCCTCCTGAATCCAGTATGCGCCTTGCCTCCTCGATGACGGCGAGGAGGGCAGTATCTGTGCCATGGCCCGGGCGGAAACCAGTTTGGGATTCCCGTAAGATGTTGTTTGTTTCAAAGAACTGGGACAATTGTCTGTTGACCAGTTTCTCAGCTAGCTTGCTGATTGCCGGTAGGAGAGAAATTGGTCGATAGTTTCCCATGTCTGCTGGATCGAGCTGAGGTTTTTTAAGGAGTGCTTTTACCACCGCACTCTTCCAGCTGGCAGGGACAGATCCCTGGGTAAGTGAGCTATTAATGAGCTCCGTGACCGTGGGAACGATGACAGGGGCAACGGTTTTGAGGAATCTGATGGGAGCCGCATCAAGTGGTGAACCACTTCTCATTTTGGTCATGGTTCGCTCGACTTCCAGACATGTTACTGGCCTGAATGTCTCAAGTTGAGGACGAGGATGACTTTCGGTTTGACTGGGGGGTGTCGGATTGTCCAAGTGGCTGGTGGGCCCGGGAGGGGGGAGGGAAACTAGTATACGGGCGATTTTATCGTTGAAGTAGGTGGCTAGGTCATTACTTCGGTCCACCGATGGGACACTGGAGGACGGTGAATGGGGTACTTTGAGCAGCTCCTTTACGATTATGAAGGATTCCCTGGCTGAATTAGAAGATTCTGTAATCCGCGTGTCATAGTGGGAGGCTTTGGCGTGCCTGATGGCATCTTTGTAGAGTCTGACTGTATTGTGGTATGCATCCTTGCTGGAGTGCTGCCAGTCTTTCCTCCAAAGCCGTTCGGCTCTTTTGCAGTTTTTACGGAGGAGTCGGAGGTCAGTGGTATACCACGGGGCGGACCCAGGTTTTCCGTTTTTATCCTCCCTAGTTCTTAGTGGGAGTACGGAGTCCAGGGAGGTGGTGATCCACTCTCTGAAATTGCTGTCAGCGACTGGATTGCTGGACTGGGACTGGATATGCTTCTGTCCACCTGGACAAAGCGCATACAACTACAAGGACATACTCGACATCGCTCCATCTGAATATAATCCATCTGGAGGACTTCAAAAGGGTGGTCAGGAGGTTGGAATCCACCTTGTTCCACCGGGACACTTTTCCCTGGATTGAACTGACAACATATCATACAGGTACGGACTTTCTGCTTGGCTGCAGCTCGTAAGTGCTTGTTGAACCAAAGGTTCTGAATACTGTCTAACATAGCTCTTTCTCCTAGATGTGCTGGATTATGTGCGGTATTAATAATGACTTGAACCATAGAGTCGGGGAGAAACCATGTGGCCTTTCCCTTCGTCAACCATCCTTGATCTGTCTGGACCCCTCCTTGTTCGGACCATTTCTTGATTTCTTCGGGAGTAGCATGTAACTGTATGTCTATGACATCTTGTGTAGGGTCTTTGACTGTCATACAAGTAGTCTGATCTGGAGTGAGTGTCTGTGTCGTGTTAACTGGGATGTCTGGGGTCTGAGCTGTAAGCTTGGCTGTTCGGTCTGCTAGATCGTTACCTTGGGAAATGACGTCAGTAACTTTCGTATGTGCCTTGCACTTCATGATAGCGATAGCTGTCGGTAAATGTATTGCGTCTAACAGAGCCTGAATGAGGAGACCATGCTGAATCTTGGTTCCATGAGAAGTCATGAAACCTCTCTCCTGCCAGAGCACTCCAAAGTCGTGTACAACTCCGAATGCGTAACGTGAATCTGTATATACGTTTACTTTCAGGTTCTTGGCACGTATGCAGGCTTGGGTCAGAGCTACTAGCTCTGCTGCTTGAGCAGACAGGGTGTCAATACGATGTGTCTCTATAACTTCAGTGTCAGTAGTCACTGCATACGCGGCTACTAGTTCTCCTGTACTTGTTCTCATACATGAACCATCCACATAAAGTGTCAGGTCAGGATTAGGTAATGCAATGTCTGTCAGGTCTTGTCTTGGCTTTGTCATAGTGTTAACAACTTCCACACAGTCATGTGTGGCAGGATTTGAAGTAACTGACGGTAACAGTGTAGCGGGATTCAGAATGTTGCAGCGTCTGATTTCTATGTGTGGCTGGAACAGTGTCAGTTCATAACCTGTTATACGTGCAATTGTCAAGTGCTGAGTCTGTGTTCGGTTTAAAAGAACTTCCACGGAGTGTGGAACTTGTACTGTCAGGGAGTGTCCTAACACTATGGAATCACTTTGTCTGATAGCTAGAGCTGTGGCTGCAACTGACTTGAGGCACGCAGGCAGAGCCTGGGCTACTGGATCTAATGTGCTCGAAAAATAAGCACAGGGCTTGTATTGTCCTGCTTGATCTTGTGTGAGAACAGATAATGCAGCACCATCACGTTCTGTGACAAAAAGTGTAAAAGGCTTACTGTAGTTCGGTGTTGCTAGAACAGGTGCTTGGCATAAGGCTTTCTTTAATTCATTAAAAACAAGTGTATGTTCCTGGGTCCAAGGGAGGACAGTCGATACGGCTGCCTCCTGTGTCGTTAACTGTATCAGTGGCTTGGCTAGAAATGCATACTGAGGAATCCATTGTCTGCAGTAAGAAGTAAGGCCAATAAAAGCTCGTACCTCCTTCTGTGTCTTGGGCTGTGGAAGACTCGCTATTAACTGGATACGGTCTGGTGTCAACTGCCTACCCCACTTGGACAGTAAGTGTCCCAAGTATACCACTTGCTGGACACAGAATTGTAATTTGGAAGGGGACACCTTGTGCCCCTGCTCGGCCAGAAAATACAGAACCGTGAGTGACGCACGCTCGCAGTCACGTTCAGAACGGGCTGTGATCAGTAGATCATCGACATACTGGAGCAGGGCAGTGTCAGTTGGCATGCGGATATTGTCTAGTTGTCTCTTAAGTGCTTGACTGTAAATACTAGGACTTTCTGTGAAACCTTGAGGAGCTCGTGTGAATTTATAGCTTCTTCCATTTAAACAAAAACCGAAAAGGTACTGGCTGTCTGGATGAATGGGGACACTGAAAAATGCATTCTTGAGATCAATAACAGTGAAAAACGTAGCTTCAGAATCAATGGCTGTCAAAAGGGATGAAATATCTGGGACTACTGGATACTGGGGTATGATACATTTATTAAGCTCCCGAAGATCAATCACTAATCGATATACTGGAGGTGCATTTGGATCAGTACGTTTCAGGACTGGAATGATAGGAGAATTACATACATTGGAGTCAGTTTCTACAACCACTCCTTGAGCAATAAGTTCGTCAATAATTTTGGATAAGGCTGCTACAGCCTCAGGTGGCAATCTGTACTGTCTGATTCGTGGCAAAACTATACCTTGTTTTAGAGTCACACTATGGGGTGTGATATGCATACAACCTACATCAGTTGGACCTTGCGCCCATAAATGCTGAGGTACATTCAATAATCTTGGATCAAAATCACGTAATACATAATGACCTTTAACACCTTGAATGCTATGGGGATTTTTCCCCTGTGCTGGGAAATCATGAACACCATTATTCATGACGAGCTGGGCTCGTCATCAGCGTAGCAGGAGGCTACTGCATGACGAGCCCAGCTCGTCATGAGCGTGGAAGGGGTTAAAGTCTCTCAGGAACAATCGGACCCCTTCTGGGGAGCAGCAAATTACTGCACCTAATTCTTTTAATGTCTTAATGCCTAACAAATTTTCTGGACATGATTTCGTGAGTAACAAATCAGTAGTTCGGGACAATGGACCAACTTCTAGAGCAACTGGTTTAGAAATTTCATTAACAATCGGCTTTCCTGAAAATCCAAGGGAAACATTTTTAGAGCCTGAGAGCGGAGCCCCTGGAACCTCGTCATGACTGATGGTAGTCCTACTTGCCCCTGTATCAATCAAAAACTTTCTGTCTTTCCCTAATACTTGACTGTGTACATAGGGACCCTCTTGATCTACAGGTATCTCGATGAGAGGCAAGCCTACCTCCCTCTCTAGGCTGTTTCATGAATAAGGCTGATAATCTGGATACTCTGACTGTGCGTACTGGTACATCTGTTGTGTAACGTGTTGTGTTGCAGCGATAGGCTGCGGCGCTGGAACTGTCTGTTGTGCATTCTGTGGTGGCTGAGAAGTCTGTGAAACTTGTTCTTGTCTAGACGGACGTGGTCTTTCTTTAGTTTTACCAGTAGCTATGTTGTGTTTCAGAACTGCACACTCGTTTATAAAATGGCCTGGCTGTTTACAGTAGTTGCATGTCCCTTTAACGGGAGCTGCAGGATAACTGGCTTGATTCGGACCCCTCTTCTGACTGTCTTGTGGAACAGATTGTGCAACTAATACTTTCATTTTTGTGTCTTTCATACGTCTCCTTTCGTGTTCTTGCTCTTCCCTGATTCTATTCTGGTGATACTGGAGCATTTGGAGCATCTGTGACGGAGTATTAGCTTGCCAACTACTTTCGACTTTCAATACTCGATTTTTAACTTGTGGACTTGAATTCTCGACTAGTTTGGTAACAAAAAGATGAGGGTACGATTCACTACTCGTTTTCAGACCACTGTTAATAATAAAACATTTTTCAAATCTAGAATAAAAATCACTAGTGTCTTCATCCTGTTTCTGTTTACAAGCTGAGATTGCATCCCAATCTTCCTTTTTCGTGGCTAGTAATCTTGGCAAAACCTGTATCAATAACTCGGGCAATTCTTTAACTTTACCCCCAAGACCGGTACCTGGTGCTCGTGAATTATCTTCAGCTTCTAGAGCTGTCCAATCTATCTTTTTCTCTCCCACCTCCCATTCTTTTTCCTTGAGTTTTTCATATACCCCTGCGGGCAACAGGACCTTTAACATTTTAATGATATCAGGATACGTGTATTCTCCCATACGGAGCATGTCTTTTAATTCTCGATGGAACCCGGCTGGATCCTTGTCGTGACAGGGAATTAACTTTTTCATCTCTAAGAGTTCCATCTTTGTGATAGGGGTGTAAACAAATACTCGTTCTAGTTCACCACCCGCTGTCCTAACTGGGTGTACTTCTCGTAACGGATGCTGTCTATCTATTTAAAATGATTTACTTTCTGGAGGTGGGACACGAACAAAATGCGGATTCAGAAACGTTCGATATTTGTGGCGCTGTTCTAGAATAATACTAATTAAATCAGTACCTAGACCTCTCCATCTATACTGGAGTAACTCGTTCAGAACATCATGTAACGGACCTGGATCAGAATGCTGTCCCTCATACAGTGTAATGAGGTGCTGGATCATATACATACCCACCAGTCGCTGCTCGGCTGGGGGCAGTTTCAGAAACATTTGTGCCACTATTTCGTCTGGAAAAGTGGTAGAATCAGTAGTCCACCGGACTGCTGATCGGGCTAGTTCTTGTTCATGCATGGTACTAAGTTCACTATAACCAATTCGTGATTTCAGAATGTGATCGGTACCTTGGAATACTTGCTCAAGAGAACCTTGTTCTGGTGCTGGAGGAGGGAAAACTTTCTTGTGATCTAGGCGTGAATGTCGGTCGGGAAGTCTAGTTCTACCTACATACGCTATTCTGGAGGGATTCTCGTCGTCTACCTCTTCAGTAGACGAGTTGTCTTCTTTCTCGGTTACTTGTGCTGCTTCTCGTTTCTCGTGTAACTTTATTATTTCCCTACGGATTTTCTTGTACATACTCTCTATACAGTTCTGTGTCTTGTGTCTTCCCTCGGCTATATGGTCACTCCACCTGGTCAGGACTTTCATTTCTTCCGGATCTTTATCCGGATAATCTTGTTCTCTTATTAAACAATTAATTAGAAACTTTAAAAGCATGAGCTGAATCTCGACTTTTCTTTGAACCATGGCGTCGCGAATACTTTCTGGATCTACTCCTGTACGGATGAAACGATATATTCTGTCTAGATAACCTTTCATATTCGGTAGGGTGTCCAAATATTCGGTCACCCGTCTTACACGCAATGAATATATGACCATATCATCATCGCCTGGGACTGGATCATAACGGCATTCGGTAAGGGCTCGCTTGATATCTGCAACTGACTGAATTTTTGGCGAACGCTGCAACGCTCGTTCATGTAGCTCGAGTAACGTTATACGTCTGGGTTGAGGCGGGGTTCCAGGAGGACTTCCCCCCGTGGCCCCTAGACTAGAATCGTCTACGGGTATCGTACGTGCTGGGAGAGTGACTGATGTAGCGGGTACATGTACTGTAGGCTGGACCGGGGGTACCGTAACAGGTGCTGTAACGGGTGCCCCGGTAGCTGAAGGAACAGGAATTACATTATTTACAGGAGCAGACGGAACAGGATTTGCATAGGCTGGGACTGTGTCGTCCAAATAGGACGAGAGAAAAATATCAGCTGCGGTCGGTTTGTGACGTAGCTTAATCGGAACTAATGGCGGCGGAAAATTACATGGTGCTTCCGGGGTTGCTTTCGGCAAGCCCTCGGCAAGAAGAGGATACATACCCTTAATAAGGGCATTTCTCTGTCTGTCTGACTGTTCGGCTTTAACTCGTTCACCTACTTCGATCAATTCCCTTTCTTGGGCTCTTTCCGAGGATTCCCTACTTAATTCTGTTTTTCTGATTTCTTTTTCGGTTCTTCTATGAGATTCCTTGCGCCATAACTCGATGGCATCTTTCTGGGACTGTCTGGCTTTCTTTTTCCATAATGCTTCTTCTACTCGCATGATGCACTCGGCATCCCACGTACCTGATACGGGCCATCTATATTTCTCTTCTAATTCCTTGGTGTAATCCACCCATAAGTCTAGATATAATATGGCACTTAAGCCATGCTTATGATACATAAAATGACCTGGACTGTCCCTAGGCGGGACAGGAACTGCTTCCTCGAGCAATCCTTTTCTGGTTTTTAACTGACGTAACTTCGAGAATAGAGGCATTCTTTAAGCTGGAATCTGGACACAATACAATACACGATAAACACAATAATAACTGGAAAAACAAATCACTCATACCACGACATTGAAAACACATGAAATAACACTTAAAATAACAGTTCGGACAGAACACATGGATTTCTTGAGAACAGAACTTACTAGAATGACTAGATGCACTGCTAAAACAGCGCGAAACTTACCGGTCCCATAAAGAGACACGTCAGGACCCGCGTCCACCTAGGTGAACACTTCGTGTTGGATCTGCGTACCCAAACCCACGGACCAGAGACAAATTAATTGACCCTGTCTAGATACTACCCCAGCAACGGTACTCACCGGGCAGCAAGAACGGAAGGCCTCGGACTGGACTGGACTGCTACGACGACGGACTACGAACTTCGGACTTCAGTTACAGGTGGGCCTCCGGATACCTCGGACCTTGGACTCTCGGCTTGGGCTCTGGTCGGGACTCGCCGCGTTCCTCACCGCCTCGTCTGGATGCTGGACCGCAACCTCCGTCTCCTCCGTGGGCCTGAGGGATACTTGAAGCAGAAATATCTGCACGTGCACGGTATGGTTCCGTCACGGCTGCAGAGGATCAGGGGGCCTGCGTGGCTTCTCCGGCGCGTGGGGAAAGGGCAAGTCCATGTTCGGGCGCCATTATGTGGTAAATAAATAATTAATTACCGGTTCTATTTTTTAATACAGTGAATGAAACAGATAGCTCAATAAATAAGAGTCAGGATTCGAGGTAGCTTGAGTCTACAGGCTTTAATCAGGCATAAAGGACAGGAACAGGACAGCCTGCAATAGTACGGGATGGCAGCTGCCAGGGAATGGAAAAGGACAAGGGAGGGAGGGTAACTTTTTGTAACAGTTCACAGTATATATCAAAACAATTGCATTACATTCAATACAGTAGGCGTAGCAGTAGGCGTGACTCGTAGCAGTCGCGAAAGATAAGGGCAAAATGATGTAACAAGAAGGCGTGTACAGGGCGTATACATAGACATGTGATGTAAACGTAACAGAAGTGTCATAAATGGGGCGGAAACATGGAGGGGGCTACCTAAGCAGCTGGGACCTCTAACCTAGTGGTGCGCGAAAACGGGCAATGACGTGTTACCAGGAAGAACTGGGGGCTATGACTTCTGCGCTAGAAGAGGAGACTAAAGTCTGGAGTGTCAGAGCGACATGTACCTAAGGCATATCTGGTATCTGGTGTTTGGAGTACATATTGATAGAATCCAAAAGTTATCAGGGCAAAGGCTACTAGACATTAGGACTGATGCATGCATAATTCTACATGTATTGCGTGTACGAGGAATATCCTATGAATATTAATACAGTATTTCTCTTACATGGAGACAGTAAGGCTAGACCATGACGGAAACTATTGATGCGATTCAGTAACTTAGGAATGCAGAGAAGGAGGGCTGGACTGATAACTAGAATCATAACATACTCTTGGCAGACTGGGAGGCAGAGCCAGGCCGGGCCGGGCACTGCGAGGCATGAAGTAAGCGAAAGGTCAGGGATGCAGGTGGGGACTGTATCGCTCCTCGGAGAGGGTTCAGGAGACAGGAGCTGAATCTAAGTCCGGGCCCTTTTGAGGCCTAGAAACGGGGACAATTCAATGAATTAACGTGCACACTGTAAAATGTGGCAACGTAGGTTAACATAGGCCTAATATTCGTTGCTTTCACGATGACTGGAAACTGGCATACTAGAGATGGACACAACTGTAATTGCGTCTTTAATCGATCAGAGGGGTATACATGCATATCGATCATGCACATATAACATAAGATGGGGAACACGTAGGCACATACAACATGGCAAAATTTACTTTTCCACAATTTACCGAGAGGTCAGACCTCTCGGTAAATAGCAAAAACTCAGAAAAATGCTTTTAAAAGCATTTTTCTAAGTTGCATGTTGCACACACACATGTCCTTTGGACATGTGTGTGCGCAACACCTGTTCAATTGTGCATTTTAGGGGTGCTACAGGGTGTCCTTTGGACACCCCTGGCACCCTTAAAATCGCTATCTGATTTGCGAGTAGCAAATTGCTACTCGCAAATGAGGGATACTCCCCATTCATTCCTATGGGCCTTTTGGCCCATAGGAATGAATGGGGAGTTATTCCTTTTTTTGCGAGTAGCAAATTGCTACTCGCAAATAGAGAACATGTAGGAATCGCTATTGATTTAGCAATTCCTACATGAATGCCGTTTTGCGTGTCCTCAATAGCGAGTCGCTATGATTCGCTATTAGGGCCACGCAAAACGGCCCGTACATGAATCAGGCTGTTTGTGATTTGTTCCTTTTATTATTAACCTCATAATTGTCAACATATATATGGATGAATTTCAATTTGGAAGATTTTGAAGGCTTTAAAAAATCCAGATTCTGGTGTCCACTAAAGTGCCTGCCAGGACGGAAGTATAACCTGCTTAGAGGTACTTGAGAGCTACATGACAGGAAGACAGCCCTGAGGAAGCCATGGGTAACAATCCAGATGACGAAACATGTTGGCTGGCTGGATAACATAAAGAAGAAAAGAAAGACCAAGAGAATCTTATTATGAAATGTGTTTGTTATATGACTGTAATATGCCTGGAATTGATTCAAGTGTGTGTTCGCGTTGTCTGTATACATGACAGCAGTATTCATTAAGTCCTTAGAAATTAAGCACTTTGCACTGAAGCAATATAATCTGCAGATCACGTCACAGGCGAGTGTTAACTCACTGAGCCATCCTCTAGAAAGGACTTGAAGTAAGTCCAATAATCCAAGGAAACTCTTGTAAGTTAAAGAGTCATTTATTAGAGCATCCACCTTCTGAAAGTCAGCAGTGTAACTCAATACAAACTGCTCCTCAGAAAATGGAACAAATGCAACTTATTCAAAGGTATACAATGATAGCCCACAGATACAGGATAGAATGCATCCATAGAGAGAGAATGCAAGAGATGTCATTGTAAGTAAATATTCTACTATTACATATCTTCCTTCTTTACATAAAAGAGGAAACAATAAGTACATTAAAAGAACAACAATTAAAAGAATACAAAATCTTTAAATGTTTTAGGTAATAACTTCTGTCTCTTGAAACTAGCTGACATGGAAGAGCTGGAAGAAGAAACAGGGTTATCAACACATACATGAGAAGGATAACACTATGCGTCCATTCCTTTTTCCAAAATTATTGAATCACTGGCAAAATCTGGACTGGAGGAACATGCAGAAGTTTTGGGAATGGAAACATTGACTTTAGCATTTATTGAAATGCTCCACCAAGAGCAATTATTTAAAAGAACAGATGTTTTACCAATTTTTGAATCACAAAATCACCAGAAAATTTTGACTGTCCTTTTTTGTTGACAATCTTTTTATTTAACCAACATTGGCATAGTAGCACATAACAATTAGCTTGATATCCATGTTTGCATGACATTTAGAGGCAACATCGTTACACATTACATTTACAGTAAGAACCAGTCAAGGAGAAAACAAATCGTCATTTTCAATACTCTGTGAGGGAGCGCAAATATCTCCACGATAGGAGTTCGATGGTGACCATATGGGGGACCAATTTTTGGGACAGCCTCGAGCAGTATACACTGTCTTTTCTCTCAACATACACCAGTCCACACTAGACTCCCATGCTTCCAGAGTGGGGGGAGTTGTTGCTCCCCAAGCCTGAGCAATGTTTCGTTTGGCAAGCATGAAACCCAGAGTGGCCCATTGTGTTTGATAGGTAGGGAGGTCGGTCGGTCCCACATATTTAACAAGCATCTGCGTGGTTCAGGTTAGATGTCAACAGCAAGGACAGCCCTCATCACAGCGTGTATTTCCCTCCAATAGGTTTGAATGAGTATACATTCCTATATAGTGTGCAAAAAGGTACCAGTCTGGCCACAACGTCTGCGGCAATCATCTGTTTCCGCTCTCCCCATCTGTACTGACCGGGGGCCGGTCACATACATCCTATGCATGATTTTAAGCTGAACTAGTCGTAACCGAGCTGGAATGGCCACCACGCGAGGAGATGATATCACCTCCTGCCAGTCCTCTTCATCCATTTCTATGCCGTCTGACCCCCACTTTTGTCACAATCCTGAAAGGGGATCTTCCTTGTTGTGTATTAATTTATTATAAATCAATTAAATGGTCTTCTCTGGAATGTGGCCATCTAGTATTCTGTCCTCTAGCGGGGATGTCTTGGGAATTGATTTGCCCCTCGGGATAAGGGAGTGTAGTGCATGGCTGACCTGTCTGTAGCGGAACAACTCTGTATCAGCTAACTCGTGTTGGCTCTGGAGGGTGGCAAAGGGTTTTACTCCTCCCTTTTCCCAGATATCTTTAACTTGCGAAATGCCAATCAAATCCCATCTATCAAACCCCTTTGATGTCCACAGGTCACCCAGTTGTGCAGCGTCCCATAGAGGGGTAGCATGTGTTAATTTACCCTCCCACCCAAGGGATCGATTTGCAGCGTGCCACACTTTGACCGAGTGCCCCGTAGGGCCTGTCAGTCTGAACCGGTTGGGTTTCGAGTAGAGATCTATTGTAATTTCCTCCTGGGAGTAACCATTTATCCATATGGTAGCTCGGGTTGTCAAGTCCTACGTATGTACTCTGGTTGATAGCGGCTAAGTGTGCAGCCCAATAATATTTTCTTATGTCCGGTAGGCTGATGCCCCCAACATACCACTTTAATGTGAGTTTGCACAGAGCTATACGTGGCGACCCGTTCCACAGTAGGTCTCTTTGGAGGTGTTCAAGTTCTTTAAAATATTTCACTGGGACGGGGTCGAGCGAATTTTGAAGGACATAAAGGAAACGGGGAAGGGATATCATTTTAAAAAGAGCTGCCTTGCCTCGGAGAGAGAGGGGAAGAGACTTCCAGCTGGTTATATCTCGCTTTAAGCAAAGCATCGGTGGGAGGAGATTTTTTTCATACTGAAGTGCAGCGTCCAGGGACAGAAAAATCCCCAAATATTTGAATCCTGCGACACTAAACTGAATTGGACAGTTGTGGGGCAAGGCGGGCCGGTCACCCTGAAGAACATATAGGTGGGACTTGGTCCAGTTAATCCTAAAACCGGAGTATCGACCGAACACTTCCAGTATATCCAAGACAGCAATTAAAGACTTTTCGGGATCTGTTAAATACAATAAAATTTCATCCGCATAGAGCGAAATGCGGTCTTCCCATTCAGGTGACTACCACATACCTCGAATGACTGGATCTCGGCGGATCCATGCCGCCAAGGGTTCCAATGCTAAGGCGAAAAGGAGAGGGTAGAGATGACATCCCTGATGGGTGCCCCGACTCAAAACAAAAGTATCTGATTTTCTATTGTTTACCACAACTTGTGTCATTGGCTTTGAATACTGGAGTCTGATCCATCGGATAAATTCCTGGCTGAACCCCAGCCTCTGAAGGACTGCTATGAGGTAAGGCCATTCGATAATATCGAATGCCATGGTGGCATCCAGGGAAAAAAGACCACTGGTTCTAGTATCGTGCCTGCTCTACCCAGGACCCCATGAACTCGAAGCAAGTTTAGCGCCGTGTTTCAATGCGGTATGAAGCCAGACTGGTCTGGGTGCACCAGTTCTGAAATTATTTTAATTAGACAATTCGCTAGGACCTTAGCAAGGATTTTTGGCTCGGCATTAAGGAGGGAGATTGGCCTATATGAGGCGCAATCTATTTTGGGTGTGCCTTCTTTATGTATGGTTACTATGTTGGCTATGCGTTGGTCCATTGGCAGTTCACCCTTCTCTTTGCTTTCTTAGAACATATCTTTAGGATAGGGAGACAATTTATCAGGGCTAAGTTTATATAATTCAATTGGGATGCCGTTAGGGCCAAGAGCTTTACCCGAGTTTAGAGATCTGATCGCCTGTGCTATTCCGGCTTTCGTCAGGGGACTATCTAATAGCTGCTTGTCTTCTAAGGAGAGAGAGGGAAGTGTAATGTCCTTTAATAGTTCAGCATATTCATCCTCGGTGTAGGATGCCACTGCAGTATACGCCAGGTCAAAGTGTCTGGCAAAGTGACTTACTATTTCCTGGGGTTCAGTTATGCGAATATTATGAGCGTCCTAAAGAACTGGGACCAGTCTGTTTGCCCACTCACGTCTATCGAGCCAAGCTATCAATATCCCGGCCTTGTCCCCCAGGTCATAGATCCTACCAAGTTTCTCTCTGCCTAGCGTCTTAGCTTTCTCTGTCACTAGCTCCCTATATTCTTCCTGTTTAAGGCGTAACAGGTGGAGCAAGGCAGGTGTAGTCGCCACTTCCATCTCTCGCTCTAAATTGTGGATCTCATTTTCTATAGCAGACACCTCCTTTCATTGTTCCTTCCTCTGTCCCGATATAAGGGACAGAGCTTCCCCTCTAATCACTGTTTTGAATGCTTCCCAGAGTGTCTGGGAGGAGTCTACCGTGCCTGAGTTTTCGTCGAAATAAATGTCTATTGTCTTAGTGAGGTCTTTACGAATTTTGGGGTTACGTAGACACCAGGGATTAATCGGGACCACCCTACCCACTCTAACCTGATCAAAGAGTATATGTACCCATATCGGCGAATGATCGGATATACCCCTGGCTAAGTGCCTGATTTCATAAATGTAAGAGATCTGGGGGATGCCGGAACCAGAATATAATCTAGTCTGGAGAGGCTGCTGTGAGCCCCGGAATGGAAAGTGTATTGTCTATTATCAGGGTTGTATGTGCGCCAACCTTCCACTATACCCATGGCCTCCAGAAAATCCGGCATCCACCCATGTGAAGGCCCCAGCTCACGTGGAGGGTGGCAATCTAACATGCCCGAACCCACCAAATTAAATTCCCCTCCCAATATCAACATTTCTTCAAGTACTGAAAGGAGAGTGGTGCGCAGGTCTTGGAATGTGGTAGTCTGGAGGCCAGGCGGGACATAGACAGACATTAGAGTGATGGTGCACCCCTCCCAGGACCCAGTAATACCTACATAACGGCCCCTGTCATCCATCCAGGTAGATTCCACATTAAGAGGGAAAGTGTTTTTCAGCATTATACCCACTCCCCTTGAACTTGTAGTAAACCCAGCATGTGCCACAAGCTTATATCCAAACCGGCACATAGCTTTATATGAACTGCCAATCAACTGTGTCTCCTGAAGTGGAACGACATCTGGGGCCTGCTTCTTAATATATTGAAGGACTATACTTCGTTTGATCTTGTCCCCAAGCCTGTTAACATTCCAACTCAGGATTCTGGCACTCTTATCCCACTGCGTATGCATTGAGTCTGATGGAGAAGTCAATTGCCTCAGTCATGCTACTCACAAAATTGGCCAATGTAACTACACGCAAATAAAACACCCCACCCCACAACCCCCCACCCCACTACCCTGCACCCTGGGCCTAAAACTGCCCATCAGAACCTTGCAGAGTGCCTGTCCCCCTTGTAAAGAACTAAAAGTAGAAGAGATGGGGGGGAAAGAAGAGATGCTCCGCCACCCCGACCCCAAACAAGTTAAATGTACATCTGCGGTGATCCGAGTGCATCACGCCTAACCGTGTCCCCAGCTACGAGGACCGGATATAAGAAACCCCTCACCCCCGGCCCACCCGTACCCCGCCACCCAATTACTCAATCCAAACATAACTGTCAATAGGTAAACAACCTTTACAACGCAACTTTTACATCACAGAGCCTTTACAACGCAACCATTACAACGCATTGCTCTGGGGGGCGCTCTAGGATAGGGAATAGGTTAATTTACTATCCAATAACCTTCCCTAGTGTCCACGGGGACTGGAGTTGGAATAGTAAATTAAACTATTCACTATCCAGCACCCCAAAGCACTATGCGTTGTAATGGACTGCGTTGTAATACTTGCGTTGTAAAGGCATGCGATGTAAAAGCACGCGTTGTAATGTCATACATCCCTGTCAATACGACCCTTTCCTCAGGCAGGACGAGCGTCTTCGCTCTCCCTTCCGTCATGTTCTCCAGGGCCCCTCGCCCATGGTGCTCGATCCAGTCTGCCGCAGGTTGGGGGTGTTCAAAAAACCAGGCCGTCCCATCTGCCTCAACCCGAAGATGCGCGGTAAATAACAATGAATATTTGAGGCCCCTATCTCTGAGTACACGTTTCACTGAGAGGAACGATCTTCTCTGCTTCTGTACCCTCTGCGTAAAGTCTGGAAAAAAGGTTATGCTTGCATTTTCATAGCGGAGGGGGGCCCCCGCTCTGGCATTCTGGAGGATGATGTCTCTGTCCCGATAGTTAAGAACTCTGGCTAAGATTGGCCGTGGGGGAGCGCCAGGTTTGGGACGCCCGCCCGGGACCCTACGTGCCCGTTCGATAACAAAGAACTTGCTGAGGCCCTTAGGTTGTAAATGTTTGAGGATGAGGTCTTCCACAAATAGGTCAGGGGACTGCCCTTCCGATTTCTCCGGAATTCCCAAAATACGGAGATTATTGCGTCGAAGGCGTCCTTCGTAGTCATCAAGTTTTAGGTCTGTGATTTTGCGGACCCTGTAATTCGGGTACCTCTCCGTGAAGCTGCGTCACATCTCCGACAAGACTTGCGGCAGTAACTTCCACTTGCTTGAACTTTTCATTCAGTCTCCCCTGATCTGCCCTGATGAGGTTCACATTGATTGCCATCGCATCCATCTTGTGTTCAAGGGATGTTTTTACTAAGGACATAGAATGTCAATAGCAATTTTCTAAAGTAAAATTGTTCACACACAACCTATTTTCAAGATGAGTTTTAGACGGTTTTGTGTGCTCTTTGGGTGTGCACTCCGGTCATGTACACTGGGATAAATGTGAGCTGCGTGCCCAACAATAAGGGACGTCCCCTCAGGCACAACTGGGCCCCAACAGGGGTTAGATTAGTTTGTAAACTTTGCATAAACACCAATACTCCAATCAATGTTAACTTCTTCATATTTAATTTCTTCATATGAATATATTCCTTTAGTCATCATTAAAGAGGAAGGGAGAGACAATAACAAGTATCTCTTACAGAGAGAGAATTATTGGATAAAACTACTTGAACCCATGAAACCATTCGGTAGGATGGAATACACTTGTAACTTATAGAAACCCTATAGAATTCATCAGTGGTCTATAGCAGTCTCTGGAAGATCCATATAATCAGACAAACCACATTTTATTGTGGGACAGTTGACTATACATGTACTTTGGGATGCAACTGTTTATAGGGTCATTATTACAGATGCACCGCACTGTGAAGATATTATCTGTTTTTTTGGGGGTTTACTGTTCTGTTGTACATTCACTTTTAGCAGTCCTTCACTATATTTACAATCCCTCCGGCAATATATTGCGTAAACAAGTTGAATGTATCATATGGAATGGTATTGTAGAACACCTAATACACCCTTAGATACCCCGTTACAAAATGGCGGCCATGGAGTAAGTAACCTAGTCCGTTATTGCTGTCTACACTCTGCACGGCATTTAATTAACCACCTACTAAACGAGATACAGACTATTACAAACCGACGGAGCAACACGAACGGAGCACGCCTATGCGCGATTACTCCCGTCAGTTATTTGTCTCAATCGTTTTGCATTTCAATCAACAGAAGTCACCGCTTTGAGTTTTGTTTGAAATTGCAAATTTTTTAAAGAAAATGAAGGTCACGTTTTTTTTTCTAACCCACCACGTTAACCGTCCACCTTGTTTAATACTAATGTGCATGCAGCTCCGAAATAGCTACACAGGTGAGATTCAATAACCTGTAACGGCCATGCTGAGTACAAAACTAAACAGGGGGTCATCTTACTTTATTAACTCGCGTATTTCAATTGGAATGATCCGGTAGCAGTGCACTAACTTCACTGCCATTAGTTAAGAATGATCTTGAACAGCATCACGGCACTAGTCAGTTCAGCTGCAAACTAACCACGTTTTTTTCAAAATACTGTCTACTTGTTTTGAATACCATCAGAGCATTAATTATGATATCCAGCACAACTTGTCAAATGCCACTTCTAACCATTTGATTTAATCAAACAAAGAGTCCCCTCATGTAATAGATTAATTTATATTATTTACAGCTTGTTGTTCCCTGACGAAGGGTGTTATACCGAAATGCATTGGAGCATAAGGAGTAAAAGGAGTATGAACTAATAATTTCGAAAAAAAATATTGTGTATGAAATCACTAAAGGAATATATTCATTTGAAGAAAATAAATATGAAGAAGTTAACATTGATTTGAGTATTGGTGTTTATACGAAGATTACAATAGCAATTTTCTCCCATGGAGTATCCGGAACTTAAATTTGTTCAAGATCTGAATGTTGTAACTTAAACACTTTATCAGAATCCGCACATAAAGAGCAATTTTTAACAAAATTAAAAATGCAACTCTCCATATAAGGCCACCAAAATAAATCTCTAACTTTTTTAATAGTACTAGATTGGCCTAAGTGACCTAAATGAGCAATAGATATACGTTTTTGCCTTGTGGATTTCGGAGGCACAAAAGAATAATTTTTTAAAACAAGATTTTCGTTGATCGAGAGCTCTTCTCTAACTTTCCAGAATTCAGCAAGTTCTTTGCTTAGATTCCTTTCTAAAGGCCAACCCTCAACAATATATTTTTGTACCAGTTTAAGTTCCTCATCCAATGCCCTAGCTTTTGACCATTCTTCTTTTGAGATAACTTGAGACATTGAGAGAACCATGTCATCAACAGAGGCAACCACACATTCTTCAAAACATCCAATCTGATTAGGAATTTGAGAATCTGATAATAATCTGGATAAGCAATCAGCGCTCATATTTTTAGCACCCTGAATATAAATAACTTCGAAATTGTACTCATACAATTTAGCAAGAGTGCGAACCAACCTGGAAGATGCTCTCCCAACACCATTGTTAGAAAGAAGAGAAATTAATGGTTTGTGATCTGTCTTGAGTTTGAAAGACTTGCCCCATAAATAGGTTTTATAATGTTCCACAGCCCAAGAGCAGCCCAAAGCTTCCCTTTCAATAGTAGAGTACTTAGACTCAGCAATCGACAATGGTCTTGAAGTGAACGCAGTGGTCACTTCATTGTTTGCTTTGATTTTACTAAATACAGCATCTTGGCCTATGGCACTAGCATCAACACTGATGACGTTGGTAGCAGTTGAAGAAAAAGTATACAAGGGATTGCAACCAACAATAACTGATTTAATAGCAATAACAGCTTGGGAATGATCAGTGGCCTGCAAAAACTTGCACCCCTTTTTAAGCAGTAGTCTTGATGGAAGGACTATGTCAGAAAACTTAGGAACAAATCTAGATAATATTCACATAATCCTAAGAAAGTTTTAAGTTGATCCTTGTCTTGAGGATTACTCACTTTTGATGGACAAAAGAACGTCTTTCTTAGGAAAAAAGACCAATACCATTAATCTGATGACCTAAATACTCAACTTCAGATGAGAAAAACTTGCATGTATCCTGAGGAATGGTCATACCTTTATCTCACAACACAGACAATACTTTGTCAAGAGTTTCCTGATGTTTTTTAACAGTGTCAGAGAAAATCAGGATATTGTCCTGAAACACTACAACTCCATCAGTATCTCAAAAAAAGCAATTCATTAACCTTTGAAACACTGATGCAGCTGAAGAAGGGCCAAAGGGCATCCTAATGTACCAAAAAGTGCCTTCTGATGTGATAAACGTGATAATGTTTCTGGAATCCTCTGTTAATTCTACCTGATGGTATGCTGATTTGAGATCTATAGTGGTAAAAAAATTTGCACCATCTAATTTAGCTAAACAATCTTGACCTTTAGGTAGAGGGTGACATTCCATGACAATTTGTTTGTTTACAGACCTCAAATCCGGGCACATCCTAAGTTCACCATTCAGTTTTTTAACTAAAACTATGGGAGAAATCCATTCCGAAGCGTTGACAGGTTCTATAACCCCATCAGCACACAACATTTTGATCATGTCAGCCAATTCATTCCTTACAGACAAAGGAACATTTCTCAATTTATGTCTTGAAGGAATAGCATATTTTTTAAAACAATTCTGTGAGAAAATCCTTTAACTTTTCCTAACTCTTTTCTAAAAAATGTTTATGTTTATTAAGAATGACTTGGACAATTTCTTCATGGTTTTGAAGATCATTATGTACTTCTTGTAAATCTTCAACTAAACATACTTGTGTTTTGGCATTGGGACATAAAGTGATATTAAACTTTCCCTGGTGTTTCCATCCACACCATCAACAGCAACATAAACTGTGCCAAGTATAGTTTTCTCTTTAAAACCGAATCCGTAGACGCAAATATTATTAGGTTCCAATGTTTTATCCTTCCATGACGTATTGAAAAAGGAATAGTATAAGGAGACCCGGAGTCAGCCATAATTTCTATTTCTTTGCCATCAACAGTAATAGTACACATGGGCGTCACATAAGGCTCAGAATCAATATAATTGTGAGAAACTTGACCTAATTTGTGATTTTGAAAATCACCTTCTGTTATGGTTATAATGGTGTTTTCAAAATGTATTTAATATACAATATTTACATCAGAGAGACTGGCAACCCTCTTGTTAGCTTGGCAAAATGATCCAAAATTACCTGTTTTTTTTACATTTGTAACATTATTTACCTCTGGCTGGGCAATATCTAAATTGAAATGTAGATAAACTGTCAACATTGACAGTATTGAAAGAGGTGATAGAGCGTTCAACACTTTTAGCAATTTCAATAGCCTCTTGTAAAGATGGATTGTGTTGTCTTAGAAGTTGCTCTTGAAGTTTTTTATTGGAGAAACAAATTATTAATTGGTCACGAATATATTTGTCTACCTGCTCCCCAAAATCACATTCAGCTGCTAATAGTCTTAAGCATTCAACATAAGCATCAACCGATTCATTTAGTAATTGATGTCTAGTATAAAAATTATATCTCTCCATAACAATATGGGGTTGTTCAGTGAATCTGTCTATTGCTTCTGTAAAGCAATCATTATCACCACTCTCCATTCCTGCTGGAGTAGGAGATGGGGGTAAATGTTCAAATACATCTTCGGCATGACCTCCCAAAGTATTTAAAGTAACACTTTTTTTCTTTTTACATTAAAAAACTGTCACCATTAATGGCTGGCAAATAATTATTAAATTTCCTGTACCATTTTCCCATTTCATGCTGGGTTGGTTGGGACCTGAGTAAAAAGGAGGTGGAGGATTTCCACAAAGAGTACTCATGGTAATAATAAAATATAAATATAATATAAATTATAATGATAATTTGGTTAATACAACAATGAAAAAGAAATGTCATACACTGAGAATTTAAATTAGAAAACGAAAGGTGTGCGTGTCACCGAGGCCCGCAGAGAAAGTAAAGAAGGTGGCATGTCACCCAGACATGCACAGCATATACAAACCAACCCGAGCAATATGGTGGGCATATAAAGTTGAAAAACGATTCTTCAGCATAAACGGTCCGCCGTGAAGACAAGATGTAGAGCAGGCGGCGATGACGTGCGTCTCGTAGTCAACGTGAAACGTCCGTCGTGACGAATAGATGAAGAGCAAGCGTCGATGACGCGCATCTCGTTGGTAAACGTCCTTGGAATAGTTGGAATGCTGAAGACGAATCACAACAACGCGGTTGACTCGTGCGCTTTGCTAAGGCAATTGAATATCTATAGAGCGATTACTAGCACGCGCACAAACACAATATGGTGAATCCAGGGAAATACCGAAAATTACAAAAACATGGGAGATACTCTTAAAACTCCCAAAAGTCGCCGCAAGCTTGAAGACAATAACAAATGCGCGTGACAAGAGCCACACTGCAAATAAGAGCAGGGCGCTCTAAACAACCAATAAAGCACAGCAAAAACAGCCAACAGGAACCGCAAGAAGTATGCCAAATTCTATGTCAGGACAGGAGGCTCTGATTATGCTTTCTCATTTCTTTAATGAAATGCTCCGCAGCCAATAAAACAACCAAAAACTACATTTCCCATGAACACCAGGGAATGACCATAGAGACTACAGTATAAAGGGTCCCAACATTAGTCCTTCCCCCTCTTTCTTTGCTGCTCCGCAGCCAGTTGAGTGCTTTATGTTTTTCTACCTTATAATTGCTATTGGATATCTGTATTGCTGTATTTGCTTACTGTATTACTGCCTTAATTGCTTATGTAGCGCGTCTGGTTGTAGCGCGTTGTATTGCCACGTCGTTGGAGTTCTCTGACTCCGTCTCCGCGTGTGAAATTTCCTTGGCTGTCGGTGCGCAGCGGTGTTTGTGCACGGAGCGTGTGTCTCACCTCCGTTTTCAGTCCGGGCGCATATCTGCTGCTCACGGACTCTGGTGGAGCGGGAGCGGGGGTTTCCGTCTTGTTAGGAGAGCGCGAGCGCTCTCGAGACGGTCTTTTGGTGGCAGGCAGCGGTCGCGCATGCGCGTCGCTTTATTTCCGTTTTTCTGAGCTTTCCTCAGCGCCGGTTGAGTGACGACGGTAGTTTCATCGTCCCTGCCCACAACCTGTCTCAAAATAATTAACCCCGTGTGACACTGGAGTCTGGGGAAGGCTCCGGTTGTACCTTTGTGGCATAGGCTCTGCCTAGAGTGTTTCTGAGCTGCGCAGGCTTTTGCTCCATCCACATTTGAACTCTTTCAGGGTCAGGTTTGTGCCTGCTTCTTGATTAAGCCTGTTGTGGGGTCTAACACTCCCCCTTGACTTGTGTTTTGACACTCAATATTTGCTGTAATCATCTTGTGGGCTCTAATTTTCTACGCTGGTGTAGAATGGCTGAATACTACGACGATGCTGATGATTACTACTATGGGGATGAGGATGAAGGCTCCCTGGAGCATGATTTGGTGGAACAATTGGATAAAGGTGTCCAAAAGTCGGTTAATAAAGCACTGGTACGTGCAATTAATGCTCTGAAGCGTCATTTGAATGTGTATTCCCAGCAGCAAGGCTGGCTACCTCCTTCAAACAAATCCGCGAAATCCCCTGTTAATCCCCATAAATCGGATTTCCAGAGACTGGCCAAGACTTTGGCGTCTGCGCCTTCCAGTACTTCTGTTCCTCATGATACTGATTCGGACAATGTACAGTCTTCCACGTCTTCGGACCATGCTTCACCCCCGCCTAAGAAGCGTGTCCGTAAGGAACATTTTGTGGACGCACCTGAGCGTCCTTCGGTGCTCACTTTTGAGCCGGCTGATATTTTGCATCCAAACTCGTCTTCATGGTTGCCTTCGCCTGCTGTGGCAGCCTACATTCAGGCTCATATTCGACAGCCTTTTGAGGCTTCAGTCCGTGCACGACTCCGCTCGGAATGTCCACGGCCAGACCTCGCGTACCGTTTGGCCGAAACGCCGGAGGTCGACCCTATGATGGTCACGTATTTAAAAAAATATGCTAAGGACCCGAAAAAGGGCCTTGACCGTTCGTGGCGGTCTTGTCAAGACAAAATGTTGGACATGCTTGGACCACTTACTAAGATCCTTGATTTGGGCTTTCAAGCAAAGGAGGCCTCTGCTCTTGTGAACCCAGACGTACTAATCGAATGGGCACAAAGAGCGATCTGCCAGTTGGGTAATGCCAATTGCGCAGTGTCTGCTGAACGTCGTAGGTCGATTCTTTTGAAGCTGGATCCGAAGCTGTCCGAACTTGCAACATCGGAGTCTGGTCCTGACGCGCAGGGTCTCTTATTTGGACAACCCTTCTTAAAAGAACTTACTACGTTTGTTTCAACTTTCAGTGGCATTGACAAAGCGCAGGCATCCCTGCGCCGGGCTATGCGTCCGGTTTTTGCAAGGGCCGGACGAGGACGTGGACGCTCGTTCGGCCGTGGCCACACTCAACAGTACAACCGGGGTAACCCCTCGCACCGTGGTGGAACACAAGACTCCGGTTACTCCACGAGAGCAAACTTCTATCCTTCCCGCAAGGGGAAAGGCCAGTATGGAAAAGGTCGCTCCGGAGGACAACAAGGACACTACCAGGACTCCAACTCAGCAGGTGAGCCTGATTCATGCTTGCGATGTGCTGTTGGGGGGTCGGATACAGTTTTTCCTAGAAAACTGGCGCTTGATCTCCAACGATGCATGGGTGCTAGAAACAGTACAAGGTTTCAAGATAGAGTTCTATCACCCTGTGCATCAGACCCGTCCTCCCCCATGTTTAAGTTTTTCCCTTCAAGATCAGGCTTGTCTCTCCGAAGAAATAAATGTGCTTCTCCAAAAGGGGGCGATTGTTCCAACCGTCCGTCATCCGACGGGGTTTGCCAGCTCAGTCTTTCTGGTCGAGATGAAGGGAGGCGGATCTCGTCTGGTTCTCAACCTGTAAGACTTCAACAGTGGGGTGGTTTACCGGCACTTCAAAATGGAGGGCATCCATCTCTTGCGGGATCTCCTGCGCGAGGGGGACTGGATGGTGCGCTTGGATCTCAAGGATGCGTATCTGTCGGTGCCCATCTTCGAGCCTCATCGTCGGTTTCTCCAGTTTCATTGGCGAGGGGTTTGGTACAAGTATCAAGTCCTCCCATTCGGCCTTTCGTCAGCACCGTGGTGCTTCACGAAACTACTGAGGCCAGTTGTGGAACACTTGCGAGCTCGGGGGGTCAGACTGATTATTTATTTGGACGATATCCTCCTTATGGCGGATTGTCCGATTCGGCTTCTGCTACATCTGCAGTGGTCCATCGGTCTTTTGCAGTCTCTCGGGTTTCTGATCAATATTCCGAAATCAGTTTTGACTCCCACTCAGTCAATAGATTTCCTGGGTTTCCAGATAGACTCCATCTCTTGCCAGCTCCTCTTGCCCAGACAAAAGATTTGTTGCATCAAGAGGGAGTTAACGTCTATTATTTCCAGACAGAATGTGTCACTGAGATCGTTGGCACGTGTAGTCGGTCTGTTAGCCTCTTCCATTCAGGCGATCTTTCCGGGTCCCCTCCATTACAGAGCGATGAAGCGTCTGAAGATTCAGCATCTCCGGAAAGGTCTCAGGTACTCCGATCAAATTCCTCTGTCAGAGGACGTGAAGTGGGAGATGCAGTGGTGGTTGGACCACATGGAGGCCTGGAATGGTCGAGCTCTATTCGGACAGTCGCCGGAACTGATAGTGGAATCCGATGCCAGTCAATGGGGTTGGGGAGCCCGTTGCGGTCCTGTCTCGACGGGAGGTCGTTGGTCCCCTCAGGAGTTGTCACTCCACATAAACTGTCTGGAACTCCTAGCGGGTTCATTTGCGATCAAGTGTTTCTCTCCGCGTCAAACCAGTTGCTGCATTCCTCTCCGGATGGACAACGTGTCCGCAGTCCGATATGTCAACAAACTGGGCGGGACTCGGTCCAAGGTGTTGGCGGAGATAGCCAAAGACTTTTGGCATTTTTGTCTGCAGCAGAAGATCACTGTTATTGCGGAGTATCTTCCGGGTTGCAACAATCAAGTTGCGGATTGGCACTCCAGACATCTTCGGGACTTCAGCGACTGGAGGTTACATCCTCGAGTGTTCCGTTCCATTCTTTGGCGTTGGGGTCAGTGTCGCATAGACCTGTTTGCCTCTCGCCTCAACACACAACTACCCATGTTTTACAGTTGGAGACCGGATCCGCTACCTCTGGCCACGGATGCTTTTCTTCAGCATTGGCCGTCGACTCTGTGCTATGCGTTTCCCCCATTCATGATGCTTCCCAGGGTTCTGGCTTACACCAAACGGTTTCGTGCGGAACTGATTCTGATAGCTCCGTTCTGGAGGGCTCAAGCGTGGTTCCCGGTTCTCCTGGAGATGTGTTGCGAGCCACCTCTCCTACTTCCCCAGAAGTGGAATCTTTTGTTGGATCCTCTAGAAGATCCGCATCCCCTGATTCTATCAGGCTCTCTCCAGTTGCTGGCGTGCCGAATCTCGGGGATCGCTGGACGATCTCGGGCATTTCGAGCGACGCTTCCAAATTCATTAGTGAAGCTTGGTCTCCCAATACTCACAAGCGATACAAAGGTGCTTGGAAGCGGTGGTGCGATTGGTGTGCTCAATGGGAAGCTGATCCCGTTTCAGCGGATGTCTGTTTGATCATTAATTTTTTGGCGTCTCTGGCTTCTTCAGGTCTGGCTTATAGGACGGTCAACAATTTTCGTTCCGCTATTTCAGCTGGCCACGTCCAAATTGATGGCAAACCAGCTGGGGAACACCCCTTCGTTTCTAAATTGCTTAAGGGTATTCATCTCTCGAAACCTCCCACTTCTAAGTATGTCTCGCTATGGGATGTTTCCATTGTCCTGCGTTTCTTGGAGGCCTGGCCCTCCAATTCGTCTTTGTCCCGTAAACAATTGTCTGCTAAGTTGACCATGTTGCTGTGTCTTCTTTCTTGTAAGCGTGTTTCGGATGTCCGTGCTTTAGATCTTGCGGGTCGCAGTTTCACGCCTGAAGGTGTTTCTTTTCGCCTTTCCAGACGGACTAAGTGTAATACTTCGCTCATTACTTATCCGTCTTTTCCCGCACATCCCAATCTTTGTGTTGTGCAATGCCTGAAAGATTATGAGGTGAGTACTGCTTCTTTACGTTCCGACATGCAGGGTCAATTGTTAATTGCATTACAGAAACCATTTCGCCCTGTCGCTCCAGCTACTTTGGCGCGCTGGGTGCGTTGGCTTATGTCCGAAGCGGGCATTGATGTATCTGTGTTTGGTGCACATTCTGCTCGTGGAGCAATGGCCTCTAAAGCCTTTTCCATGGGGGTCACTCTTGTTGACATTATGAAGGCCGCAGATTGGTCTTCTGATTCAATTTTCAAATCCTTTTATTATAAGCCGATTGATAATGTTGCTTCTGTGGTGGTGAACCAGCTTTAAACAAGCATAATCAGAGCCTCCTGTCCTGACATAGAATTCAAAATTTGCGAACATACGTGACAAGAATTTTCAATTCTATTAAGGACAAGGAGGCGAGGATTATCCCACCCGTTGTTTTGATGTGCATTGTTATATTCTGCAATCTATTTGATACTACTGTGACATATGTTCCTTGTTCTTTTTCCCCCCCCTGGATTGCTTTTGACTCTCTTGCATTATTTGGATGTTACGGCTCTATATCTCTTTCAGGTTCAGACCCGAAGTAGAGTTTGCCGCCTTCCTTCTGCAATTCAGCTTTCTCCTGGTTCACGGACCCAGAGTTCTTCTACGGCCTGCTTCCAGATCCTTTGGATTTCTGCGGCGTGTTTGGAGTTGCTTTTATTATTCTATATTGGATTTTATTTTGACCTTGAACTGTTTCCACAACAAAGAAAGAGGAGGAAGGACTAATGTTGGGACCCTTTATACTGTAGTCTCTATGGTCATTCCCTGGTGTTCATGGGAAATGTAGTTTTTGGTTGTTTTATTGGCTGCTGGGCATTTCATTAAAGAAATGAGAAAGCATAATCCTCGCCTCCTTGTCCTTAATAGAATTGAAAATTCTTGTCACGTATGTTCGCAAATTTTGAATTCTTCAGGAGCACTTCGTCAGCAATCCCCGTCAGCAAGTTCAAAGTACAGATAAAAAGTAAAAAAATTCACCAAATTGAACAAAAACAATCCAAATCCGTACAAGCTGTGCGTGTGGATGCTCCAGGATGGGTGGAAAAAAGTCTGTGCTTAACATAGTGTGCCGCTCGACTGGTAATTTGCTGCTTCTGTCAGGCAACCAAATATATAATACAACAAGTAACATTACACCTATACCAAGCCAGGGTTATTGCCTTTGCCAACGGTTGTTAGTTGCATAGGATAAATAAGCTACAACTGTGGCTTTGTTGTACGGAATACTGAAAATGCTTCAGTTCTAAAATGATGAGGGTGAAAGAACTATAACGGGTCTCTTTGAAGTTACATCAAATCAGTTAAGGGAGGTACTGCTGAAGAGTTAAGATTTTTTATCATTCTGAGGGTGAAGGCAAAAATGGAGAGCCAATAGGGACCAATCTCGGCACCTGCTTTTTAGTTCGAGCCTAGAGGCAGCGCACATGCGCTGCTCAGCGAGGCATGCTGATTTAAGTCTAGGGGCTTTGGTCATGCCTATCGCTTGCAATTTGTTCTTTGTAGTACCCCTCGTAAAATCGTATTTTCCTATGGTCCCTTTGTTGTCTTTGTCCCACCTTGTGCCTGTATGTTTCTGCCCTGGCGACTGACCCAGTTATATGGATCAGTTCACTTTTGACCACTTATTCAGGTTTGGCAGTTGGCACACTACTTTTTGTTTTGCCTCAGCTCACGGTGCCCTCCCACCACCACCTCCCGCCCGTCACTACCTTTCGTTCTCATATCAGCACCCGTTGCTAGCCAGCAGGCATCAGTGCGACTAATGAGGGAAAGAGTAACCTGTGCCACTTGTTTCTTTCTGTGAATTGCTCCCAACCCGTTTGTGATCCTGTACACATTCATTACCATTACCAGCGTCCTCTAACATTGCAGTGGATGGACATTTGGAAAGGGGCTTCCATTACAGTAAGCGCTGTGCTGTATGCGCTTGGAACATGCGGTGCTCTGCACCTTTGTTCCACAGTTGATTGTAGTCCAATACCGCAATGGTTGTCCTACTGTTTCACTTTTCCGATGCTGTTTACATCCCCACGCCCACCCTTGTTGCTACTTCATCCATTATCCTCCTCCCACTCAGCCATTGCTTGTTTTTCTTTGACAAAGGAAAGGTTAAAAACCTACTCCCACCCCTACAAATAAAAAAATTAATAGCTCCTCCCACACAGTGTGCCTGTGTGTGCTACGTCCTACAACTATCGAAGCAGTAATTAAAAGTTGGCCATCGACTATGCGGCCCCAGTGACTCTTCCCCTGCACTGTCGTCCCAGCCACACCCAGACTAAATCCGTTGCTCACCACATTAAACTACCTCCCGCCCCACTGCTGTGAATCCAACAAAATTTGTGAGGAGCCAAAGACTTGACTTGACATGCAGATCACATGATCCTGCATGGGCGAAGTGACGGTAAAATGAATATTCCTCTAATTCAATCCGCTGACGGAGTACAATCTACCCTTTGTCGGGGGGTTCAAACACCAGAATAGAATGAACTCAATCATGCGAACCACAGAATAAAGCCTGGGGCTTGGGGTGGGCTACAACTTCCATTCGTCAGTTGTAACGTAAACGCATGACAAGCTTAATATTTTGTAGCTATGCAGCTGGATCCAGACATATGTAGCTGGACCTCGTCGGAATAGAAGGCGAGGAGGAAGGAGGTTGGTGCTGCCCTGTGATAAGTCCCCAAATTAGTGTTCCTCCATTAATTGTAAATTCAGTGATCGTCCCCAAATATTCTGCGTCCCTTGTCGTCAACCCAAATATTCGCCACGAAGGCGACTCCTCCAAGTACCCCAAATAATCTATCTTTATGAGTACTCCATCAGGTGTTCTCACGGAATGACCAAGGAGCAAACACCAGTATACACCCTATCCATTGTTTATCTATCATTCTATGCAGGCATTCCTAAGCACTGCATTGGATGATTGATTAGCCCCCACAGGACTGTGGGTCCATGGATTTCACCCAGAAACAAGATGGTGCATCCCAGGAAAACCAGACACCACAGTACTGGGCCTGTGTGGACCAACTAGCTCTTCCACAGGCAAGACCTATTGCCTTTTTTCGTTGGCCATTTACACAGGCACACCTCATACTAGGTTTTGAGTACAGCTGCTACCTAATATTAGGTCTTGTAGAAAAGCATTCAGATTATCAATTTCAAAAGGATGAAATGGTGAGATGACCCTACCATAGCTAAAACCTTTGACCTGCAATCTGCACACAGCAATCTGTAGAAAACTCTCATCCCTCAGAGTTATCCTAACTGTTCCTAAATGGTCATAATTGCAGCTGTACACTGTGCCTAGACTGAAGGAAAATATCTATATTAGAATACTGCTGCAGAGAAAGTACACAAGACTAGGATTTCTTTTGACAACTTGATCTGTACCAGTTGGTTCAAATATATGTGGAAGATTACCACATAGGGTAGAGGGTGAGGCTTAACAGCTAGGACGGCCAACCTTGAAGCTGGGGAAGCAGATTTGAGTCTGGTGGGAGGCTCAAACATCCTGTGATTCCGGGCAAATCACTTAATCTCACTGTTCCTAAAAAAAAAAGAAAAAATGGATGTGTCCGTCTGTAATGTAACTGGTGCTCCTGTTAAGTGCTCTGATACCTTCAGGTCAAGTTTGCGATATATATAAAACTGCAACAAGAAAAAAACATATCATTCAAAACCACTGTACTGGTAAATAATGTAATGATCATTCCAATTGAAGATGTGTTGTCTTTAATAGCAGTATACTACCATACCATGCCTACTCCATGTTATCCCACTTCACTCTACTTTGCACCACTCCACGCCACTGCTCTTTACCCTGCACCACTCCACACTACACCACTCTACTTCACACTGCATTACTGCACTCTTATTTGCACAAGTCCACTCTACGCCTTTCTACTCTACACCATTCCACTCTACTCTATGCCAAGGCACTCTACCTCACACTACTACACCGCACTACACTCTTTGCTACTGCACTCTACACCACTCCACGACACTCCCCCATTATTTATGCCCCACACCCCAATCACAAAAAAAGCTGTAAGACATCCGGCGCTGGCTGCGTCGTAGCACTGTTTTATTTACTTTTAAATACACTTCATCACAGAAAGCATTGCAAGAACAAAAAAACGTGAAGACATTTTTCATGTTAATTCTTTTGTTTAATAGGGTCATGCATAACGTCTTGTTTGGTTATATATAAGGTAACAAAAATGCTTATAACACTTTTTTATTATAACTTTTCAACATGCTGCACAGCAGCCATAATGACCTACAACAAAGCTTAAAGACATTGGCAATAGCTCTGGCTCAACACTTACAAGGTCCCAAAGGCAAGACCTATTGACTATGCCAATACTTGTTAGGACTGCTGTGCTGAGCACCGCCAGGACGTGGCCCACTTAAATCCCTGCCTGCAGCGCATTAGGTCCATGCATTGTTCCCGTCTAGAGTTTTAGGAAACTTACAGAGAGCACTACAATATTGTAATGTGGGAGCAATATTGGGGAACTGGCCTGGCGTGAAACCAAAAGATCTGTAGGCAGGCTGTATGGATGGAGCAGTGCCAGTCACCTAAGCTTGACTAACATGTACATTAAGGCTCCCGGTTTTATCGTATTTATTTTTTTGACATTTCCGTCTGTATTTATCCATATTTATTTTTTGTCAACTTTATCTGTATTTATCCATATTTATTATGGGTTTAGTGAAAAAAATACATCTGAAACTGGTATATTTCTACATTTATTTAACCAATAAATATGCAGTCATGCTTGAGTGCTTGCCAGGTTTCAGTGAAATGAACAGCCGCAGAAGATAAATCAGTGGACCTGTATGAACATATGAACATTTCCGTATCAGCCTAGTGCATATCTATTGCTGTTTAAGCCTCTTTACTAAAATTCCTTTTTAAACCCCCTTACCTATCAATCCACACAGCTATTGACATGGCAGTCATGCCAAAGTGTATTTAGAATCACTCAAAAAGCACTCAATTTCTGTTTTTATCCACATTTAAAAATAAATACAAACAAGAAAATGAATGGTTTCTGTCTGTATGTATCTGTAAAAATCAGTAAAAACGGAAAACATGGAGCCTTACATGTAATGTAGCTGGAATTTTCATCTCTTGTACTGTGCTTTCTGCACACGCAGCTGTTGTCTCTGATTCAAACCCAGATGTATCCAAACTTGAACCCAACACGATTTCCGGTGAGGCAGGTGTCCGAGTTTCTCCAACCAAAGAAGACCAACCTAACCTGAAATGTCTTTGGCAGAACTGGACCTCTGGACACCCAAGCCTGACTTTTTCTGCCTCAGTCCTGTAAACCATTTTGAGACACAAGCTTGGTGTGCTAGCAACTCTGCCCCAGCACTACTGGCTTTTTGGACTGGCCTTTTGGAAGTACTGACCTGAGCCTGACATGCGACTAACATTTCTCCAGCACTACTGGCCTTTCCGAGGCATAACAGAGCCTGTGCTGCCATTGGTTCAGCCTTAGTGCTTCCGCCCTTCTGGACACTGGTTTACACGTACTTCTTTTTCCGCTGTTCCCAGAATCCCAGAGTCCGCCTCTGTGGAAGGATCCCGTTTGCACCTTCAGTTAGAGGGGAAAGGGTGCAATAGTAGAGAGAGAGGAGGAGAGTGTTTAATTTCCCTTGCTTTGTCGAGAACTTCTTGCTGAATCCGTCAACCCAGACATCAGTGTTGTCTCTAGAAGTACATTTTAAGGGGATCATGCATTGTGCTAGGGCACCAACACACAATCTATTGAGCTACCTATCTATCTATCTATCTATCTATCTATCTATCTATCTATCTATCTATCTATCTATCTATCTATATATGTCTGTCTGTCTATCTAAACATTTTAGATTAACATATTTTAATCTGATTTTTAATGTGTGTATGTATACATATTTTTCTACATATACATACCTATATATACACATACATACAAAGTCAGATTTAATCATTTTCAGCAAACACCACTGCTTTGTAGTGAAAGGTATTTGCAGAAGCTAATGTGTGTGGCAAGGTGAGTGTATGTCTTGCTTGGCACATCCAGCTGCTGTGATGGTGAGGCAGGACAAATAGAGGAGAGGGGGCATGGGCACCATTTGCGCTCCCTCTAGCATCACAAGTGCCACACACCCATCCCCTTCCTAGTAAAGAAACAATGCGTCTGCATGCATACAGAGCTCTAGGACTCATGGCTCCACAGCTGTATAAGCTCCACAGCTCTCCATGCCTGGAGGTTTCCTCTACGTATGTATGTATGCATGTGGTATTTCTATAGAGTGAACCTAGCCCTGCACCATCAGCCACACTGGATTCTACAACCCGGGCCAAACTCTGCCCCGCAGATCTGCAGGTCTGGAGTCAGGCCCCATTACATTCTCATGCTCGGCTCCTCTTGGTTGTGTTTCCGATCATGCCCCGGGCTGCTCTGTCCTTCAGAGCTCTATGTTAGGAGGCTCCATTGGCTGTTCTGCTTCTAAGGTCTCAAGGCGCTAATCCACCCTCAGCTGCTCAGTGTCCAGGTCCCCACACGCCCTTGCACATTCAGCACTTTGCCCTGAAGAGTTTCAGGCTAGAATGCCCCATTAGACCCAGTCTCTCTGTTACAATGAACGACACATCCTAATGTATTCTCCATGTCTAGTCCCATATATCTCTGGGCCTGTGAATCCCACTGCACCATCAGTCGCTTGAACACTCCATGCTCCAGACCGGTCGACTCCACTGAGCCCACAGAGCACCGCATTGTAACACCTTTGGGCTCCAGGCCCCATCGCACCCTCATCCCTCTGCCTCTCTGGGATCTAGCCCGTAGAACCCATAATGTGGACCATAAGAAGAGAGCCGGCTGCTATGGTAACCCTATTCCAACCGAAATTGGTTACATCTTACTTCCCAGGTTTACCCTCAGATACCTGGTTCCCTCAGGGCCCCAGGTTCTTATTGTTTGCTCCACATTAGGCCCTCGGGCTCCTGATCCCTGTGACACTCAGCTGTTTGAAGTCCTTTACACCCTCAGGGCTTTGTATCTTTGACAATAATGCAGGAAGGCCTCTTCAAACTATCTGGTGTTGGCTTTGAAGGGCCTTGCCCCATTGTATCTTAGATACTCGACCGCTCGGTGCGCCACTGCCTTCCCAACACCTGAGTTGCCAGGGAGGATGGCTCCTCAGGGCTCCAGACCTTTAGGCAACTTCAAATTCTCAGGTCTTCAGGCACATCATACTCTTAGGCACTGTGTACTCACAGCATCAGTGCAGTAGGCCAAGCATACCCGCAGGCACTTGCTACAAGAGTACTCAAGGAGACCTTGTATCCCCTTCGCTCATCCCATCAGGGAGTCATTTCTTTAGGCCTCCTCACAGCCATAGTAATTAGCTCCTCGGAGCTCCAATCCTGTGGGAACTTTTTCGGGTGTCCTGGGTGGACACGGGTTCCTGTACTCAGACTGTAACAATGAGAGCCTTTTACAACTGGTCTCCTGCAGTTTTAATGTACTTTTAAGCCTAAAGTACACCCAATTTGCACTGGCCACGTAGGGTAGCATATTCAAACAGTCCAAGACTAACTCAGGGAGGTGGTGCATGGTAGAAGCTGAGAAATACATTAGATATATAATAACAATTAATACATCTGGGTCCACCCAGAGCTTTTTCTTAAGAAAAAAAACTTCTGATATACAACAAAATCTTCAGAGGATATTTCAATTGGTGCATACTTTTCAAATAACAATTAATGTGGATTGAGAAACAGTCTTGGCTGCTCTACTAGGATGTATTGGTTGGTATCTTAATGCAAGTCCAACATTTGCCCTCCTGAAGAAATGAACATTTAATGTTCACGGATTATTCTCCTATGTGCTGCTGACCTTTCTTGCGATTAAATCAGTCCCAAAGGAAGGTTTCTTCTCCCCTGCGGTTATCACCCTTTTACAGGTTCTTTCTCTCCTTGGTTGTCTTATACTTGTCTTATAATTGTCAAATAAAGCGAGTCCTTGTAAGGGAGTGGTAGCACCCCTCCAGATGGTGTGTGTCTTCACAGGGTCCCAGTGAATGGGACAGCGCTGACTCTGGCCAAACCTAGCTGATGTTGCTGCAGTTCTCATCTGGCGTGCATGTCTTGGTTGGTTGGTCGTGGCCACTGCCAGCACTGGTCATGAAGAGACAGCGCTTGTTTCATGCTGCTTTTGGTCTGGGGAGTCTTCATTGATGGGTTTTTTCCAGGACCAAACACAAACCCACCACTCAAACAAATCAAAAGAATCCAGCCCTGGGCTGTAATGATGTTGGGGGCTGAGGGAGCAACTCTCACCCTGATGCAGCATCTCCTAATTCAATTGTAAGATGAGATCACTGGATAAAGTCAATGTTTCTCAGCACCAGGCAATCACAGGCACTAAGTATTCTTTAGTGGAAATCCAAAATGTATGTTTGCCGTTCCCTGTGCACCCTTCAGTCACAAGTGCTTTCGTGTCTGAGCACACTGCTGGATCCTATAGTCTCAGGGCTTTAGCCTATGGTCTAGGGATGCTGATCATCTCCTGAGCCACAGCTACAGTTGGTCCTGACAGTCCCCCTCTTCTAGGCCGTGTGTTCCCCATGCAAGAGACATTTCCAGTGCCTGTCCCGAGCAGTTAGTCAGCTCTTTCCTACAAGGCAGGCCCATGATACCCCATCATGGCAGGCTTTGGAATATCCCTGGATTCTGCTAAGTTGGAGTTAGCAGTCAAACCCTCGACCATGAGGACAGAAGAGTTTCTTGGTCTCCACTGCTATGGGGATACAGATTCCAATTGAAAAACTTGGCTCACTGGATGGTAGCGTCTGCCCCATACTTATATACTAGTTTGCAGACAGAAATTGAGTAATACACAATCCCATCTCTGCAACAAGTTCCAGCCAGCTGCTGGCTTTTTAGTATTCCCCAGCCTAGTTCAGCCATGGTCTTTGTCTTACATTTCAAGGAAGGAGGTGGGGCGGGGTTGGTAGTCTCCTGTAAGGAAGAACCACAAAAAAGTACAGAGGCAGGAGTGACTTCCCTACTTAACCACTCCTTAACTTCGTTTTGATAACACTTCTGGTAAAGTATGAAGCAGGAAGGGGGACTGGGCTTTCCCTGCACTACAAAGAGACCCTCTTCTTCCTGCATTCCACACCCTCCTGTCTGACCCATATCAAAGGACTCCAGAAGTACAGGCAGAAGCCATGCAATTTACATTTCTGTCTGGGGCTCTATTCAACCTTCCATTTTACGTTCCACTCCAGTGCAGGAAATCAAAATGGATTCCTACATTGCCACAGTGATATGTATCATACACATGCTACACACAACCTACTGCATACACATGGTCACGCACATCGACGTCGCATGTGTACCACACGGATGGAGCAAAGGACGTGGTTGCAGGGGACAGGCAGACCAATTTAAAAACATAGAAGAGGCTGGTAGGCAACTATCCCTGGTGGAAAACAGGTAAAACAGCCCATCATGCCCTTATGTCTGTTGCTACCATCACTGTCAGTCCGCTACAGCCAGGTGAGCGCTAGGGTAGTCACACTTAAATAAAAGAGGGTGCACCTGGTGTGCCCTTCAGCAAGTAAGTACTGGGAACCCAGAGCAGCCTTGGCAATGTTGACAGCTAGCCCCCCTGCTGCTTTTGTTACTAGGGGCCAATATAGTAGTACCGCTGCAAAACCAAATCCCAGTAACAAAACTGACCCCCACCACTGCAAAATCAGCCCCCACCCTTCCAGCCTCACGGGGAAACGCCTGATGCCCGCTATTATCAGTCTGGTCATAGCCCCGCTCTGGGTCCCATTCCATGTCACTGGAAGCCCTCATGGCTGTCCCTAATGTTCAAAAACCTTCAGAACTTGGTAGGGGGGTCGTTAGGCAGGGGCGACTCTCTAGGGCCATGCAGGGAACCTTTCCATCCAAGCATCAGCCCTCACAGTCCCATGGATCTAGCCCCATAACTCCCCTCTTGCCCTGAGTATTCGGCCCCTTGGGGCTCCAGTCCTGCAGTAAGACCTCCTGACTGCCTCTCTGCTCAGCCCCTCAGGTCTACAGGCCTGTAAAATGCCCTCATTGCCAAAGTGCTCAGTTCCTCACGTCCACTCCCTCAGTCAGTACTCTGGCCCTCGGGCTTCTAGGCCCCTTCACAGTCTCGGCACGTGGACTCATCCTTACAGAGGCAATCACTCACATTAAGCTGTGTACCAGACGGTTACACGTACAAATGTTACCCTTGAAACGTCAGTTCTTTGGATAATTACAAAGGGGAAAAAAGGATGTTTTATGTGTTTCATTTTGCTTTATAATCTCTGCATGTACACTGTCCTCGTGCTGTCTGCGAACTGCTGGCTTCAGAACAAAGGGGCACCTTTACTAAAAAAATAATTGAACGCAGGTGTGAACCAAAGCTGCTGCACTGTGCTGTGCTAAGGTAAGAGAACAGCACAGGGCCATATTTACTGAGGGGCATATTTACAAGGAGTTAAAGCCACCAGAATGTCACTTTTTCCGAGGTTCTGGTGGCTTAAAGTCCTTTGCCTTATTTACAATTCGGCGTTAAGCCACTTAACATGGCTTAACACAGCCTAGTAAATAATGCCCCTATTCAAGCATCACTTTGCGTGAAAGGGGAGTGCAATGGGTGTTGCAGTGATTGTTCCGCCGCAACACCCATTGCTTTTTGACGCTGCCCTATATTTACAAGGTATGGGGTAGTGCCAAAAATATCGCCAGAGAGCTTAAGCAGGCGACACAAGGAGAAATGTTTTGAAGAGAAATGTTTAATTTCGCCTCGCATTATGTTCTTTCCAGATTGCAGCACACATAGAAACAGCAAATCGCCTGTAAAGATTGTTTATGTGCAGGAGGTTGTCCCTTCCTGTACATAAACAATCACCCCTGCAACATGGCGCAAGGGTGCCTGCGCTGGCACTAGGCAGCTCCTTTATCGCCAGCGCTAGGGGAAGCGCAGAGGTGTGCTGCATTCTTGTAAATACGGCACATCTCTGCGTTTTGAAACTGATGGAGCGCAGCACTACCAATTTTGGCGTAACACCGCACTCTGCCAGTTTTTGTAAATATGCCCCTAAATTTGGTCAGGTGATGCTTTCTTTCTCTGCCCTGATGCACAAACAGCCTGCCTAGCACCACTCACCCAGCTTTGCACCATAGTGCAAAGGTGTGTACGTGCTGTCTAGCATAGGTTTTGTACAGGACAGATATCATTCTAGTACCAAACATATAGTTAGACAACTTTTAAACAAATCACACATTGGACGGGTGCTGTACACTGCAGCACACATGCAAAGAGTGAAATGTTTGCAGAAATTAAAATATTCCTCTTAGCGCCTGTCTCAAGGAGGTGCTACTTTTGGGCACAAGCTAAGGCCTGACAATCTTTGTAGACATGGCTTTGCATAAAAAACCCTTGGTTATAGAGTTGGAACACCCAGGTACCACCCATGGAACACCCTATTGATGCAAAGTAGCACAAAGCAGTGCAAAGTATTCTTTGTGCTACTTTAGGGGCAACTTTCTAGTGCAGAAAAAGTTTCTAACCATAAAGTACATAACTTATCAAAATGTTGTGCCACTTTGCCTCACTTTCTGGTGATGCAGTCTTGATAAATAAGCCATGTGTCTACTACAAGGAGATACCTGAGGATCAATGTAACCCTAACCTTTACTTTGGACACACTCAGGTCTCTGTTAACCTGCTTATGTTGGAATTATCCTCGTGGGATCAGGGAAAGACTGACTGACACTCTATCAGGGCTGCCATACCCTTCTGCAAAGGCAGCCACCTGGCATTGCCCTCCATCCGTGTCACCCACAGCTGAAAGAAAGCACACTTGGTGTTCCTCAACTCCCCGTAGTTGGAAAATGTATTACAACACAATGAGGGACAAACTTCCTTCTGCTTATAGCTTTCGACACAATTGATCGAACAATCCTAAAGTAGACAATGATGGTCACCAGAGTCTGTGATGATACTATACACAATACAAAATGACAGTGTGGGACCACTAAGGGGCGTGTGACTGGTGCAGCCGCACCTGGCGCTGCCCTAGGGGAGTGCTATGTTTAGAAATAACTTAGGAGTTTAGAAGGATCAGCTGCTGGGTGTCCTGTGTGTCCGGAAGATTTCAAGCAACAATAAAAATGTCAAGATACCTCCACCAAAGCCCAGGTGACCTTATAAAGAGATCACCTCAATACCTCCACCGAAGCCTGGGTAACCCTATACAGATCTCACCTCAATACCTCCACCAAAGCCTGGGTGACCTTATAAAGCAATCACTTCAATACCTCCACCAAAGCCTGTGTGACCTTATAAAGCGATCACGTCAATACCTCCACCAAAGCCTGGGTGACTTTCTAAAGAGATCACCTCAATGTCTCCACCAAAACCAGGGTGACCTTCTAAAGAGATCACTTCTATAACCTTATAAACAGATTACCTCCATGCCTCCACCAAAGCCTAGGTGACCTTATAAAGCAATCACTTCAATACCTCCACCAAAGCCTGTGTGACCTTATAAAGAAATCACTTCAAGACCTCCAGCAAAGCCTGTGTGACTTTCTAAAGAGATGACCTCAATATCTCCACCAAAACCAGGGTGACCTTCTAAAGAGATCACTTCCATACCTCCAACAAAGCCTGGGTGTCAGTCTAAAGAGATCACCTCAATACCTCCAAAAAAGCCTGGGTGACTTTCTAAAGCGATCACCTCAACACCTCCACCAAAGCCTGTGTGACCGTATAAAGCGATCACTTCAATACCTCCACCAAAGCCTTGGTGACTTTCTAAAGAGATGACCTCAATATCTCCACCAAAACCAGGGTGACCTTCTAAAGAGATCACGTCCATACCTCCAACAAAGCCTGGGTGTCAGTCTAAAGAGATCACCTCAATACCTCCAAAAAAGCCTGGGTGACTTTCTAAAGCGATCACCTCAACACCTCCACCAAAGCCTGTGTGACCGTATAAAGCGATCACTTCAATACCTCCACCAAAGCCTGGGTGACTTTCTAAAGTCGAAAATCAGTTTTCACAATGCATGAATGACCGTAGATTACTGGAATACTTTGTACATCTTGCATGTTTAGTAATGGCGATATAACCTATTGTATTGTACTTTAAATTCATCCCCCACCGGTCGACGTCCTTGACTCTCAGAACGTTGTTCTCAGTCCTTCATAGAATTAGCCCTGAGGTCCCCGCCACTGCAATTCTTTTGGACACTGAAAAGGCCTTTGATACCCTGGAAAGGTCTTTCTTCATGTCGGTCATGCGCTGCATGGGTATGGCGGTGGGACTCATAGCTACCACGGCACTGCTGTACAGCCGCCCCATCGCGAGACTACACCTGAATTGCACGCTTTCCCGGCCTTTCTAGTCCAGGTGTTGTGTTGTCCTGCATAGTGCGTGAAGTCAGTATGGGAAGGATTGCGCTTGAACCAAACATTGATCAGAGCGAATTTGTCGCAAAGGTCAAGAAGCACACGGCGAGCACGAGGCTTAGTGCCATGGGATTTGGTGGGACTGTCCAACTCGGGGTTAAGGAGTAGATTAAAGTCCCCACCTACCAGTAGCAAAATGGGATCTAATTTGGAAAGCTGGACATGCAGGGCATGAAAGAATTCTGGTGAATCAGTGTTCAGGGCGTACACACATATCAACGCAACACTATGGCCCATTAGTGCCCCCACCATGATTGTGTATCAACATTCGCTATCACTGACGACTGAGTGACAACTAAAGGGAACCCTCTTATGAATAAGAATGGCCGTGCCCCTGGCATAATTGCTAAAGTTAGTGAAGTATCTGTGAGCTCCCCAACCTGTAACAAACTGGACCGAGGCAGATTTAGAGAAATGTGTTTCTTGCATAAATGCAATGTCTACATTCTGCCGAAGCAGATAGTGAAGGACCTGCCGTCTCTTGCGGTTATCGTTGAGACCCCAAACATTCCAGGCCATCAAGAAAAAGCTGGAGGGGCCTTCAACATTTCCTAGCTGAGTCATCTAGTGGATGCAGTACATATGAGAGATGCAGACACCAATCGTTAAATTCGTACTGTGACAGTGAACAAATCAAAGAATAAACAACAATTGCTAAAGAATGGCAGTCAACGCCTCCACCACCCCCCACCCAACCTCAACACAAAGAAAGTGAGACAACTCCCCAACAAATAATAATATGTATAGTACCAAACGACTTTACAGCGGAGAGAAAAATCCCTGAAACTGTACATTCGTTGGACCAAAAACAAACCCAAGGCATACACTATGGTGTGTGGTAACGCCGATCAGCTATTTGAATCATATCAAAATGAGGAGTATAATCATCCCATTATAATTCTGCAAAGACATAGAAGAATCATTCAGCAGAGTCAACCAGTCCCAGAACTAGAGAAGAGTTCCATGCTTGCTTCGGAGCCGCTATGTGGGTGAGAGGGTTTACTCCTGCCCGTTGTCGCCTGTTTGTTGTTTTGTTTACAAGCGTGGCAAAAGTCTTGTACACCATTAGGATTCTCAAAGATGCGGGCCCGGCCCTCAAAGTCAACTCTTAATCTGGCTGGGTATAACATGCCGTATTTCAAACCCAAGTTCCTGAGGGTGGCCTTAATCCTATTGTATTTGCGACAGGCCTCTTGCACCATGATGGTTAAGTCCGGAAGGAAAGCAAGCCTTGCACCCTGCTTTATTTTGTCCCCGCGCTCCCTAGCGAGGTGTAGTGCGGTGCCTCGATCCCGAAAATTCATGATGCGCGCAATGATAGGGCGCGGGGGACAGCCCGGGTTTGGCCAGGGCCCCAGGGATCAATGGGTGGGCTCCACAACAAATCCGGTCGGTGGTAAAGGACTCCTTACCAAACAGGTCAGAGAGGAGAGTCTCATCAAAGAGGTCAAGGCGGCCCATTGCGGTGGTCTCTGGCACTCCTAGGATGCATATGTTGTTATGCAAGCTTCGCGCTTCAAGGTTTTCATTTTTAATATCCACCTCCTTGAGGATGCGCTCCACCCGTTCCAGTTGGTGAATGGAATGAATGGATTGCACCGTGCCATCTACTATATCAGAGATACGCGCCTTGGCAATGTCCAGGCATCTGTCGTGCACTTGAATTTTGGCCCCAAGGTCGCCAGGTTCTTATCTTAGGTGTCAAACAGCCCTCCCAGTGCACGAAAGTCCGCTCTCATCTCTTGAAGCAAGGAAGTCGACGAGGCGGAAAGATAATCAGATCGGTCCGGACCCTGCCCGCCATCCGCCATGTTGGAGCGGTCTTCTGCAACCCTCTCAACTATCTTTTCAAGGAAAGGGTCTTCTGCTTGGGATCACAGCAACGTGAGCAAGGCCGTAGAGGAGTGGCCCGTGTATGGGTAAGGGGGGGTGAGCTGGGCCAAACCAATGATCGGGAATGTGGAGAGCAAGGGTCTCGTTACGCAATGTGGCTGGAAGAGGATCACCTCTTATACACCAGGTAGGTAGGGTTGCCGACGCCCTTGAGAGGGGGCACTCCAGGCAGGACTTCAAAATACTGCTCAAGGACGGGCCCAGGGCAAGGCGCAGAGGGACGACGAAGCTTACGCGGAGGCGTGCAGGGGACCAGTCAGGGACCGCTACGGAAAAGATGAGTGAGCCCTGTAGATCAATGCGCTTGTCTGGCTGCCCCGGGGCGGCACCATAGGAAGGCTCTGGTGGCAGAGAGCAGGGGGATCAAGGCACACCCCAGGGGCGGACGGGAGCAAGCAATGCAGAAGGAGCAGGTCACCGCCGGTGGAGTGTGGGCCACGGCAGCAACACGGACGTTGGTATTCGCCCTGAGGGTATGGCAGGCGGTCGTACTGCGGCTGGAGTCTCGTTGTGGGAGGAGGCCTGGTGTGGAGTTGAAATGGCCGCTGGTCGCGCTGCGTAGGGCCGATTGGCAGCGGCGACACGCCGGGAGCTATCCGGGCGCAGGGTGCAATAGGCCGACCCTAGCTTCTCACCCGACTCCATGCCCCTAAGCATCCGGGTGGACGCCTCCCGGGCTCACCCGCGGGCCCTGTCCCTGCGGGACCTAAGGGACGGGGCAGGAGCGTGTAGAGTGCCCCGGGGGCAGCCCAGAGAGGCCGCGTCCCGGCTGGGCTGAAATGTGCTCTTAAGGGGGAGAGCGAGGAAGCGGCCCAAACCTGCACCCAGTTCACTTACAGTCGCCAAATGTCCCCGCTCCACACCCGTCGCGGCCTCTGTACTTTACTCCTCCTCCGCTTCACTTTTCTTGATGGCACAGGCCGTAGATGCAATGCACTCCTCTCGGTACTCGCTCGTCACCAGTTCTCCATTAATGAGGTACCGCTTCGTCTATTGGGCGGATCGTCATGGGCAGCAAAACCTCCACAACCTCTACGACGCCAATTCTGGGAAGTCTACTGCCCATAATACAAGGGATGGAGCATCGTAGCTGATTTGGCTGGCGGAGCTTCAATGCTGAGCAGCCATCATGGTCGGCGGCTTGGCCACGCCCCCTTAAACACCATTCTTAATATTATTTCCCTAGCCGTGAAGGGTATAAACCACCCTGGGAAGAGGAGGAAAATATCAAAATATATGAACAAACTGAAAGGTGAGCTGATATTCCTCTAAGAGATCAAGTTCACCCTAAAAGAATCCTCAACCATGAGAGGAGGCTGGTGTAATAACAGCACTTGCCCACTTCAGTTAAAAAAGAAATGGGGTAATACCTATTTTAGTCAGGAAAGCCCTATATCTCCATACTTGATACACAATCTGATTATGAGGGTAGATGGATTTCATGTAAGCTCCTCAAGGACTGCACAGGATTGAATGCCCTCAATATCTATGCTCAATCTTCAGAGGCGCAAATGTTTGGCATAACATTGACGACTTGCTTCATTGTATCCCAACAGGCTTGTCAGTTATTATTTGAGGTGACTTCAATTTACCTCTTGATATACTGTCAAACTGTAACTCTTGCCCCACCAAAGCCCACTGGGCACTCCACAATCTTTGTTCTAAATATGACTTAAAAGTTCTATGGAGACTCCAACACCCCCTCAAAAGAATAACAACGTATTTTCTTACCCACACCAATTCTTCAATCTGCATTCAACCTATGAAAACAGAATATAAACATTATTTACAAAATTGTTACAAACTGAAAATTGCACTGAAAACGTGTCAAATGCCTACTCTTATAGCAGCAATTTAAATTTGAAAAAAGTTGTCATTAAAATATTGTCTAACATAGTAACATCCATTTACTTATTGGGTCAAGTCTACCAGACAGCAGAGCAGTCTGGCTGAAAATGCCTATTGTTGGCTTATCAAGAACTTAAAGCCCAGCCAATTCTTACCATTGGTTGCCTTTTTTCACTCTAATTTCCTTGTTTGTTATTTGATGGCTTGCCTTGCCCATCTTGTGTTTATCCCTCCCCTGGAGCATAGCCTCTTTACCATCCTCTTGATTTGGCTGGTTTGTGTCCTTCCACTGCTCACTTGTAGGAAAACTAATTTTATCTTTTTACTAAGCACTCCATGACAGTGTATGTGTTTTAAACTTCTCTACCTGGTGTGCTTCCCCTCAAACGCCTCTGCGCTCCGTGGTTCTCTTGTGTACATTTATCATGGCCTTGCACTCTGTGCTGTTCTCTCTCTTGCGTGCTTCTTTCCCCACTCCCACTGATTAGGCACCATATTCTGCTGCTCACTCCCGAGTGCTTAACCCCATGCTTTTGTTCCCAACTCCCACTCCACTGTGTGTTTCTCCCACATGTTGCTTTCCATTGCCCCACATGATGCTCTCGCTGTTGTACTGCTTTTCTCCTTTCCGCACCAAATGCTCCCCTTGCTTGCTCCTGCTTTTTTTTCCCCCTTGTGCTTCCACACTGGGCAATCTTCATTTTGTTCATTTGTTATCCAAGTGGTGTCCACCATCTTAGATCAGTAAATACGGGACAAGAAAATGGAGCCCATGCCATTCATGGTGGCATGCACGTGCATTATGATGAATGTGCGCATCAGTGAAAGCCCTTCTACCGCTCCACCATCGTATAGCATCACAAAAAGCCTTTGGCAAAGCCAATAGGTCCCACAGTCCGGACTTATTGGCTTTACCAATGCGTGTTACTGTTGACTTCACTGATATCAATACAACCATTGGCTGCAGCAATCTCAAATCCATGCAATAATCTGTACCTAGCAAAATTCTCATAGAACTGTCTTTCTAAGTTCAAACTGCCCCAATTTGCGTATTTTTTTTATCTTTCTAATTCACTAATGGGTCCACTTTTATTTTGGTGCCCGGGCCTATTTTCTGTCCCTGTCCGACCCTGGCCTTCGTTCTTCGAGGGCGCCTTGGCTCGCTGATAAGAGCCCAGACTGTGGCTCGGGACTCGGGCCGTTATTAATCCCGCAGTCCTTGTCCTCGAGGCCACCCCGGTCACCGATAAGAGCCCAGACTCTGGCTCGAGCCGTCTGCCCCGCGGTCCTTGTCCTCGAGGCCACCCCGGTGGCTGCACGAGACGCCGTCCTCGCAGATGACGCAATGGAATATGGTTCTTGAGCCGAGCGCAGGAGGCTCGGATGTTTCCATTAACCCCAGGTGACGGGATATTAGTCTGATTACCGCGGCGAGTCTATCTGGGGCCCCGAGTGATGGATCTGAAATTAAATCAGAGCTGGTCACTAATGCATATTCATTCAGCGCAGGCGGCGAGGCCTGTCTGATTAAACATATACCGGGGCGGGGCGGGCCCGGGCCCGGGTAATGGCGCAGATGATATTAGGGAAGGAGCTACAGGGGGAAGTGTTCAAAATGGCGTGAGGGTGACAACGCAAGAGTGTATGGGACACTGATGAGCGCGGGGTCGGCCGTGGGTGGCTGAAGAGGGCAAGAGAGGAGGGTGCGGCCAGATACTTAAGGGATCAATATAAGTGATTCTGGAGGGGTAAGTAGGTGGGGCAGGCTGGACTTCACAGATAGATGCTAGAGGGGCAAATTCGGAGGCGAGTTGTCTGAATGACTCAGGGGGGCTCACAGGGCACAAGTCTTAAAACAAGCATTTGCAATGCAATAGGTCTCGCATTAGGAAAGTGTGAGCTATTGGTATTGTAAATTACAATTTTTTTAATATTTGTTGGCTTTGAAACTATATAAATTAATAGCATTGTTATTCACAAAGCCAATAGCTTACACTTTCCTAATGCGAGTCCTATTGGCTATGGCAATGCTTATTGGTAGCAAGTAAGGCCAGTGCTGTTGTGTTGCTGAGTGATGATGTGGTTGGGCTGAGTGTTGTGGTGGTGTATTAGAGTGATGTGGTGGTGTCCCAGAGTGATGTGGTGGTGTACCAGAGTGATGTGGTGGTGTTCCTGAGTGATGTGGTGGTGTCCCTGAGTGATGTGGTAGTGTCCATGAGTGATGTGGTGGTGCCCCTGAGTGATGTGGTGGTGCCCCTGAGTGATGTGGTGGTGCCCCTGAGTGGTGCCCCTGAGTGATGTGGTGGTGCACCTGAGTGATGTGGTGGTGTCCCTGAGTGATGTGGTGGTGCTTCCGAGTGATGTGGTGGTATCCCTGAGTGATGTGGTAGTGTCCCTGAGTGATGTGGTGGTGCCCCATAGTGATGTGGTGGTTCCCCGAGTGACGTGGTGGTGTCCATGAGTGATGTGGTGGTGTTCCTGAGTGATGTGGTGGTGCCCCTGAGTGATGTGGTGGTGTCCCTGAGTGATGTGGTGGTGTTCCTGATTGATGTGGTGGTGTCCCTGAGTGATGTGGTGGTGCCCCGGAGTGATGTGGTGGTGCCCCGGAGTGATGTGGTGGTGTTCCTGAGTGATGTGGTGGTGTTCCTGAGTAATGTGGTAGTGTCCCTGAGTGATGTGGTGGTGTCCCTGAGTGATGTGGTGGTGCCCCTGAGTGATGTGGTGATGTCCCTGAGTGATGTGGTGATGTCCCTGAGTGATGTGGTGGTGCCCCATAGTGATGTGGTGGTTCCCCGAGTGACGTGATGGTGTCCATGAGTGATGTGGTGGTGTTCCTGAGTGATGTGGTGGTGCCCCTGAGTGATGTGGTGGTGTCCCTGAGTGATGTGGTGGTGTTCCTGATTGATGTAGTGGTGTCCCTGAGTGATGTGGTGGTGTCCCTGAGTGATGTGGTGGTGTTCCTGATTGATGTGGTGGTGTCCCTGAGTGATGTGGTGGTGCCCCGGAGTGATGTGGTGGTGCCCCGGAGTGATGTGGTGGTGTTCCTGAGTGATGTGGTGGTGTTCCTGAGTAATGTGGTAGTGTCCCTGAGTGATGTGGTGGTGTCCCTGAGTGATGTGGTGGTGCCCCTGAGTGATGTGGTGATGTCCCTGAGTGATGTGGTGATGTCCCTGAGTGATGTGGTGGTGCCCCATAGTGATGTGGTGGTTCCCCGAGTGACGTGATGGTGTCCATGAGTGATGTGGTGGTGTTCCTGAGTGATGTGGTGGTGCCCCTGAGTGATGTGGTGGTGTCCCTGAGTGATGTGGTGGTGTTCCTGATTGATGTAGTGGTGTCCCTGAGTGATGTGGTGGTGCCCCGGAGTGATGTGGTGGTGCCCTGGAGTGATGTGGTGGTGTTCCTGAGTGATGTGGCGGTGTTCCTCAGTAATGTGGTAGTGTCCCTGAGTGATGTGGTGGTGTCCCTGAGTGATGTGGTGGTGCCCCTGAGTGATGTGGTGATGTCCCTGAGTGATGTGGTGATGTCCCTGAGTGATATGGTGGTGTCCCTGAGTGATATGGTGGTGTCCCTGAGTGATGTGGTGGTGTCCCTGAGTGATGTGGTGATGCCCCCGAGTGATGTGGTGGTGTCCCCGAGTGATGTGGTGGTGTCCCTGAGTGATGTGGTGGTGTTCCTGAGTGATGTGGTGCCGAGTGATGTGGTGGTGTCCCCGAGTGATGTGGTGGTGTCCCTGAGTGATGTGGTGGTGAACCTGAGTGGTGCCCCTGAGTGATGTGGTGGTGCACCTGAGTGATGTGGTGGTGTCCCTGAGTGATGTGGTGGTGCATCTGAGTGATGTGGTGGTGTCCCTGAGTGATGTGGTAGTGTTCCCGACTGATGTGGTGGTGTCCCTGAGTGATGATGTGGTGGCCCTGAGTGGTGCCATTGAGTGATTTGGTGGTGCCCCTGAGTGATGTGGTGGTGCCCCTGAGTGATGTGGTGGTGTCCCTGAATGATGTGGTGGTGTCCCCGAGTGATGTGGTGGTGTCCCCGAGTGATGTGGTGGTGCCCCCGAGTGATGTGGTGTGTCCCCAAATGATGTGGTGGTGTCGCTGAGTGATGTGGTGGTGTCCCTGAGTGATGTGGTGGTGTCCCTGAGTGATGTGGTGGTGCCCCCGAGTGATGTGGTGGTGTCCCCGAGTGATGAGGTGGTGTCCCGAGTGATGTGGTGGTGTCCCTGAGTGATATGGTAGTCTCCCTGAGTGATGTGGAGGTGTCCCTGAGTGATGTGGTGGTGCCCGAGTGATATGGTGGTGTCCCCGAGTGATGTGGTGGTGTCCCCGAGTGATGTGGTGGTGTCCCTGAGTGATGTGGTGGTGTCCCTGAGTGATGTGGTGGTGCCCCTGAGTGGTGCCCCTGAGAGATGTGGTGGTGCACCTGAGTGATGTGGTGGTGTCCCTGAGTGATGTGGTGGTGTTCCCGAGTGATGTGGTGGTGTCCCTGAGTGATGTGGTGGTGTCCCTGAGTGATGTGGTGGTGCCCCTGAGTGATCTGGTGGTGCCCCTGAGTGATGTGGTGGTGTCCCCGAGTAATGTGGTGGTGTCCCTGAGTGATGTGGTGGTGTCCCTGAGTGATGTGGTGGTGTCCCTGAGTGATGTGGTGGTGCCCCTGAGTGATCTGGTGGTGCCCCTGAGTGATGTGGTGGTGTCCCTGAGTGATGTGGTGGTGCCCCAGAGTGGTGCCCCTGAGTGATGTGGTGGTTTTCCTGAGTTATGTGGTGGTGTCGCTGAGTAATGTGGTGGTGTCCCGGAGTGATGTGGTGGTGTTCCTCAGTGATGTGGTGGTGTCCCTGAGTGATGTGGTGGTGTCCCTGAGTGATGTGGTGGTGCCCCTGAGTGATGTGGTGGTGCCCCTGAGTGGTGCCCCTGAGTGATGTGGTGGTTTTCCTGAGTGATGTGGCGGTGTCTCTGAGTGATGTTGTGGTGTTCCTGAGTGATGTGGTGGTGTCCCTGAGTGATGTGGTGGTGTTCCTTAGTGATGTGGTGGTGGCCGTGAGTGGTGCCCCTGAGTGATGTGGTGGTGCCCCTGAGTGATGTGGTGGTGTCCCTGAGTGATGTGGTGGTGTCCCTGAGTGATGTGGTGGTGCCCGTGAGTGGTGCCCCTGAGTGATGTGGTGGTGCCCCTGAGTGATGTGGTGGTGTCCCTGAGTATTGTGGTGGTGTCCCGGAGTGATGTGGTAGTGTCCATGAGTGATGTGGTGGTGCCCCTGAGTGATGTGGTGGTGCCCCTGAGTGATGTGGTGGTGTCCCCGAGTGATCTGAGTGATGTGGTGGTGCCCCTGAGTGGTGCCCCTGAGTGATGTGGTGGTGCACCTGAGTGATGTGGTGGTGTCCCTGAGTGATGTGGTGGTGCTTCCGAGTGATGTGGTGGTATCCCTGAGTGATGTGGTAGTGTCCCTGAGTGATGTGGTGGTGCCCCATAGTGATGTGGTGGTTCCCCGAGTGACGTGGTGGTGTCCATGAGTGATGTGGTGGTGTTCCTGAGTGATGTGGTGGTGCCCCTGAGTGATGTGGTGGTGTCCCTGAGTGATGTGGTGGTGTTCCTGATTGATGTGGTGGTGTCCCTGAGTGATGTGGTGGTGCCCCGGAGTGATGTGGTGGTGCCCCGGAGTGATGTGGTGGTGTTCCTGAGTGATGTGGCGGTGTTCCTGAGTAATGTGGTAGTGTCCCTGAGTGATGTGGTGGTGTCCCTGAGTGATGTGGTGGTGCCCCTGAGTGATGTGGTGATGCCCCCGAGTGATGTGGTGGTGTCCCCGAGTGATGTGGTGGTGTCCCTGAGTGATGTGGTGGTGTTCCTGAGTGATGTGGTGCCGAGTGATGTGGTGGTGTCCACGAGTGATGTGGTGGTGTCCCCGAGTGATGTGGTGGTGTCCCCGAGTGATGTGGTGGTGTCCCCGAGTGATGTGGTGGTGTCCCTGAGTGATGTGGTGGTGAACCTGAGTGGTGCCCCTGAGTGATGTGGTGGTGCACCTGAGTGATGTGGTGGTGTCCCTGAGTGATGTGGTGGTGCATCTGAGTGATGTGGTGGTGTCCCTGAGTGATGTGGTAGTGTTCCCGACTGATGTGGTGGTGTCCCTGAGTGATGATGTGGTGGCCCTGAGTGGTGCCATTGAGTGATTTGGTGGTGCCCCTGAGTGATGTGGTGGTGCCCCTGAGTGATGTGGTGGTGTCCCTGAATGATGTGGTGGTGTCCCCGAGTGATGTGGTGGTGTCCCCGAGTGATGTGGTGGTGCCCCCGAGTGATGTGGTGTGTCCCCAAATGATGTGGTGGTGTCGCTGAGTGATGTGGTGGTGTCCCTGAGTGATGTGGTGGTGTCCCTGAGTGATGTGGTGGTGCCCCCGAGTGATGTGGTGGTGTCCCCGAGTGATGTGGTGGTGTCCCGAGTGATGTGGTGGTGTCCCTGAGTGATATGGTAGTCTCCCTGAGTGATGTGGAGGTGTCCCTGAGTGATGTGGTGGTGCCCGAGTGATATGGTGGTGTCCCCGAGTGATGTGGTGGTGTCCCCGAGTGATGTGGTGGTGTCCCTGAGTGATGTGGTGGTGTCCCTGAGTGATGTGGTGGTGCCCCTGAGTGGTGCCCCTGAGAGATGTGGTGGTGCACCTGAGTGATGTGGTGGTGTCCCTGAGTGATGTGGTGGTGTTCCCGAGTGATGTGGTGGTGTCCCTGAGTGATGTGGTGGTGTCCCTGAGTGATGTGGTGGTGCCCCTGAGTGATCTGGTGGTGCCCCTGAGTCATGTGGTGGTATCCCCGAGTAATATGGTGGTGTCCCTGAGTGATGTGGTGGTGTCCCTGAGTGATGTGGTGGTGTCCCTGAGTGATGTGGTGGTGCCCCTGAGTGATCTGGTGGTGCCCCTGAGTGATGTGGTGGTGTCCCTGAGTGATGTGGTGGTGCCCCAGAGTGGTGCCCCTGAGTGATGTGGTGGTTTTCCTGAGTTATGTGGTGGTGTCGCTGAGTAATGTGGTGGTGTCCCGGAGTGATGTGGTGGTGTTCCTCAGTGATGTGGTGGTGTCCCTGAGTGATGTGGTGGTGTCCCTGAGTGATGTGGTGGTGCCCCTGAGTGATGTGGTGGTGCCCCTGAGTGGTGCCCCTGAGTGATGTGGTGGTTTTCCTGAGTGATGTGGCGGTGTCTCTGAGTGATGTTGTGGTGTTCCTGAGTGATGTGGTGGTGTCCCTGAGTGATGTGGTGGTGTTCCTTAGTGATGTGGTGGTGGCCGTGAGTGGTGCCCCTGAGTGATGTGGTGGTGCCCCTGAGTGATGTGGTGGTGTCCCTGAGTGATGTGGTGGTGTCCCTGAGTGATGTGGTGGTGCCCGTGAGTGGTGCCCCTGAGTGATGTGGTGGTGCCCCTGAGTGATGTGGTGGTGTCCCTGAGTATTGTGGTGGTGTCCCGGAGTGATGTGGTAGTGTCCATGAGTGATGTGGTGGTGCCCCTGAGTGATGTGGTGGTGCCCCTGAGTGATGTGGTGGTGTCCCCGAGTGATCTGAGTGATGTGGTGGTGCCCCTGAGTGGTGCCCCTGAGTGATGTGGTGGTGCACCTGAGTGATGTGGTGGTGTCCCTGAGTGATGTGGTGGTGCTTCCGAGTGATGTGGTGGTATCCCTGAGTGATGTGGTAGTGTCCCTGAGTGATGTGGTGGTGCCCCATAGTGATGTGGTGGTTCCCCGAGTGACGTGGTGGTGTCCATGAGTGATGTGGTGGTGTTCCTGAGTGATGTGGTGGTGCCCCTGAGTGATGTGGTGGTGTCCCTGAGTGATGTGGTGGTGTTCCTGATTGATGTGGTGGTGTCCCTGAGTGATGTGGTGGTGCCCCGGAGTGATGTGGTGGTGCCCCGGAGTGATGTGGTGGTGTTCCTGAGTGATGTGGCGGTGTTCCTGAGTAATGTGGTAGTGTCCCTGAGTGATGTGGTGGTGTCCCTGAGTGATGTGGTGGTGCCCCTGAGTGATGTGGTGATGTCCCTGAGTGATGTGGTGATGTCCCTGAGTGATGTGGTGGTGCCCCATAGTGATGTGGTGGTTCCCTGAGTGACGTGATGGTGTCCATGAGTGATGTGGTGGTGTTCCTGAGTGATGTGGTGGTGCCCCTGAGTGATGTGGTGGTGTCCCTGAGTGATGTGGTGGTGTTCCTGATTGATGTAGTGGTGTCCCTGAGTGATGTGGTGGTGCCCTGGAGTGATGTGGTGGTGCCCCGGAGTGATGTGGTGGTGTTCCTGAGTGATGTGGCGGTGTTCCTCAGTAATGTGGTAGTGTCCCTGAGTGATGTGGTGGTGTCCCTGAGTGATGTGGTGGTGCCCCTGAGTGATGTGGTGATGTCCCTGAGTGATGTGGTGATGTCCCTGAGTGATATGGTGGTGTCCCTGAGTGATATGGTGGTGTCCCTGAGTGATGTGGTGGTGTCCCTGAGTGATGTGGTGATGCCCCCGAGTGATGTGGTGGTGTCCCCGAGTGATGTGGTGGTGTTCCTGAGTGATGTGGTGCCGAGTGATGTGGTGGTGTCCCCGAGTGATGTGGTGGTGTCCCCGAGTGATGTGGTGGTGTCCCCGAGTGATGTGGTGGTGTCCCCGAGTGATGTGGTGGTGTCCCTGAGTGATGTGGTGGTGAACCTGAGTGGTGCCCCTGAGTGATGTGGTGGTGCACCTGAGTGATGTGGTGGTGTCCCTGAGTGATGTGGTGGTGCATCTGAGTGATGTGGTGGTGTCCCTGAGTGATGTGGTAGTGTTCCCGACTGATGTGGTGGTGTCCCTGAGTGATGATGTGGTGGCCCTGAGTGGTGCCATTGAGTGATTTGGTGGTGCCCCTGAGTGATGTGGTGGTGCCCCTGAGTGATGTGGTGGTGTCCCTGAATGATGTGGTGGTGTCCCCGAGTGATGTGGTGGTGTCCCCGAGTGATGTGGTGGTGCCCCTGAGTGATGTGGTGTGTCCCCAAATGATGTGGTGGTGTCGCTGAGTGATGTGGTGGTGTCCCTGAGTGATGTGGTGGTGTCCCTGAGTGATGTGGTGGTGCCCCCGAGTGATGTGGTGGTGTCCCCGAGTGATGTGGTGGTGTCCCGAGTGATGTGGTGGTGTTCTTGAGTGATGTGGTGGTGTCCCTGAGTGATATGGTAGTCTCCCTGAGTGATGTGGAGGTGTCCCTGAGTGATGTGGTGGTGCCCGAGTGATGTGGTGGTGTCCCCGAGTGATGTGGTGGTGTCCCCGAGGAATGTGGTGGTGTCCCTGAGTGATGTGGTGGTGTCCCTGAGTGATGTGGTGGTGCCCCTGAGTGGTGCCCCTGAGAGATGTGGTGGTGCACCTGAGTGATGTGGTGGTGTCCCTGAGTGATGTGGTGGTGTTCCCGAGTGATGTGGTGGTGTCCCTGAGTGATGTGGTGGTGTCCCTGAGTGATGTGGTGGTGCCCCTGAGTGATCTGGTGGTGCCCCTGAGTGATGTGGTGGTGTCCCCGAGTGATGTGGTGGTGTCCCCGAGTAATGTGGTGGTGTCCCTGAGTGATGTGGTGGTGTCCCTGAGTGATGTGGTGGTGTCCCTGAGTGATGTGGTGGTGCCCCTGAGTGATCTGGTGGTGCCCCTGAGTGATGTGGTGGTGTCCCTGAGTGATGTGGTGGTGCCCCAGAGTGGTGCCCCTGAGTGATGTGGTGGTTTTCCTGAGTTATGTGGTGGTGTCGCTGAGTAATGTGGTGGTGTTCCGGAGTGATGTGGTGGTGTTCCTCAGTGATGTGGTGGTGTCCCTGAGTGATGTGGTGGTGTCCCTGAGTGATGTGGTGGTGCCCCTGAGTGATGTGGTGGTGCCCCTGAGTGGTGCCCCTGAGTGATGTGGTGGTTTTCCTGAGTGATGTGGCGGTGTCTCTGAGTGATGTTGTGGTGTTCCTGAGTGATGTGGTGGTGTCCCTGAGTGATGTGGTGGTGTTCCTTAGTGATGTGGTGGTGGCCGTGAGTGGTGCCCCTGAGTGATGTGGTGGTGCCCCTGAGTGATGTGGTGGTGTCCCTGAGTGATGTGGTGGTGTCCCTGAGTGAGGTGGTGGTGCCCGTGAGTGGTGCCCCTGAGTGATGTGGTGGTGCCCCTGAGTGATGTGGTGGTGTCCCTGAGTATTGTGGTGGTGTCCCGGAGTGATGTGGTGGTGTCCCTGAGTGATGTGGTGCAGCAGCACAGAGACTGAAGCTAAGAACACGCAGGGTTGAGTGCTACAAAGTGCGTTCAGTTTATCAAAGCACAGAATTATGGAGCCGGGAAAAAGCAAGGGGAAACAGGAAAACACATGGAGAGTGTATAATGATAGAGGCAGTGAGGGCTGGGGCTTGGACAGCAATCAAGTACGGGGTCGAGAAGGCACTGACTGGGAGAACATGGAAAACACCCAGGGCCAAGGAAGGAAGATGCAAGCACACGGGAGGGCAGGCGGAGACCAGAGGGCAAGGATTAGCAAGCAGAACAAGCTCTCGGCATTGCTGTGGCGGGGGTGGGGGGGGGTCGGGGGAGCGGGAGCGCATTCCTTTGAAATCTGATGCGGGGGCGGGGAAGCGGCAACATTTGAAGTCTGATTGGTGGGGGGAGCGGCAGCCTTTGAAGTCTGATGCGAGGCACAGACAAATGGTGGTGTGTGGGGGACCTGAAGTCACGACAGGAAGTGACGTCACAAAAGATGGATTGCACTCAGTTGCAGTTTATAGTTATCGAGCTCCCAGTAAAATAAGTGGGGGGACGCCGTCCACCTGCGTGGTACCCCGACTCGAGCTCTGTAATGGATGCAGTAGAGATAGGAACAGTGTTGCGTGACAGTGAGGTGGTGGGGGGCGGGCAGATGCTGGTGATAGAAAAGTAAGTAGTGGTGACAGCGAAACCCTGCAAGTGGCAGAGATAGGGAAGGCGGTGGAAAGACACTGGGACCAGAGACGTTTTAAGGCATGGGAAAAGTGGGCTCAGCCTTTCAGGGAGCCCCCTGATAGAGCCAGCTCTGTTCAGCAGAAAGTCTTGTCCTTGTGACATTGAATCATTTTTAAGCAGATTGTCATAAAAAATGTTTTCCTTTAATGTATTTTTAATGTGAGTGTTGTGTGAGTCTATTACAAACATTTTGCAGAGAAATCTTGTGTTTAGGTTTAACGTCCACAAAAAAAGTTTATTTTAGATCAAGACAGGGCCGCGCCTATGAGAAATAAGAGGGTGTCACAGAGATTATTGGCAGCAATATTACGTCACAATCCCTGAAAATCAGATGTAAACACATTTAAAATTTGAATGAGTGTGCCTGTGCACCATCATTGACCTGGCCAAAGAGTTCATGAAAGAGCTGAAATTAGATCATAAATTCAAAGCTATTCCGAGCAGGCTCCTCCAAAATTGATTTGGTCCAGGGCCCCCAAAATCCTTAAGATATCCCTGACAGGGACGTGCAGGTGATGCTCAATTAGTGGAGGATCTCAATGCAGTGACACAAGGGGCAGATACGAGAGGGTGGCACTGAACCTGGAGGGTGTGTTATGGTGGTAGACCACAGTAACCCAGGAGAAACTGACACATGGATGAAAGAGTGACCCTCGAAGAGACGGAAACTGGGGCTATTTGACATCGTGACTCATAGAAGCGTAGCTACTGCAGGCAGGAGGAGAGAAGGCGATGGAGGGTCTGTAAAATTAGGTAATGCTTCAGTTACTTACCGGTAATCTCCATTATACCTAGACTTCTGCATCAAGTCCTTACTCTGTGCAGCCAGCTTCCCAGAGACAGATACCCTTAGCAATATAGTTGGGAAAAGGCCACCGAACACAAAATCAAAAGCCTTTCCTCCCTTTAAATGATAATAAAATAAAATGCACTATTTCTATATAGCTCATTGTGTCCTTCCTACGCAACTCCTGTAGGTACCGAGCAACTTAACATCTGACCTTAAAGTGCCGGGGAAGAGGGGTACAATGAGGACTGTGGCGAGGAAGTCTATGGCTCAGTGTAATAAATATTGCTGGTAAACACCTCATCCCTGTCCTTACTGTATCATGAAATACAAAGCCCCCAACAATTGAAGGCACCAAAAGAAAACCAGGACCCTGGATACATTTTGACATACACAAAATGTTAATAAACCTAATCACAGTGCAGCACCCCGGCATGAAAACACTACTATCGTTACTGTCAAATTAGGACAATAATGGGAAACAAAGGTATGAATTAGAGTCAATGTGGCTGCCCTACATATATAGTTCTAATATGGGAATCACACTAGCTTCTGCCCATAAGGCTGCTACTCCTCTTGTAGAACACTCCGGAGATTTTGCAGGGACCTTTTCTCCTAAGAACACATGGGCTTGACCTTCTTCATTTGACTGTTTGCAATTCACCGAACCACCTGGTGTGATAGAGACTTCCAGTGTATGTGATTTTTTGTTATAATCATTGTATTGCCTCTGATGTCATGGATTGCTCTGTGACTCACTATGTTTTAATCTGGTCTTAACACCTGCCTCATTATTCTTATTGTTTTGTCTAAGCCTGTACACTTGATATGGTCCATTGCCTGTACCTGTATTTTTTCTCTTGAAAATACATAAATAAGTATTTTTAAAAAAGGACACATGGGCTTGAGATATGGCAAGACATACCCTGTGGCTTACGGTAGCTGTAGAGGACTTTTCCCCTTATTGGAGGGTCCAAAGGAAACAAACCAAGGCTCAGAATATCAAACTTTTCTAAATATATTACTACGGCCTTGCAAACATTTAATCACAATGGCAACCAAGGCTGACTAAAAAGGGGCAAAAACTTCCTGACGTAGATGATATACAGTGGCGGCTGCTTCGCTAAGGCAGAGGAGTGTTGCCCCACTACCATTTCAGCAGTGCAAAAAAATTAAATTAAAATAATAATAATAGGACATTATTATCATTTTATTTTTCAAATCGAGACTCGGAGCCGGGCGGGGCTGGGCTCTGTGACACCAGAGCAGAGTAAGGAGTGGTTTGCTCTCCTCTAAGTGCACATGACGGTTTGGCCGTCCACCGTCATGCACACTTAGCATGTTCTTCACCGGGCTGTGTTGCACAGCCCTGTGGAGAACATGCCCAGGCTCCCAGGCACTGCCTGAGCGGCCAAATAGGCTGCTTAGACCAATCATGATGCTGCTCATGCAGCGTCGTGATTGGCTGGGAGAGTACGGGAGCTTGGGTTCTTCTGGTGCTTCCAGCAGATGAAGAGGACAGAGGAGAGGCATGCGGCGGCGAAGGCAAGTTTATTTTTTTATCCATTCCCCCCCTCCCCACCACTCCTGTTCCGAGGCAGCCACCACTGGATGATAAGGTATTGAGGAGAAATGACCCCAGCTGAATCTGTCACCCTGTAAATTGTCCACTCCTGAAAGATAGACTTATTTGAGTACAACAGAGTATTTTCTGCTCAAGTGCAAAAGCTCTAAGCTACTTGAAGTAATGCTGGCCCCTTCGTGCCCTCTTGTTGATTTACATACACCTTGACAACTTAGTTGTTTGTCCACACTAGAATTGTTTTCCCCAGTACATGGAAAGAAAATCCCTGAATAGAACGTAGTTGGGCCAATAATTTCTTCCATATGTGCGATTGGCGAGCTTCCAAAGGAGACCAATGACCCTGCAGGCTCATTACATCCAGAGATGCCCCCTTTCCCCACTGGCTGGTGTTGGTGGTCAAGGTGACCAGAACTGGGGGAGTTAGACGAATTCTTCTTTGAAAATATCCTGTAACCAACCACCACTCTACATTCTGTATAATCCCTGCTGTCTCTGGAATCAGGACTTCATAATTGTGCTTCTCTGGCATATAGTGGGACAGTAGACGATGGACCAACAGACTGAGGTGATGACGTATCCAAGGTACTACTGTCTGTATGGTGTTGTGGGGTTCATGTCTTCTATCACTGAGATCCATTTTTAATTTCAGTTTGCAGACGTGTAATTATGTACTGGGTAGGGTTCTGCGGTTCAATAACCTGTCTTTCACATTCAGCGCTAGTGCTCGTGTCCCCCGTGGGTGTGGCAACAAACCTTGTAGAGCTGAGCCAAAGCCTCAGGGCATATTTAGAATTCTCATGTGGCACTTTTACACCGCCGGAGCATCACTTTTGTGGCGCTCTGGAGGCGCAGTGTGCCAGCCCATATTTACAAGGCCACGCAAAGCCATCTGGTTGGCTTTTCATGGCCTTGTAAATATGGAGTAAGGCAATGCCTTACTCTGTGTGGAAGGTGCATTCCATGAGTGCTGCTGTTAAGTGTTTCCACGCAACACCCATGGTTTTTTACACTGCCCCAGATTTACAACATAGCATAAATCTGGGGCAGTGTCAAAACTAATGCCTTTCCAAAGCTGGACTAACGAGGAGAAATGTTTAACCCTATCGCTGCTGCCGTCGGCCGTTGGACGTCGCGCGAGCTACCTCCCGGGTGCTGCGCACGTCCAACGGCCGAAGCGGCCGCACCCGTTTCTTCGAATGTTCAGCACTGGCGCTGAACGTTCGAAGCAGTAAACGGGTTAAATTTCTCCTTGTTTTTTCCTCTTTCCACGTGTGCTGCATTCTGCACATAGAAGGGGAAAACGCCTCCTTTGATTGTTTTTGTGCAGGTGCCCTTCCTGCACAAAAACAATCATGCCAAACACCGTTGCACCATGGTACAAGGGTAACTGCGTTGGCGCTCGTCTGCAGTTTGTGCACTGGCGCTAGCAGACAGACAGGAATGCGCCATATCTTGTAGATGCTTACAAGTAAAGGGTAAACCCAACATTCCTGGGACCTGGGTGCAAGACAGTATATATTACCATGGTCCCAGTATTAAAACATCGAAAACGTGTCAGAAAGGAGAAAACAATACAATGGTATTACAATTAAAAAGTCAAAGCAGGAAAGAATTGATGTAACAGTGTTATTTAATCACACCGAACCTGGTTAGCATTTTGTCAAAAAAGCATTAAAGGGCATACATTTTTGTAAGAACATCACCATTGCAGTGCCCGAAGGGGAACGTGGGAAGGGGAAGGAAAGTGATTCAAGTGAGGTGGTGAGGTAAATAAAATATGGGCGGTGACAAGGTATCACCGTCAAAACATTCAGGCATATACCATTCATATGCCGGAAAACCAGTTCGATATTTGTCACGTTATATAACATCTGTACATATTTTGCCAAGTAACACACAAGTCCACAGTAAAGTAAGTACTGTTAAAGAGACGTGAACGAGCTTGATGCAAAGCCATTGGATCCCTGGTACTTGGGGCTGTAGAGGGAGTCTTATCTTTTGTAAAGCAGATATTTGGGGCAATAGAGAAAGGAAGGAAATGGAGTAACCACTGGTGAGGTATTAGGGAGCAATAGAGAGTAACTCTGAGGGGGCAGGTATGAGGACTATCAGGGGAAGGAGGGGTAGCGAGAAGACTCACAGAGGCGCAGATACAGGGGTGAGAAGTGTGTAGAGGAGGGATCACTGATAGAATTACCCTTGCAGGGCTAAGGACTGGGGTATAACAAGAGAGGGGCATACTTTGGAGGGGTAGTTAATGAAGGTAGCAAGATGGAGAGGATGGCAGAGTGAGCCTGAGGAGCAGACAGAGTGGGTAGTGGAGAAGGTAGAAAAAACGAGTGATCCCAGTTAATTGACCAGTGAGGGTTATGAACAGAGGGTGCAAACCGTGCCACACAGAAAAGAGCTTTGAGAGTGACAGAACAAGATGTGGCTACGACGGCAGGTGCCACAACCTCCTTGACAAAAGAAGATCTCTTAGACCGCATTGATGGTCCTAAATCTGACGTAACTGCTGCAATGGAAAATATGGAAAATAGTTGCAGTCTTGCTATAAAGGAGATGCAGAGAGAAAGGCAAGCCATAGAGTAGCGGATGCAAATCAATGAACCCACAAGACAGGGAGGTGGGGGAAAGTGCCCTCTTTCTTGCATGGTATGGCCCCACTTTTTGATGAATTGATGATGTGCTTTTACTGAGTGTGCCCTGGGCTCCTGCCACTCAGGTACCCAGGGCCTGTGTTCTTTCCCTAAAACTGCTTTGAAGCCTAAACCCAATTGGCATCCCTGGCCACAGATCAGCCCCTGGTAAATGGTACCAGAGGTACCCAGGGCACTGTGACCAGAGAAGGCCCCTAAGGGCTCCAGCACTTATTGTGACACCCTTAAAGGCCCTGTACCCTGACACTCACATACTGCCTTTGCAGGCTGCATGTCTTGGTGCAGAACAAAGTGAAGAGTCGACAATGCAACACATCCCTGTGTACCATGCCCACAAACCACTGCCCTGACATACATCAGTCACCCCTCTAGCTGGGTACTGGTGCATGAGCCCTGTACCCCTACAGTACCCAGGTCCATTCCTGGGCACTGTAAGTGCAGTGCTGCCATTAAGAGTATATGGTGCTGGGAGTTTGTCATCACAAACTCTACAGCACCACATTGGCCACACTGAAGACTGGGAAGTTTGATACCAAACTTCTCAGCACATTAAACCCACACTGATGACAGTGTGGGATTTAATGTACAATGCACCCCAGAGGGCATCTTAGAGATGCCCCCAGAAACTCGACCAACCTCCAGAGACCTGACTGAGTGGCTGCTTAGGCTGCCACCACCAGACATGTTTCTGGACCCCTGGGTAGAGAGCCTGCCGCTCTCGGGGGCCTGAAACAATGCACATCCTGGGACGAGGTGCCAAGCCTACTCCCCCAGGATGGGCAGGGTTCACGAAGGAGAAGCTTCAAAGGCATACCGCCTTTGTGAGCCTCTCTAGACCACTTGCTGTTCTCAGCAACTGGTCCCCACTGATTCTACCCCCCACTTTGGGCGGAAGAACCGGTGGGAAAAACAAGTGAGGAAGAGAGGTGTGCCCACCTCTGCCAACTCCACCCCTAAGGTGTGGGAGGTGAGGTGACGCACAAGCTTGAGTCCCCGCCATCTTAAGGATGGGTGGACCCAGCCAACCAGGGTCAGGCACCTGCCCCCTCCCACTAGAGAGTGGTAGAATAGGGGGTGTACCCACCCCAGGGAAGGGACCCATTGGTCCCTGCCCTTTACCTACCTATAACAACCCTGAATTTAGTATTTAAGGGCACCCTGAACCCTCCTTCTTCAGATCCAGCAACCACAAAAAAAAGAAGAGAAGAAGAAAGACGGGAAGCTGTGCAGAGCTAACAAGAGGATGATGCACACTGACTTGGCCCCCAGCTCTACAGGCCTGTCCCCCCTCGAACCTGCTCCTGCAAAACCCTGGCGTGTCCAGCGGCCAACAACGTCAAAAGCCCCAGAGGACCTGCCTGCCTTCACTTTCCAAGCTGTTTCTCCCGTGAAGACCGGACGTGTTTGAACTGCAGCTTCTGGTGCCAGCCAGGAACAGCGAATCCAGCCCACTCTGCAACTGCCAAACCTGGCCCAAGCTTGAGTGGAAAAACACCTCAAGCATGTCCCCCCGGTGATCCAGACCCGAGATCCGGGGACCCCTGAACTGCCTCAAGCCTCCAGATTACGCCAGCAGCCTCAAACCAGAGGACCCCCCCTACCGCGACCAGAGCGGGTAAGAAAATCCGATGTCCCAAGGCACTCCTGTACCCGACACCCCACGGCCTTGTGTGCCCAACCCAGTGGTGCCTAACCAACCCTCTACATCCCTACTTACCCCTCAAAGTGGTGGTCGCTCCTGGAAGATCCTCGTCCCCGAGCCTGCAGTGTTTCTTTGCCCCGGAGAATCCCCATTGAAATCAACAGGGCACCCGAACTCAAAACAACACCCTGCTCCTGGCCGCCCTAGTGCCGCTGAGGGTGCCCCTTTTGTGCAAACTTGGTCCCCAACTTGCCCTGAGCTTAACCCTAGGAGCTTTGCTCCCACAACCCCGTGGCCTGCTTGCCAGCAGCCACCAACCTGAGTCCCCCTAGCCTCCATAAGATAACATTGGGCCTCAACACTCTGCACCCGGCCGCCCGAGTGCCGCTGAGGGTACAACATCAGTGCAATACTGACCCTGGGAGTCCCCTGAGTCTAACCCCAGGACCCTAACTCCAAAGACCGATTATCTACCTGGAAAATGATAACCTCTTTTTCCTCATAGAATAGCATTGACACTTTTTCTCCCAAAAAGTTTTTGTGTCGACTTTTGAAAAATAAGAATATTCCTTAAAAATCACTTGAATAACCAAAACGCATTTTCTCAACTGTTTTCAGGAAATGTCCCATGCTGAATCTAGGTATCCAGCACTGAGTAAGAAAAGTATCGGTAAAGTAACTTACCTGCTAAGTGAATTTCCTCCCATAGGATAACATTGGTGATTCTATGTGAAAAAGTTTCGAAGTGTCAACTTTTGCAATGAAATAATATTCTTTAAAAATCGTACCTCTACTAAAACGTATTTACTCAACTGTTTTCAGGAAATGCCCCACTGCTGAATCTAGGATCAAGCACTGTGTTAGTAAAAGTAGTCCGAAAAGTAATTAATTTCATTTTTACTGAATAAGTCCATTGTTTCCTATGTACTGAGTCTACTAAGTTTGTGCATTGCATTGCAACCCCTGTAAACTCGAATTGGTACAAAGTCCTTCTATCTTGTGAAAGTATTCAACAACAGTATCATGTAGCTGAAAAGTATTTATATGCTTACCTGTACCAGGCTTGCATGGTTCTAGAAATAAAGCAACAGTATATTTTTTTATACAAAACAATTGGCCTAGAGTTCAGTTCTTGAGTGTGGGAATTCATTGGCTGCCTGAGTGTGTACATCAAATGTTTAACACTGTCCTCTGATACTGCCTTACTGCTCGACCAAGCTACCACTTTAGAGAGTAAGGTTCTATCTAACTTTAACCTCTGCCAAACCTCTGGAGACCCTTGGACTCTATACGCACTGTACCTCACTTTGGTGCAGTATATATAGAGCCAGTTTCTTACATTAGTGGATCAGCGGTGGGATACAAACTTGCATTTGTTGGACTACTTGGTTACCATCTGACCACATGACAGAACTCGTAAATTGCCTTTAGAATTCTGATTTTTTAAATTGTCATTTTTATTCCAAACTACTAAACGTCTTGTTAGGGCCTTGCATAAGTCCCTTTAGAATTTTAGAAAATAAAAGTCACTATAGACAAGGGTAGAGCGGTTAGAACCTTGTTAGAATATCTCAAAAGAACTCAGCTATTAGTGAAAGTAACTCTAACATGCAGAACATGGTTGAGGAGCTCGACCTCATCCCTTATCGACACTTGTCTTTCAAGGAGATAAGGTCCTTATGTAAAATTAAAATTATACCAATGGGCCAGCATCCAACCAAACAAGGGCTCCAGGAGCTCCTGGCTGAGTATGCCAAGGCCCAACCCTCTGAACATGGTGATGACCAATCAGAGGAGGAAAGGCATGAGGATGAGGGGGATAGGAACCCCCTTCTAAAAATCCCTAGGGAGGAAAAGGCCCCATAACCTTAACTCGAAGTATGAACCCCTGGGGACCTAGAGGCCACACAGGTGGCTTAGGCTCCAGTGAGGACATTGGGGACAACCCCAATGAAGAGGACAGCTTTTTAGCAAGGCTGGCTAAAAGATTGGAAATAGAGTTCAGACTCCTGGCTCTAGAAAATGAAAGGAAAGAGATGGGTTTAGCACCCAGCAATAATGGCAGCAATACAAATAACAAGGATAAAAAGCAATCTTATGATCCTAAAATCCCCAAAGGGATTGTCTCTAAATTTGAGGAGGGTGATGATATCACCAAATGGTTCACAGCTTTTGAGAGGGCTTGTGACATGATAAAGGCAAAGAAACCTCTCTGGGGGGCACTCCTGTGGGAACTGTTCTCTGGTAACTTCAGAGACAGGCTTCTGACCCTCTATGGGCCAGATGAAGGGTCGTATGATCTCATGAAGAAAACTCTGATTGAGGGATTTGGACTTATCACTGAGGAGTACGGAATTAGATTCAAGGGGGCTCACAAAACCCAGAACCAGTCCTGGTTTGATTTTGTAGACTACTTAGTAAAGACACTGGATGGTTGGTTAACTGGATACAATGTGCATGACTTTACTGGACTTTACAATGTGTTTATGAAGGAACATATATTAAGTAATTGCACAAATGAAAAGTTACATCTGCATTTGGTAGACCTAGGTCTAATTTCTCCCCAAGAATTGGGAAAGAAGGCAGACCACTGGGTCAAGACTAGGTTGAGAAGGACAACCACAGGGGGTGATCAGAAGAAAGTGGTTACAAAACCTCCCCAAGGGAAAGGTGGTGAGAATCCCCAAGATAAAAAGTCTGAGTCTTTCAAAGGGCCTGAAAAACCTGCACAGGGGGGTGGGTCCCAAACTACTCCCTATTCTCCACACCCCTATAGGGGGAAGAACTTTGATCCATCTGTGGAAAATTAGTACGGTTTGGTAAACATTATCTGCACCATCTTGCCTTTTCCCCTGATGCCACACTTTTTGTCGTGCGCACCCGCCATTTTAGGTGCCTCGATCAGAACCACCCTCTGCACCCCGCTGGCCCCCCCCAGCACAGCCCTTCGCCCTCACAAACACCCCCCCGCTCTCGCATGCCTTGGGTCATAAACCCCTCTTCAGCGCAGCTCTGCCTCAGAACCCCATCCTGTTCCCAGCGCGACACCCCCCTTCATTCCTTTCATGGTCCCAGGCTCTTTGATACAAACCCCCTTTCCTGTGTGCCCGTTTGTCTTCCTCGTTCCCAGGCCGCCACCTAGCTCTGCGGATACTGTTTATTGCCCCCCCCCCCCGTACAGTAGGAAGCTTCCCCCAATTAAAGGACCCTCGAATTGATCAAAAGCCCCCACCCTATGATATCCGATCAACCCCACACATTCCGTGAATCGGCGGAATGTCCAGCTGCGCGATAATCATCACCTATTGTGACCGGGGTGGGGACTTCAACTGTAAATGCGTGTGGGAACGGGCCTGAAGGGGAGATTCCGAGGATGTCCTTTCATACTTCAAAGCATTACAAGAATGTGTTACCTGCAATAAAATTCATAAACTGTGTATAAGAGGCCAGGCCTCAGAGATGCGGTTAGAGCACCTCGTGACGATACTGGCTGTCTGAACTGATGTGTTCTCCTCCGGAGAAAATAAACCTTGTTTCCTGCCTTCCAGTCTCCAGCGCCTGCCTCTTCATTGATTAATATTTTGTGGGTTAAAGAGGCGATACCGCCGGGCAAATATTGATTGTCCCTGACCTGTTTTTACAATTGGCGTCCCAAGCGTGGGGCCCATCAGCGACACGTGGATCCAGTGGGAGAGGTCCTGACGACAGAGTGAACGACTGCAACGATCGGGAGAGCTCTTGCCCAATAGACCCTCGTCTGGCAGCCGATCATCCGAACTTCACTGGTTCCGAACAGACCTCTCTCGAGTGATCTACGGTCCTGACTGGGAACCATCAGGAGTGCCGCGAGGAATACGAGGAAAAGAGGACGATCGGGCGCTGGATTCGGAAGACAAGAAACTGTCCATACGGTCCGGGTAAGGTCGTGTGAACACGACGAATTGCGAAATGATTGTTTAATGGTTCGGAAAATACTAGTATTACTCTTTGTTGACTTATTTGGAGATTCACTGTCTGCACACGGAGAAACAACAGGCTCTTTCTCTTTGCAAACAGTGAAGGATAGGTAACGCAGCCAGCGTGCCTATCTTTCTCCCCCACTGATTGATTATTTGTTCACGGATTGTTTTCGGGAGATTTCCCTCTCCCACACTGATTAATTGTTTTTTTTCCCCGAACTACTGTTCGCGGATCGTTTTCTGGAGATTCTCTGTCTACAAACAGGAAAGAACAGGTTCCCCTTTGCAGATAGTGAACGGGTAGAGGACGCGGACCTTTTGCGGGCCTACTTATTCTCCCCACTGGTTGTTTATTAACTGTTTTGATATTGGTTCATGAGGTATTCACTGCCTGCAAACAACGTAGAATAGAAATATTCTGTCTAGTCTTTGCACGCAGTGATAAGATAGGCAGTGCTGACTTTTTGTCCTCATTGTGAGCCGTCATGTCTGTCTTCTCCCCACTGATTGGTAGTTGGTTCAGCCCGGACCGTTTATTAGAGGTGGACCATCTAGCTCCGCTGGAAGGCACCCCTAATAAAGACATGTTCACAAACTATGGATTAGTTACCATAGCCTATAGTAAGCTGTGGCACAGGTATACCAAAGAAAATCAAGAGAAACAGTGGCCACTGATAGGATCCTTCGATCTTGATAAAATAGAAACGTTAGAAATAGCCCTTTGTAGTAATAAGACAACGCCTATTATGCTCGACAGTCTCGGTATGTGGCGCAAAGAAGCAATACAACGAAAGAAAAGAGACGAAGTCAGAGTAGGTAAAGGAATATATCGACAGGACAACCCCAAGACACAACGACCCGAAAGTAATCTCCCGACACTACGCACAGGACGACCAGACTTAGGGCAAAACCAATGTGCTTTTTGTAAATGTTCCGGGCACTGGAAAGCCCAATGCCCGACTCTACTGAACAAGGGTAGGAGCAGAGGGCCGACAGGAATAACAGGCCGGCAGAAAGGGAAAAGGCGCGAGACAAAGATGAATCAGACTGACATGGACAGGCCAGATAGAACCACCACGTTTGATTATGCCCGATGGCACAGATTTCGCCAGACCAATTTCAGCGACATGTTTGAGTCTTCATAGATCGAACAACACTAAGACGGGAAACCCAGTCTAGCTCTAAATTACCCGGTGACGAACCCCGTACTACCGCTACTGTTCCCTAACAAAAAAAAAAAAAGGCCACCCCTTTCGGATAACTTACAGAAACAATACACAGAGTAGTCTCGGACAGATTAGTATACATTCCATTAATGAACTCAAACTTCGAGTGCAATAGGACTGATTACTCTCTGCTGCCCCCCCCACTCTGTAAAAGAAAGGAGCAATTACAGGCCTGCATAGACAACCCCCCCATTACCCAGACATGCCTGTCCAAACAAAATACCTACCCCCATTCCGGAAGTTCCCGAAATGCCGCAGGTCACCGGTCACGCCCATCCGGAAGGTGAAACACACAGCACGTGTGGGGCGGGGCCTGCTGACAGCCATCGATCGAATCGCCAGTGGGATATCCAGGAGGCACCACGGGCCCGGAATGAAATGGCTGTCCCATCCTCTTCTTCGTGGAGTGGGCTGGGAGGGAGAGGCGACGCGAACGAGCCTCTCCCACCCCCTCGGGTAGGAGGTTTCCCATCCCCAGTCCGGCCATCACCAATACCTCTGCTGAAATTGGTACAGGGTGGGCTGGGAGGGAGAGGCGACGCGGACGGGCCTCTCCCACCTCCTCGGATAGGAGGTTTCCCAGCCCCCGGCCCGGCACCGAAATCCTCCAGCCGGGCGGCGCCCATACTTGCGCAGCACCGAACATACAACAGCGGCGCCCATACTTGCGCAGCACCGAACATACAACAGCGGCGCCCATACTTGCGCAGCACCGAACATGCAACGGTGCCCATACTTGCGCAGCACCGGACATGCAACGGCGGCCATACTTGCGCAGCACAAGACATACGATGGCCCTCAAGAGTACTTGTGGAGCACGGGATGTGGAGTGGCCATCATGTATGCCTGTGAGAAGGGGCGGCGTGGGGTGCACTGGGAGAGGGAGACGGCGCGAACGAGTCTCCCTCGCCCCCCCAGGTGGGGGCACCACAGCTGCACCCTAGCCGAATGTCCTGCTCCTACGGCACGGTGTTCCATTTCTTTCACCCCAAAGGGCCTCTTCCACTCTTGCAGACTCGACGAAGGGCGGCTGCTGCAGGGCCTCAAAATGGCGTCTGGGCCCCCTGGAAGACGGGTCTAGGCCACTAAAGTAACTCTGACCAGCAGTGTAACCCGGACGCTTGCCCACCGGGGCACGAGCCCCCACCTCCGACAGCATCCCCACAGCCTTGAAGATTCTACAAAAGTCCCAGGAGCCCTCGGCCCCTGCCGGCTTCCGGTGAGGAACAACTGCCTTGGTCGCTAACGAAATAACCACGACGTAGCCACCCCTTCTGTTAGCATGAATTTTTGAACTGCCGAAAGGGACTCTGGTCCAACCGCCGGTTGTAGGAAACATTTTTTCCCTGATGCTACTTCCGGACTAACCCGGCCCCGCCCAAAATGGCGCCGGTATCAATGAGAACTTACGAACACCTCGTGGTGTTTTTAGCTAAAAGGACTCGATGTTCTGAGATATATATATGATCCTTTGTACACTTGACGAAAACGAGGGAGGGTTCACTCGACGAACATGTAAAAGGACCCCGTGAAAAATGTTGTTTTCAATGTACGATTTATTATGATATTATTGTAGCCGATACATAACCTCGCTTGTGACACACGCCCACGGTATGCATATAGGAAATTTGATTACAACTAGCCTGACTGTGCTTCCAATTATGAAATGAATGCTCCTTGATCCCTCACCTATCGATAGACCTTTTTAGTTTCCTGCAAATGACTACATAAACCCTTTTTAATGTTTTCAATGCTGCAAAATACCCCCCTTACTGTACGTGCTTCAGCCATCGCCGTGTCCGGCCAAATACGATTACACTCTCATATCTACATGCTGAACGATTGTGCAAATAAAGGTTTTCCAAACTATGAACAGGTATTGCATGCTTTTTTAAAAAAAATGTGGGATCAGCGGGAGAGCTTTTTGTGCACCCTGTTTTGTTCTCTTTTTAAGGTTATTAGAAGATGGTTGCTCAGCCCCAGATGGAGGATCGAATCTAAGACACGATACTCTACCTCCAAGTATGCGGCTGGCTCAGGAACTAACGCATGGAGAAGGACCTCGACTTCTGAGGACGGGTAAAGTGAAGCGGTGTAAATGATAGAATGTTATAAAGGTACGGCACTCAAAGGTACTAGGGAACAGAGTTGGCCGAAGAGCTGATATGCCTTAGAACATCACAGCGTTGAAAAAGATTTAAGGACCCCGACAGCTAGATACATCTACCAACTAGATACCTCGCACTAAGTGCCTCCGATTTTTTTAACGTTTCCCTACACACGGCCTATAAGGACACACTGCCCCCCCCCCCTGGCTTCAGAAACCAAGACCCCAGGGATTCTATCCCGAGGAGATAAGACGAGTATGTGGTAAGTAAAGGACTTTCGTGCCCATGCATTTGATATGCTCGAATGTTGTCCCCCTCCTTTCCCCTCTTTTCCTCCCTCTACAGGTTACATTGGAATCACGACTGAGGTATGGTGAAGATCTGAAGCCTCGCCATGTCTGATACATGAAGCGGACTAACGCTGCAAGGTGGCACCTAAACACGCCCACAAACTGCTCTTGTAACGAAAGAGCCAATAAGTTGTATGATATGATGAAACACGATCACCCCTAATCCGTGTTGCGTGAATGGGCACATGTCACGTATGTCTGAGACTATGAGAAAACGTTTTTATGCGACTGAGGCGTTGACTTAACTAGTCAAAGGACCGAGAGTGCGAGAAGTGCGACACAACGGTGCCCTTTTTTACTCAATGCATGTCCCCTGTACCCGGCCTAATGCTCGTCCGTCCCAAACTGCATGCTTTCAAAATTCTAACACAGACCCGTAATGTCTCATGTTGTGTAATGCACTGAATAGCCTACCTTAATACACGGCCACTCCCCATGCCGCACGTGTACTAGTTAGCCTATTGTTGCACATCTCTCTCTCTCTCTCTCTCTCTCTCTCTCTCTCTCTCTCTCTCTCTCTCTCCTCCACCCTCTCACTCTCCTGAACGACTAGCACCTAATTGGCAAAGCCGCCACCCCTGGTGCACCACCCAATTGGCTCCAGCTACCGCAAGTATTTGCGAAAATTTGTCTTAATTAAAAATCACCTTGATGCCGTGTCACTACCTCTCCTTTCTGCTAAATATTGATGAAACCTAGAATTGGCCAAAAAGGAAAGGACAGGTAAGACGACTGAGGTTCCCAAATCTGACCCGTAATAAGGGAACTACATGTCAGTGGCTTCTATGATAAACAAAAATGTCTCAGATAACGCGACCTTCCCCGTCCCGAATTGTCTCAATACCCAAACAGTAAAAGTGACCGAAACATCCCCATCTTCCCAGAACGCCCTCGGTTTCGTATCAGCTGCCCCGAGCGAGAGTTTTTTTAATGTCCCTCACCCTCGGTTGTAAGAGATGGGTCGTCTTACGACTAACACAGGCCAGCCGTTGTTCCTAGAAATGATTTGTTGATGAGCAAGCTACAGAGTTTAGAATTTGAGAAATGTCACTGAACGCTTACCAACTGAACTGTGGCCTTCTGCTAGATAACGCCCTCATGACACAAAGCAAGACGATAGTCCCTCACCACAGTTTGCTATGTTCCTAGTTGTTTTCCATAAGACCTCGTTTTTTTTTAATGAAGTAGTCAGGTTGTAAGAGACCATGTAGGAATTAGAATGATGTTTAAAAAGTTAAGATTAGACCAAAATGAAGAAAATTGTTGCAATAAACCCTGTTAGAAGTAAAATGTTTAGCTGAAAGGTAGGATGCATTGATCGAATGGAAAATTGTTTAGCCTATGTTCGTTCCTCATTAAGATACCTATCAGACCATGGTGATAGCACGTTGCACTTTTTTCGTAAAATATAAAGCCCTGGAGAACGGTATAGCTTCGTAAGGCTCGTACTAGGAAAGTGGGTCTCTGCCAGAAGAACTGACGTAATTGTAATAAACAAAATGCAATAAATAGGTACCAGATCTCGTACCACGACAATGAATGTAACACCAACAAACACCAAAGAAATAGTTACGAAGGAAAGTTATAATAAATCCAGCAAGCCCATCATCAATTATTTATATGTTGGTTGTGAACCCCAAAATAACGGATGTTTCTCATTTACTTGGAGCTGGGAGAGAAATAGACTTATGTGATTACCTTCCTCTGCCAATTCTCTAAAGACTGTCTTTTCAAACTCATTTAAGGGTACCACTGTCGGTGGAGAGAGAGACCGGATGTGGGAGCACGCGGCCTGACTACAGATCGTGGAACATCTGCGACATTGGCCAAGGCGAGACCGCGACAGTAAGGATTTGCAGGACGAGGCACTGTTTCCAACAAAATGAGAGGAAAGGGCTGACCTGATGCCCCTGCTCGACGATCAACATGTGCCGAAAAGTCCCCGCTCTCTGAACTCGGTCATGGGCCCGCCTACCAAAATTTTCCGTCCCTCTGGTCTGTTCCCGATCTGGCCCTGCTCCATCCCTTTTTCTCCGACCTACCCTAAGGACTACTCACACACACTTCTTCCACCTGAACTTTTTGACAATCGACTCAAAAGGACACAGGGCGAAAAGGACCTTTTAGACCAGGAAAGCGAGGAAAAGGTCATGCCCTGCAACGCGGGACCTAGAATAGAGCTGGACACATAGCTCCACCGTGCCAACAGAAGACGACAAAGAATGCTGAGAACTCACTAATAATGGTCCATGACAATAGGACCTCCCCTTCGAACAATGACACCCCTGATTATTGTTTTTTTCCTACGTCTCATTTCTCTCCCAGCCACCATTGTATTGATTATGCTCCAACCAAATATGAACAGAACTTACATATGTAAAACCTATCAGTTCACATTCCGAATGACTATAAGCATCTATGAAATGTACTCAATGCTCTCACTACAGAATCGTTTTTGTCCGATATTGCATTACTATGACTTTCCTGCAAACGAGTTTATCGATAGACCCGCCTCCTAAGACGAAAGATTTTAAATGTAATGTTTATAGCTCCTCCACCTGGGTTCCTGCTTCTTTACTTATGACCACCACAGTAGACATGGATAGGAAATAGGCCAGCAAGATGTCTTGGATATGTTAAAGGGAGGACTGTGGAAAATTAGTACGGTTTGGTAAACATTATCTGCGCCATCTTGCCTTTTCCCCTGATGCCACACTTTTTGTCGTGCGCACCCGCCATTTTAGGTGCCTCGATCAGAACCACCCTCTGCACCCCGCTGGCCCCCCCCAGCACAGCCCTTCGCCCTCACAAACACCCCCCCGCTCTCGCATGCCTTGGGTCATAAACCCCTCTTCAGCGCAGCTCTGCCTCAGAACCCCATCCTGTTCCCAGCGCGACACCTCCCTTCATTCCTTTCATGGTCCCAGGCTCTTTGATACAAACCCCCTTTCCTGTGTGCCCGTTTGTCTTCCTCGTTCCCAGGCCGCCACCTAGCTCTGCGGATACTGTTTATTGCCCCCCCCCCCGTACAGTAGGAAGCTTCCCCCAATTAAAGGACCCTCGAATTGATCAAAAGCCCCCACCCTATGATATCCGATCAACCCCACACATTCGGTGAATCGGCGGAATGTCCAGCTGCGCGATAATCATCACCTATTGTGACCGGGGTGGGGACTTCAACTGTAAATGCGTGTAGGGACGGGCCTGAAGCGGAGATTCCGAGGATGTCCTTTCATACTTCAAAGCATTACAAGAATGTGTTACCTGCAATAAAATTCATAAACTGTGTATAAGAGGCCAGGCCTCAGAGATTCGGTTAGAGCACCTCGTGACGATACTGGCTGTCTGAACTGATGTGTTCTCCTCCGGAGAAAATAAACCTTGTTTCCTGCCTTCCAGTCTCCAGCGCCTGCCTCTTCATTGATTAATATTTTGTGGGTTAAAGAGGCGATACCGCCGGGCAAATATTGATTGTCCCTGACCTGTTTTTACACATCAAACGCCTGGTATAACAACTTTAAGAAGTTGGGACACTTAACTGTAGACAAGGCTTGCCCTAGCAATAAGGCCCCTAGTTCAATTACTACGGTTACTTCTGGTGTAGCAAGTGTACAGATGGGATCAACAGTGTGCCCAGAGCAAATCAGGTTGCACACTGAAGCAGTTCTAGTTTCAGAGGGGGAAGTTGAGTTTGCCACTGTAGCTGTGTGACCATCCAACGTAAAGAAATACTTACAGTACCCTTGGATCAATGGAACCATGATAGAGGCTCTGAGGGATACAGGTGCCAGTGTCACTATAGTGAGAGACACACTGGTTTTCCCTGTGCAATATTTGATTGGGCATACTTATCCAGTCAACAATGCTGACAGTGTTACCACTAATCATGCAATGGCTATGGTTACATTAGAACGGGGGGAGGAAGGTTTACTGGCCTGAAACAGGTAGTGGTCTCTCTAAAACTACCAGCTGCATGTCTGCTTGGCATTGACCTGGAAACTTCAGCCAGGGCTGAGGTTGAACTAAAAAACCCAAGCAGCCATGCTGGATATCCCTGAATTGGTGTGTGTAAAAAAACACAGAGTAAAAGGCAGGGTGAAAAAGTAGTGTTAGAGCCTGAAAGTATGGCCCAACCTACCAAGAGAAAAGGTAAGAAGACTGGGAAACCAGCTTATGTACAGCAAACAGATCAGGACCCCTCTCATCAGGGAGAGGACTTGGACACCCCAGAGGGATTTGAGCCTATGGAGTTTGACCCTAACCAGGTTGAACTCTTGGGCCCAGGGGACCCTCTAGGGAAGAGCTGTGGCAGGGTCAGCAAGACTTCCCACTCTTGAAAGCCTGAGGCAGCAAGCTGTTTTAGAAGCAAAGGGAGATGTCAGTGTGATGGGTTTCATGTTTCTTTAATTGATGTGTATTTATTTATAAGTATAGCACATGCCACCATGACTTAAGTTCCATCGATGAGAAACTCACAAGGAGACAGCAGGCTGTGAAGGTGGCCTCTATTTGTTTCGCCACCTTGAGATGGCTTCAAAAAATCCTGTGGATGTTGCCCCCTTCCACACAAAGAACGGTAGTCCAGGCGTTGGTTGTTTCCCGCCTGGACTACGACAACGTTCTATATCTTGGAGCCGATCTGACAACCATAAAAAAACTCCAGGTTGTTCAGAACGCAGCTGCTCAGCTGCTCTGCAACGTTCCCAGGAGAACATCTGCCTCTCTAGCACTCCGTGACCTTCACTGGCTCAAAATCCCAAATAGAATTAAATTCAAAGCCCTTTGTCATGTTTTTAAAATCAAACAAGGCTCAGCTCCTAAATACCTTCAGGGCCTTATCCAGGCCTATAAGACAAGTCGAATCCTGAGATCCTCAGGGAATAGTGATTTTTCCGTTCCCAGATTTAGGCTAGCAAAAATGGGAGGCCGCTCTTTTGCCCATCTGGGTCCTACATTTTGGAATACTCTTCCTGTGACCCTAAAGACAGAAACCAATCTTTTTCGTTTCCGCAAGGGACTTAAAACTTGGCTCTTTCAACAGTAATCTGAAGCTTCCTTTCAGCAAAATCAGCATGCAAGTTCTTCTTCTTTAGTTTGTCCCTGAGCGCCGGGAAACCCACTGCGGGTAGCTGTGATCTTTATAAGTTTAAATAAATAAATAAATCTTGGAATGGTGGCATGTGGAATGGTGTTACTGTTTGCTGTCCCTCTGGCCGGTCGTTTTATTGGATGCTTCTTATCTACAATAAAGAGAATAAATACAACTGGATTCATCATCTTCCTTTCACTGGCGACGATTGGGAGAACAACCCGGACCGGCACATAAATTATTTAAAGGTTATTCACCTTTTTGACAGCATCTCCTTTGCTCTGGAGTTCATTTAAACTCGAAGCTGGGTAAGCAAATTCAAAACAAATAATCTTGCAGTAGTAAACTTTCTTCAGCAAGATAAATATGCTTCCTCAATAAAGTTTACCACTGCAAGATTATTTCTTTTGAATTTAGGAGCATGTTCCCAGCCCAGAAACGAATCTACAAGATTATTTGTTTTAAATTCAGCAGCGTATGCCTAGCCCAGCGTGGAAAAGAATCTGTTAACAAGCCACGAGCAAGTTTGTTTATACGCGGATTAAGTTTGCCTTCAGTACTTAAATAAACACTGTTGAGCAACTAAGCGTGTGGATTTTAACATTGTGCTTGTTAAATCATAGGTAAAACAGTGCTTACTTTTTAATATCGAGCATCAAGGAAGTCATTCTTTTCTTTAAAAGTAAACACAGCGCGTTCATTCTTCTTCTCTTGTCAAGCGTGAAAGGAATTAAAAGTAAACAGCGTGTGTGTGTGCATCCTCAAGGCAACAGCGCGAGTGAAGCGCGAGGATTTAATTCTTCTTAGTATGTGTTACACAGCGCGAAGATCGACGTCAGAACATCGCAACGTTTGTCTCAACAATTGGCTATTTAATACTGAATCGTCATCGCGTGCAGCGTCAAGCTTTGTCAATGTTTCCCTGACAACATTTTTAATGCCAAGCCTCATTTTCAACAAGTTTTGCTGCATTTATTAAGAACAGTTGGCAGTCTACTGTGGATCGTTATTTCTCTGACAAGAAAACTTATGCTTTTCAAGCCTAAATTAAGACGTTAAGATTTTATTTCTTTGTTTTTAAACAACTGTAATTAACTTACGATACACGGAACAAGACAAGCTTCAGTACAATGTGAGATTGATCATTCACTGCATTAATCACCATTCAATTGACAATTTTTTTTCAGTTTCTGGATTAACTAAGATATTTTATGCTTTATTACATTTTTGGATATTCCATGTGCACTTCGGTGATGCACACACCTATGTAAAGAGTACCTGAACTGATTTCATTGTTTAATTACATAATTTTGAGACTATTTATTTCATAATTCATAGTTGTTTTCCTCATAATATTTATTACATTGCATTTCTTTTTATTGTGCATTAACTATTTTCTTTTAACAGGAACCGTCTATATTCCCAATTTACATTTTATTTTTCAATTTATTTTGTCATTGGCTGTAATGCATCAATCTATTTTACCACCTCCTCCATTTCTTTCCACACCTGGAAATCCTCCCCTTGAGTGGGAATTATGGTTTGAGAGTTTCGAGGCTTATCTAGAAGCCATTGAAGCTGATGTTTTTACCCAAAAGAAAACATTTGCACTATTACGTCATTCTTTGGGCACTGAAGGAAGGAAGGTTTTAAAACATCTTCCTCCTTCTGTCGTCATGGGTGAGGGCGATGCCATTGATGAATACGCTTCAGCTTTAAAAGTATTAGATCTAAGATTTAAAAAGAAGCGTACCATTATTATGGAGAGGCATACATTTTATATGAGGAAACAGTTACCTGGTGAATCTATTGAAGCGTTTGTAAGTGATTTAAGAGTTTTGGCCGCTACATGCGACTACAAAACTTTTCATGATGAAATGTTAAGAGATCAAATTGTTGAAAAAACTAATAGCAAAAAGATACAGGAAAAGTTGCTTATTACTCAAGATCTCACTTTAGATAAAGCTTTGGAAATAGCTAAAAATATTGAGTCAACTGCTGAGTATATGGATCAAATGGCGTTAGACACTAAGAGACCTACTCTAGCTGTAGACAAGTCTGTAGTTAAAAAAGAAGTTAAGTATGATAAACAAAAGAGAATCTTTGAATGTTACAGATGTGGAAACAGGAATCATTTGGGCAATGCTCCTTTTTGTCCTGCCATAGACAAGTTGTGTGCAAAGAAGAAGGATCATTTTTCGAAGCTTTGTAAATCTAGACCAATGTATACTACTTCCAAGTCAAATTCTAAACCTTCTTCTAAGAAAATTCTGGCCATTGAGGTCAAACCTGAGTCGAACTCAACTTCAGACATTGATTATGGAAATGAGATCATGATGTTGTCTAATATTTGTTTTATTGAGTCTCAGAACATTCGTGCTTCACAGATTTTAAAATTACAATTGTCAAACATTAAGCGTCCTAACTGTCAAGTAGAAATTCATGGTAAACAAATTGGTATGATGGCCGATTCAGGTTCTTTTTCCACGTTAATTGGTCCTGAAGAGTGACTGAAATTAAAATCATCTGGTGTTTCTTTAAGGAAGTCATTCATCAAATCTGTAGCTTATGGTGGTAAATCAGTTGAAGTTTTCGGTGAATTTGACTGTACCTTAACCTTCAAAAAACGTTCTGTCCCAGCTACAGTGTATGTTGCTGATGATAAGTCTTCACTTCTGGGTTGGTTAGAACAGAAAAATGTAGGTATATTTATTGATCCAAATAGTGAGGAACAAGTTCTTCTTAGAGATCAAGTTATACCTGCTTGCACCATAAATTCTCGTTATTGGGTATCGGCTTTTTCTACTGTATTTTCTGACACACTGGGTAAGATCAAAGGTTTCTCCCATCAAATTATCCTTAAACATGATGCCCAACCAGTGGTACACAAATCCAGAAGGGTTCCTTTAGCCATGAGAAAAGAATTAGCCCTAGAGCTAGATTCCCTGTGTAAGCAGAAAATAATTGAACCTATAGAAAGCTCGGAATGGCTTTCTCCAGTTGTATTAGCCAGAAAACCGAATGAAAAACTGAGAATGTGCATTGATTTGAGAGATCTTAACAATAGAATTTGGGTTGACAGACATCCCCTTCCGAACATCACGGAAATGTTAAGTTCTCGAGGGTACAAAAGTTTTTACCACATTAGATATGTCATCAGCGTATCACCAAATTTCTCTTAAAAAAGACAGTCGTCACCTTACCTCCTTTTTAACTCCTTCTGGTGCTTATCGCTTTAAGAGAATGCCCTTTGGGTTTGCCTCAGCATCAGCGGTGTTTCAGAGGGTTATGGAGTCTTTGTTTGCCAATGTACCTAATATTAAATGTTTTCAGGATGATATGCTAATTTATGGTAAAGACATGGAATCGCATGATAAAACTCTAGCCACTGTTCTATCCATTTTAGCAGATCGTGGTGCAACTTTAAAAGTTGAGAAGTGCAAATTTGCAGTCCAAGAAGTACATTATTTGGGTTACAAATTATCAGCAAAAGGGATAGAACCCAAGGATGATCTGGTTTCTGCCATAAAGTGTTTTCCCAGTCCTCAAAACAAAGATCAACTTCGCTCATTTTTTGGTATGTTAGAGTTTTATGCCAGATATATACCTAACTGTAGCAGTAAAACACTTGGATTAAGGTCACTCTTGAAAAAAAATCAGCATTTTGTGAGGTGAAACGATCTTGAGAATGAATTTCAATCTATAAAACTAGAGTTAAGTAATGCCATTCCTTTACAACATTTCAACACACAAGACCATTCTATCGTTGTCACTGATGCTAGCCAATATGGTCTAGGTGCGGTATTACTCCAAGAAAGAGATGGTAAAGAAGAGGTTGTAGCTTTCGCCTCACGCACTTTGAGGGGTGCTGAATCAACTTATTCAGTTGTTGAGCGAGAAGCTTTAGCTTGCTGGTGGGGTGTTAATCACTTCAGACAGTATTTATGGGGTTCTGAATTCACGCTACGAATGGACCACAAACCTCTTGTCAATCTGTTTTCGACCAAAGGTGCTGGAATGCTACTCCACGCATAGCTAAGTGGCATTATAGACTGATGGAATTTCATTTTCAATTAGAATGTATTCCTGGGGCGAGGAACATTTTTGCTGATTGTCTGTCTAGACCCCCTTTAGCCACAGAACACTCTAATGAGTTAGAAGAGGAAGAATTTTGTATTGTAGCCTCCTTAGCAGATTCAGATTTTGCATCTATCTCAGAGCAAGAGTGGAAATTGGCAGTTGATCAGGATATGGTGTTTAAAGAAATAATTTCAATGCTGGGTAAAGGTTGGGCATCCTAATGTGAGGAGAATGATGCTTTCAAACATGTTTTTCCGGAATTGCATTTTGAGTGTGGTGTACTCAGGAGACTGGATTTATTAGTTGTTCCATTTCCTCTTCAGAGTAGAATTTTGGAGATTGCTCATGAAGGTCATATTGGTATGAGAGCAATGAAAAGGAGACTTAGAGAGGTATTTTGGTGGCCTGGCTTGGACCGTTCTGTAGAGCATTTTGTAAGGGATTGCATCTCATGCGCCTCTAGTGATTAAACTCAGGTGACTTTTCCCAGTCCAGTTGAAGCCATTCCTGTTCCAGACAAACCTTGGATCAAATTAGCATTGGATGTCATAGGTCCCATGTATGTGTTGGATGAGAGGTCTAGATATGGTTTAGTCTTAATGGACTATGGGTCAAAGTGGCCAGAAGTAAAATTTGGAAGGGCTGCAACTACTGTTGAGGTGATTTCTTTTCTTCAATCGTTATTTTTGAAGGAAGGTGCTCCTATTGAACTAGTAACAGATAACGGAGTACAATTTATGGCTTAAGAATTTCAAGAATTTTTGTCTCATTGGGGTGTCAAACACATCACTACTTCGCTATATCACCCTCGCAGTATTGGCCTTGTAGAACGCTGTAACAGAGTTATTAAGGATAACATACAATTATCTGTTATAAATGGTTTGAATTGGAGGAAGGAGATTTCTAATTTACTCTGAGCATTGCGAACTACTCCTAATGCTGCCACCAAAGTTTCTCCTTTTACTTTATTAAAAGGGAGGTCAGCTTCTTCAAAGTTAGTCAGACCTTGGATGCGTGATTTGAGTGCTCCCAAAATTGATTCTGATTTAGTAAAGGCCAATGGTCTGATTGCTCAGGGCAAATATATTACTAAGGAACCGATTAAAGGAAGGAAACAAGTTTGTTTCAAAGAAGGAGATTGGGTCAGAGTTAAGTTTCCTGGTTACATTGCCAAGGGTCATTCCAAGTTTTCATGTCCCAAACAAATTGTTTCTGTAAGGGGCAGCTCAGTGATGTTAAAGGATGGAAAATGGTGGAACATGGAAAGATTGTCTAAACAGAATTTGCATGTTAACTCTAGCACAGAACCTCAAAATGTGCCGGTTCCTGTACATCATGGATCTGGTTCTACACAGGATAAACCTGTCATCAGAGTTTCTGAGAGAGTACGAAAACCTCCTGTCAAATACAAAGATTATGTATAATCTTTATATAGGTTTTTGTTTTTATTCTGGTTTGTGATGATACTGGTTATGTATTATTTTGTTTCAAATGTAAAGGGGGAAGATGTGTTGGGTTTCATGTTTCTTTAATTGATGGGTATTTATAAGTATAGCACATTCCACCATGACTTAAGGTCCATCTTGGAATGGTGGCATGTGGAATGGTTGAGGGTCCGTTACTATTTGCTGTCCCTCTGGCCGGTCGTTTTATTGGATGCTTCTTATCTACAATAAAGAAAATAAATACAACTGGATTCAGCATCTTCCTTTCACAGTGGTACCCACAGAGTTTATTCGGAAGAGAGATTACTGCACACTAAGGCAAGAAACCCCAATCCTGGAGCCACCAGGAGAGTGGTAGTGCCACAGACGTACAGGGAGTTCCTCCTGTTTAGCTCATGACATCCCCCTAGCTGGTCATCTGGGGCAAACCAAAACTTGGGAAAGGCTAGTTGGCCACTTTTACTGGCCCCAGATGCACCAAAAGGTGGAAGAGTTTATCAGCTTCTGTGTTGAAAGGGTAGGTGTGGACATAATGGGTCCACTTGAACCTCTCACAGCCTCAGGGAACAAATTCATTGGGGGGGGGGGGTGTGTGAGAAAGTGCCCTCTTTCTTACATGATATGCCCCCACTTTTTGCACAATTGCTGATGTGCTTTGACTGAGTGTGCCCCGGGCTCCTGCCAATCAGGTACCCAGGGCCTGTGTTTCTTCACTAAAACTACATTGAAGCCTAAACCCGATTGGCATCCCTGGCCACAGATCAGCCCCTGGTAAATGGTACCAGAGGTACCCAGGGCACTGTGACCAGAGAAGGCCCCTAAGGGCTGAATCACTTATTGTGCCACCCTTAGAGGCCCTATACCCTGACACTCACACACTGCCTTTGCAGGCTGCATGTCTTGTTGCATGTTAGATTTGGGGGTCTCTAGTTGGCACAGGTAGGTACTTGTGACAAATAGGGACCCTCTCCTCTAGTCAGGACAAGGGGATTACACTCCTAAAATAACCCCTGTTCACCCTCTAGGCTGCGTGGCGCGAGCAGTCAAGGCTTATTTCAGAGGCGTTGTAAGTTAAGCAGTTGAGACCACATACAGTAACCCAGTGACAACACTACAAATGGACACCACACAGGTTTTATAATGGCCACACTGAAGACTGGGAAGTTTGGTACCAAACTTCTCAGCACATTAAACCCACACTGATGCCAGTGTGGGATTTAATGTGAAATGCACCCCAGAGGGCAACTTAGAAATGCCCCCAGAAATTCGACCAACCTCCAGAGACCTGACTGAGTGGCTGCCTAGACTGCCACCACCAGACATGTTTCTGGACCCCTGGGTCGAGACGCCTGAAACAATACACATCCTGGGATGAGGTGCCAAGCCTCCTCCCCCAGGATGGGCAGGGTTCACGAAGGAGAAGCTTCAAAGGCATACCGCCTTTGTGAGCTACTCCAGACCACTTGCTGTTCTCAGCAACTGTCCCCACTGATTCTACCCCCCCCACTTTGGGGCGGGAGAACCGGTGGGGAAAAACAAGTGAGGAAGAGAGGTGTGCCCACCTCTGCCAACTCCAACCCTAAGGTGGGGGAGGGGAGGTGAAGCACAACCTCGAGTGTCCGCCATCTTAAGGATGGGGGGACCCAGCCAACCAGGGTAAGGCTCCTGCCACCCTCCAACTAGAGAGTGGCAGAATAGGGGGTGTACACACTCCAGGGAAGGGACCCATTGGTCCCTGCCCTTTACCTACCAGTAACACCCCTGAATTTAGTATTTAGGGGCACCCGAACCCTCCTTACTCAGATCCAGCAAACACAAACAAAAGAAGAGAAGAAGAAAGACGAGCATCTGTGCAGAGCTAACAAGAGGATGACGCACATTGCCTTGGCCCCAGCCCTACAGGCCTGTCTCCCCTCGAACCTGTTCCTGCAAAACCCCGGCGTATCCATCGGCCAGCAACGTCAAAATCCCCGGAGGACCTGCCTTCCTTCACTTTCCAAGCTGTTTCTCCCGTGAACACCGGACGTGTTTGAACTGCAGCTTCTGGTGCCAGCCAGGAACAGCGAATCCAGCCCACCGGGTGCAGAGGAGGTCCCCCCAGTGATCCAGACCCGAGATCCGGGGACCCCTGACCTGCCTCAAGCCTCCAGATGACTCCTGCAGCCTCAATCCAGAGGACCCCCCCCTACCCTGACCAGAGCGGGTAAGAAAATCCAATGTCCCAAGGCACTCCTGTACCCGACACCCCACGGCCTTGTGTGCCCAACCCAGCAGTGCCTAACTAACCCTCTACATCCCTACTTACCCCTCGAAGTGGTGGTCGCTCCTGGAAGATCCTCGTCCCCGAGCCTGCAGTGTTTCTTTGTCCCGGAGAATCCCGATTGAAATCAACAGGGCACCCGACCTCAAAACAGCACCCTGCACCCGGCCGCCCTAGTGCCGCTGAGGCCCTTTTTGTGCAAACTTGGTCCCCAACTTGCCCTGAGCTTAACCCTAGGAGCTTTTCTCCAACAACCCCGTGCCCTGCTTGCCAGCAGCCATCAACCGGAGTCCCCCTATCCTCCATAGGATAACATTGGGCCTCAAAACTCTTCACCCTGCCGCCCAAGTGCTGCTGAGGGTGCAACAACAGTGCATTACTGACAGTGGGAGACCCCCGAGTCTAACCCCAGTACCCTAATTCCAAAGACCGATTAGCTACCTAGAAACCGATAACCTCTTTTTCCTCGTAGAATAACATTGACACTTTTTCTCCCAAAAAGTTTTTGTCAACTTTCAAAAAAAAAAGAATATTCCTTAAAAATCATTTCAATAACCAAAACGCATTTTCTCAACTGTTTTCAGGAAATGTCTCAGTGCTGAATCTAGGTATCCAGCACTGAGTAAGAAAAGTATCGTTAAAGTAACTTACCTGCTAAGTGAATTTCCTCCCATAGGATAACATTGGTGATTCGATGTGAAAAAGTTTTTAAGTGTCAACTTTTGCAAAACAATAATATTCTTTAAAAATCGTACCTCTACTAAAACGTATTTACTCAACTGTTTTCAGGAAATGGCTCACTGCTGAATCTAGGATCCAGCACGGTGTTAGTAAAAGTAATCCGAAAAGTAATGAATTGCATTTTTACTGAAAAAGCCTATTGTTTCCTATGTACTGAGTCTACTAAGTTTGCGCTTTGCATTGCAACCCCTGTAAACTCGAATTGGTACAAAGTCCTACTATCTTGTGAAAGTATTCAACAACAGTATCATGTAGCTGAAAAGTATTTATATGCTTACCTGTACCAGGCTTTCTTGGTTCTAGAAATAAAGCAACAGTATATTTTTTAATTAATGTGAGGCGAGGATGAAGACGGAACCCTGTTGTTACAACGTGTGTAGGTGGAGCGCACAGCGTTTTTTGATGGAACTTATCATGGCTCCTGAGTGACTATATATGAAGGACTACTGCTACTACTATTGGATTTTGGATAAATTGGAATATAGGACTAAGTGAAGCTCACCTCAAGAGTGATTTAGTGTGACAAGCATTGAGAATTATACAGTGCTAAGCTTATTGGAAATTTGCCTTGAGGAAGCCCGCAAAGGGCGAAACGCGCGTCGGCTGTGAAGCACTTGATTTGAGAAGGAGTGTTTGGGCAAGAATTCGCATTGAAGATTGGTGCACAAGGCACTGGGATAATAGTGACTTGATACGATGTGCGCTGGTATTTTTGTTTTTTACTGAGTCTGCTAAGTTTGTGCATTGCCTTGCAACCCCTGTAAACTCGAATTGGTGCAAAGTCCTACTATCTTTTGAAAGTATTCAACAACAGTATCTTGTAGCTGAAAAGTATTTATAAGCTTACCTGTACCAGGCTTGTTTGTTTCTAGAAATAAAGTAACAGTATATTTTTTTTACACAAAACAATTGGCCTAGAGTTCAGTTCTTAAGTGTGGGAATTCATTGGCTGACTGAGTGTGTACATCAAATGCTTAAAACTGTCCTCTGATACTGCCTTACTGCTCGGCCAAGCTACCAATTTAGAGAGTAAGGTTCTATCTAACTTTAACCTCTGCCAAACCTCTGGAGACCCTTGGACTCTATACGCACTGTACCTCACTTTGGTGCAGTATATATAGAGCCAGTTTCTTACATTGGTGGATCAGCGCTGGGATACAAACTTGCATTTGTTGGACTACTTGGTTACCATCTGATCACACAACAGAACTCTTAAATTGCCTTTAAAATTCAGATTTTTTTAATTGGCATTTTTTTCCCAAACTACTAAAAGTCTTGTTAGGTCCTTGCTTAAGTCCCTTTAGAATTTTAGAAAATAAAAGTCACTATAGTCAAGGGTCGAGGGTTAGACCAATGTTAGATTATCTCAAAAGAACCCAGCTATTAGTGAAAGTAACTCTAACATGCAGGACATGGTTGAGGAGCTCGTCCTAATGCCTTATCAACACTTGTCTTTCAAGGAGATACGGTCCTTATGTAAAATTAAAAATATACCAATGGGCCAGCATCCAACCAAACAAGGGTTCCAGGAGCTCCTGGCTGACTATGCCAAGGCCCACCCCTCTGAACATGGTGATGACCAATCAGAGGAGGAAAGGGATGAGGATGAGGAGGATAGGAACACCCCTCCAATAATCCCTAGGGAGGAAAGGGCCCCCATACCCTTAACTCCAAGCATCAACCCCTGGGGACCTAGAGGCCACACAGGTGGCTTAGGCTCCAGTGAGGACATTGGGGACAACCCCAATGAAGAGGACAGCTTTTTAGCAAGTCTGGCCAAAAGATTGGAAATAGAGTCCAGACTCCTGGCTCTGGAAAAAGAAAGGAAAGAGATGGGTTTATCACCCATCAATGATGGCAGCAATACAAATAACAAGGATAAAGAACAATCTTATGATCCTACAATCCCCAAAGGGATTGTCTCTAAATTTGAGGAGGGTGATGACATCACCAAATGGTTCACAGCCTTTGAGAGGGCTTGTGACATGAGAAAGGTAAAGAAACCTCTCTGGGCACACTCCTGTGGGAACTGTTCTCTGGTAACTGCAGAGACAGGCTTCTGAACCTCTCTTGACCAGATTCAGGGTCCTATGATCTCATGAAGAAAACTCTGATGGAGGGATTTGGACTCACCACTGAGGAGTACAGAATTACATTCAGGGGGGCTCACAAAAGCCAGAACCAGTCCTGGTTTTATTTTGTAAACTACTCAGTAAAGACACTGGACGGTTGGTTAACTGGACACAATGTGCATGACATTACTGGACTTTACAATGTGTTTATGAAGGAACATATATTAAGTAATTGCACAAATGAAAAGTTACATCAGCATTTGGTAGACCTAGGTCTTATTTCTCCCCAAGAATTGGGAAAGAAGGCAGACCCCTGGGTCAAGACTCGGGTGACGAGGACAACCACTGGGGGTGATCAGAAGAAAGTGGTTACAAAACCTCCCCAGGGGGAAAGGTGGTGAGAATCCCCAAGATAAAAAGTCTGAGTCTTCCAAAGGACCCGAAAAACCCGCACAGGGAGGTGGGTCCCAAACTACTCCCTATACTCCACACCCCCATAGGGGGAAGAACTTTGATCCTTCATTTGTAACGACTGTAAGAAGTTGGGACACTTAACTGTAGACAAGGCTTGCCCTAGCAATAAGTCCCCTAGTTCAACAACTACAGTTACTTCTGACGTAGCAAGTCTACAGATGGGATCAATAGTGTGCCCAGAGCAAATCAGGTTGCACACTGAAGCAGTTCTAGTTTCAGAGGGGGAAGTTGAGTTTGCCACTATAGCTGTGTGGTCACTCAACTTAAAGAAATACTTACAGTACCCTTGGATCAATGGAACTAGGATAGAGGCTCTGAGGGATACAGGTGCCAGTGTCACTATGGTGAGAGACACACTGGTCTCCCCTGAGCAATATTTGATTGAGCATACTTACCCAGTCACCAATGCTGACAGTGTTACTGCTAATCATGCGATGGCTATGGTGACATTAGAACAGGGGGGTTACTGGCCTGAAACAGGTAATGGTCTCTCTAAAACTACCAGCTGCATGTCTGCTTGGCAATGACCTGGAAACTTAAGCCTGGGCTGAGGTTGAACTAAAAACCCAAGCAGCCATGTTGTATATCCCTGAATTGGTGTGTGTAAAAATAAAACCACAGAGCAAAAGGCAGGATGAAAAAGTAGTGTTAGAGCCTGAAAGTATGGCCCAACCTACCAAGAGAAAAGGTAAGAAGACTTGGGAACCAACTTCTGTACAACAAACAGATCAGGACCCCTCTCATCAGGGAGAGAACTTGGACACCCCAGAGGGAACTGAGCCTATGGAGCTTGACCCTAACCAGGTTGAATTCTTGGGCCCAGGGCCTCTAGGGAAGAGCTGTGCCAGGGTCAGCAAGACTGTCCCACTCTTGAAAGCCTGAGACAGCAAGCTGTTTCAGAAGCAAAGGGAGATGTCAGTGGTACCCACAGAGTTTATTGGGCAGAGGGATTACTGTACACTGAGGCAAGACACACCAATCCTGGAGCCACCAAGAGAGTGGCGGTGCCACAAAAGTACAGGGAGTTCCTCCTAACTTTAGGACTACTACAGCTCCTGCCGTGGCCAATGCCTCCATTGGTGTCTTCACCACAGTAGGGTTTCCTAAGAAGGTGGTTTCAGACAGAGGTTCCATCTTCATGTCTGCTTACCTGAAACACATGTGGAAGGAGTGTGGAGTGCAGTACAAGTTTACTACACCATACCACCCACAAACCAATGGTCTTGTTGAGAGATTCAACAAGAAATTGAAAGGCATGATCATGGGACTCCCTGAAAAGCTCAAGAGGAGATGGGATGTCCTTTTGCCGTGCCTGCTTTTCACTTACAAAGAAGTGCCGCAGAAGGGAGTAGGGTTTTGCCCCTTTGAACTTCTGTTTGGTCATCCTGTGAGGGGACCACTCTGTCTTGTGAAAGAGGGTTGGGGAGGCCTCTCCAAGAACCCAAACAAGATATTGTGGACAATGTGCTTGGCCTAAGGTCCAGAATGGCTGAGTACATGGAAAAGTCATCCAAGAATCTTGAGGCCAGCCAGGAGCTTCAGAAGCACTGGTATGACCAAAATGCTGCACTGGTTGAATTTCAACCTGGGCAACAGGTGTGGGTTTTGGTGCCAGTGGCACCAAGGGCACTTCAAGATAGATGGAGTGGCCCTTACCCTATCCTAGAGAAAAAGAGCGAGGTCACCTACTTAGTTGACATGGGCACAAGCAGGACACCCAAAAGGGTTATCTATGTGAACCGCCTCAAGCTCTACAATGACAGGGCTAACATCACCATGTTGATGGTGACTCATGAGGAACAGGAAGCAGAGAGTGAACCTCTCCCTAATCTCCTCTACTACAGCCCAAAAGATGGGTTAGTAGATGGAGTTGTCTTTTCAGACACCCTCTCTGCCCAGCAGCAGACTGACTGCAAGCAAGTCTTGCAACAGTATGCTAAGCTCTTTTCCCTGACACCTGGTCTGACAAACTGGTGTACCCATGATGTGGACACTGGTAATAGTGTACATTGTCAAAAACAAGATCTATCGACAGTCAGACCAAGTCAAGTAAAGCATCAAAGCTGAAGTCAGTAAGATCCTGGAGTTAGGGGTTATTGAACCCTCTGAGAGCCCCTGGGCCAGCCCAGTGGATCTGGTCCCCAAACCTCACCCACAGGGTGAAAAGAGAGAAATGAGGTTTTGTGTGGACTATAGAGGGCTCAACTCTGTCACCAAGGCAGATGTGTACCCTATCCCTAGAGCAGATGAGTTGATAGACAAATTGGGGGCAGCCAAAGTTCTAAGTACCTTTGACTTAACTGCAGGGTACTGGCAGATTGGCATGGCCCCAGGAGCAAAAGAGAAAATAGTATTCTCCACACCTGATGGGCACTATCAGTTCACTGCTATGCCCTTTGGTTTAAAGAATGCCCCTGCCACCTTCCAGAGGTTGGTGAATCAAGTCCTTGCTGGGTTGGAGTGCTTTAGTGCAGCTTATCTTGATGATATTGCTGTCTTTAGTTCCACCTGGCAGGATCACCTGATCCTGTTTATTCGATAACTTTATTTCGGCCAACTCAGGCCATGAAAGTACATTAATACAAACATAAAGCAAAAGGACGAACAAATTAATAAATAGCATTAAATAATACAATACAATCATGTATTCTACATTTTTTACAATTTAAAAATATGATTTAACCATCCCTGGAATCAGATAAAACAAGTTTAAAATTCGTTAAAAGTTATCGATTTTAAAAATTGAATTAATGGGTAATACAAATAACCCCGTTGTATGTGCTTCCATGGATTTCTTAAAGAAACGGGCAAACATAGGGCTCTACACACAATTCATTTAAAAAACTCCTGCGCTTGTGCCACATACCATTCAGGAAGCGCGAGACAGCAAAAACAACAGGGGGATGGGTATCGTGCTTTAAGATCCTAAAGGCTTGTAAACAGTGTCTAAATCCTAGGTTTCTACAGATTGGAGTTATCCATCGTTTGCGGGATGCAAGATATGCAGGGCAGAGGAAAAACACATGAGTTTCAGACTGTTTTATACTTACACGCCAGGCATTCTTCATTCTTTGCATTATCCCATTTACTGGTGAACGACATAAGAGGAAGAGTCCCCAATCTAAATTGAATGTATAGTTTCCTGGCCTGGAGAGGATAGATCAAATCTAAAAATTCTTATTTTTTGTATTCGGCCTTCACTTGTAGAAACTCTGTTGTCAAGCGGCCACCAGTAGACCTTTCTTGGAGGATTGTCAAGTTGTAATGCTATAGTGCCGCACAAGATCTACCCTAGTTGTTAACAGGCACGCTATATCGGGTGCTTCCCAAAGTTCCTGCCTCCCTATCCTGGAACTAAGAGTCCTTATGTGGCTAAGCCACGGGATTTTCTTATTAATTAGGCTAGGCAGAACCTCCCTGAGTTTGTCTGTATAGCAAAACAGCTCTGGTGTCGCCCATAGCCTACGCCAGTACGTGAGGGGCCTTAAAGCAATCTCTTCATCAATGGGTAGCCACCCTAAGTCCATGCGAAGAGGAACTAAGGGAGTGCTAGGGGGGAGTCCCACCAAATGCCTCATGAAGGACTGCTCTACTTTCATAAGGTTAGAGGGCCTACAGTATCCCCACAATTCAGCCCCATGCAGGATGCCCCCCGGCCTGTGCTTTATAATTTTCAATGATAGTAGCGGCTGGCTTAAACGTAGCCAGTCTGTGCATTTTCATTATCCCCCCGCTGTTTGGGTTAACTTTAGGCTTGCCCTGGCCAGTTGGGTATCCCACTCCAGCTGTTCTGCTAGAGTGATACCAAGATACTCAAAAGTCTTCACTCTCTCCAGGGGAGTGCTGTCTAACGATGGGTTCGGACGAGTGGTCTTGGGGGGGTTGAAGATCATAAATTTGGTTTTGGTTAAGTTGATCTCCTTGCCCCTCAAGATACAGAAGTCAGCGAAGCCATCCAAAACGTGTTGTATGCCCGTTGATGTTTTGGACAGCAACAAAGTGTCATCCGCGATCATCAACGCAGGCACCCTCTCCGAGACTAGCCTTGGAGCATCACTATCTTTAACACCAAGTAAGTGCTCAATCAGCCCGTTAATATAAAGGCAAAATAAAGTTAGTGCAAGGAAGCACCCCTGGTGAACCCCCTGCTTCACCGGAAAACGTGCTGACAATTCCCTGTGTTTCCCGCACCTAACTTGGGCGTAGGTCTCCCTGTGCAGACTCACTAGCACATTCAGAAGGTACAGTGGGATCCCAAGATCACATACTACTTTCCACAGTTTTTCTCTAGAAACTAAATCGAAGGCAGACCTCAGGTCGATGAATATGAGGTAGAGGCGGCCACCCTCTACACTCACCGTCTTCCAGTATAGTACCTGAAGTCTGAATATCTGGTCGATGGCTGATGTACTCGATCTGAAGCCTTCCTGATAAAGACTTAGGATCTCCATCTCCTCTATCCAGCCCTGTATTCTGTCTAGAATAACCCGTCCCATAAGTTTTTGGGTAGTGTCTGTTAGGCTAATAGGCCTGTAGTTAGACGGAAGGAGAGGGCAACCTTTTATTGTGTATTGGGACTATCTCTGCCCCACGCCAAGTATCCGGGGGCTCCATACCCTTTAAGATGGCATTAAACAGGGCACACAGGTACGGACCCCAGATTTTTGGTCCCATCCGAAAAAGATCCCCGGGTAGCTTATCTAGACCAGGTGATTTGTTGGGTTGTAATTTATCAATGGCGGATTCTACTTCACCTAGAGTAATCTCCCAAGCCTCTTCCAATCGATACTCATGGAAGGGCTTCGTAGAGGGAGAGGTAGTACCCTCTTTGCTCTGATCAGCATACAATGCCCCAAAGTGTGCTTCCCAAACTGCTGGCGCTATATTAGGTTCTAGGGCGAGTGGCCCCCCCCCCTTCCTCCAGAGCTAACTATTGCCCAAAATGTTTTTAGGTCTTTTTCATGCAGGGCAATCCTAAAATATTCCCACTTCTCGGCTTCCCAATTTTTCTTTTCTGAAATGATAGTCCGCTTGTACCTAGTCCTACCCTGCTTAATTGCTAACCTGTCCTTCGCCTTCACTGCAATTAGCAGATCTAGTTTGGCATCACGACAATTTGCGTTATACCAAGGACGGACAGGATTGTTTTTTACCCTTTGCTTTCCTACTGGATAAAACACATCAAGCAATTTTAGTGTCAGGTGTTTGGTGATTTTTAGGGGCCTATCCTGAATCCCTATTTCTGGGCCCGCTCCACCTACCTCGCCCATTTCAGTTAAGTATGGTAGGACCCGTTGGTATATATTGGCCAATTTAGTTAGAGATTTTGGATGTGACACCACCTCACTTCGGCCTATTATTCGCTAGGGTCAATACATTTTGCACGGAGTTGGGTGCTGCTGGAGGATTAGACAAACCCAAACTCCCTGCTTTTAGGGTCATTACTAGAGCATTATGATCACTGTCTTGCCTCTGGTGAATCTGAAAGTCAAGAACCCTGTCCCAAGCTCTAGTTTCAACCAAGATGTAATCAAGCAGTGAGTTCTGCCCTTCTCTATTAAACGTGAACTGGCCTGGTCTATCAGATTTTGTCCTTCCGTTACATGCCCTCAATGATAATGCCAGGGTAAGGGAGTTAAGTTGTAAGACCAGCGGCGACCAGGTTTTGACTGGTGGAATCTGTGGGTCAGGTATCAACCAATACTGGTCCTCCTCAGTGGGGCCATCGAGGATTGAATTATTTAGAGGCTCAAACTGGCAGTTGAAATCACCTCCTACTATCAGTACAGCTGCTGGATCAAGAGTTGGTATAAAGTGTCACAGATCTTCTATAGCTCCAGATTCTTGCCCAATATGTACAGGTCTTGAGTAAACATTAAGTAGGGCTATTTGTGTTTTTGAGGGTAGTGTTAAAAGAACACATTGCACATCATCAGAGTTAACTGGAATCTGCTCAGCTTTAACGCCAAGGTGCGTGCCCACCCAAATACTTAAGCCACGAGACGGTCTCCCCCTACCCTCCGTGGTAGCCAATATATTGAAAGGAGCAAAACCTACTCTCTGGTATTCCTCCCGGGCCCACGTCTCCTGGAACAGGCAGACATCACAATTGTCTACAAAATATCCCCAATCTGAGCAGGGTAATTTATTCTTAATCCCAGCCAAGTTCCAGGACAAAATTTTAATATTAACGCCCAGCATTCAAGTATTCTGATGTACCTCATTGCCCCTAACGCCCTTGGCCGGCAATCCATCTTGGTACAGTCCGGCTTGATTGCCCTCTGCCACCGCCAATTCTCCGCCGATGGCCCCCTTGGCTACTGGGGATGGTGTATCTAAGGCACCGCCTTCCTGATTTATCATAGGTAGAGTGCCAAGGGACAGACCGTTGTTCGCGCAACTCCCCCCAGCCATAACAGTCCCACAGTGATCTACTGCTTCCCTCTGAGTCTTGGTCTGCCACCGAAGTTTGAACCTACCACCGTTCATTGCCATACTGGGCATTGTACAAACTTTAGCCTCCCTACTATCATCAGTAACTACCTTAGGGGATTTCTCACACCCCAGTACACTATTTAGGGTCAGTATCTGACCCTGGGCCACAACTCCCTCACCAGTTTCGGACGAGCCTGGCTGGTTATCAAGAGGGTTTGGATGGTGACTACTCATGGGCTGTCAATCTACCTGGTCTAAAGCACTGAATCTATTACTTACATGAAAGGCGACTGATAGGGGGATGTGGTTTATACATTGACCATAGTGTATACTGCCTACCTGGGCTCTTGAATCCCCGCTATCCCAATTTCCCCAAAGCTTGCCCCTTCTCTCAGAAATGGGATTGTTGGGAATGGCAGGGTAAAAATAGGTTAAGAAGAGGGACTGTATTTGTGTTGGCGACCGTGCTGAATGCCAGTCGCATATATACTCTACCACCCACCTGTTTCTAAAGTTGATCAAAATACAGTCACCCTCAATGTGTTTCTTTCGTTGCCCACCCAGTTTACTCTGCGGGCAAAGAGGATTTCACTAGATACCTGTGGTGGGAGTGGCCTATTAGAATTCAGCCAATGAGTAAATTTATGTTTAAGTTCGATGTATGACTTATCTTTGCATTGATTCAGCACAGGAACCCCCGCTAATACTACAACATACGGTATTGATTCAGGTGGAAGATCTATACACGGTAGTTTGGTCTTCAGTGCACCTTGAGTCAGGGCACTCCTAGAGGAAGCACGTATTCTCTCTGTTATCAATTGTTCGTGCGTCAAACTACCCCCTCACACAACATCGCTGGGTTTGTGTTCTCATTGGCTTCTCCCCCACCACTTGCCTCACTCCCAGTCATTGCCATAGTATTCGCCACAACATTCCCACTCATTGAGGGTAAAGGTAAGTTAGAGGGTAAGTTGGGAGGGGGAAGGTAGGGTAAATTGCTAGGGGCGGGGGGGGTTACATAATATATTTGTTGCCATTACTGAAGTCCCAATATCCCCTTCCATCCGCATAGTGTTCTTAGCATAATTACGTGCAAAAAGAGATTCAAGATGCAAGAGTCTTTCCTCTATAGAATTAAGTCTATCATAGAGAGGGAGGCACAAGTTGGTAAATAAAGTTTCCAGTTTAGCCCAAAAGTCCGCCCCCATTTGGATTGAATTAACATCACCGCTGTTTGGAGTAGTCATGCTCACTCGGGCGAGTGGCTGGCATGGTTCATGACTAATTGGCATGCCTGCAGTTACTAGCTCTCCGGGCTTAGAGCATTTTTGGATTTTGGCGTTTTTTTTACTCTGAGATCCTCCGCCCCGCTTTCTCTTTATTGCTGGTTCTGGTTCACACAATTGGGCCACCACTTGCGTGGTAGAGCTGCATACAGACCTCGTTAATGCTCTGGGAAATACAGTGAGAGCAGGCTCTTTATTTAGTGGAACAACATGCGGGGTTACTGGTGCAGAGTCCAGACAAGGAGAGATGTTAAGTGGACCTCCTGAGTCTTGCAGTTGTTAAATGTCACTTCCTGCAATAGCAGGAGAGTCAGTGTCTAAGTTTGGAGGTTGCTCTGGTGATCTTACGTGAGCTAACCTGCCTAAAGATGACCAATTAGATAAGATGGTTTCATGGGCCAGTACAGACGTTACTCTAATTAGGAACTGGTCCAACGATCCCACTATTGACCCACCAGTTACAGAATTCCTCCCTTTCCCACCTCTACGAGTCATCGCGGTTTTAGAGAGCAACTCAACAACTACTCCAAAGTTCAAATAGTGCCTAGAAGTGAATAACCACGATTCAATAAACAATCCTGCAGACTATCATGTGGGCACTGACCTTCAGATACACGTCCTGTCAGAGGGGGGCCCGTCCCGTCCTCTTCCGTACTCGAACGGGCTCAAACGGCCCCACCCTTGGCCCGGGCTTTGCCGGTGCGTCCCGAGCAGCGGGTGCCGCGAGGAGTGAAGTAGCAGCTCAGGGAGGGGCTGATTGGTCCCAGGTGTCATCAGGACCAAGGGCGCCTGGACGCTGTAGTCCTCACTGTCTCCAAATGGCCCCCAGCAGGTTCACCTTCCACGATGCGGCACCGTGCAGCGGGTGCCGCGAGGAGTGCAGTAACGGCTCAGGGAGGGGCTGATTGATCCCAGGTGTCGTCAGGACCAAGGGCGCCTGGACGCTGTAGTCATCGCTGTCTCCAAATGGCCCCGAGCAGGTTCTCCTTTCACCTGATCCACCTTGGGAAGGTTTTAAAAGCCCTGCAAACTGCAGGCCTTACTATCAAGGCATCCGAATGCCAAATAGGGCAGGGCACTGTGGTGTACTTGAGCCACCTTGTTGGTGGAGGTCAGGTACAACCCTTACAGCCCAAGATCCAGGCCATCCTGGACTGGGCAGCTCCAACAACCCAGACCCAAGTTAGGACATTCCTTGGCTTGACTCAGTACTATAGGAGGTGTGTGAAGGGATATGGGTTAATTGTGACTCCCCTCACAGAACTCACCTCCAAGAAAATGCCCAAGAAGGTTAACTAGAAAGTTAGTTGCCAAAAGGTTTTTGACATCCTTAAAGAAGCAATGTGCTCAGCACCAATTCTAAAAGCTCCAGATTATGCCAGGCAATTCATAGTGCAGACTGATGCCTCTGAGCTAGGGATAGGAGCAGTCCTATCCCGGACCAATGATGAAGGCCAAGACCAACCTGTTGCTTTTATAAGCAGAAGGCATCTCCCCAGTGAGCAGCATTGGAGTGCAATTGAAAGGGAGGCCTTTTCTGTGGTTGGGTCCCTGAAGAAGTTGAGGCCATACTTGTTTGGTACTCACTTCCTAGTTCAAACTGACCACAGACTTCTCAGATGGCTAATGCAAATGAAAGGAGAAAATCGTAAACTGTTGAGTTGGTCCATCTGGAATTTGATGTGGAACACAGACCTGGGACTGCCCATGCCAATGCAGATAGACTTTCCAGGTTCTTCCACTTAGACAATGAAGACTCTCTAGGGCAAGGTTAGTCTCATCATCTTTCGTTTGGGGGGTTGTGTGAGAAAGTGCCCTCTTTCTTGCATGATATGCCCCCACTTTTTGCAGAATTGCTGATGTGCTTTGACCGAGTGTGCCCTGGGCTCCTGCCAGTCAGGTACCCAGGGCCTGTGTTCCTTTCCTAAAACTGCATTGAAGCCTAAACCCAATTGGCATCCCTGGCCACAGATCAGCCGCTGGTAAATGGTACCACAGGTACCCAGGGCAATGAGAAGGCCCCCAAGGGCTGCAGCACTTATTGCGCCACCCTTAGAGGCTCTGTACCCTGACACTCACACACTGCCTTTGCAGGCTGCATGTCTTGGTACAGAACAAAGTGAAGAGTCAACATGGCATACATCCCTATGTACCATGCCCACAAACCACTGCCCTGGCATACATCAGTCACCCCTCTAGCTGAGTGCCCTATGCCAGTGGTGAGGGTACAGGTGCATGAACCCTGTACCCCTACAGTATCCGGGTCCATTCCTGGGCACTGTAAGTGCAGTGCTGCCATTAAGAGTATATGGTGCTGGGAGTTTGTCATCATGAACTCCACAATATCATAATGGCCACACTGAAGACTGGGAAGTTTGGTATCAAACTTCTCAGCACATTAAACCCACACTGATGCCAGTGTGGGATTTAATATCAAATGTACCCCAGAGGGCATCTAAAAGATGCCCCCTGAAACTCGACCAACCTCCAGTGACCTGACTGAGTGGCTGCCTAGGCTGCCACCACCAGACATGTTTCTGGACTCCTGGGTCAAGAGCTTGCCGCTCTCGGGGGCCAGAAACAATGCACATCCTCGGATGAGGTGCCAAGCCTCCTCCCCCAGGATGGGCAGGGTTCACAAAGGATAAGATTCAAAGGCATACCGCCTTTGTGATCATCTCCAGACCACTTGCTGGTCTCAGCAACTGGTCCCCACTGCTTCTACCCCCCACTTTGGGTGGGAGAACAGGCGGGAAAAACAACTCCACTCCTAAGGTGGGGGAGGTGAGGTGAAGCACAACCTCGAGTCCCTGCCATCTTGAGGATGGGGGGACCCAGCCAATCAGGGACAAGCCCCTGCCCCCTCCCACTGGAGAGTGGCAGAATAGGGGGTGTATATAATCAACAATGAGAGAGTGAGGGTGTTCTATTGGGTTTTACTCCTAGTCCCCTGGAGTTACATTTTTCAAAACAAAAAGAGGAGTATCCCCAGGACCCAGTGTCCTAGTGATTGAATGCGGAGAGAAAAGCATACAAAGAAAGAATTCTTTTTTTTATAAACCCCTCACTCACCAACCTGGTTGGTGACATGCTTCATCATTGGGATCCACCCGAGTGACACTCAGGTGTGTTTCGACGCCTGCAACTGCAGCGGAGCAGGTTATTTTGTGAGTTGTGAAAAGTGAGTTTAAAAAGTGTTCTACATGTACTCCCTACAGTCTTTATTCTAGAGTCAATGTGACACGATTAAAAACAAGTGGGATACTTCTACTGGCATGGTTTGACCAGAAAGTATCAGAATTATAGTGAGAATGTGGTCAACATGTTTCAACCTTTATCAATTGTTAGGTTTTCGTCAGGACCAAGTGTGGTGAGCCGAGAGGTCTGCGCACGCTAAGGCGCACCCGTCCCTGACTCAGCTACGTGCCAGACCGTGTACTTACGGTTTATCGCGCTTACAGCCTTTTGTGTAAGAAAAAATCTGAAACAATAGAGCAGACTGGGTCCAGATCGCGTGGCATTGCACAAGCGATTGGATGGTACTAATTATAAAAACAGCAGTCAGGCTGTCAGAGGCCATCCTTATAGAGATCCAACAGACAGAGAGCCACATATGAACCACAATCACTGGCTACAAGAAAAGATTAGACACCATTAATAAGGAACTCACTGAATACAAAGAAAATCTCACTCAGCAAAAAGCACAGAAACTTCATAAAAATCTTTAAAAGTTTTCATATGTGAAAACATATCCCTACTCTGACCCGGAGTTCAAACCACCAGCAAGGGGAGAGAGGAATTCGAAAGCATTGAGCGATGGCTCTTCGGTCAGCAGTGGGTCAAGCACAGGAAGTGTGAGAATTAGACAGAGGGGAGGAGGCAGAGGTCAACCCACATGGCAACTCTATAATGCACCTTTGATGGGTAACTACCCGGGCCACTTCAACGCCCACACTCAATTTCAAGGGTATGGGTGGCAACCCCCTTTCCCACAACCAATGTTCCCACAAAACACCTTTTGCCCGCCTTTTTAGGGATGGGTCAGAGAGGAAGAAGACTACGCAAGTGAAACAGTCAGGTCCACTGGGAGGAGCAGGACAATGTGGGCCATCACACAAGGAGCAAAACACAAACACCACAACCAGGGATGAGCAACACCAAGACCTAGTGACAAATTTGTCCTCTAGGGTATTAACAGAAATGGAGAGGAGTACACTCAACAAAGGTGTAGGGTTTGTCCCCACAGCTAGAGTAGATAAGCTTGGTCTACACTGCGAACTGGCTGTTTTTTTCAGAAAACTAAAATTAAAAGCGTTTCTTGAGAAAGGTAATGAAACCCCAGACACACAGATTCAGGCTGACACAGACCTACGAAACAAATCCACTTTCTTACCACCCCCCTATATCACTCCTGTAGAAATAATAACCTTTCAAAGGCAGTATATAATGACATTGAAAGGATGGAAGAAAATAAACCCTTCTATAACATGAGCAAACATGAGACGCAAGCTCTAGAGAATTAAAATAATTGCAGGGAGATTGTCATAAAACCAGCAGATAAAGGCGGCGGGATAGTTGTACTTGACAGAACAGCCTATCAGACTAAATGCCTCTGCCTTTTATCAGACACTAAAAATTACTCTGCCCTGACTACTGACCCCACACAGAATTTGAAACAGGAAATAAGATCATTGGTGAATTTGGCAGAATCATGCAGCTTCATCACCAAGCATGAGGCTGATTTTCTGACTACGAGCGAAGAAAAAATCCCGTATTTTTACATACTGCCAAAGAAGGACACAAAAACAAAACCCCTCCACCAGGAAGACCGATTGTGTCTGGCATTGGGTCCCTTCTAGAGCCCCTGTCTAGGTCTGCAATTGCTTTTTCAAAGAGATGGTACAAAAAAACGAAACCTACCTGCGGGATACCAAACGTCTTCTACTACTTCTCAAAAACATCCAAGTAGATGACGCCACGATCCTTGTCTGTTTTGACATCGAAAGCCTCTACACTAGCCTCCCCCAGGACAAAACCCTGGAGGTTCTAGGTAGAGTGCTAGATGAAACTACGTGGGCCTACCACGCTCCGAAACACTTTGTTCTGGAATGTGCCACCCTAGCGCTCAAAAGGAACTACTTTGAGTTTGAGGGCAGCCTTTTTTTGCAAACTGGGGGCACTTCCATGGGGAGCACTTTCACTCCAAGTGTAGCGGGGTTATACGTCTTTGACTTCGAGAAGAAATTCATTCTGGGCGAAGGGAACCCTTTTGCGCAACACATTGTATTTTGGAAAAGATACATTGACGACGTCCTTGCCATTTGGCAAGGACCAGAAGACACCCTGAGTGAGTTCATCAAGTGGAATAACAACCTTAAATTCACGTACTCAACAGACAAAAAAACGGTGTTATTCCTTGATCTAGTGATAACCAAAGAAGAAGGTAGTCTGGAAACCAAGACTCACCGGAAGCCCACTGCTAAAAATAACGCCCTGTGATACGAGAGTTTCCACCCGAGGACTCTGAAGGGGAATCTTCCATATGGCCAATATCTCCGTTTAAGAAGAAATTGTAGTAAACTACAAGATTACCACACCCAGGCAAAGTATCTGACCGAAAAACTCTCTAACAGGGGCTACCCGAACCACATCCTAAAAAAATGCCAGAAACGAGCAAGCAACCAACCCAGAGAGGTGCTCCTAGAGGATAAGGTCAGAGATTAAAAGAAACTACCACTGACATGTGTAACTACATATAATACAAATATAACAAAATGACAAAATCCATTAACAAACACTGGAGCTTACTCAATACCGGACATCTGCATTGGGAGAAACCACTCTTCTCTTTCAAGAGAGCCAGAAGCATAAAAGACACACTAGTACATACCCTCCCAAGACAGAATGCGACAGAGGAACCAACAACAGTACTCAGCGCCTGGGGGTTACCAAAAGTCACCGGCCACTACTCGTTTGGGAACTGTAGTGTGTGTCATTTGACCATGGAAACAAAAACCCTGAAACTGGAGGAAGACAAAATTTGGATGCAAAGGGCCCACACTAACTGCAACAGCCACAACGTGGTGTACCTAATAATGTGCCTGTGTGGTCTACAATACGTGGGCATGACGGGGAGAAAGGTCAAACAACGAATTTGTGAACACAGAAGCACGATCAGGTGCAAAAAAGTAACCACAAAACTGACAGAATATTTCCTGAAGACAATGACAGAAGGTGGACAGTAATTGAAGTGGTAAAACCAGGGGAAAATACGACACAACGCTTGTTTGAAAAGGAGCAACGCTGGGTATACAGACTTTCCACCAATGTGTTTTTATCGTGTTTAGGTACAGGAGAGACAAATATTATTTGTGTCTTGAAGAAGGTGGTTGTTATCAATCAAGTACCACCGAAACGCGTTAACGCTTTGGCTTTGATTTATGTGGTTGTATCCAAGGAACGTGTTCATGCCCAATATATGATTGTATTGATGGACATTTGATCAAACTAATGAAATGGATTCCATGTGGAACAACCGTATTATGATGTGATTAATAGATTTACACTTTTGTGTCTCTCAGGTAATAGATATATCTGGTACTTTGTTTTTTAATTATAAGATTGTAACTGATTAATTCATGACTGTTTTAGGAAAGAAAACTCAAAAGGAAATTTGTTTTTAAATTAATATATGTTTTCTAGAAATTTCTGGTAGTTATTATTGTGTTTATTATAATTATCGAATACGGTCAATTTTTATCTTGGTGTGAAAGGACTGTGCTTCTTTGGTGCAACTGGCTGTTGGGAGGTGTATGAAATTTTAGGTTACTTTAGAATCTTTTTGGCAATCCCAAGACAGTCCTGATTTGTATCTACCTGTGGTACCCCGTCTCTTGGGAAGTGGCGACGCTCCCTTCTCTTACAAAAAATCTCTTCTATAGCAGCCTGTTTAGCTTCCCTCTTCTGTTTTTCATTTGTTCCATCATATTCATTTGTGTTTTGTTAACTCTCACCTTCAAATCATCACACACCTTCCTCTGATCCTCGCCACACCACTTCAAACCATGAAGCACCCGTAATGTCAAGAGAAAGTTCTGCTTTGTATGTGTGTATACCACATTGTGCTCTGTCTCTGTGCCTTTGACATTGATACAGAGCATAGTGGTGTATACACATGTGCATAGCGGAATTTTCTCTTGGATTTGCACGAGTCCTGACATTACGGGGGAGCCCTTTGTGGTTTAAAGTCACCTAGGTTTCAGTTACCTTCAATCTCTTGGTCAGAGTAGCTGTTCAATAAGACTTGAAATCACAGACACTGACCTATTGGGGTACCTACCCGCTTACGACTATGATGATGCATTTGACAGATGCCTATGTCCTGATGTGACCCGTCCAGTATTACCAGGTCGAAAGGTCTCTTGGTAGTCCCATGAACACTGAATGTGGCACATATGTTGACATTTTGTATGCAATCTCCTGTGAACATTTGTTGAAAAACAATATCAACCTTGGATTATTCTGCGTCTATGTATACTCTTGTATACACATACGTCCACATTTTCACTATCACTGTGTTGCTTGCACTATAATTCACTGTACATATAGCACCGGATTGTTAAACTCATCAGATGAATGACTAAATCTGAGATAAAGAGAAAAGAGACTTTGCTTGATTTATTTTAATTTAATTTACTGTTTGTGATGGAACAGATATGTCAACTATATACGTTTTATCTGATTACTTTAGAGCCACACAGTAGGTAATCACCTAAATGAGTCCCACGGGACGCTTGCTCGATAATAGGGTTGAGCAAACAGAGCAAAGCATGTACGGGGGGTAGAGAGAGATAAGAGAGAGCGAGAGAAAGAGCGAGAGAGAGAGAGAAGAGAGATAGACAGAAGAGAGACAGAGAGCGAGAGAGACAGAGAGCGAGAGAGACAGAGAGCGAGAAAAAGAGAAGAGAGAGAGAGAGAGAAGAGAGAAGAGAGAGAGAAGAGAGAAGAGAGAGAGTGAGCGAGAGAGAAGAGATAAAGAGAAGAGAGAGAGCGCGAGAGAGAGCGAGAGAGAAGAGAGAGAGAGTGAGCGAGAGAAGAGAGAGACAGAGAGAGAGGAGAGAGAGAGAAGAGAGCGAGAGAGAAGAGAGAAGAAGAGAGGAGAGAGAGCGAGAGAGAAGAGAGAGAGAGCAAGAGAGAGAAGAGAGCGAGAGAGAGAAAAGAGAAGACAGAAGAGAGAGAGAAGAGAGAGCGAGAGAAAGAGAGAATAGAGAGAGAAAGCGAGAGGGAAGAGAAAGAGCAAGAGAGAGAAGAGAGCGAGAGAGAGAAGAGAGAAAAGAGAGAAGAGAGAGAAGAGAGAGAGAGTGAGAGAGAGAAGAGAGATGAGAGAGAGAGAGAGAAGAGAGAGAGAAATGCTCATGCACAAGGCGAGACTAAGACTCTAAGGACTGTGTGGTGTAGTTTAACACAGGGTTTGTTGATAAATAAGATGATGGTCACCTGCTCACAGTGAATCTCAGCTTGTGCAAAGTAATACTATTTTTGGACGCAGCACGTGTAGTACTTGGGAGAGCACAGCAAGTGAATGTTTGGAAGGCTTGGGTTCATCTCATCCTTTGTTAATTACTCTGCCTGCATTCCTGGCCATCGTGTTTTTGCACACTGTACCATTCCGGAGAATAACTACCCTAATGCCTGGGCCTGCTCCAAACCTACCAGTGGAGCCCAAACTGCCGGTCCAGGTCCCTCCGAATGGAAAGCAAGCAACCCAAGCCTGTTTCAGTCTACAGAGCCTTGTCAGTGAGATGCAGTTTGATTGATTCTTGCGGCACTGGGATCACAGAGCCCACGACTGGGCAAACCCATTGCTCTAAGGGGATCACACTGAGGAGAGCAAAAAGGTGATGGATGGCACACTTGAGTTAATCTCAGCCGACTGTTACAGTCTTTCTCCTGTCTGAAGCACTCCGTGCACATGGGCTGAGTGCAGACCATGTTTTCATGACACACTTCCTTCCTGCCTAACAGGGAAGAAGACTCAAATATTGGTTGTCTTATCATGTGTAAACACCCAGCTCATAAGAGGGTGTATTCAACATTGCAAGCCAGACTGTGCTGGGATACTGCCGCTTTCATATGGGGCAGATATGAGATGCAGCCTTACAGTTAGTGTTTCGGTGCTGCACGTGCAGTGTGCACTCACCAAGTTTCTGCACTGGTTCACTAAGCAGTTACTAGTCTTTCTGTCAGTCCTCAGCAAAAAACACACAAACAAACCCCATTTTGTTTCTATAAACTTAGGGCCTGATTCACAACGGTAAACTTAGACGTTTGTGTAAGGTTATTTTATTCTGTACTAGCAGCCCGTCCCGACGTTGTCCGGGGCAGAACTGTTTGCAAAGGGTTGTATCTCAGGGTTAATGCGTGTCTTTTCATATTGTGGTTTACATATCTCGGTGTTTGTACATGTCCTTTGATGTTGCGTTTGACAGATCTCCTCATGTTTATATGTTCTTGCATGTTATGGCTTATATACCTCAATGTTTATTCATGGTCTTTCGTGCATAATAAATTAGCAGCAGTATCTCAGTGGTTAATCATGTCCTTGCTTATTGTGTTTTACTTATCACAGTGGTTCTACATGTCCATGCATGTTGTCCCTTACATTGGTGCTTGTATGTAATGTGAATACACGTTATTTCATATTGTCTTACATTTCTGACAGTATTTCAGTGTTTATACTCATCCTTGCATGTTGTGTCTTACATTACTGGTTGTAGTTGAATGTTTATACACGTCCTTGTAAGTTCTGCCTCACCTTAGGGGCAGTACCTCAATGCTCACCACACGTTCTTGCTTGCTGGTGCTGCTCAGGGCATCTTCGGCGGGAGCAGCAGAGCCGCGGAAGGAGCGGAGTGAAGGGGCGGAGGAGGTAGCGCGGCTGAGACGTTTCTGACAGTATTTCAGTGTTTATACTCGTCCTTGCATGTTGTGTCTTACATTACTGGTTGTAGTTGTTTATTTATTTATTTATTGCACTTGTAAAGCGCGCTATCACCTCGGGAGGCATCCTGGCGCTGGCAGTAACAGAAGCGAAGAGGAAGGGCGGTTGGAGGCGGCTGATGGTTAAGGCGAGTGTGGAAAAAGCCAAGTTTTTAGCTGCCTTCTAAAAGCAGGCAGGCAGTTAATCTAAGTTCCATGGGCAGAGAATTCCAAAGCTTGGCCGCAGCCACACTAAATGATCTGCCTCCTGCTCCAGATCTTTTAAACCTAGGTACAGCCACCACCCTGGCCAGGGAGGAACGCAAGTTACGGGCCGGTACATACCATGAAAACATCCTTTGGAGACAGACCGGGCCCAGCCCATGAAGGGCTTTGAAGGTCAGACACAGGGATTTAAAGGTCACCCTCTCCCTCACTGGGAGCCAGTGTAGCTGAGCCAGGGCCGATGCAGAAGAGGATCTCGAAGGCCAACCTAGTTGAATGTTTATACACGTCCTTGTAAGTTCTGCCTCACCTTAGGGGCAGTACCTCAATGCTCACCACACGTTCTTGCTTGCTGGTGCTGCTCAGGGCTTCTTCGGCGGGAGCAGCAGAGCCGGGAAAGGAGCGGAGTGAAGGGGCGGAGGAGGTAGCGCGGCTGAGAGGCGGGGGCAGCGGCACGTACCTGGGGCTGGTGCTGCTCTGGGCTTCTTCGGCACGTACCTGGGGCTGGTGCGGCTCTGGGCTTCCATGTCCCCCAAGGTGACGGAGGAGTCAGGGGCTCCTGTGACTGTAGCGCACATTGCGGTCCGGTTTACTTTACCAAAATTGCCGACCCCGTCACTGTTATGGGATGTCAGCACGCCTACTGCATTGAACGTCGTTAACGCACACGCCCACCTCAGACTTGGCGCTACTTCCAAGGGACTACTTTGGCAAAGAAAGAACTTTGCCCTTGCCACGTATATTTTTTGATGCTTTATAGCCTACGTCCATCTGCTTACCCTGACATTTCCAACGATGTATTGGGTGTTTTGATTGGCGCTGTGATTCCTGAGTTTACCCGCCTCAAAGGTTCACAGTTCTCTCTTTATAATAGTAGTATAGATTCACAAACTACGAGTTAATACTGACTGACTGACTGCCCTTACCCCTCAGTCGGGATGGAGAGCTCCACACATAAAAAGATAAGTCAGGCCTCTAACCAACATGTGCATCTCATGGTGCCCTACTGAGTCCACAGACTTCATTGGAATTTGCTTGTGACCGTGTCTGCATTCTTCCCACCTGCCCATTTTGCTGTGCACTCACAACCATGTCAAACGTTGCCTGTCACGCCCTGATGTCACCTTCGTTTCCAGCCCAGCAGTCTTCCACAGGCAGGATCTCAGTGCTGTGTTTTGCAGTGAGAGCCATTGCCTTCATACCCCTGATCATAGAAAGGCTTCAGACATTCCCATTGGTCTTCTATGGTTTAAGGTTAGTGAGAGCCATTGCCTTCATACCCCTGATCATAGAAAGGCTTCAGACATTCCCATTGGTCTTCTATGGTTTAAGGTTAGTGAGAGCCATTGCCTTCATACCCCTGATCATAGAAAGGCTTCAGACATTCCCATTGGTCTTCTATGGTTTAAGGTTAGTGAGAGCCATTGCCTTCATACCCCTGATCATAGAAAGGTTTCAGACATTCCCATTGGTCTTCTATGCTTTAAGGTTAGTGAGAGCCATTGCCTTCGTACCACTGATCATAGAAAGGTTTCAGACATTCCCATTGGTCTTCTATGGTTTAAGGTTAGTGAGAGCCATTGCTTTCATACCCCTGATCATAGAAAGGTTTCAGACATTCCCATTGGTCTTCTATGGTTTAAGGTTAGTGAGAGCCATTGCCTTCGTACCACTGATCATAGAAAGGCGTCAGACATTCCCATTGGTCTTCTATAGTTTAAGCTTAGGGAGAGCCATTGCCTTCATACCACTGATCATAGAAAGGTTTCAGACATTCCCATTGATCTTCTATGGTTTAGGTTAGTGAGAGCCATTGCCTTCTTACCCCTGATCTTAGATAGGCTTCAGACATTCCCATTGGTCTTCTATGGTTTAAGGTTAGTGAGAGCCATTGCCTTCGTACCACTGATCATAGAAAGGTTTCAGACATTCTCATTGGTCTTCTATGGTTTAAGGTTAGTGAGAGCCATTGCCTTCATACCACTGATCATAGAAAGGTTTCAGACATTCCCATTGGTCTTCTATGGTTTAAGGTTAGTGAGAGCCATTGCCTTCATACCACTAATAATAGAAAGGTTTCAGACATTCCCATTGGTCTTCTATGGTTTAAGGTTAGTGCTAGCCATTGCCTTCATACCACTGATCATAGAAAGGTTTCAGACATTCCCATTGGTCTTCTATGGTATAAGGTTAGTGTGAGCCATTGCTTTCATACCCCTGATCATAGAAAGGCTTCAGACATTCCCATTGGTCTTCTATGGTTTAAGGTTAGTGAGAGCCATTGCCTTCATACCACTGATCATAGAAAGGTTTCAGACATTCCCATTGGTCTTCTATGGTTTAAGGTTAGTGAGAGCCATTGCCTTCATACCCCTGATCAAAGAAAGGTTTCAGACATTCCCATTGGTCTTCTATGGTTTAAGGTTAGTGCGAGCCATTGCCTTCATACCACTGATCTTAGAAAGGTTTCAGACATTCCCATTGGTCTTCTATGGTTTAAGGTTAGTGAGAGCCATTGCCTTCATACCACTAATCAAAGAAAGGTTTCAGACATTCCCATTGGTCTTCTATGGTTTAAGGTTAGTGCGAGCCATTGCCTTCATACCACTAATAATAGAAAGGTTTCAGACATTCCCATTGGTCTTCTATGGTTTAAGGTTAGTGAGAGCCATTGCCTTCATACCACTGATCTTAGAAAGGCTTCAGACATTCCCATTGGTCTTCTATGGTTTAAGGTTAGTGAGAGCCATTGCCTTCATACCACTGATCTTAGAAAGGTTTCAGACATTCCCATTGGTCTTCTATGATTTAAGGTTAGTGAGAGCCATTGCCTTCATACCACTGATCTTAGAAAGGTTTCAGACATTCCCATTGGTCTTCTATGGTTTAAGGTTAGTGAGAGCCATTGCCTTCGTACCACTGATCATAGAAAGGTTTCAGACATTCCCATTGATCTTCTATGATTTAGGTAAGTGAGAGCCATTGCCTTCGTACCACTGATCATAGAAAGGTTTCAGACATTCCCATTGGTCTTCTATGGTTTAAGGTTAGTGAGAGCCATTGCCTTCATACCACTAATCAAAGAAAGGTTTCAGACATTCCCATTGGTCTTCTATGGTTTAAGGTTAGTGCGAGCCATTGCCTTCATACCACTGATCTTAGAAAGGTTTCAGACATTCCCATTGGTCTTCTATGATTTAAGGTTAGTGAGAGCCATTGCCTTCGCACCACTGATCATAGAAAGGTTTCAGACATTCCCATTGGTCTTCTATGGTTTAAGGTTAGTGAGAGCCATTGCTTTCATACCCCTGATCATAGAAAGGTTTCAGACATTCCCATTGATCTTCTATGATTTAGGTTAGTGAGAGCCATTGCCTTCATACCACTGATCATAGAAAGGTTTCAGACATTCCCATTGGTCTTCTATGATTTAAGGTTAGTGAGAGCCATTGCCTTCGTACCACTGATCATAGAAAGGTTTCAGACATTCCCATTGATCTTCTATGATTTAGGTTAGTGAGAGCCATTGCCTTCGTACCACTGATCATAGAAAGGTTTCAGACATTCCCATTGGTCTTCTATGGTTTAAGGTTAGTGAGAGCCATTGCTTTCATACCCCTGATCATAGAAAGGTTTCAGACATTCCCATTGATCTTCTATGATTTAGGTTAGTGAGAGCCATTGCCTTCATACCACTGATCATAGAAAGGTTTCAGACATTCCCATTGGTCTTCTATGATTTAAGGTTAGTGAGAGCCATTGCCTTCGTACCACTGATCATAGAAAGGTTTCAGACATTCCCATTGATCTTCTATGATTTAGGTTAGTGAGAGCCATTGCCTTCGTACCACTGATCATAGAAAGGTTTCAGACATTCCCATTGGTCTTCTATGGTTTAAGGTTAGTGAGAGCCATTGCCTTCATACCACTAATCAAAGAAAGGTTTCAGACATTCCCATTGGTCTTCTATGGTTTAAGGTTAGTGCGAGCCATTGCCTTCATACCACTGATCTTAGAAAGGTTTCAGACATTCCCATTGGTCTTCTATGATTTAAGGTTAGTGAGAGCCATTGCCTTCGTACCACTGATCATAGAAAGGTTTCAGACATTCCCATTGGTCTTCTATGGTTTAAGGTTAGTGAGAGCCATTGCCTTCATACCCCTGATCATAGAAAGGCTTCAGACATTCCCATTGGTCTTCTATGATTTAAGGTTAGTGAGAGCCATTGCCTTCGTACCACTGATCATAGAAAGGTTTCAGACATTCCCATTGATCTTCTATGATTTAGGTTAGTGAGAGCCATTGCCTTCGTACCACTGATCATAGAAAGGTTTCAGACATTCCCATTGATCTTCTATGATTTAGGTTAGTGAGAGCCATTGCCTTCATACCACTGATCATAGAAAGGTGTCAGACATTCCCATTGGTCTTCTATGATTTAAGGTTAGTGAGAGCCATTGCCTTCATACCACTAATCAAAGAAAGGTTTCAGACATTCCCATTGGTCTTCTATGGTTTAAGGTTAGTGCGAGCCATTGCCTTCATACCACTGATCATAGAAAGGTTTCAAACATTCCCATTGATCTTCTATGGTTTAAGGTTAGTGAGAGCCATTGCCTTCATACCACTGATAGAAAGGTTTCAGACATTCCCATTGGTCTTCTATGATTTAAGGTTAGTGAGAGCCATTGCCTTCTTACCCCTGATTATAGAAAGGCTTCAGACATTCCCATTGGTCTTCTATGGTTTAAGGTTAGTGCGAGCCATTGCCTTCATACCACTGATCATAGAAAGGTTTCAGACATTCCCATTGATCTTCTATGATTTAGGTTAGTGAGAGCCACTGCCTTCATACCACTAATCATAGAAAGGTTTCAGACATTCCCATTGGTCTTCTATGGTTTAAGGTTAGTGCGAGCCATTGCCTTCATACCACTGATCATAGAAAGGCTTCAGACATTCCCATTGGTCTTCTATGATTTAAGGTTAGTGAGAGCCATTGCCTTCATACCCCTGATCATAGAAAGGCTTCAGACATTCCCATTGGTCTTCTATGATTTAAGGTTAGTGAGAGCCATTGCCTTCGTACCACTGATCATAGAAAGGTTTCAGACATTCCCATTGATCTTCTATGATTTAGGTTAGTGAGAGCCACTGCCTTCATACCACTAATCATAGAAAGGTTTCAGACATTCCCATTGGTCTTCTATGGTTTAAGGTTAGTGCGAGCCATTGCCTTCATACCACTGATCATAGAAAGGTTTCAGACATTCCCATTGGTCTTCTATGGTTTAAAGTTAGTGAGAGCCATTGAATTAATACCACTGATAGAAAGGCTTCAGACATTCCCATTGATCTTCTATGGTTTAAGGTTCTATCAGTCGCGTCGCAGATTCCTGCGGGAGCAAAGGAATCTGAGGCTCTTTAAGAAACCCTTCAAATTATTTCATCAACTTCTTGACAACAATTATAAATTATCTTATAGTTATCTAAACAAATCATATTAATTGTATTACTATTTGTAATCCAGGCAATCTTTTTGGGGGCAATAGATTATACTAATCCAGCCTGGTGCAGATTTTTCTTGTGTTTGCCATGCCAGCAGTCTGCTCGAAAATTTACTGTTCAAGTAAATGTTTCGGAGGTAAGTAGCACTGCACAAATATGACTCGGTATAATAGTAGTCACAGAGCTCTTGCTTCTGGAGTTGAAGATCTACTCTGCTTAAGTCTGATTTGCGCCTTGTATGTTTTTTTTCATATGGTTTGCCCCTCTTCACTTCCAAACTGTTTTTATTAGTATGGATTAAGCCTCAAAGTTGTTTCCTGTGATAATATCCCATGGTTGCTTTCAGTGGAGTAACATAAGCCCCCGCAGCCCACTCGGCGTTGGGGGGTGGGGGTGGGGGGGAGCTCCAGGGGGCCCCCCTCAGGAAAAGTGATAGGTGGTGAGCCGGGGAGAGGGGCCCCTCCAAGTACTCTGCAAGGGGGTAGGGGAGGGGCTCAGATTTCGTTTTGTGACTGGTAGCCTCAAAGGCATCCCAAAGCCTAGCAGCAATGATCGTCTTTTCATTTGGGAGCAAATATCTAATATTTCTCGCTTGAATTCGAGAACCCATTTTATCCTCCAGAATGATAAGTTTTGCTGAACAACCATCCGGTAGGTCTTTTTAAGGTCTTTAGACCCAATATACTTAAATATGTAGCCTCAGCCCTGATATCCCTGATGTCCCTGAACTTAGTAGCTCCAGCCAGATCCTTGAGATTCCTGTGGACCGTAGTAACAGGGGTCAAGTGGATAAATACAGTGCTCAAGGGCACTTTGAGTTCTTATTTTGGAATGTTTCAGGGATTAAGGACAAGGCAACAGATTCTTCTTGGGTTGAGTTTGTCGAACCTTTTGGAATACTGTGTATTCAAGAAACTTGCACAGTTGAGCCCGTTCATCTAAACAGGTTTAGAACCTTTCATGTTGCAGCTGTACCCTCCAACCGTGGGAGGAATAAGGGTGGGATATGTATTTACATTTCGAACCTGCTGGGTGTTGCGAACATTAAAGTAGTCAAGTCAGGACTATGCTATCAAATTTTATTAATCAGGCTGGTTTCTAAGGTCGATATTATCCTGGTTAATATCTATAACAACTTGCATGAGCGATTAGTCCCCGAATTGGTATCCTCTGTGATTAAAGGCATAAATGGTATTGTTACCCCGAATGGGAGGGACTGTATTATCATTTGTGGGGGAGATTTCAATTATAATTTGTGTGTTCATGAGAGGGGGGGTTGTGGACTGACGGGGGAAGATGAGGATGATGTTTCTCCACACTTTTCTCATCAGGAAGGCGGTGACTCATTGAACGATATGATGGCATCTTTTAATCTAGACTTTGTTAACAGGCTGTGCACCCCTAGTGTTGAATTCGGAGCAACCTTTGTGGGTAGAGGGCTCGGCACCACCATAGATTTTATCATCGCCTCGGAAAGCCACGCTACTTGGTACGCAGATTATTCCACCCATCCTGTAGGATTTAGTGACCATCTCCCTCTTTCTTTTGCTATTAACATACCTCAGGCTAAGTCTAGTTCACTTATAGAGAGATTGTCGTGGCTGAAATCTTGCGATATGCCTAGGCAAAATGGCTATGCCATCAAATGGAGCCAGATTGACCCGGAGGTTATGTCTGTAAAGATAGTCAGGGGATCCTTGGAATCTATTGACAGGTGTCTAGATGTAGCTTCTTCTCACAAGGAGACACTGGCAGCCTTTGATGATATTACACGGACCATACGGGATAGTCTGTCCCGTAAGGGGAAAGGCTCCACCATTAGGATGACGACCAATTCATGGTTCGATGCCCCATGCTCCAGGGCGCATTCACATCTTATGGATGCGTTACACAAAAAGATCAGGGATCCGTGTGAGGTGGCCAACTGCAGGAAAGACTATCGTCTTTCCCGGAAGATCTGTAAGAACAATATTAAGCAGGAGTCATGGAACAATCTGGTTACTGCCGCACAATCAAAGGATAGCGCCCTATTTTGGCGAGCAGTCAACGCACCCTTTTTTAACCCACCAAATAATGCTAGGGTTGAGGTGGCCATCAATGAAGCCTCCTGGATTGACTTCTTTTCGGAAGTTTACAATCCGGAGGGGTTTCCTAAACTTGTGGACATGGGGGATCCGGATAGGGACATGGCCAGGAACTTTCAACCGGTTAATTTAGACATCACAATTGGCGAAATGTCCGCCGCCATCGAGCAGAGTAGGGGAGGTAAAGCCCCAGGAATAGATGGGGTTCCTATTGACTTATTTAAATACTTAGTTGATTTATGGTCTCCCATACTGAAGAGAGTCTTGGACGCTAGTTGTGAGCTGGGGTTTCCTGGGACCTGGTCCGATTCCATTATTATACCCATTTTCAAGAAGGGAGATAGGGAGAGCCCTTCTTGTTATCGCCCTATCTCCCTTCTTGATTCCTTTATGAAAATTGCGGGAAGGGCCGTCCTGAACCGGTTATCTTCCTGGGTGGAGGAGGAAGCAGTACTATCTCCGGTCCAGTACGGATTCCGCAAGGGGATGGGAACTGTGGAACAGGTCTTAAATTTTACACTCCTTCGTGGAAAATACGTCCAGGCTAAGGCAGGCAAACTCTATGCGGCATTTGTCGATCTGAGTGCCGCATTCGACTGTGTGAAGCATGATCGACTGTGGAAGGTGTTAGAGGATCTTAAAGTAGAACAGGCCATTATTTCTTTTTTAAGACAACTCTATGTGGGGGCAAGGGCAAGGGTGAGATTTGGTACCAGTGGAGAATGCACCAAGCCATTTCACGTAAAGCGCGGAGTAAGGCAAGGGTGCGTACTCGCACCCCTCCTTTTTAATTTGTATACAAATGATTTAGAGGATGTCCTGGTGTCCAAAGTTATTGACTCGCCCAGAATCAATTCCAAGCAAGTGGTGTCATTATTATACGCTGATGACGCCGTTATTATGGCGAGGACAGAGAGAGGTTTACAGCTAGCCCTGGATGCTTATATGAACTTTATGGATTCCAGGGGATTGTCATTAAATGTGAAAAAAACCTTTGCTATGACGTGCGCCAGGGGCAAGTCTAAAACCTGCAAACTGTTTGCACGAAAGGAAAGAGTGCAGACTACAAAATCTTTCTCTTACCTAGGAGTAGTCCTTGAGGGGGCGGGACTCTGGAGCTCGGCCATTAGGAGCAGGGCCCTCTCGTTCAAAAAAGCTACCGCAGCACTCATGGTCTTTTCACGTAAAATGTGTAAAAGACCCCCTGAAATCCTACTTAAAATTTATATGGCCAAATCCGTTAGTACAGCCACTTATGTGGGGCATCCAGGATACTAGAGAATTACAAGTTGTAATTACAAGTTGTAGAAAACGCTTTTTTAAGGTACATTTTAGCCGTCCCACCCAGTTTATCTGTGTTTAATTGTCATGCTGAGCTGGGGGTTAGACACATTAGCGACCTGATTGCGATGCAACCCTTGTTACTTTGGCACAGGGTCTGGACAGGAGCAGACTTGGAACTCAATAGAGAGATTCTTCGCGATGTTATGGCTCTTGACAAATCCAATAACATAGCGTGGTTGACATACATTCAAAAGTTTTGCCGGGATCTGGGGAAACCTGAGCTTTACACGTCACCAGAGGAGCTAGCCAGGATCTCGAGGAGAGATCTAAAGAATAGCTGTTGGCTCCATTTAGAATCCTTGCGCCTAGGTTCTGAACTGAACAAGGAAACGGTAGTGCGGCACCAATTGCTGCTCACCTCGGCCAATATGGAACCCTATCTGAGCTGGTGCCCCAAGGGTTTTGACAGATTTTTACTTACTAGGCACAGATTTAACATCTTTTTTCGCCTGGTGTCTTTCCCACATCCAAATGATTGGTCTAAAAAGCTTACCAAATGTCCATGTGATGGGAGGGCAGAACAATCAACTCTCCATGTGATTTTCTTTTGCAAATTTTATCATAATGAGAGAGTTCGATGGATCAAACCACTCTTGAAAAACCATGGAATTTGGTATCAGTGCCGCCCAGCCTTATTGTATCTCCAATTACTTAATGATGAACTGTGTGTGGCTACCGTGGTTGGCTTTTTAAAAAGTGTTTTTAGAAAAAGGAAAAGTTTAATATGTTTATAACATATTTTCATTTATTCACTTTGTAGTCGGTTCTAAATGCATTGTTATTTCTATATATACTATGTATCGTTTTTCTTTCTTTGATGTAGCTTTTATGGTTTTTTAATTTACAAAAATCGAATAAAGCTTTTTCTACTACTACTAGTAGTCACAGAGCTCTTGCTTCTGGAGTTGAAGATCTACTCTGCTTAAGTCTGATTTGCGCCTTGTATGGTTTTTTATTCATATGGTTTGCCCCTCTTCACTTCCAAACTGTTTTTATTAGTATGGATTTATGCCTCGAAGTTGTTTCCTGTGATAATATCCCATGGTTGCTTTCAGTGGAGTAACATAAGCCCCCGCAGCCCACTCGGCGTGGGGGGGTGGGAGGGGGGGGGAGCTCCAGGGGGCCCCCCCTCAGGAGGTGAGCCGGGGAGAGGGGCCCCTCCAAGTACTCTGCAGGGGGGTAGGGGAGGGGCTCAGATTTCGTTTTGTGACTGGTAGCCTCAAAGGCATCCCAAAGCCTAGCAGCAATGATCGTCTTTTCATTTGGGAGCAAATATCTAATATTTCTCGCTTGAATTCGAGAACCCATTTTATCCTCCAGAATGATAAGTTTTGCTGAACAACCATCCGGTAGGTCTTTTTAAGGTCTTTAGACCCAATATACTTAAATCGAGTAAAGATATTGTCAGAGAAACCATTTGGGAAAAAGGAAAGTGATCCAAACGGAAAAATAGATTACAGTAATTTAAAATATATCAGTGTTTGCGGCTGAATTGTGCCTCACAGATATACACTTACATTTCTTTTTTATCTGAGAACCTTACTCTATGAAGGCCTTTTATGTCGAGATCCTTTTGATAAGAGGCCATCACTTGTTTTGGGTTAATTCTGCCTTTCTTTAGGCATGGAGGAATCTAAAGCTTGCAGCTGAGGAAAGTTACAATCGTCCCATGCAGTTCAAAGGCAGCAGAGATTAGAAAACATCTGATGGAGGGTCTGGACTGTCCTCAACGGGAGGGTACAAGCGTACAATTGTCACTTGTTCTGAGACAGTCGAGCTGTTGACCAAACCCACTGGCCTTTAACACTTTGCCAACTATGTATTTCACCATTCAGACTCTTGAACAGGAAAATAGGAACCCGCCTTACCAGCAGCAGTTGTTGAGGCGAAACATTTAAATACTGCTCAATGATTAAATATTGCAACATTTTGAACCTAAACATCGAAATATATGTTTCTTTGAGAAATGTAATAGCGGGATTATGTGCTAGTTGCAAAGTTTCAATGGCCAGTAATTTTTGAATATTGTTTAAACCATTCCATTAAATAAAAGAATTCTTAATTGGTCTGCTGATGCAAGAAAAATATAAAATGCGACCAGCAGTGGCCCGTGCAGGTAAGAGCGGTGGGGGGGGGGGGGGGGAGATTGGGGCGGGGGGGAGGGGCATATTTTGACAGACAACAAGGGAAAATTAATTCTTTATTTAATTTTCCCGCGTGGTCGGCTGTCGAATCTCCCCTCTCCTAACCCGGCCCCACCGCCTCACCACTCTTACCTGCACGGGCCGCTCTTGAATGCGACATAACATCATTAACAATAAAATTACAGGCCATATAATAATGCCTAAAGTGCTATTGCACAGATATTATGAATAAAGTACTTTCCTTGAATATAATTACAGCATTTTTATACTTTACTTGAATATAATGACTGCATTTTTATAAGGTGCTAAATGCATAATAACTGCCATATCTATTGTGCAAGTCCTTCAAACCAACTCCCTATGCTAAGAAGGGCTCTTCATTACCATACTATGGACTATGTAACGCAGCTTCTGGCAAAATGCAATTATTGATCTTATATAATGGCAACTAAAGTGCTGATGCGGAGCTATGATTGATAAAGTGCATTAGAGGGATATGATAGCAGCATTCTTATAAAGTGCTAAGTGCATACTAGCAGTCCAATCTAGAGTGCAAATGCCATTGAGCGATCATCTTATCCCACGAAGAGCCCTTGGGGATCGTACAATGGATCACATATAATCCACTCATTCAAAAATATGTATCGCAACATCTAACAAAATACCATTGATGCCCTTCAGTTATAGAAAAAGAACATATGATACATATCACTACTATAAGCTGTTGAAGTTGATCAGACACCTCTACCCTCCAATTTAGGCATACAGATATGCATTGACTTTATATGTCTCCCTATTTTTGATATTTCAGAACCAAACCCCTCCCCTACATGGTTTTACTGGTCGCCAATTTACTAACCCCCAAACAAAAACACTTAAAGATGTGTTGGTGACCTGTATTGGTGCCATTACTCCCCGTTATCTGATTATCTCACACCCCTTCAGCCATCGTCATCCTATTTCTAGAAATTACTAGCTCCTCACAAGCCACCATGGCAAATTATTTATTCTAGGAAGATCAGGGCATCTTTCACATCTGTGAACAAGCAAAACTTTACTTGATATTAGACATTTAATTTAGCCTGCTGAACAATTGACGCCTATGCGTTCGCTCCTTGGGACTGAGAAAACAGGCAAATCCACCAAGGGGCTCAGTGTGCCCTTGTTATTGTAAGGTTTTGAGTGTATTTTGGGAGGACATGTGTCCTTACCAACACCTCAACCAGAGAGAATGGGCCAACAGAATAATCATCGTTAAATTACTTTATTTCGGTCTTAGACAATGTTAAAAGTGCAATACAATACAAACATGATAAAAAAACATAATAAAAACAAAAATTTTAAAAAGGAGAATCAGACACTCATCGCCCAATTTGGGTTAAGTACCAGCCAACAATGGCTACGTCGTAATATGCAAAAGTTAAAGACAACATAGATAAATAAAACGACAGTTGTCAGTTGCCAAGCATGGCTTTAGTGCAAAGGTTCAAGAGCTAGTTACAGCATCAAATTTATATCTCAAGATTACAGATCAGTGAGATCAAATGAGATCAAATACATTGAGCACAAAGATGTGGCCAGATATGAACAGTCAAAGAACTTTTTAAATTGCAGATTTGCCCGATTAAAGAATCATACAACTCAAAAGTGACCAGTGCAACAAGACAGCAAACATAATAATGTAAACATATGTGCCAAGGGAGGTTCATTTTCATTTACACATTTGCCCCGTTAAAGTGTCTTACAGCTCTAAAGTGCCTAGTGCAATAGTGTAAACATACGTACCAAGTGAATTAATTTTCATTTGCACACTTGTCTAGTTAAAATATCATACAGCTCTAAGGTGGCTAGTACAAAAGCGTCCTTGTGTATTGGACTCTAGACTGGTCTCCTATTCATATTGCCCCCTCTCCCCCAAAAGCTCTGCGCGCTTGTTTGCACTCCTTGTTATACCAATGTGGATGTTGTTGGATTCCCTTCGCCTTCCGCGGGATTTTAAAAATATAAGCGTATTCTTTCGAATAGAGTATTGTGTAATAGTGTTATTTCTTTTGGTAGGCAGGAATCACAATGAGAGGACACCATCTCAGTTGGAGTGTGTTCCAAGTCAGAATTGATGGCTGATATTATTTCTGGTCGTTCGATTACTATTGGCCATTTAAGTTGTCACATATCATTAGTCAGTGCCAATTCACCTGTAATTTTCTTTTCTTTAAGAAAAAAACGTAAAGAAGCTTGACCTTAGAGTTCAACATGAAGGACTAGAGTAGTTGCAGCAGGAAAATACGTTAATACTGGTGACATCTAAAGTGAGTGCCATATGGTGTGAAAAGCAAAATGAACAAATGATGGATGAAATGCTGAAAAATGCAAACATTCACCTCAAGTCATAAAGACATAGGTTTAATACATCGTTCTTTTGCTCACCACGCCACCCCAGTTTTGACCCAGCCATATGCAAATCAGTTTTGACCCTGTTCCGCATGGAAAAAGTCCAGCTCGAACTGCCAAGCCAGGTCCTCCCTGGAAAGGAAACACGCATCCTGGGACCTGTTTCGTGGCATCGCCCCTCATCAGCCAGGCTTGCTTGAATCCCGTGGCACAGTGAGCACGGAAGCCACGTCTGGGCATACACTTCCCACTTAGGGCGACAAAAGCAAAATTAACAAATGATGGATGGAATGCTGAACAATGCAAACATTTACCCCCAGTCACAAAAATATGGGTTTAATCCATTGTTCTTTTGCTCACCACGCCACCCCAGTTTTGACCCAGCCATATGCAAATCAGTCTAGACCATTTTCCTCATGGAAACAGTCCAGCCTGAACTGCCCAGCCTGGTCCTCCCTGGAATGTAAACAAGCATCCTGGGACCAGTGTAGGGGCAACACCCCTCATCAGCCAAGCTAGCTTGAATCAAGTGGCGCAGTTAGCGTGGGATCCACATCTGGGCATACCCTTCTCACTTAGGGCGACATAAGCAAAATAAACAATTGATGGATGGAATGCTGAACATATATTAATTCTATCAGTTACTGCCATTTTCCTGTGCTTAATTTGAGCCGGTGGTAGCAGGTGGGGGGGGGGGGGGGTAACGGCACTTATATTTGGGGACCAGAACTTATTTTCCTGCATCAGTTATTTACCAAGTGCAAGAAAGGAAAAAGCACAGATTGGAAAGACAGAGGAAGGCAAATATGGCAAAGCTGTCGCAAACAGAAAGCAGGAAGAGCATGAAAAAAGGGAAGGGAGTGCCTGATAATGGAATAAAGACTATCAGCCTTGGTATTAGGCACATGAGGACTTTCTTGGCGTTAGGTTCTGCTTAATATGCTTTCTAAAATCATGTGTACAGCAGGCATCTTGGGCAGTAAGCTGTCAAGATGTTAGGATACAGAAAGCACAAGAGCACCAGATAGGTTAAAGTGGCCAAGCAACAGGGTCACTTACTTGTTGAGTCTGTCAAGGCAATGTGATGTGAGAAGACCACCAATAATAATAATGCCTAGATTACTTAATAGCAATCGTTGTTAATTCCAATGCTGATCTTCCTCATCACAGGCTCTACTGTGTGAGGCGCAGTCTGTGACTTGAGACAGAGACCCCATTCCTTTCACAGACTAAAAATGCGTGAAATTCTAGTACAGACCTTATTGAGAACTAATACTTTCTTGCCGTCCACCACTAGCTTAAGACAACATAAGGGATTGCTCGTAAAAGTCTCAGATATTGGCAATTGCACAGGGCTGCATTCCGGTTTATCGTTTTTTTGCTCACTGCAGCACTCAGAGAGCAACCACAAGCAAACCAGCATTGATCCTACCCTAGAAGGTACGTTTCAGCCCAAACGTCCAGGCCATGCTCTTTCTACTTTAGAAATTAAATCAGGAGTGAAGAGGGAAAAGGTAGAACCGTCCTCCTTTCAATACTGTTTTACAACACAAAGGTTCTACCGTTACTTTACTTGATACTTTTATACCCTAATAGTTCTAATCAAAAGGATGGTGTAGAAAAATCAAGCACCTTCTTATTGATGTTAGAAGGGCAGTCCTATTTAAAAATGTAAAATACCCCTCACACACTGAAACCTGATTCAGTGTCATGCTTCATCATTGGGGTCTTCCCATCCCTCTACGGGGCGGACGTGCTACGACCTACGTAGACGCGGGAGCACTTTTATTCGTGATGGGAATTATGTGTAGTGCACGGGGAGGTAGGGTTGTAAAAAATAAGTGAAACGATTGAAACATTTCCTGGCTAGTGGAAAAAAGAACTTTATTGTCTTCCCTAGCTGGAATAGAAAAAATGGAGAGGTGTAGATAGTGTACTGTGAAGAGTCACTTTCTAAAAGGTTGACATGTTTCAATAGCCATCCCCCTGGCTTACTTCCTCAGGACCAAAAATGATCCCTACGTCACTCTAATCAGTGGAATGATAATTATTTAGTACACATGCCTGCTGATCACTAGTACTTTTTCAATATGCCTTAATTAGGCAGTCAAATGAATACCAATGGTATACTTGTCAAGACTCTGAAATGGAAAAATACATGGGATAAACAACATATCTCATTATTTATCACACATTGTATTCACACCACCATCATGTGGAAAGTATTGTGGTAACTACCACTGTGATATATTTCTCTTATTCAGACACATAATATTCATGCCTCCAGTGGGTGCTGTGCAACCCAGTAGTGAATTACAACTCATCCACAGAAATTAAAAACTCACAGAAAATGAAAAAACACTCCTTATAGCAGTTTATAATATTGCTTACGTGTGGCCTTGTTTGCACATTTATTCTTGTCCCATTCACCCATTATTTTGGATTCCAGAGTGCTTGTTATATCCCACATGTTGTATTCGGGAAATATGTACACATGCAAGCATTCATCCCAAAACAATCATACATTCAAACTGTGTTTTCAAGATGAAACGGTATACATACATCCGTTTAGTAACGTTGTTGCCCCATGAGCTGACACGAAAGGTGAGAGGCGCCTGTATTCAGACACTGTGGGGTTAAAGGATACGAGTTTTACGACTACGCCATTGTTGTGGTATGATTTAGACTAACATTATCAGCGGGCGGCTGTTTTTAAGACTTGCCATCGTCTTACTCACATGCTGGAGGCTGCGCTTTCACGCAGGGATTACCTTCTCGTGGCTCACCGGAACATACTCTGGATGTTGGAAGCCCCACTTTTAACTTGTATGCTGGTGCAGGAAAGCACGCTCAATTGTCGGAATTAGAGGACTGATAGAGCAAGATTTCGCATCGCGACTTGCTCGATTCATGAACCTCGAAACCGTTGTAACATCGTAACGAATCGTACGTTTTACTAATATCTTTATTTCTGATATATATGTATCCTAGAGACGCTTGCATATGTGTTTTACTAATACGATTAATTTGTGTCTCTAAAATAGCCGCTGCTTGACTTTCCCCTTCTGCGCATGCGTCAGTCACACTCACGTGACTACACTTAGAGATAGTTTTGGAGGGAAAGGGTGCGCATGCGTAATAGCCACAAGATGGCGCACATTTGTATTAACGTGCTGAAGCTTTGTGCTGCTGCTTTTGTGAAATTTATTCGTTGCACTTATCACTAATGCATAGTATATTTTTATAATGATGAAACTGAAGTACGAACTTATAACATGTAATACATTCATTTATTTCCATGTATTAATTTGTTTTCGCTTACTTTTCATGTATCCTCGGCATTGAGGGGTGATGGGGCTGGGAGTCCATCTTGGAGGGTATTTCTGCGCAGAATCACCCGGTGGTGCGGCGGCATTGAAACAAAGCCAAAGAAGGTTGACGCCAGAGCCTGCCTGGGAACCTGCACCTTCACCCAGCAAGAGCATCATAATTGTATTCTATTTGTTTCAAATTGTATTCTTCCCATTGTATTCTGTGCGACTTCTCGTGGGAACCCTAATCTTGCTAGGCGGCACCTTAACATGTAAATTAGGCCTTAGAATAGTCTGTTCTGATTGGTGTGTTAACCAAATCCTAAATTAGGACCAATCGAAATTTGGGGATTCTGACACTTTGCAACATTGGGGGGTGGTACACTGACCCAAAAGAGTATATCTAGCCTAGGTTTAGCTAGAGAAATTGTCCGACTTGTCTGAATAGCTGACCTGTCACTGACCCAACGCACTCAATAGGTGACTTGATACAGAGGTGCTGCGGAGCTCTCTGTCCGAAACTTGACCATAGACTCTGAAGGTTTTACTGAACCTTAAGTGCTGGCGGAGCACTTTGCTGGGGAATTCGCTGACCCAATCGGGGTCCTGACTGATAGCTGCAGAGAGGGTGGAGCGCAGGCGTTGCTTCCGAACTGCGGGTGCTGGTCGTATCCTGGTGGTCCTGTCCTGATCCGAATCTGGGTTTCCTGTCCTGTCCTGGGGTGTCCATTCTGCACCTGCTGTCCCACTGAGGGTTATCCTTCCTTGAGGGTTTTCCTGTCCTTAACTGACCCGTGGCCAGGGTTGGTTTTCACACCAGTCTAGGTAAATATTGCTCTGAAATTCTTAAAACTGCACCTTTCTATTTTTCTGTCTTTGCTTCAATAAAGACATACCTTTGCACGTGAATAATTTTCCATGCTTTCTCCTGCAACCATTGCATTTCATAAAGTCATTTGCATATGATTTCATAAAACGTGTTCCCATGTTACCCTACCTTTTAGAAATCATTTTCTGTATTGCAGTTTGCAATTTCCTGATATGGTCTTGGTTTTTCTCTCGTAAAACTGACTAAAGTAACTCAGAGTTATAGCGTGTTCACTTTGCCCTTATCTTAGTTTTTCTCTCACTTAGCGGGATTCCCTGTCGCACTAGTAGTATTTCTTTTGATAAGCTGTATGACTGCCTTTATTTCGAATTTAAGATAAACTTTCAAAACTTCCAGTTGTCCGTGGTCATTTCATAACATAAAGTAAATAAATGTTTGGGTTTGTATTTTGCTGCCTTTCCTTTTACAGCTAGCTCCCTGACCCATCGTGGTCATAGGTACCCATAACAGTGGATGGTAAGTTGGGTACACTGGAAGTCATCGGAAGGAACTCACAATTATTGATAGTAGATTGCGTGGTCATCTGATCAATGTATATGGTGAAGTGAAGTATATGGGCCCGAAGCCAGAAGTGGCGACATTATTGGTCGGGTGACCCGCGATCTCTAGCAGTAATTTTCTGGTAGCGCAGAGGATGGTTAGGGAATAGTTAAAGGTTAGGTAGGACTAGTTAGTCTAGCTAAAGTCGGATGCTGCTAGGTAGGAAGCCTTATCTGCTGCTATAAGAGAATAGGTACTTCAGGTGATCTGATCACTCACTTGGAATGCTTGTTTTGAAAAATTATGAAATGTTTTAAAATTATTGTTCTTATTATTATACTGTTATATGTATTAATCCAGTCGTACGTAAAACGTCTTGCATGTTGTTAAGGAATCCCCGGGGAATTGAATAGCGAGTGGTGAATAGAATCCACTTGCTCTGAGGTCACTGGCCCAAGGAAAGTTAGTGTAGGTTAGGCAGAACTGAAAGCACTGACTAGGGTTTTTCTGAATGTATGATTGAGTAAATGTTAGTGACGAGGTTCATTGGCAAAATTCCTACTGCGGCATAACCTAGTGAGGGTCGCACCGGAAGAGTAGCAGGTTCATCGGAGCTCGAATGAAAGCAAAGGGGTTCGCTAGGGAAACTTTAGGCTCGGATATATCCCGGAATGGTGGATGAGTCTAGGGGAGTAACAGGTTCACCAATGCTAGTGTGAAGGGTAGGCAGAAGAGATCTACTCGTAGGGAGTGAAAAGTAAATGGAAGTAGTTTACTTGCAGTAAAACAAATCTTTCCTGTCTAGACACTTGAGCACAGTGGCAAATGTGTATTCGTTGTTAAATAACCAAGCACTGAACACTTTAGAAAGAAAGAAAGTTTCCGTTACCTTGTGAAGGAGGGAGTCAGTCGCGAAGCGGCTCTGACGTCACTCCGTGCCGCGCTGGGATTGGTAGGCGTAGCGAGCTGGTAGCAGAGCTGAAATTGTAAAGGAGGGGTGAGTGCCAAAGCGTGAGAACTGTCTTGCGAAAGGCCGCGTACCCATTGGTCGAGATTATTTGAACTCGTGCATTTCATTGGTCGCACAAAAATAAAAGACGCACTCGGATTGGAAGTGATTTTGTAAACAAGTCACTCGTAAAAATCGTATGTGGCATTCGTATAGACCGCATACCAGACCTGATCCACGTTATATGGGATTTGAGAACGATCAGTGGAAAGGCGTCAAAAACGACATTATGTACGGAACTAAGAGAAAAGTGTCTCTCGTAAACAAAGTGAAGAATTATTTCAAAAAGAACAAGCCGATTAAAACTAGAGAAGGTGTTGTCATACCGCAGCCCAACACTCCCGCATCTTTCATGATGTTCGATAAAGGGTACAACACATGTGTATGGTTGGAGAATTGGGTGGAATACACGAAAGATGACGGAGTATTGGCTTTTCCATTAGATGGAACATTTAACAGCAGAATTCTATTTAATTTGAGAACCCGAATGAATGACTTACATCCCAGACCCAGGTTAACGCAGTATGAAGCACTAGAGGAGTGGGAAATTGAGGCTTTTGAAAGGGATAAGCCCCGGATGGATAAAGGGTTAACTAAATTTTATCCAAAATTGAAGCAAGAAGCCCGAGCTAAAAAGATGAAACAGTGGAGGCAGAATATGATAGTGGAGGGATTGTTTCCCATGATGCCGGCAGATGATCCTTCTGAGGGAAAGAAACGGTTAGAGAAATCTAAACATTGGGTGCCCATGGGAGAGTCGGATGATGAATTATTGGATGACCTATGTACAAGAAGTCCGCCTCCTTATAATGAAGGACATCGACCTTCCAGTGCAGGAGATATTTCCCGAAGACTTCCTCCTCAGGAAGAAGTTAGGTCCGCAAGTGTAGGAGGGGGTTACCATATACCTCCCTATACTGAGAGTCTAGGACCTGTGGATACCAGAAACATATACCCCAGAATGTCAGCTAGTGGGGAGATAGAATATTCCCGTGAAGGAGATTTTTCTTCTCGACCTCCCTATGGAGGCGAGATGAGACCCTCAAGTTCAGGAATGCCGTTATTACAGCCACAGTATGAGGAAGAACGAAGTTCCCTAGGTACAGGAAGTTTGTTCCCAAGACCAAATTATGGTGAAGGGCCGAGTGAGACTCATCCCACTGCCCCAAGTTATGCTCCCACACTAACCCCGCAGGTGTTACATGACAAATCCATAGAGAGATTACTGGAAGAAAAGGAGTGGGAGGTTCTAGCAAAGCAGAGAGCTGAGATCGTTCAGAAAATGACCCAGTTAAATACCAGTCCTGAGGCATTGACAATCCCCGTAACAATCGGACCAGTAGTTTCATTGTACGGGGATCGGCATGAAAGTCCAAAACCTCCAGTCATTACTCCGGTCATAGCACAGCCCAGACCTGAACCCTTAATTGTAGATGAACAGACAAGTGAGTGTGAATCTGAGGTCTCACTGATGGATCTGCCCATTAGAAATACAGGGAAAAGGATGCAGAAAAGACATAATCCTTTCAATGCGAGGGAGATTCAAATGGAATCAACTTCGGGTACTAGAAGTGTCACTTTGGTCACACCTGAGGAAATCGAAAGATGGAGTCAAGAATTAGAGAAACAATCTTCACAAACGAAACCTTTAGACCTCTACAAACTGAGAGTAGAAATCGAAGAATTAATGGCAGGAAACGTAGGGTTAGACAGATTAAATACCTACTCTGAAGAAGAGCTGTTGTTTATGTGCAAAAGTCTTACCCGCAATGTCCGAGTACTTCATGAAAAATTGACAGATACTGCTGCTAGTATGGGAATAGACATTTCAAAATCGAAACCCTTGCAGAAACCATACCGAGCAGAATTTTCAGACAAAGATTTGGAAAACCTGAATATATCAGGGAAAAAGGCACAGGTCAAAGAACTATTGGCAGCGTTGCAGAAATGGGGAGACGTAGAAAAATGGAAAGCCAGATGGGCTAGAAAGAAAGATGAGGCCAGGTCTAGGCAGGTAACTCCCGAATTCGCTCTAAGAGAAGTTGAAAAGCCCGAACAGTTATGCCCTATGCGTGAAGTACCAGGGGGAAAATATGTACATGTCCCATGGTCCCGTCAGGATATTGTGTCCTTCACAAATGATTTCCCAAAATTACGAGAAAAACCGGTCGACTGGTACCGGCAGGTAGAGAGATTCGTAAAAGTGCAGAAATGCCTCTGGAAGGACCTGGATGGGTTCTTCGACATAGTGGTCCCTGTAGATCTATGGACTGAGTGTAAGATAGCCATAGCATGGCCTAGTGAGGAATACCCGAGAGACGACAAAACAGGGGAACCATCGAAAGAAGTGATGAGGAAGTATGAACAGGTAATTCAACATTTGAAAATAAAAGTACCTGCAAAGGAAACTGATTGGACCAAGATAGATAGAACCACGCAGGAAAGGGACGAGACAGTGCATTCTTTTTATGAAAGGCTGTTGCAGGTATTTAAAACATACAGTGGTATAGATAACATCGAGATGAAGGATATGACCCATTTCATTTACAGGTTTGTAAACGGTTTAAGACCAGAAATTTGTCAGTGGATAAAGGATAATAAAATCTGTTGGCATACCAAAAAGATAGATGAGGTCCTACGGTACGCAATGTACTGTGAGGACGAAATGGCAGAAAAGAAAAAGGCCCTGAAGGAAAAGGTGATGTGGGCTCAAGTAAAGCTCGCAGAACAACAGGAAAAGCAGCTGAGTAAATTAAATAAAGTTGCTCAGAACCAAGGTCCTGGGGGAGGGAATGGAGGAAAGCCCCGATCTAAAATGAGTAGAGAGGAAGCGAAAAAGAAATTTCCCTGCCATCAGTGCGGAGAAATTGGACATTGGAGAGACGAGTGTCCCTATTTACAGTCTGATAATGCCCAAACACCTGATTTAATTCCACAGACGCAGAATGAAAAGCAAAGAAAGACCCAGCAGCAGGTAAAAACGATTCAAGTGCCTCGAGCGCCAAAGCCTATATTTAAAGGGAAGTCACCACAGGGTGATGATGTAGAAATCTGGGAAGGCAATGAAAACAGAAATGCAGCAACTTCGCAGTATTTACTAAGTGATACTTTTTTCTGTGATGACCAGTACTGACGGGGCCTGAGAGGGGAGGACGAGGAGTGCGTACTTGGCGCCTCTTTGCCGGTAGACCAGTCAGGGCCATACATTGAAGGAAAGGTTGATGGAAATGATGTCACCTTTCTATTGGACACTGGTGCTACCCGTTCTACTGTGAGAACAGTGGACGTTCCAAACCTACCCCTCTCGGGAGAAGCAATCCAAGTAGTAGGAGTATCTAATCAATTGATTAGTACACCTGTTACCGAACCCATGGAGATCTCAATTGGAAGCTTTAAGCAAATGCACAGATTTGTTGTCTGTGATACCAGTCCGGTAAATTTACTGGGACGTGACTTGCTGTGCAAAATGAATTGTACCATCTTTTGCACACCAAAGGGCGTCGAAATTCAAACCCCAGATGAAGACGGTATCTACAAGCTAATGTTAATTAGACCTGACTCAGAAATAAAACAACTGACTATACAGGACTTACCTGAAGAACTCAGGCAGACAGTGAAACAAGAAGTATGGGACTTTACAGGAAAGGATGTGGGATTAATGAAAAACGTAGACCCCATACAAATAGCCATGAAAGAAAACGCAGTATACCCGAATACCAAGCCTTACAGAATGAGTGCAGAAGTAAGAGCAGGTGTTGCCATTGAAATTCAGAAACTGCTAGAAGCAAACATCATACAGGAAGTAATGAGTAGCCCGTGCAACTCACCGATTATGGCCATAAAAAAGCCTAATGGCAAGTATCGAGTAGTGCAAGACCTGAGAAAGGTAAACAAGATAGTGGTCCCTTGCTGCCCTATTGTCCCGAACCCAGCAGTGATTCTGTATCAGATCCCCTGGGATGCTGAATGGTTCACTGTGATAGATTTATGTCATGCTTTCTTTTCAATCCCATTGCATCCAGATAGCAAATTTCTTTTCTCATTTGCTTTCAACAGTAACGTGTATGTCTGGAACAGGGTCCCCCAGGGGTACACAGAAAGCCCCTCTATCTTTAATCAGATCTTGAAAAAATGCCTGGAAACTTTGGTCTTTCCTGGAAAATCTGTTTTAGTACAATACATCGACGACCTATTGGTGGCGTCTAAAAGCCATAGGGATTGCGTGGTTGACACCATTGCCCTACTGAATCACCTGAGTGAAAAGGGACACAAAGTGGCCCCTGAGAAATTACAGTTCTGTTCAAAATCCGTGAAAAATCTGGGACACCAGATAGAAAAAGGTATCAGAAAAGTCACCTCAGAGAGAGTCAGAATAATTCAAAATATGCAGTTACCCCGTACTCAGAAAGAAATCAGAATGTTCCTCGGAGTTGTAGGTTACTGCAGGCAATGGGTTGTGGGATTCGCAGTCCTTGCAAAGCCCTTGATACAAATAACAAAGAGAGGAGCAAAGGACCCAGTTGAATGGAATGACGAGAGCTTAACAGCTTTCACACAGTTGCGAAATTGCCTGTGTACAGCCCCTGCTCTGGGAATGCCTGACTACTCTAAGGAGTTTGGCCTTTTCTGTGACACTCGTGACAATTGTGCATTGTCCGTCCTGACTCAGGAGCATGGTTTAATCAGAAGACCTGTGGCATATTTTTCTGCCACTTTGGATCCAGTGGCTGCTGGACTACCTGGATGTCTGAAAGCAGTAGCTGCAACTTGCACCAGTTTAGAACAAAGTGAGTCAATTATTAAGGGACATCCTGTAACTGTGTATGTACCACATAAAGTTGTGATTCTATTGACTCGTACGAAAACTCAGTATCTCACCCCTAGTCGGCTGACTAAATATGAGAGGATTCTCATGGGTGCTGCAAATATAGTCATTACCCGATGTAACATTTTAAACCCTGCCACTCTACTCCCTGACTCAATGGTAATGAAAGATAAGGGAGATCATGAGCATAACTGTATTGACCTGACAGAGTTTAGTACTAAACCTCGCCCAGACATAAAAGAAACTCCTTTGCCTGTACATGATGTGGAATGGTTCGTGGATGGTTCCTGTCTGAGGCATGAATTAGGAGGCTTAAGTGCTGCCTATGCTGTAGTCACGTTAGAAAAAATTGAAGAAGCATCCTATCTATTTGGAATAAAGTCTGCACAAGTAGCCGAATTGATCGCTCTGATAAGAGCTTGCAAATTGGCAAAAGACAAAAAAGTAACAGTGTATACTGATAGTCAGTACTGTTACGGGGTTGTGCATGACTTTGGCCAATTATGGCTACAAAGAGAATTCCTGACTTCTTCAGGTACCCCCATTCGCAATGGAAAAGTTGTCCAAGACCTTTTAGAGGCAATCCAATTACCAAAAGAATTGGCAGTGGTCAAATGCGTTGCTCATAAGAAGGGCCTTGACCCTGTATCTATGGGAAATGACTTTGCTGATCGGGTGGCAAAACAATGTGCTATGGAACAAATGAGAATAAATCCCAATCGGGGTGGGGTTGGAAACAGCTGCCAACTTAGAATGTTTGAAGAAGTGCCTACATGGGATGAAGTGAGAGAATGGCAGCATGTGACGCCCTGGGAAGAGAAAGAGAAGTGGAAAGAAGAAGGTTGTAAACCGAGACGTGAGGATGGTGTCATTGTAGGCCCAAATGGTATGCCTGTGTTACCAAGACACCTGCTTGCCCCAATGGCTCGATTGATACATGAGGGATCACACATTGGGAGGGACGCCATGGTTCTGGTATTTCAACAGACTTGGTACAACAAGAAGTTCAGGAAAGTAGCAGAATCTCTCTGCCAGAGGTGCTTGTCCTGTCAGCAGTTCAACGCTGGCAAAAGAACAGTGGTTGAATTGATGAAAATTAGGAGATCAGGGGGTCCCTTTGTGAGAATACAAATTGATTTCATTACCATGCCCCGTTGTGAGGGAAAAAGGTATGTCCTAGTCATTGTCTGCCTATTCTCAAAGTGGGTGGAAGCTTACCCTGCCACTCAGAATGACGCCATAACAGTAGCAAAGCTCCTACTAAAAGAGTTGATACCTAGGTTCGGGGTTCCAGTCTTTATTGATTCAGACAGAGGCACACATTTTCAGAATGAAATTTTGGCCCAGCTTTGTACAGCATTTGGCATCACACAAAAGCTGCACTGTGCATATCATCCAGAGGCTTCTGGAGTGGTAGAACAGATAAACGGTACAATAAAAAATAGATTGGCAAAAATATGTGATTCTACCGGCTTGAACTGGATAAAAGCCCTGCCTCTTGTTCTGATGGGACTCAGAAGCATTCCAGATCGAAGAACAGGCCTGAGCCCCCATGAAATATTGATGGGAAGAGTGATGAGACAAGCTTGGGTACCAGGATACAAACTGTTAAGCATTTCTGATGATTTGGTACTTGAATACTGCAAGCAACTAGGTGACCAAGTGCGTTCTATCTCTCGCCAGATTGGGGCAGACGCCGTCGCCAACCCGACAACACCAGTTCACAAATTGGTTCCTGGTGACTGGGTTAAGATAAAGAAGCATACTAGTTCAAGTTGCCTTGCACCAAGGTGGGGACAAAAGCGCCAAGTAATCCTGGTCACCACGACAGCGGTGAAGTGTGCAGGCGTTCCCAAGTGGATCCATGCCAGCCATACCCAGAAGGTGATACCCGACGAGGAACCTGGAGCCGAAGGTTGTCCAGCTGAAGGGTCTACAGCTGTTGGTCCTGAAGTAGCTGATATCAGACGGCCGAGCACCAGTCCCATTGAGGGTCCTGTAGGCGTTGGTCCAGAGGTAACTGAAAACGTATGGCCAAGCACCAGTACTGCTGAGAATCCCACAGATGTTGGTCCGAAAGTAGCTGATGACGAGCTGCAGAGGATTTGGCCAGAAGATTGGATACCCATAATTGACTTTCCTGGAGACCCACTCAGAACAAGAGAGCGAATTAGAGAAGACAGAGAGTGGAATAGAGAGGTCGAGCAAGGCACAGGCGAAGACCCTCAGATCATTGAGATTCACATCAAATCTGAGGACGAAGAAGAAAGTCAGACAGGGACAGAACAAGTGATCGATACTCCTCCACTGACTCCTGATGTCGAAAAGGGACAGACTAGACATAGTGTAATAGTTCGAGCAGAAGAAAATCAAGGGATCGAAGTGCTCGAACAGGATCAGGCAGAATTAGAAGAACGTGTTCAGGACACAGAAACAGAGACATTTGAAAGCCAAAATCAAAACTCACCTGAACAAGGCCAGCTTAGTAACCAGGCAGAAGAAATAGATACAAGACCTGGGACTAGTCAGACAGAAAGGGAGAAGGCAGAAATTGAAGTGCCACAAACAAGTGAAAATAAAAGGACATTAGAAGAAAGCCAAATAACAGTGCCAGCTAAAAGACTCAAGAAAAAGAAGCACATTGAGCCAAGGTATATTAAGAGACTAAGATTAAGGATAAAAACAGTCCAAGAGAAACTTGCAGATATAAGGAAAAGTCCCCGAATTGCAGAACTACCTGAAGATAGCTCCAAGAGAAGGAGTGAGCGAATAAAAAGACAAAACGAAAAATATAAGGACCCAGAGTGGACCTACTTGATCTTGGAAAACTTTGAAGATCTTGATATTACTGACGAAAGTGATAGAGAACAGATTACTGATTACTCTGCAGAGGAAGAGGAAAAACCGCCGTGAGATTGCTCAGCATAAAATACCTGGGTAAAGCAACAAAGAGGGGTTAAAATTTCCTTCTGAGCCAAAATGTCTGATACAAATGTGAGTGGTAGACCTAGCCGCAGTTGTTGCAAAACATGCTGCAAGGTGTGTATATGTAGTATAGTTATAGTTATAGTAATATGGATAGGATTAACAGTTTTCATTCCCTTTATGGTTAGCAAAAATACTAATATTGACCCTACCCAGACTCCTGACACTGAAGAACTGACAACACGAAGTGTAGAAAGACGTGAGAAAGCACTCGGACAAACAAAACGAGACTTAGAAGCATCAGATGAGGAAGGACTACATTACAACGGAGTTAGAAACAAGACTCATTTAAATGTTTTCGCAAACTTGTTAGTGCATTATGTAGAAACTATGGAAATAGAAGATTGCTATGTCTGCATGAAGCTACCTACTTCTGTGGCTGAAGGCGTGACATATCATCACCTACCTCTGACCTATGGAATCTCCTGTAGTATTTTAGCAAGCTTATTTTACAAAAGAGGACCGTTACAGTACTATTATTCTAATAATGACGTGATCTTTTCTGAACTTCCCATTCGTGGAAATCTGAATCCTGTACATACCAAAAGTGACGTAATACGATACATGGGAGACTATTTCCTGACTATAGGCAGTATAGATATAGCTGAAGCACACAGAGATAACTTGACCTGTACATTACATGAGCAAGAAAAGATATTTTTGAACATGGCAGAGAAAAGAAGGGAAAGTTTCCAAAGAAAGGCAAATGACAAAAGGCAGAAAACACCTAAATGGGCTGAAAACATGGAAAGCACCTCAAATGGCGGGGCAGGGCCTGCTTTGTTGCTGGATTTCGAAAAGAAAGGGAAACTCTGTCTTCATCGCGAGAAGACTAGTTATTATAATAACATTTTCATTGGTTCCAGTCAATGTGAGCATAATTATAAGGTAATTGGAGGTTGGGGATTCAAAAATGGGTCAGAGCCTGTGTTTCCTGGAATTTATTATATATGTGGAGACAAGGCTTATTTCAAATTGCCGGATCACTGGTATGGAAGCTGCTATTTTGGCATTGTTTTCCCGAGAATATACCATGTGAATGAAGTTGCTGGAAGCAGTGAAAATACTAATGGCTTAGTGCGTAGCAAAAGAGAAAGCGTAGGTGAAATAATGGGTAGTATTTTTAGTGCACTGATACCTGGAGTGGGAGTGGGTCTAAACACTCACAGAATTTGCAAATTGTCCACAATAGTGTTGTCTACTGACACAGCTCATGGATTTCTGCTGGTCAATACCGAAATGGTTGCGATCAGATCAATGGTTTTGCAAAACAGACTTGCTCTTGACACCTTATTAGCAAAAGAGGGCGGAGTCTGCCGGATGTTGAAGGCGCAACATTGTTGCACTTACATTCCGGACAAAAGCGTACAGCTCAAAAGATAGGTGAAAAACATTACTAATTTGGAAAAGGAACTCAAACCACTCGAGGTTGATAGTGCCTGGAAGAGACTGGTTGATGGTCTCTCCAATGTAGGTCATTGGTTTGCTAGTTTAGGTAAAAGCTTATTACTTAAGGTACTGATGCCAATTGGAGTGATAGGTCTTATCCTATTTCTCATATTCGTCTGTTGCAAATGTCGCAAACACCGAAAGAAATACCAAGTGAATGCGAGAGGAGTGAAACGAAGTGCGGATGAACTTGAATTAGAAGAAATGAATAATAAGATTTATAAAAAGGTGAAAAATTCTCACCCTACTTTAAATGAAAAAGAGAAATTGAATCGCCTGTTGGAAGAGATAGAAATGTACAAGGTGTGAAAGAAAGTTGGCATCTGGTTCCAAATTTTTGTGATGATAGTAAATATCATCAAAGAGGGGATTGATAGAGCAAGATTTCGCATCGCGACTTGCTCGATTCATGAACCTCGAAACCGTTGTAACATCGTAACGAATCGTACGTTTTACTAATATCTTTATTTCTGATATATATGTATCCTAGAGACGCTTGCATATGTGTTTTACTAATACGATTAATTTGTGTCTCTAAAATGGCCGCTGCTTGACTTTCCCCTTCTGCGCATGCGTCAGTCACACTCACGTGACTACACTTAGAGATAGTTTTGGAGGGAAAGGGTGCGCATGCGTAATAGCCACAAGATGGCGCACATTTGTATTAACGTGCTGAAGCTTTGTGCTGCTGCTTTTGTGAAATTTATTCGTTGCACTTATCACTAATGCATAGTATATTTTTATAATGATGAAACTGAAGTACGAACTTATAACATGTAATACATTCATTTATTTCCATGTATTAATTTGTTTTCGCTTACTTTTCATGTATCCTCGGCATTGAGGGGTGATGGGGCTGGGAGTCCATCTTGGAGGGTATTTCTGCGCAGAATCACCCGGTGGTGCGGCGGCATTGAAACAAAGCCAAAGAAGGTTGACGCCAGAGCCTGCCTGGGAACCTGCACCTTCACCCAGCAAGAGCATCATAATTGTATTCTATTTGTTTCAAATTGTATTCTTCCCATTGTATTCTGTGCGACTTCTCGTGGGAACCCTAATCTTGCTAGGCGGCACCTTAACATGTAAATTAGGCCTTAGAATAGTCTGTTCTGATTGGTGTGTTAACCAAATCCTACCTTAGGACCAATCGAAATTTGGGGATTCTGACACTTTGCAACATTGGGGGGTGGTACACTGACCCAAAAAAGTATATTTAGCCTAGGTTTAGCTAGAGAAATTGTCCGACTTGTCTGAATAGCTGACCTGTCACTGACCCAACGCACTCAATAGGTGACTTGATACAGAGGTGCTGCGGAGCTCTCTGTCCGAAACTTGACTATAGACTCTGAAGGTTTTACTGAACCTTAAGTGCTGGCGGAGCACTTTGCTGGGGAATTCGCTGACCCAATCGGGGTCCTGACTGATAGCTGCAGAGAGGGTGGAGCGCAGGCGTTGCTTCCGAACTGCGGGTGCTGGTCGTATCCTGGTGGTCCTGTCCTGATCCGAATCTGGGTTTCCTGTCCTGTCCTGGGGTGTCCATTCTGCACCTGCTGTCCCACTGAGGGTTATCCTTCCTTGAGGGTTTTCCTGTCCTTAACTGACCCGTGGCCAGGGTTGGTTTTCACACCAGTCTAGGTAAATATTGCTCTGAAATTCTTAAAACTGCACCTTTCTATTTTTCTGTCTTTGCTTCAATAAAGACATACCTTTGCACGTGAATAATTTTCCATGCTTTCTCCTGCAACCATTGCATTTCATAAAGTCATTTGCATTTGATTTCATAAAACGTGTTCCCATGTTACCCTACCTTTTAGAAATCATTTTCTGTATTGCAGTTTGCAATTTCCTGATATGGTCTTGGTTTTTCTCTCGTAAAACTGACTAAAGTAACTCAGAGTTATAGCGTGTTCACTTTGCCCTTATCTTAGTTTTTCTCTCACTTAGCGGGATTCCCTGTTGCACTAGTAGTATTTCTTTTGATAAGCTGTATGACTGCCTTCATTTCGAATTTAAGATAAACTTTCAAAACTTCCAGTTGTCCGTGGTCATTTCATAACATAAAGTAAATAAATGTTTGGGTTTGTATTTTGCTGCCTTTCCTTTTACAGCTAGCTCCCTGACCCATCGTGGTCATAGGTACCCATAACAGTGGATGGTAAGTTGGGTACACTGGAAGTCATCGGAAGGAACTCACAATTATTGATAGTAGATTGCGTGGTCATCTGATCAATGTATATGGTGAAGTGAAGTATATGGGCCCGAAGCCAGAAGTGGCGACATTATTGGTCGGGTGACCCGCGATCTCTAGCAGGACAAAAGCAGAAACAATAGACCGAGGACTTCTACAAAATGGCCGCCGCTAATGGGTCATTGCAGAAGCCTGTTGTAACAACACTTCCTCGTTGATCGTATACATTGCAATTTGCTGGTATTTCTTGTGTAAACAGTTCACAGGAGACCTTAAGGTGGTTATAGATGGCGTCCTTAAATGCATGAGATGAATTTGGGTAAAGAGTGGTGATTTATAGAAAAATAGTTAGGAAAAAAAATTCTATTGAAATAAAATAAATTGGGCGACCTGCTATTTCCAAAAAGTTCACCTAATTTACCCTGAGCTGTTACAAAACGTTGGTGGTTGTTGTTAACAACTCAGATTCTCTACGAAGATATTTATAAAAATATATGTAAACATTTTTATATAACAAATCAGTCGCTGACACCTAAAAAAGAGGGGGGGGGAACATGGCACAAAACAAAAACCCATTTGTTGTCAAATAATATTGGTACGTAACGTATCACGTCCTCAAGAGGTCTGTGTTTCTAAGTGCCTCGCATACTTTGTATAGACAGGTTAGAGCTGGTTCCAGGGAATGTCATCATTCAAACCTGTCTCATGTGTTCTCAAACGGAACACCCAACATTGTTCCTTTTCGAACAGGTACCTTTCATTCTGGATTTGTTCAATGACTGTCCAGGAAATTTCTTCCCACCTATGTCCCTTTTCCAGGAAGTGGGCAGCCATCTTCGTGGTATTCTTTTTGCATTTGATATTGCTTTTATGTTCTCCTATTCTCATCTTAACGGGGCGTGTGGTCATGCCCACGTACTCCATGAGACACGGGCAAGTGATCAAGTAGACCACGTTTCTGGTGTTGCAAGTAGTGAAACTTCTTTGATCCCACTTTATTCCATCTTCGAAGAGTATTTCTTTGCTTTTTTTGGTCAGTCCATACACATTGCACATCCCACATGGGTGATGGCCTGAGACTGGTGGTAATAAAGTTGTTTGTATAGCGCGTTCTTTTTATTTTGGTCTGGTATGTACCACCATGTCTCTAATGCTTTTACCTGTTCTTTGTGAACAGATTAGTTTAGGTAGATTCATGCCTCCGCTATTGAGAATTCGCCAATGCTTGTTCACAATTTTTGTGATTTCATTGGCGTTTGTATTGAAGGTTGTAATACAGATTGGGCGATTTTCCTCCTCTTTTTTTGGTTGTGGTTCCAGAAGGCTGTCTCTACAGTTGTTTTGTGCTCTTTTATATGCTTTTTCAATCACCTTCTTTGGATATTGGCGTATCTCAAGTTTCTTTTTTTAAATCTCCTGATTGTTGTTTGAAATCCTCAATTTCTGTACAGTTCCTTCTTAAGCGTAGGAATTGTCCATATGGAAGGTTGTCACCAAGATGTCGTGGGTGGAAGCTTTTATATAATAACAGGCAATTCTTGGAGGTCTCTTTGAAATGGGTTGTGGTTACTAATTTCCCTTCTTTGGCATAGATGTTCTAATCCAGAAAGACGAATTCCTTGTTCGATATGGTGCTTGTAAATTTCAAGAACTGATCTTGATAGTTGAGCCACCTTAAGAACTGTCTGGGTGTTATTTCATCACCATCCCAGATGATCAGTATGTCGTCAATATATTGTTTCCATACGTGTATATGGTCTCGGAAGGGATAGTTAGCATGTAGGATTTTCTGTTTTTCCAAATGGTGGACATACAGACCAGCTATGCTGGGAGCAAAAGTGCTCCCCATGCTGGTCCCATGTTTTTGTAGGTATAGCGTGTTGCAATATTCAAATAAATTTTCTTTGAGTGCCAGGTGGCAGCACTCCATGATCACATTTCTTGGTGTCTGGTACTCCCATTCTGTGTCAAACAGAACGTCTTCTATGGTACCCAAAGTCTTGTGGTGGGGAAGACTTGTATACAAGCTTTCCACATCACAACTGATTAGTAGTTATTTCTCCAGGTTGAAGGATTTTTCTTCAAATAGTATAAGGACGTGTTTAGTATCCTTCAGATACAGGGAGGTTTTTTGTTCTAGAGGTCGTAAAAATGCATCCGCAAATTTAGAGACCGGTTCCAAAATGGATCCAATGCCTCAAACTATTGAGCGACTTGGTGGTGTGTCCAGATTTTTGTGTATTTTAGGTATTGTTTAGAGGTAAGGTGTTTTGGGTGAGCTCATGGTTAGAAAGTCCCCTTCCTTTTTGGATATCCAACCATGTGACCGTGCTCCTTCTAAGCAAGTGATACTCAAAGTACAGCCTCGGGGCCTCTTGCGGTCCACCTGACCTTCACAAGCGGCACTGGGCTGCTGTTTACTTGAGAAAGCGCTAACATTCAGGCAGATGTTAAATAAACAGCACGTATTTATTTACAAGCTAACTGACATAACAGAAAAGGAAGAAAGGTGTCCTGCACAACTTCATTTTTAAAGACCTCATGCATCAAATGTATAAAAATATGAATAATTCAAAACTTAAAAAAATATTTATCTGAGCATGCAGAAGCGTTTCATCTAATTATATCAGAATATATCAATGCATTGATTAGTATTTTTTTTTAGTGAAAGCTTTCAAAAATGAATGTGGAAACATTCACACCTCCCACCCTAACAACAAGGCCAACAGTGAACTAAGGGGCAAGTCAGTTGTCATGTGGACCTCTTTGGCTGTCCTGGGTTGCATTATACATGTACAACATTATAGTTTATTAAATTAAACACAAGAGAAGGTTTTGCACAGCATACATCCTGAACTCATGTATTTCAAGGTGCTCTTCTGTGTGATTGTCAGGGACTGTCCGGGACTATGTGGGGAACACAGTCAGGGACTTGGACAAGGACTGGGAACTGGGTAGAAGACGTACACAGAAAGGAGGAGTACAGTCGTGCTCAGGATCATACAGGGAGTCAGAGAAGAAAAAGGGATCCAAAGGGGAATCCTGTACAAGTGAACAAGATTGGTAAGACTCAGAAAGGAAGGGCACTCACAAGGCAATTTAGCATTCAGACTAACTACACCCAGGACAGACGTGCAAGACATATATATAATACAACATTAACAATAAAGGGAGGTGTGGGGTAAAGCACTCAGGAGCTCCACATGGTAAGACTGAAGCTCAGTAAGTTTCTTACCCTCAATTGCTGTTACAGATACTGACTGCAAATACCCACATGTAGGATATGCATGCAAAGGCAGGGTCTGGGGAGCTTATACCTATAGTGATGTTATAAATGAAACTCAAAGACAAAACTCACAGTGAACAAGAAACACCACCTAGGTAGTCAGCTGAGCCCACGGATCCTGGCGATCAAACAGGAACGCGCAAGGCAGTAACAGCAAAGGGGTAGAACTAAACACAAGCACAATAGACAAGGAGCTAGCAAGGAGAAGTGCTTAACAGGAAAGGAAGGAAATGACAGGGCACACTTGGCAGAAAGCAGGTAACAAACATACAAGGTAACAGAAGTAAGACAGCAGAATAGAAAGGCAGCAAACTAGAACTGGAACCAAGGAAATGGGAAGCAAGGCAGGGACTGGAAATGGATATACAGAAGGGGAGGCTACAAGGGTATACTAGAATAGTGCAGGTTAAGGAATCAAGAAAACAAAGTAGCATAGAAGGCAGTGCTGGGGCAGGAACAAGAAGTGAGATAAGGGTCAGGAGTCAAGGCAGCACTGCAGAGAGTGCTGGTTCAGGAACAGGGAACTACCAAAGCTTCAGGAGTCAAGGTAGCACTGCAGGCAGTGCTAGTTCAGGAACAGGGAAATTACTAGAGCTCAGGAGTCAAGGTAGCACTGCAGGCAATACTGGTTCAAGGAAACATGACATAGCTGTAGCTAAGGAAACAAGGAGTCAAGAGAACACTGCAAGCAGTGCAAATCAGGAACAAGAAATAGCTAAGCCCAGGAACAAAGAATAACATATAGCTCAGGAACTCAGGAAACAAGGTAGCACTGCAGGCAGTGCTAATTCAGGTACAGGGAATAGCTATAGCTCAGGAACTCTGGAAACAAGGTAGCACTGCAAGCAGTGCTACTTCAGGAGAAGGGAAACTGCTGCAGTTCAGGATCAAGGAATACTAAGGCTATGGGGGTCAGGGTAGCACTGCAGGCAGTGCTAATTCAGGAACAGGGAAAACAGCGGCAGGTCAGGAACAAGGCATAATTAAAGCTCAGGAAACTCTGGAAACAAGGATTGGTCTCACAGGTAAACAGCTACAATGACCAACCTTTGCCTGAAGGGAGCTGGGGCTTAAAAGAGCTCACAGTAATCACATGCAGCTGGTGTGAGCAGGCTAGCAGCAGCTACCCACAGGTGAGCTGAATTCCTCCACCCATCCTTGGCCTGCAGGGGTGGAGACAAAGCAGTGAGCAGGGAATTCTGGGTAACGGAGTTTCAGGCATGAGTAGGCTGGCTTTAAGTCTAAGCAGGCTGGTTTTCACAAAACCCGGCATGGATTGGGAATGGATGTCAATTCCCAAATAGTGTCCAAATGGCTGGAAGTCAAGATATGCATGCAGGGGAGTGTCAGGAAGCATATTAGAACACTGGAGAGTCCCACAGTTCAGCCCCCTGGTGGTGGACACAAGAACACAGGGAGCGAATCGTGACAGTAATAATGAAGAACAATTATTTTTTAAGCCAATGGGTGAAAGCAAACAAAATAGAAGAGCTTTGACACGGTCAACGTCATAGCGTTTTTTTGTTTACCTTTCAGGCATGTATACAGCAGCTGCACTGCTGTGCAACATGGCTAACACACATTATACCCAACATAAATGGATAAGTGGATGGGAGGGGAAAGAATAATGTGGCGCTATGTCAAGAGATGCAGACTTCGGAACTGGGGAAAGATAGAACCTCAATCACTGCGGGAGGAGCAGACGGACACTAATACAATTAAATCAATCAGTACTTGGTCAATGCTCAACACAAAGACAAGGAAGTGACATGTTAGACTTGGCCCTTCTGGCAGGTTCACCCCTGAACTTTTTGCTTTTAATTGTGACCTGGTGTTAGTTATTTTTGGTTTCTGCGCACTTTACAACTGTGTCCCAGGGTAAAGTGCGTGCGTGTGGTAAGGTTGGCCTGCCCTCCCATAGGAATTTGTGGGGAATGTATGTGTCCCTGGTAGTTCCTGATGCGTGGGGAGTGCAGGGCGAGTTTGGTATGTGCGAACTCGTGAGAGTGAATGCTGCGCGATGATGTGTGCGGCGTTATTGTACCTAGTGTGGAAGTGCCACTACTAGAAGTTGGCATGTCTGTGTAATTTATGTGAATTGGCTGTCTGGCTGGTGAGCCTGGTTCCAGGAGTCAGGATGGGTCTGCCCCGGTGGTGAGTGGAGATATCTGCATGAGTGATGTGAGGGAGGAGTGCACCTGGGACCTGAATAGGGCTGGGCTTTCCCCACGCAATGCTGGCTTCGCCCCCTGTGGTGCAACTGATGACCCTAGCCTGGCCAGTGAATAGTGAGGGGGCGAAACACATCAGAGTGCTCCAAAACCAGCTGCGACTGGTTTTCCCCCACCCTACAGACACAGACAAAGGGTTTCTGTGTATAAAAAGAGGCTGTGACCCCTTACAAAATGTTCTTTTTCCTGGATCCTATCTTGGAGGGGGCCTGCTGCTGCTGGTCGCCAGGAGGACCACCACTGGGGACTGCATCCCTGCCTGGAGGGTCCTGTGAGCTGGCCCCTGGGCCCAGCCTGTGCCCCCTTTTGCCTGCAGTGCTTTTTGGACTTTTCCTGGACTTCTTTTGCACACCCCAGGCGCCTGGGAGCGCTTTGCCTTTACAGCTCTTTGTTGTCCTCCAGGGGAGCCCTTCTGCTTGTTGCTGCAGCACGGAGCTGCGATCATCCGTTCTTCAAGGGATTCCCCGGCGTGGGGATCCCCCCCTTGTCTCCCTTTTTGGCGCGGGAGCCACCCCGTTTTATTAGTTATATTACGGGTGCCTACCCCGCGTTTTTATAGTCTTGAAAGAGGGAGCCTACCCCTCAAACTCACCGCCGACCGGCCGGGGGATCCCGGGCAGAGTGCTGTGCCCGCCTCCATTCGCGCTGTGATTGGTCCCTGGCCGCGAGGATTCCCGCCGCATCATACCTGGGCCGCGCAGGGTTTGGATCAGCCTCAAGGGCTTCCCCGCGCGCACCCAGGAAGCAGGACAAGATCCGGAGAAGCAGGAAGCGGCGGGAGCCTACCCCGTGCTCCTGCGTGCAGCCGGAAAACAAAGGACAACGGGCGGCTTCGTAAGCAGGGCTGCCGTGTGTGGAGAGAGCCCTGCAGAAAGAAAGGAGCTCCACCAGCAACCCCGGACGCTGGGAGACAGGAGCCCGGTAAGTGGGGGGGCTTGTGATTGTCCCGGTTAGTTTTCCCGGGCGGCCCCACGTTGCCACGGGCCGCCCCTGCCTTTCTGTACTTTAGAGCCTGTCGGGGCATTGTTGTGTATCCCGAGTCCCCAGAGCGGGGACTCCAACGACGGAGGCATTATTTTTGTTGCAGAACCCACAAGAGGCTCCTGGGCATTTTGGTACTTCGAGTCCACCGAGAGGGACTCCAACGGAAGTAGCATTATTATTATTCAAGCCCTGAGAGGCTCCAAGGGGGCATTTGTTTCTAGAGCCCGAGGCTCCCAGGGGCATTATTCTTCAAAGTCCACGAGGACTCTCGATGCCATTGTCTGTCCGAGTCCCCAGAGGGAGGACTCCAGCGTTTTGGGCCATTTTTATTATTTAGATCCCAAGAAGCCCCTTCCTACACCCACAAATTTGGGGGCATTTCTGAGGGTAGAGTGGCGCCGGTTGGCAGCGGGCCGCTCCCCCAGTGGGCACACAGTTATTTCGAGCCCACGAGGCTCCAGGGGGCATCTTGTTTCTCGAGCCAGAGGGCTCCAACGTGGCGCAATTTATTCACGGGGCTACTGAGAGCCGAGGCCATATTCCTATCCCCAGCTGCCCAGCACTTAGTGGGCAGCTGCTCCGTTTAGGCCTATACCTCTGAATGTGTTTTCATGCATCATGTGTAAAGCTTCTGGCCTATACCTCTGAATGTGTTTTCATGCATCATGTGTAAAGCTTCTGGCCTATACCTCTGAATGTGTTTTCATGCATCATGTGTAAAGCTTCTGGCCTATATCTCTAGACATATGTTTATGCTTAGGAGGTTGTTTTATCTAGTATGGGTTATGCTAGTGTGTTCATGGTTCCCTGCCTGATATATGCCTAAGGTGGGTAGGATTGCGTAGGAGATACTTACCTGTTACCAGTGGCTCCGTTTAGGCCTATACCTCTGAATGTGTTTTCATGCATCATGTGTAAAGCTTCTGGCCTACTCTTCTGAATATGTTTTCATGCATCATGTGTAAAGCTTCCGGCCTATACCTCTGAATGTGTTTTCATGCATCATGTGTAAAGCTTCTGACCTATACCTCTGGATGTGTTTTCATGCATCATGTGTAAAGCTTCAGGCCTATACCTCTGAATGTGTTTTCATGCATCATGTGTAAAGCTTCAGGCCTATACCTCTGAATGTGTCTTTATGCATCATGGGAAAAGCTTCTTGCCTATACCTCTGAATATGTCTTCATGCATCATGTGTAAAGCTTCTGGCCTATACCTCTGAATGTGTTTTCATGCATCATGTGTAAAGCTTCTGGCCTATACCTCTGAATGTGTTTTCAGGCATCATGTGTAAAGCTTCAGGCCTATACCTCTAGACATATGTTTATGCTTAGGAGGTTGTTTTATCTTGTATGGGTTATACTAGTGTGTTCATGGTTCCCTGCGTGATATATGCCTTAGGTGGTTAGGATTGCGTAGGAGGTACTTACCTGTTACCAGTGGTTACTGGTTGTGTGCTGCATTTGCTAGTTCTAAGTGCTAGTTCTACCAAGTGCTTATTCCTGATAGTGGTCCATGTGGCCCTGTCCTATGTACACAATCCCCTATAAATTCTACCCGTGCCAGTTGGCACAGTGGCACAGTGTAAAGTGTGTGTTTATTATCTAATGTGTTTGGTATAATACAAGGGCTATTTTTATATATAAACTTGTGTGGAGTTCCTTTGGTGGGGGGCCTGGGATGTTGTTGCTGGTGGGTGCGTGCGCAAATACTTAACCTACATTGCCTCTGGGATTAGCCTTACTGCTCGTGTCACGTTACCTAGAGGGTGAGCAGGGGTTATCCTTGGAGTGTAACTCCCTTGCCCTGACTAGAGTGGTGGTTTCTGCCTGGCTTTGGCGCAAGCCTTAGCCAACTGGAAATCCCATTTCTAACATGACACATCGCATGCGCTTCCGTACTAGAAGGCAGCAAAGAAGAGTGATAATGAGGCAAATAAGTGGTAAGTAATGGGTGTACAAAAATGGCCACTTTAGAGTATTAATTTGTTTTTTTTAGATACAACATATTGTTACCTCTCTCTCTCTCTCTCTGCTGAATGTTTCTCCTCGTCCCTACAGGACTTTGATGTTCCTGTCTCAGAGTGTCCTGTTTCTCTCTCAGCCCCGTTTCTTTCTATGCCACATTTCCAGCTGCAGGGTCGGACTGGGAAAGAAAACAGGCCGGGGCACCGAAAGAAAAGTGGCATCATTAGTGGATGAGTTAGCTAAAAAATGACCCATGTTTAAAAATTGGGGCAGTTTTGAACTTGTAAAAACATGTTGTGTAAGTGTTTTGCAAGGTGTGGGAAAGTGTGTGGATCTGAGCTTGTTGTAGGCCAGTGCTTTAAATGGGCAGGTACTGTCCGACAATGAGTACTTGCACTTCTTTAATTTGAAAGGGAGAGTACCTACACTTTTCAGAGCAGCTGTAATACATTTACTGGGTGGGGACCAACACTTTTCAGGACCAAACAGGTACTCTAAATAGTACCTGCCCTTCTATATTTCCATTTAAAGCACTGCTGTAGGCAATGTTTGCTTTAATATCACAGAATCAAATAGGTGAAATCCGGTCCAGCAGACCATATAAACGGCCCACAGTAGTTTCTCCTCTATTTTTCAAAAATGTCATGGGGAAGACCCCTCCCAAACCACTCTTATGACAGTTGGGTTTGCTCACCTCGCTCGCTATGGCAACCTCTTAACCAACTTTCATGCCAAAAAAGAAGTAAAAAAGCTTCAGTTAAATGCAGTGCTTGAAATGGAAAAATAGAAGTACTGTTACTCTGTACCAGAGTACCTGCTTGTTTCTGAGAAATGCCTATACTTTCCAATTAAAAGTAGTTTGTCTCTTTTAAAAAGTGCAGGTACTCACCCTCTCAAAATAAAAAAGTGCCTGTACTCAGTACCAGACAGTACCGGCCCATTTAAAGCACTTGTTAGATGGTCACCTACACTAGATATACATAAGCCCAGTGCTGGATCATTTACACGTGGATTCTGTTTGGAACATGGGGCTAGATGTAGGTAATTATATTTTACCGACTCATAAATACCGAATTTTACCGATTCGGTATTTATGAATCGGTAAAATAGAAGGAGGGAGATTTAGGTAAATTCGGTAATTGAATTACCGATTCTGTAAAAATTGGTATTTACCGTATCAGTAAATACCGATTCGGTGTTGCCCATTGATTCCTATGGGCCTTGGAGCCCATAGGAATCAATGGACAATACCGAATCGGTATTTACCGATTCGGTAAATACCGATTTTAGAAAGGTTGCAGGGGGTGTCACTTTGACACCCTCTAGCACCCCAAATACAGGCATGTGTGCCATGTGGCACACAGACATGCCCTAAGGGCATGTCTGTCTGTCACATGGCATAGGTGTGCATGCACACATGTGTACGCACACCTGGATTCGGTATTTTACCACCCAATTGGATTGGGTGGTAAAATACCGAATCTGAAAGGCCTTTGGGACTCAGAAGAGTCCCACCTACATCTAGAGGTTACCGAATCGATAAAAAATACCGATTTGGTATTTTACCGATCGGTAAATTTACTGATTCGTAATTTTACCGAATCGGTCAAATTGGCCCCCTACATCCCAAAAACCCATTTACCGGTCGGTAACTGCCGAAATCGGCCGTTACCGGCCGGTAAATGGCCACCTACATCTGGCCCATTGTCTTAAAAAGTCGCTGGGTTTTACTGTATCTGTTTTTATTTTCTCATTGCTCCTTGTGCTTGGCTGTTATGTATGTATGACCCATCTGCTATATGCATTGTACTCTGAAACTCCATAAATAAATAAATAAAATGTACATGCTTCGCTTCCCCTAGGTCCCCCTTGCAAAGTCCACCCCCACACTGATGGCATCAATGTGGCTCTCAGGCACACCACATACCATAGTTTGTGGCCCCAGGCAAACTATTTACAAGTTCCCATTTTCTTAACGGAAATACAAACAAGCCTACGCCATATGCAGCCGTGATGGGTCTCACCAGCAGTGTGGTACAAACTGTGCCGGGCGCATCAATGCAGACATCACGGTCAAAAAATGCAGCGGCGTGTCCGAGCGGGGAACCTGGTTTATGATTGATCGCACCTAACTACTGGCAATCCCTCCCGGTTGCCCATCCAAGTACCTCCACTGGACACGCGGTTGCGTCCTCTACAAGGCAATTTTTATCCCGTGGCCTTGTACCACAGGTTGATTTGTACGGCTCATTGAACCGCTATACTCAGCACTCGGTCAATCTGTTTCCCATTTGGACAACTGCTGCGGTCCTCATGGCGATTGGTAGCGTGGCATCGCTCCGCCGTTCTGACTCTACGGTTATTTTGACTCAGGCATGTAATATAATTAAGGCTCCCTGGTTTCCGTTTTTACTAATTTTTACAGCTAAATACAGACAGAAAACCATTCATTTGCTTGTCTGTATTTATTATTAAATGTGGATAAAAATGGAAATTGGGTGTTTTTTTGTGTGAATATAAATAGGGTTCCCTGTTTTCAGTTTTTACTGGTTTTTACAGAAAAATACAGACAGAAAACAATGTCTCTCCTGTCTGTATTTATTTTTAAAAGCGGTAAAATGCAGATAATTTAGCTTCTTTTGAGCGATTCACCATGCTGAAATTAATGACTTTTAGGCCAGTAGCTGTTCATAATGACAGCATGGGGAGCTACACAGCTCAACGAGATGTACTTAAATTACTGCATATCTCAACTTGTATATGTGTTATTACAGCATTTTTTAATGTTGGTTTATTATTTTATTTTATTTTGCTGTGCAATGTGCTAAAACCTGACAGGCATTAAAATATGAGTCCACGTTTATCCATTAAATAAATGCAGAGATATGCAAATTATCCCCTCATCTGTTTACAAAACCCAAAATAAATATGGATGAATACCAATAAGATGGCTACAAAATAAATATGGATAAATACAAATGGAAAAGTTCAAAAAATAAATACCATAAAATGGGGAGCCCTAAATATGATATCCTGATGATGATCCCACAATTGCTTATATGGGATCGAAACATCGTCGACTCTCTGTACACCGTAAACACAACTTAACCTGTCATTACTCATGTGTAACGGTGTCTCCGCACATGTATGCTTGTTTTATATAATGTATGATGTACAAGCATTTGTTCTGCCTGAGCCTTTGATTTGTTTTGTTTTATGTATACCTAGTTGGATACAGGATTGTGCCACCACTTAAATTTTTTGTAAATATTTGAAATATTAAATTGATCCTGTCCGGTTGGACAGCACAAATATAGAACTGATTCCTAGTCTATATTCATTTCCCTCTGCTCCTATTGTCCTTGTCTCGGACCATTGCGTTCAAAACGCACTGCTAAGATATGGCACACTTCTGTACTCTCCCAGCGCTGAGGCACTGTGTGCTTCCTAGTGTCAACGCAGGCACGCTTGCACCATGGTGCAAGGATGCCTGTGTTACAGGCAGGATTGTTTTTGTGCAGGGAGGAATAACTTCCTGCACTAAAAAAATCCTTAGAGGCATATTCCTTTTTAGGTCTCGCTGAAGCAATGCGTAAGCATTGTTCGGCGAGATTCTAGTAAGGCTTACGAAAATTCTCCCTAAACTGTGGATTAGGGGGGGCGTGGCCAAGCAGCATGGTCGACAGGAACGTGAGCTCCACCAGCTCCCGTCCTGCGGACCCTATTATCCTGCCTGGGCTATTTTGGCGTGATTCGGGGGCCGGAAGCTCCTCTCGCACTGGGGGGGCCCTTCTTACCGGCCAACTGCCGACAGATAGCAGCGCAATTCCCCGGAGGCGGTGCTGAGGTTTCAAGGGCCGGACCTCCACCTAAGCGAGGCCGGGGTCTGCGGCCTGTGCTGGAGCGGTGTGGCGAGGACGGCCCGGACTTGCGGCGCTCGAGAGCTTGCGGAGACGCCTGGAGAACGGCGAAGCCCACTGCCATCTGGGGCTCCGCCTTGGAGGCGTTTATGAGCAGCTGGTGACCCTGTGGACGGCTTCTGCTGCCCGGCTTTGTCCCGGGCCCGGAGAAGGGAGACGCGGCAGCTGCCCCTCCCCCAAGCGCTGCTTCGGACACGGAGAGGGAGCCCCCCCAGACGGGTAGGCGCTCCCCTGGGGAAACCTCCTTGTCTTTTGGGGCTCTGAGCGACTGGCCTGGAGCCTGTGGCGGCCGAGGTGTGCTGGGCCTCGCGGGGCATACGGGATCGGTCTTGCGCCCCTCCCCCACTGAGCCGCCATCTTGCGCCTGCGACGAGGCGCCGTTCACCGCACTGCAGGGGCTTGTAACGGAGAGGCCCGCGGCCCCGTGCTGAAGATCCCCTGCGCCCCACCATCATTGGCGCATTGGAAGTGAGGGCCCTGCCTCCTGCACTGGCCTCATTGCCCCGGGCCCCACCACCTGATCGTCGGGGGAGGTGTGTGCTCCTGGATTTTGCCACCGGCCATCCAGCAGGACCCCTATCTACTCTGGGGGGACTACTGTGAGGTTGAACGGACGCTCCGGATTGCCTCTACAGACGCTGATGCCTTGGTGAGGGAGGGCGAGCACTGCGCCCCTGGTAGCGGCTGTGTGGACACGGAGAGGGGCATGCCTCCGGCATTGGCCTGTCTGCCCCGGGCCCCGCCGCCTGCCCGGTGGAGGAGGTGTGGGTTGCTGGATTTTGCCGCCGGCCGTCCTGTCTCCTCTCCTCTTGGGTGCCTACGGAGGTGTTGATCCGTTGCTCCGGATTGTCCCTGCTGACGCTGCTGCCTTGATGGGGGAGAGCGAACCCTGTGCCCCTGGTGGCAGCTGAACGATCTGGCTGAGGGTGCGTCAGTGGAGCTGCGGACCCTTCCCGGGCACCCCCACATTGCAGCAACCTGGTGCTGCCTGGAAGTGGGGTCTGGTGCACAGCATTTGTGATCTGCGGAGTACACTGGGGGCACGCACCTGGGCGGCAGAGTCTGAGTGAGGTCCTTGGCGATCCACTGGAGTGGTTGATGAGGCTTTTGCCCGCTGGCGATGCGAAACAAGGTTAAGATGTCACGGTCCACCCAGCCCAACACCATTACGCAGTATACGACCCAGCGGCTGACGTCGCAGCGGATTACGCGACAGACCGGTCAGGAGGAGAGTGCGGATGGGCCGGCAGAGCCTTCCCGGGCGGAGCTATTGAAAGTCATACAGGGCTCGCATTCTGCGCTGGAGAGGCAGATAGAGACTGTGTCGATTGATGTCAATCTTCTGCGGACGGGAAAAGTGGCGGATAAGGTCTCGGATGCGGAGGGCAATATTACCCAACTACAGGGAGAGGTGGCCTCCCTACAGAAGGCGGTCTCGCACCTCACGGCCACGACGCATGCATTGGAGCGGAAGACGCGGAGGGTAGGGCGCGTCGGAGCAACATTAGAGTCCTGGGTGTGCCGGAAAGATTGGAGGCGGGGAATGCCGAGCGCTTTCTGGAGACCTGGATTGTGACTCAGCTGTGCCCGCACGGCCTGTCCAACGTCTTTGTCATCGAGCGGGCGCATAGGGCGCTGGTTCCCCCTCCGCGCTCAGGTGAGCCCCTGAGGGCACTGATTGCAAAGATCCTAAACTACAAAGACCAGGACTGCATCTTGAAAGCGGCAAGGGAGGCGGAATCTCTCACCATAGAAAACAGTCGCGTATCCATCTATCCGGACTACACTCAGCAAGTACAGGAGCGGCGGAAGTCATACCTGGGGGTCAAGCAAAAACTCCGGGAGATGAAGCTCCAATATATGCTATTGTATCCGGCCAAGCTCAAGGGGATCTCACAGGGCCGGTCACACTTCTTCGAGTCCCCAGCGGAGGTGTGGGAGTGGCTAAAGTTAAGGGGTGATGACCTGCCCCCGGGAGAATGTGGGGGGCCCCTTGAGACGTGGGGGAACCCGTCCTTAGAGACGACGTCACGGATGAAGGAGGCGCCGGTCTGGCTCGGAGGACTCCGAGGGGCCCCGTGTCACGGTGGGAGAAGATGATGCTTTGCTTCTGGGTCCTTCATTGGTGGAAGTTGGTCCGGAGTCCTCGGGTGCGTCCGCACCTGGGACAGTTCTGGTTCCGGACACCTTACAGGACACTGTGCCAGATGCAGACTCTACAGCCCCGGTGATCCCGGAGACTGGACTTTCCGAGCTACTGACGGAGACGGCTCCGGCGTGAGGTACTGTCTGAACTTATGGAATGTTGTGCTCCGCTTTGGGGGGCTTACCGCTGGGTCTCTGGATTGTTGGGGATGCCTGTGAGCCGTGCTATGTTGATCTTGGATTGCTGGGTGGAGCGCAGGAATTGCATCCCACTGCAGGGGGCCTATGAGGTGGGGTCTGTATATGTTTGGACGGGGAGGGCCCTGCCCTGCTTTTGATACTAGTAGCCGAGCCTAGGACCTGTCCTGTAAGTCTGGGTCCTATGGGGAGCTGGGGGGCGGGGTGGGTGGGTGGTGTTGGTTGGATTGTTGTGTGTGTGAGTGTTGTGTGAGACAAATGGAGTGGCTGTGTACGTCGTGGCACCGGCAGGGGGAGGGCAGGGTAGCATGTTTTGTTGTTGCTGTCATCTTGCTCGTAGGTGGGGGTGGGGGTAGATGCTCTGGGGGGTTTGCGAGGTTGGGGATGTTCGGGGGAGGGGTTGGGTTGGGAGGGGAAGTTGTTGCTGGCATCATGGGTATGGTGCTTCAGGTTTCTGAGTGGCTGGTCAGGTGGGATGTGCCACCTGGCCTGGATACGGTTCGGGCCAGAGGGTGGCGGATCACATTGTGTGTATCATGTGGCCTGGATGGGCGTAATCACAAGCTATGGGTTTTAAATTCTTGACCTGGAACGTGCGCAGATTGGGCACCTGCGCTAAGAGACACAGGGTCCTTTCCTTCCTCCGGCGACAGGGAGTCTCAGTTGCGTGTCTCCAGGAGACCCACTTGGACGAGTAGGGTGCTCAGAAGCTGTCAAAAAAGTGGCGAGGCCAGGTGTTCCATTCCTCCTTTTCTACCTATGCCAGGGGGGTCCTAATCTGGGTGGAACCTGGGGTTCCCAGTGCCGTTCAGTATGTTGAGGCGGACATTGAAGGCAGGTACCTGCTGCTGTGGATCAAGTTGGATGGCAGGGACTTCCTGCTCTTAAATTCTTATGCACCGAATGTCGATGACACTGGCTTTTTTTCCCATCTTCAGGAACTCGTTGTCTCGGACCTAGACGCCCCCTTCCTCTGGTTTGGGGATTTCAATTGCGTGTTAGATCCGGATCTAGATCGGCACCCTCCTCGTTCTGGCACGAAGCCGCGCATGACGGCGCACCCCAGGGAAGTGATGCAAAATTTGGGAGCTGTGGATGTGTGGCGTGCGAGCCACCCCACTCAGCGGCTATACACCTGTTATACCCCGACGCATAACACTCATAGTAGGTTGGACCGCGTCCTTGCGGCCAATATTGCCGCGTCTCTCTCCTTGATGGTTACCCACCAAGCCCGTTTTCTGTCGGACCATGCTACGGTGACGTGCTTGGCGCAATGGGCAGACCTGACTACGCGCCCCCGTACTTGGCGGATGCCGATGGACCTTCTGCAGGACCAGGTGGGGAAAGACCATGTGGCGGCTGCCTTGACTACCTATATAGATTTGAACTGGGGGGATGGTGATCTCCCCTACTCTACCAAATGGGAGGCCCTGAAGGCAACGGTGCGAGGCGCCTGTATGGGCCTCACCTATGGGGTCCAGAAGCAATTGCTCTGTGACTTGCGAGACGCGGAGGATAAACTCCGGCACTGTCAGTCACTGCCGGATCCCATCGCCTCGGACCGTGCCGCGGAGGAGGAGGCCCGGGTGTCCGTTCACGACATTCTTACCCGTCTAGATAAGTACACTTTAGGCCAATACAGGCAGCATCTCCACCGCGAGGGGGACAAATCTGGTCAACTGCTGGCCTGGATTCTTCGGCGAGAATTCGCACCGGGGCGGATAGTTGCCCTATGGGCCCCTGCTGGTGGCATGGTGCACTCAGAGTCTGAAATTCTCGAGGTCCTCCGATCTCACCTGCAGACGGTGTACACAGCCGACCCCTCGATCACGGAGGCCTCCTATCAGCCTTACCTCCGGGGACTGACTCTCCAGACCCTCTCAGAGGAGGTGACGAAGGAATTATATGCGGCGTTAACACTCCGGGAGGTCAGAGTGGCGTTGGCCGCCCTACCACGGGCTAAAGCGCTAGGGTTCGGCTTGGGTCGGCCCGCTCCGAGGAGTGGCTCCTGGGGAGGGGCACTCATCAAGGGTGCCCCCTGTCGCCGCTCCTATTCGCCCTGGCGATAGAGCCCTTGGCGGTCTCCATTCGGGCTGAAATGGAACAGTGGGGCATCAAGGTGGGTGATACCGTGAATGTGATCTCCCTTTATGCAGACGACGCTCTGTTTTACTTGACCTCCCCGAGAGACTCGCTCCCCGCCTTATTGCGGTTGCTGGACCGCTTTGGTGCGGCCTCCGGGCTGCGCATTAACCCTGGGAAGTCCCTGATGATTTTTCCTCTGACAGGATGTACTGTCGACCCGGGCGCGATCCTCCCGTACCTGGGCCTGCGATGGGAGTTGGAAGACTTCAGGTATCGGGGCATTCAGGTGGCTTCGTCTGACGACCGTCTGCTGGTCCATAACGCCGAGCGTGTGCTCCGCTCTCTGCACCAGTCTGTGTCCTTCTGGAATACGCTCCCTCTGTCCCACATGGGGCGGTTAGCGGATGCTAAAATGGTGATGTTGCCTAGAATACTGTACGTTCTGCAAAATACGCTATGCCCGCTCCCTCCGCGAATATTTCGCACGCTTAACTCGCTGCTCACATCCTTACTTTGGGCGGGTAGCCGTAGTAGGGTTGCCCTGCATACTGTGGTCCGGAGCTGGGAAGAGCGTGGCCTAGAGGCCCCGAGGTTTGACCTCTACTATTATGTAGCACAGCTCCTACCAGCCGCGAGGTGGTTCGCGGACACGGACAACTGGGAGCTGCAGCTCCTAGCGGGCCGCGCGGACGAGAAGGCTCTGCGGGTGGCATTGATGCAGGGACGGGGGGCAGACATGCACCATGCGGCGGGAATCTGGCAGCGGTTTGTGGAGAGGGTCTTGCGGCGGGCCCCCTTTCACAGAGAGCTGCCGGTGTGGATCTTGGCCCCAGTATTACGGATGGAGGAGAATGTGTCCTTTCGGGAATGGTGAGATGGCGGATGTGATACTCTGGCAGACCTTTATCCGGACGACTCCTTCGTGTCTTTTGAGCGAGCTACGGAAGCCTTTGACCTGAGCAGGGGACAGTATCTGCACTACAGGGGACTCCAGGAGATGGCACGGGCAACCTGGCCCCAGTTCCCGGAGGCGCCTCCGCCGACACACACTCTCAATATCCTTGTTAGAAAGGCGACCCCGGGGGAGGCAGAAGGTGTCTGACTGACCACCCCTAGGTCCACCTCTCCGTCAAGAAGTAGCCGAGCGTTACTGAGAGGCCTCCTGGGTGAGGGCCCTCTCCTAGGATCGTACAGCCGAGTAACCACAACACTACAAATGGACACCACACTAGAGGTCGAGTTCGTAAGCTTTATAAAGGCGCCTCGTTCTCAGCGCTATGTACAAGTAGATCGAGGGGTCTTTAAAGTCTCGTAAAAGGGGGTCAGGGTAGCGGGACAGTCTCGGTTGGGGGGTAGGACGGGATACCCTGTGCACAGCTCTCAATCCTCGAGCCGGGGGGTTCCGAGAGGTCGAGCCGCGGCAGCGCCAGCAGGCTCTCCAGATGATTCGGCAAAGGTGGGCCGCGGCAGCGCCAGCAGGCTCTCAAGATGGTTCGGCAAAGGTGGACCGCGGCTGCGCCAGCAGGCTCTCAAGATGGTTCGGCAAAGGTGGGCCGCGGCAGCGCCAGCAGGCTCTCAAGATGGTTCGGCAAAGGTGGGCCGCGGCAGCGCCAGCAGGCTCTCAAGATGGTTCGGCAAAGGTGGGCCGCGGCAGCGCCAGCAGGCTCTCAAGATGGTTCGGCAAAGGGGGGCCGCGGCAGCGCCAGCAGGCTCTCAGGGTATCCTCGGGTTACAGGGACAATGAGTTCTTCTGGTGTCGGCCGTGACAGCGTCAGTAGGGCTTTCCAGTCCAGGATACAACTGCCGTCCTACTCCGGGGCTGGCCCAAATATAGGACTGGAGTCCTTTGATGTCCGGACCCTCGCGCCTGGGGGCCAGAGGGGCCGGGAAGATGGTGTCCAGACACCCAGCAGGGGGTGGAGCCAGCACCCAGGGATGCCGGGGGCGATCGATACCAGGCGTCCGGGGACGGTTGGAGGCCATCGAAACTCCCCTTCCTCCGGGATCTGTCGAGTGGCCACTCGACCACCTGGGTAGATCTTGGCGCCTCGATGTCGGGGCTTCGCTGGGGCCTGGGCCGGGGCCGAGGCCACGTGTTTGTGATGTGGTGGTCCCAAGATGGAGTCGGGCGAGGCCTCGTGCTCAGGACGTGATGGGCCCATGATGGAGTCAGGCCGGTGTGGTGGCCCGTGGTGGTAACCGGACCGGTAGTGTTGGTGCGTGCAGGATCGGGCGGAAGGGGCCGCCCGGGGCTCTGTGGAGGGCCCATGTCGTCCGGGGCCCGTCACGCGGGAGGGGTAGGACCACGCCACGAGGCCGGGTCCAACACGCGTCCCTCCCAGCTGAAGGCAGGGGAGAGTCACCCATCTTCTTGGGGATTCTCCTCGCTGAGGCGGAAGAATCGGGACAGGCCGTCAGCATTGGCGTGGTCGTTGCCGGGGCGATGCTCCACAGTGAAGTCCATCCCTTGGAGGGAGATTGACCATTGCAACAGTTTCGGGTTTTCTCCCCGCATCTGCATCAACCACCGTAGAGGCCGGTGGTCGGTCTGGACCCGGAAGTGGGTGCCAAAGAGGTAGGGCCGGAGCTTCTTTAGGGCCCACACGACGGCGAAGGCTTCCCTCTCGATAGTGCTCCATCGCTGTTCTCTGGCCAGCAGCCGCCGGCTGATGAAGGCAACGGGGAGGTCGGCCCCTTCAGGGTTCACTTGGGAGAGGACCGCCTCAATGCCGTGCTCCGAGGCATCGGTTTGGACCACAAACTCCCGGCTGTAGTCGGGGGCGTGGAGCACAGGGGCGGTGCACATAGCGGTCTTTAGGGTGTCGAAGGCTACCTGGCACTCGGGGGTCCAGTGCACCCTTTGTGGTAGTCTCTTTGAGGTCAGTTCTGTGAGGGGCCCCACAATGCTCCCATAGTTTTTGTTGAAGCGCCGATAGTATCCAGTGAGCCCCAGGAAGGCTCGGACGGCGGTCTGGGTGACCGGGGGCTCCCAGGCCTGGATAGCGTCAATCTTTGGCTGGAGGGGAGCCACCTGACCGCTCCCTACTTGGTGTCCCAGATACGTCATGGACCCTTGTCCTATCTGGCACTTGCTGGCCTTTATGGTCAGTCCGGCCTGACGGAGGGCCGCCAGGACCTCCCGGAGGTGGGTCAGGTGCGCATCCCAGTGGAGGCTGTACACCGCAATGTCGTCTAGGTAGGCGGCGCTGAACTCTTCTAGCCCGGCCAGCACTCTATTCAAGAGTCTCTGGAAGGTGGCCGGGGCGTTTTTCATGCCGAAGGGCATCACCTTGAAATGGTAGTGGCCATCAGGGGTCGAGAAGGCTGATCGCTCCTGCGCTCCAGGTGTGAGGCCGATCTGCCAATACCCGGCCGTGAGATCGAAGGTGCTGAGATACTTCGCAGCCCCCAGGCGATCGATCAGTTCATCCGCCTGGGGGATGAGATGGGCGTCGGTCCTGGTGACGGCATTCAGCCCCCGGTAGTCAACACAGAACCGGAGCTCCGGGGGCGTGCCGGGTGCGGCGGCTTTAGGGACCAGGACAACTGGGCTGGCCCACGGACTGTCGGAGGGTTCGACTACCCCCAGCGCTAGCATCTTGGCCACCTCGGACTGGATGCAGGCCCGCACTCGGTCGGGCACTCGGAAAGCTCGGTGTCTTACAGGCGGGCTGTCTCCGGTGTCTACATCGTGGCCACACCACCGGGTGACTCCAGGGGTGAGGGAAAACAGATCTGCAAACTGCCCCAGCAGCTGCCGGCAGTCATGGTGCTGTTCGGGGGTCAGGGTGGAGGAGAGCATGATCCCTTCGATGGAGCTGTCCTTCTCAGTGGTGCTCATGAGATCTGGCAAAGGTTCGGAGTCGTCTTCAGCTCCGTCATCGGTCGCTAACAGCAGACTTAGTTCAGTGCGGGCAAAGTGCGGCTTGAGCCGGTTAGCGTGTAGGACCCGGAGGGGGTTCCTGGGGGACTCCATTTCCACTAAGTAAGTGACGGGGCTCTTGCGCTCCACCACTTTGAAGGGCCCCGTCCATTGGTCCTGGAGGGTGCAAGGTTCAACCGGGGACATGACCCAGACCTGCTGGCCCGGCTTGAATTCGATGGACGAGGCGTTCCGGTCATACCAGCGTTTCATCTCCTCCTGACTAGCCTCCAGGTTGGCTTCGGCCAGTTCCCGGAACTTCCAAGTTTGGTTGCGGAGGGTCAGGAGGTACTGGTAGACATCTGGTGGAGCACCTCGGACAGCCGTCTCCCAGCCTTCTTTGACCAGGCTGAGGGGGCCTCGGACCGGGTGCCCGTACAACAGTTCGAAGGGGCTGAACCCCAGGGACTTCTGGGGTACTTTGCGATACGCAAACAGGAGGCAAGGCAGCAGAACATCCCATTTGCGTCGTAGTGGCTCCTCTAGGCCCTTGATCATTCCCTTCAGTGTTCGGTTAAACTGCTCCACAAGTCCATTCCCTTGGGGGTGATACGGGGTGGTGAACTTATATGTGACCCCGCAATGTTGCCACAGGGATTGCATATACTTGGAGATAAAGTTTGTGCCCCGATCACTCACGACTTCTCGGGGGAAGCCGACTCTGGAGAAGATCCCCATTAGGGCTCGACCTACTACTGGGGCCGTGATGGTTCGGAGGGGGATGGCTTCCGGATAGCGGGTGGCATGGTCTACCAGAACGAGGATGAAGCGGTGCCCTTGAGAGGTGCGGGGGTCCAGGGGCCCCACGATGTCTATCCCCACTCGCTCGAAGGGGGTGGTGACCACAGGAAAAGGCTGGAGCGGGGCTTTGACTTTCCCCCCGCTCTTCCCGCTGGCTTGACAGGTCGGGCAGGTTCTGCAGTGATTATGCACATCGGTGCGCATTTTCGGCCAGTAGAAATGAGTCACCAGGCAGCTGTAAGTTTTGTCCTGCCCCAGGTGCCCGGTGAGGGGCACATCATGTGCTAAGTTCAAGAGGAAGCCTCTAAATCGGAGAGGAACGACCAGCACCCGGCTGGCCCCTAGTTCGGCAATCTTCTGCTCACTGTAGAGAAGGTCGTTGTCCCAATAGACCCAGTGGGACCCCGCCGGGTCTCCAGCGGCTTGAGTGGCGGCTTGTCGTCGAATTCCCTCGAGGGAGGGACAGGTGCTCTGTTCTTGTCGGAATTGTTCGCGGGTGGGGCCACCTTCTTGGCGCCACTGAGCTAGTTCTGGAAGGTGGCCGAGCTCGGTGATTTCTTCATGGCTGGGCCCCTGGGGGCCGGGTTCAGGGTCGGCGTCCTCGGGGACGGCGGGCGGTGGAGGTGCGGGCCACTCCGGCTCCTCGATCGGGTCTTCCTCCGTTGGGGTGGAGGCCCGGGCGGACATGGAGCGGGTGGTCCCACAGACCCACTCGGGAAGGCCTAGCATCCCCAGATGCTCTCTCCGCTCTACGCCGGCCCAGAGGGAACTTTCCAGGTCGTTCCCGAGGAGGCAGTCCACGGGGGAATCGTCTCGGACAGTCACTTTCAGCATGCCCGACACCCCTCCCCACTCGAAGGGGATGCGGGCCATCTGGCACAAACTCTCAGAGTTGTCCGCCGACCGGACTGGGCACAAGACGTTGGGAAGAATTTGTTCGGAGGTCACCAAGTGGCAGCGGACCGCCGTCATGCTGGCTCCAGTGTCCCGGAGGGCTTCGGCCCGGCGTCCATTGATGGTGACCCATTGGCAGTATTTCTGGGTGTTACCTGGGATCGGGTCTCGGGGGATCATGTCTCGATCACCCAGGCATGCTAAGATCATGGCGGCGGGCTCCCACTCGGCCTGCTCGGTGTCGTCGCCTTCTTCTTCGCCTCCCTCTGCACTCAGGGCAGCGGCCGCGATCTGGCGGCTCGGAGGACCGGTGGTGCCAGGTCGCTGGTTCATCGGGCAGAGAGGGTCGTTTGCATAATGGCCCTGTCGCTGGCATCTGTGGCAGGTAACATTCGGGCGGGGCCCTGGTCTTGCTGGGGGGCCCCCCCTCCAACCCAGGGATGGCGACGGGGAGGTAGGGGATGACCCCGTGGGGGTGTCTCGGCCCCTGCTCTGGCCTCCTCCGCCGCCTCGTGGTCGGTGGTTCCCCGGGGATCCCCGACCGTAGTCTCCCATCGGATTCCGGGGAACTCGGGTGCTCACCCATCTATCCGCCTCGACAGCGAGTTTTCGTGGCTCTGTCAATTTGCTGTCGAGGAGGTGCTGCCGGAGTTCGATGAAGCAGTTATTGGAAAGATGTTCCCATAGGATGAGGTCGACCAACTGCTGGTAGGTGGTGACCTGGCAGCCTCTGATCCACCCTTCGAAGGCTCTGCTGTAAAAGTTCACGTACTCCACCCAAGTGGTACCGGGGATTTTTTTACAGTCTCGGAATCGCTGCCGGTACATTTCGGGGGTGAGTCCGTAGCGAGTGAGGAGGGCGGTCTTCATGGGTTCGTACGAGGTCATCTCGGCGTCGGGGAGCTCTAGCAGGGCATCTCTCCCCTCGTTGATGAATTTTCCCCATAAGCCGGCGCCCCAGTCTTTGAGGGGTACTCGATGGGCGGTCATGGCGACCTCGTAGGCTTTGAACCACTGTTGGATGTCGTCGTTCTTATAGTATTCTTTGACGACCTCCTTGGGTATGTGCACCTTCGTGTCCACCGGCGGGGGTGAGGTCTTACCCCCGGCAGTGCCGGTTTCGTTTGTCTTGGCCTTGATTTCCAGTTCTTTGAGGCCGCGCTCATGCTCGAGCACGAGTTTCTTTTCTTCGAGGTCTCGTTGTCTTCGCCTTTCCTCTAGGTCTCCTTCCAGCCGTAGTTGCTCGAGGGCTAATTTCCTTTCTGCCAGCTGTATCTCTCCTTCTTGTCGTAGTCTGGCGAGCTCCAACTCGTGGAGCCGGTTCCTCTCTCGTTCTCGGGCGTCTCTGTGGGGGAGGCCCGTGTCTAGGTTTGCGGGTCTTTCCCCCGCGGGGTTCGCGTCGGTCTCCGGGTGCCCGTTCGGGCCCGGGCTGTCTTCATTCTGGGGTGGCGCGTTATCGGCGTCCACCCAGGCTTGCAGGGCTGATTTAAAGTCCTCTTTGGTGTTGAGGCCCGTGGTAGCGATGCCTAGGTCCTTGCAGAATTGTTTTAATTCCTTGTGGCTGTAATCTTCCATCTTTTCTTTCTGGAATTCCGCAGTCGGTCTGGTTTCCTGAGTAGTCATGGTCGCAGTGTGTTTTTCTCGGTAGTGAGTGAATTACTCTCTGTATGATCTGCGTCGGCTCGGATCCCGTCGCCTGCCACCAATGTTAGAAAGGCGACCCCGGGGGAGGCAGTAGGTGTCTGACTGACCACCCCTAGGTCCACCTCTCCGTCAAGAAGTAGCCGAGCGTTACTGAGAGGCCTCCTGGGTGAGGGCCCTCTCCTAGGATCGTACAGCCGAGTAACCACAACACTACAAATGGACACCACACCAGAGGTCGAGTTCGTAAGCTTTATAAAGGCGGCTGGTTCTCAGCGCTATGTACAAGTAGATCGAGGGGTCTTTAAAGTCTCGTAAAAGGGGGTCAGGGTAGCGGGATAGTCTCGGTTGGGGGGTAGGACGGGATACCCTGTGCACAGCTCTCAATCCTCGAGCCGGGGGGTTCCGAGAGGTCGAGCCGCGGCAGCGCCAGCAGGCTCTCCAGATGATTCGGCAAAGGTGGGCCGCGGCAGCGCCAGCAGGCTCTCAAGATGGTTCGGCAAAGGTGGGCCGCAGCAGCGCCAGCAGGCTCTCAAGATGGTTCGGCAAAGGTGGGCCGCGGCAGCGCCAGCAGGCTCTCAAGATGGTTTGGCAAAGGTGGGCCGGGGCAGCGCCAGCAGGCTCTCAAGATGGTTCGGCAAAGGTGGGCCGCGGCAGCGCCAGCAGGCTCTCAGGATGGTTCGGCAAAGGTGGGCCGCGGCAGCGCCAGCAGGCTCTCAAGATGGTTCGGCAAAGGGGGGCCGCGGCAGCGCCAGCAGGCTCTCAGGGTATCCTCGGGTTACAGGGACAATGAGTTCTTCTGGTGTCGGCCGTGACAGCGTCAGTAGGGCTTTCCAGTCCAGGATACAACTGCCGTCCTACTCCGGGGCTGGCCCAAATATAGGACTGGAGTCCTTTGATGTCCGGACCCTCGCGCCTGGGGGCCAGAGGGGCCGGGAAGATGGTGTCCAGACACCCAGCAGGGGGGTGGAGCCAGCACCCAGGGATGCCGGGGGCGATCGATACCAGGCGTCCGGGGACGGTTGGAGGCCCATCGAAACTCCCCTTCCTCCGGGATCTGTCGAGTGGCCACTCGACCACCTGGGTAGATCTTGGCGCCTCGATGTCGGGGCTTCGCTGGGGCCTGGGCCGGGGCCGAGGCCACGTGTTCGTGACGTGGTGGTCCCAAGATGGAGTCGGGCGAGGCCTCGTGCTCAGGACGTGATGGGCCCATGATGGAGTCAGGCCGGTGTGGTGGCCCGTGGTGGTAACCGGACCGGTAGTATTGGTGCGTGCAGGATCGGGCGGAAGGGGCCGCCCGGGGCTCTGTGGAGGGCCGATGTCGTCCGGGGCCCGCCACGCGGGAGGGGTAGGACCACGCCACGAGGCCGGGTCCAACAGTCCTCCTTTCCTGTGGCAGAGGGAAACGGCTGATCTCCTTGTTGTACTCAGCCATGCGCCGAGACTCGGCCACGCCGATTGCGCCGTCCTGGGCGGCCTGGGAGGCAGATCTGGGGGTGGCTCTTGAGCCGGGTCAGTGCAAACGAATTGGACTCCTGACCCGGAAAGTCTCGTGCAATGCACGGTTCAAATTGATCCACTTTAATTTTGTGCATCGCACCTACATGACCCCGGTCTCCCTGAATCGTATCTGTGCAGATAGGCGGGACGACTGTCCTAGATGTGGGGCGGAGAGAGCTGGTTTTTTCCACCTGGCTTGGGAGTGCCGGCAGGTCGGTAGCTTCTGGAGGGAGGTGGTGGAGCACGTGGCCGTGTCACAGGCCTCCGGATTGCTCTGGAGCCGCTTCACTGTCTCTTGGCCTTGGTGCCCAAGCACAAAAAGAGGAATTTGTCCTACAAGTTTCTGCAATTGCTGTTGGTGTTGGCGAGGCGACGCGTGGCTATTACATGGATGGGGCAGAGGTCCCCGAGGTATCCCTGTGGCTTAGGGATGTTAGAGAGTGGTCCTTGGCTGAGGAAACACACATGCAGCGCACACGCCATGATGAAAGACTTCAGGAAGACTTACTGGCTTGGAGGATGATGTGTGCTGAAGGGTTGCCTGAGGATGACTCAGATGCCACTAGTGCTGAATTGTTCACCCCCGAGGGGTCTGGGTCTGAAGAGGATGTGGCGGGAGGTGAGATGGAGGGACCTCTTTCGGAGTAGTGCCCTGCTGGACGCGCACCATTGTTCCCTATTGTATAACCCGTGATTTGTCTTGATTGCCGAAGGATTGCTTATCTACTGCGATGTCTGCCCTCTATCGGGCCATGAGAAGGTAACCTGTCTTTTGCACGTACTCTATTACGATGCCACGTTTAGGGGGGTTCGTTGTGTTGTTATTTGTTAAGACGGTGTTCTATTGGACGACTTATCTGTATGGTTGGATGGGAGCCAGCTCCCTGGAAGATGTAGGGGGGGGAATGATTAAAAACTGCGGGTACTAGTGATACGCGTGTACATTATGCACACGATTATGTTTTTCCTTCTGGCACTCCCCAACTTTACGCCGCCCGGCCTCCGGGATGTGGGCTTAGTGGCTGTGTATTATCCTGGATGTTATCCTTGGTTAATTTTACCCCTTAGTGCCTACGAGGGGTTATGCTGGATTATGTCCTCTTATGTTACCGCAATAAACATATTTTAAAAAAAAAATGTGGATTAGACACAGTTCATGTGAGCTAGGCGGGTGCACATCACCAGCCACATCACACTCCATACACCATTTGTCTGCGACTTCAAAGCAAGCCGCTCCCCAGCCCCACCATCAGACTTCAAAGGAATGCGCTCCCCCGCCCCCCTCCGCGCAATGCCAGAGCTTGTTTTGTAAAGTTCTCTAGTGTTACTCCCAGGCCCCCGGCTCCCACCTCCATCCAGGCGTCTTATCTGAATACCCTCTCTACATGTCTGTTCTGCAGCTAAATCACCTTCTCTGCAGGTCGCATCACTGTCGCAGTGCACTGTCAAATTTTCTCCTTGAAATTATAACATTCAGCGTTAAAGCATTAGTGTTTCTTGTTCCTGAAGAGAGTCTTGTAACCTTTACTCAGCCCTGAGAGAGTCCAGCAGCCTGTCCTTTGCACTGAGAAAATCTTGCATCATTTGCACTGTTTTAACAGAAATGCATGTTAAACCTAGTATGGGAGAGGCCGCTGCATTTCCCTCATGCTGGGAGAAACCTAGATCCTTCCTTCTGGTTTGAGAACCCTGCAATCTTTGCTCTGGGTGTGGCATGCTTTGTGGTGGTCTTGTTTTTGCTGTGCTTCGTTTGGGTTGCTTCTGTCATGCTGTGTTAATTCTGTTTCATTTCTTTTGCTTTGGCTGACCAACTTACCCCTGGCATCATTCCCTGAATTCCTATCTTTGCACAGGCCTCGCTCGAAGGGTTTCAATCTATCTTGTTATTAGGAACGGGGAGATTTGCACAGAATCACAGGATGTTGAGTTGAGCCTCCCTGCCGAGACTCAAACCTGTTTCCCGAGCTCGACCGCTCTAGCCGTTCGGCCGCATCCTCGTCCAAATGATGGTTTTATTTATTATTTATGTATTCATATATTTAGATATTTTCTAAACCATCCTCTTTCATTTACATAAAGGCAGTGTTTGAGGCACGCCTAAGATCGGCGAGTTTGTATGTACATTTTTAGGTTTTGCCTGGCGAAAGCTGCGCTCTGCGCAGCTTTTTCGCGCAGGCGAAAACCTAATGAGAACTGTAGTGTGGGTTTGGGTCGGCCCTCGTCATTCATTGGCTGGCTCCATAAATGGAGCCTAGCCATTGGACGAGGGGCCTGTCCGTCAATGCCGGACCAGATTCGGGGGCGTTCCCGAGATTCTTTGGCTTTTGCCGACGTCACGCGACGTCAGCCGAAAGCCGGGAACGCCCCCGAATCTGGTAAGGCACTAGTGGCACCCCGAGCGCTCGGCCGCCTCCTACTACGGTGCAAACGCTGCCTCCCTGATTGCCGCCGCTGCCCGGGGCCGAGAATAACTTGAGGATCTCGCCGGGGCCGCGGAGAGCAAGAACGAAGGAGGCTGCCCTCCCATTGGCTGAGGCGGTCGAGCCCCCTCAGTGCCGCCGCGCTAGGAGTGGTTATTGAGCCGCCGCGTCATCGCTGGAGCCGCGCTGCGATTGGCCGCAGCTTCGCCACCATCGGAGGCTCGCCCTGAGAGCGGCGCATCCATCGGGAAACTTCGCCGCCCGCCTGCCTGAGCTAGAGACGGGCCGCCGCGCTGCCCGCGGCGACCCGGAAGTGACTAGCCGGCCGGCCAATCCTAGCGCGGCCGGCCGGAAGTGCCCGCCCCCCCCAGCCCGGGGGAAGAAGGAAGACGGCAGCCCAGGAGAAGACCTGGAGGGAGCCCCGGGAGAAGCGGAGGACGTTGCCGGTCTCCCATGCTGAAGAGGGAGACCGGAGAAGTGCCCAGGAGATTGCCGCCGTCGCAAGGAGCCCCCGCCAGGACGGCGGCCCAGGAGAAGAAGTATGGCGGTCCACGCGGGGCTCCAGTGGCCTGGAGGGAGCCCCGGGAGAAGCGGAGGACGTTGCCGGTCTCCCATGCCGAAGAGGGAGACCGGAGAAGTGCCCAGGAGATTGCCGCCGTCGCAAGGAGCCCCCGCCAGAGTGCCCGGTAAGTTAAATGGGCTACCGAGCGCAGCAGCAGCACCACCAGAGGCTTGGGGCTCGGAGCCGCACCATGGTGGACCTGGGCGGCTGCCCCAGGAAACACCTCTGCGAGCCCCTGCTGCCCCCCGCCCTGCTCTGCTGGGCCCTGCTGCTGCTCTGCTTGGGGCTCAGAGCCGCACCATGGTGGACCTGGTGGAACCTTAACAAAGGCAAAACCATTGCATTGTAAATGCTTGTTTCTACTAGCAAAGGAATCCTCTCCCCACCCCCGCGTCAGACTTCAAAGGAGTCCACTCCCCTGCCGCTCCTCCCCCCCCTCGCAATGCCGAGAGCTTGTTTCCCACCATTGCTCCGCTGATCGTTTTCTCAGCTCAGGGGCTGCAGCCCTTCTGACTCGCCTTACTAGCTTCTCCCCAGCACTGCCCTCCGGCTCACTTTCCTCTCCACCCCCAGTCACCGTTCCTCTGCGCCAGGCCATGCCCTGCAGCAGCCGGCGCTGGTGGCAGGCCCTGGCATGGTTACACTACCGCAACACCTTGTTTTGGTGTGTTGGTACTTCCTATTGCTTTCTGCCCGTCCTTGCAGATCAGCTCACGCCTTGCGATGCTCTCCCCTCACCATAACTTCCTATTACTGCTTGCTTTACTTCTGCAGTCACTTCTCTACAGCCGCCTGCTAAGTAAAACAGGTAACCGGCTGCCGCACGTTCACTTTTTTTTTCTCCTTTCGGCCATGTGTCTTGTTGTTTTATATAGCGCATACTCGACCCGAGTGTATCAGACGCTTTACAGACACACAATCATTTTTTATTAGGCACGGGGAGATTTGCACAGAATTCCTGGATGTTGAGTTGAGCGTCCCTGCCGAGACTCAAACCCGTTTCCAGAGCTCGACCGCTTTAGCCGTTAGGTTGCATCCTCGCCCAAATGTTTGTAATATTTATGTATTCATTTATTTAGCTTCAGAGTTTGTATGTGCAATTTTTCTACTCGGTGGGTACTTTTCATCTGATTATATAGCGCATACTCGACCCGAGGGTATTGGAGCGCTTTACAGACACAAAATCATTTTTTATTAGGCACGGGGAGATTTGCACAGAATCACAGGATGTTGAGTTGAGCGTCCCTGCCAAGACTCAAACCCGTTTCCGAGCTCAACCGCTCTAGCCATTAGGCCGCATCCTCGCACAAATGTTTGCTTTATTTATGTATTAATTTATTTTGCCATTTCCTAAACCATCCTCTTTCATTTACCTAAAAGCAGTGTTTGAGGCACGCCTAAGATCGCAAAGTTTGTATATGAAATTTTTCTACTGGGTGGTTACTTTTCATCTGATTATATAGTGCATACTCGACCCGAAGGTATCAGAGCGCTTTACAGACACACAATCATTTTTTATTAGGAACGGGGAGATTTGTACAGAATCACAGGATGTTGAGTTGAGCGTCCCTGCCGAGACTCAAACCCGTTTCCCGAGCTCGACCGCTCTAGCCATTCGGCCGCATCCTCGCCCAAATGTTTGTTTTATTTATTATTTATGTATTCATGTATTTAGATATCTTCTAAACCATCCTCTTTCATTTACATAAAGGCAGTGTTTGAGGCACGCCTAAGATCGCCGAGTTTGTATGTACATTTTTAGGTCTCGCTGAAGCAATGCGTAAGTATTGTTCAGCGAGATTATAGTAAGAGGCTTTCAAAAGTCTACCCACTGCGGATTAGGTGCAGTTCATGTGAGCCAGGCATGTGCACATCACCAGCCACATCGCACACCATGCACCATTTGTCTGAGCCTCGGCATCAGATTTCAAAGGAAGTCGCTCCCAAGCTGCTCTCCCGTCCCCCCATCAGACTTCAAAGGAATGCGCTCCCCCGCCACAGCAATGTCAAGAGCTTGTTTTCTTTGTAATTTAATGGCGTACTTGAGAGCATTTCAGTGAGGCGCATCGGGTTGAAATTATCTCGATCCCAACTGTATAATTTTCTGTATTGGGGTACTTCCTCTCTTTACAACAATACATCTCATGTCTCGTATCTCGGAAGCAGGTTTCTATCTAAAGTTACGATTTCCTCTGAGTCATAATTGTTACTTGTGAACCATCTCCAGCTTGTGCTTCTTTTTCCATTTTATTTTTTAGTCACTCATTAGCCTCTTCCAGGTTTTATTTGCGCTTTCTTGCGCTTATCTTTAAATAGAACTGGGAGCTTGCAAGATTTGTACTCTTCTTTTAGCTGTCCGCCTTTTATTTTTAGTACCTCTGAACAGCCATCGCAGCCCATACCGCTTGTGAAAACATATCTGTCTTTAAGTCTTTCTAGTATTATGTCACCCTCATCCGCTACCCACTAGGATCATTAGTGCAAGGCTCGTATTTTTAGTGAGCGTTATTCTTCTATACACCCAATATGGCATCGGACCTGTTCCAGGTATAATAGAAAGGAAGAGCTTTATACGCTCACGACCCCTACAGGTGTTCTCTATTCAGCTCCTTATTTATTCCCGGGTTTTTGTTGCCATTCTGTGGACCCCTCTGGACGCGGATAGACCCCTTGATGCATATTCGCCAGAAGGACTTAACAGGTATGCTTTCTGTTTTCGAGAATTCGACCGTTGAATCTACAGGTTTTTTCCGTCTCTACTTACCTTTGGTCTATCTTCTTTTTTCTTCTTAGCCTTGAAATGTATTTACATGAGTTGCCTCTGATCTAAACGGCCCGTGTTTCACTCTCGTGCACACACACAACCCCACCACACACACCCACACACACACACACAACACCCGACACACACACACAACCTCCGCATAATACACAACACCTGACACACACACACAACCCCCCCACACACACATCCCCCCACATACAACCCCCCACACACACAACCCCCCCACACACACAACCCCACACACACAACCCAACACACACAACTCCACACACACAACTCCACACACACACAACCTCCCACACACACAACCACACACTCACCCACACACACACCCCACCCCCCCCACACACACAACCTCACACACACACACCCACACACACAACCCCCCCACACACAACCCCCCACGCACAATAATCTCCTACATTCGTCTCAATCTGGGTTTAGGAGTGGTTTTTCTACTGAGACGGCCCTGCTCGGGGTCACAGAAAAGATCAGGGAGCTTATGGATGATGGCCAAACAGTAGCACTGGTCTTGTTAGATCTCAGTGCGGCCTTCGACACCATTTCTCACTCCATACTGTTAGACAGGCTGGGGGAGAATGGTGTCGAAGGCAGAGCTCTGGAATGGATTAGATCCTACCTATCCCTCCGCACTTTTCAGATCTCCTCTTCGGAGGCATGCTCTGAGGTATTCCACTCTCCTCACGGTGTGCCACAAGGATCAATTTTGAGCCCTCTGTTTTTTAATTTATACCTACGCCCACTGGCCAACCTTGCAAAAAATTTTGGCCTAAGTTTAATGACCTATGCAGATGACTCACAAGTCTTATTCTCACTTTCTAAATCTGATGTCTCTACCCCATCTGCACTAAAAGTAGGCCTCCAAGAAATTTTTTGTTGGATGTCAGACAACCAACTTAAACTAAATGGAGATAAAACAGAGGTTCTCCTGTTGGGAAATAGTAAAGATCTCTGGAATGATTCCCATTGGCCACCATCATTGGGTAAACTCCCATCTCCAGCCTCTCAGGTTAGAAACCTTGGGGTCATCATTGATGACTATTTATCCATGTCCCAGCAAGCCAACAAAGTAGCAGGTATATGCTTCGCCATTCTCAAATGGTTACGCAAAATCATCTGGATGCTGCCACCTACTACCCAGAAGACCGTGGTCAACGCCTTAGTGACATCGCGGCTTGATTACGGTAACATCTTATACCTGGGCTCAAATAAGGCAGTGATAAAGCGTCTGCAACTAGTGCAGAACGCTGCGGTTAGACTGCTTTGCAAAATCCCCAGATCTGCTAGGATCACCCAACATCTCAGGGATCTGCACTGGCTTAAGGTCGAGAACCGTATTCGTTTCAAAGCCTTGAGCTACCTATTTAAAATCAAAGCTGGCACGGCCCCCAAATATCTTCAGGCCCTTGCTAAGCCTTACTTCCCAAACCGCAACCTGCGTTCAGGTACAGCGGCAAACTTTGTAGTACCAAGGTTTAAACGAGCTAGAATAGGCGGGAGATCTTTCTCCTACCTAGGGCCAATGCTGTGGAACACACTGCCCATCCACATACGCAAGGAGGAAAGCTACGTGAATTTTAGAAAGAGCATAAAAACGTGGCTGTTTAATAAATAATTGCTTTGTCTGTTCTCTCCCCAGTGATATTTGAGTGTTTTGCAGTTCTGGCGCCGGGAAACCCTTTGTGGGTAGCTGCGCGCCTTACAAATGCTATAAAATAAAAAATATAATAATAAACCCACACACAAACCCCCACACATAGTTCCACAAACACACAACCCGCCCACACAACCCACACACACAACCCCACACACACACAACCCCACACACAACCCCCCACACACAACCCCCCACACACAACCCCCCTACACACACATCCCCACACACAACCCCCCCACACACATACAACCCTACACACATACAACCCCACACACATACAACCCCACACACACAACCCCCACACACACAAGCACACACACAAGCACACACACTACCACACACAACCACACACACACACACACACACAACCCACCACACACAATCCCACACACACACAACCACACACACACAACCACACAAGCACACACAACCACACTCAACCACACACACAACCCCCCCACACCCAACCCCCCACACACACACCCACACACACAACCCACCACACACAATCCCACACACAACCCCACACACAACCTCACACACACAACCCCCCCCACACACACAACCCAACACACACAACCCCCACACACAACCCCCCACACACACAACCCCCCACACACACACAAGCCCCCACACACACAACCCCCCCCCCCCACACACACAACCCCCCACACACACTACCACCCACACTCTTTTGCTGTGCTGATCTGCTGCTCTCTTATACCCGCCTCCTTATTTAATTCCCTGTTCTCTTCTCCTGTGCTAATCTGCTGTTCTCTTCCACTCGCCTCTTTCTCTAACTCCCTGTTCTCTTCTCCTGTGCCGATCTGCTGTTCTCTTCCACCAGCGTCCTTCTTTAACTCCCTGTTCTCTTCTCCTGTGCTGATCTGCTGCTCTCTTCCACCCCACCTCCTTCTTTAACTCCCTGTTCTCTTCTCCTGTGCTGATCTGCTGCTCTCTTCCATCCGCCTCCTTCTCTAATTACCTGTTCTCTTCTCTTCTCCTGTACTGATCTGCTGCTCTCTTCCACAACCTCCTTCTCTAGCTCCCTGTTCTCTTCTCTTCTCCTGTGCCGATCTGCTCTTCTCTTCCTCCTGCCTCCTTCTTTAACTCCCTGTTCTCTTCTTCTGTGCTGATCTGCTGCTCTCTACCACCCCACCTCCTTCTTTAACTCCCTGTTCTCTTCTCCTGTGCTGATCTGCTGCTCTCTTCCACCCGCCTCCTTCTTTAACTCCCTGTTCTCTTCTCCTGTGCTAATCTGCTGTTCTCTTCCACCTGCCTCTTTCTCTAACTCCCTGTTCTCTTCTCCTGTGCCGATCTGCTGTTTTCTTCCATCCGCCTCCTTCTTTAACTCCCTGTTCACTTCTGTGCTGATCTGCTGTTCTCTTCCTCCCGCTTCCTTCTTTAACTCCCTGTTCTCTTCTCCTGTGCTGATCTGCTGCTCTCTTCCACCCCACCTCCTTCTTTAACTCCTTGTTCTCGTCTCTTCTCCTGTGCTGATCTGCTGCTCTCTTCTACCCGCCCCCTTCTCCAACTCCCTGTTCTCTTCTCCCGTGCTGATCAGCTGTTCCCTTCCACCGCTTCCTTCTCTAACTCCCTGTTTTCTTCTCCCGTGCTGATCTGTTGTTCTCTTTCACCCGCCTCCTTCTTTAACTCCCTGTTCTCTTCTGCTCTGCTGATCTTCTGCTCTCTTCCACATACATCCTTCTCTAACTGCACACACTCATACATACAACCACGCACACACACACACACATACAACCACACACACACAACCACACCACACACACAATCTCACACACAACCACACACACAACCACACACACACACACACAACCACAAACACACACCCCCAACCACACACCCACAACCAACCACACCCACAACCACACCCAAAACCACACACACAACCACACACACAACCCCACAAACAATCACACACACACAACCACACACACAACCACAAACACAACACACACAAAACCACAAACACAACACACACAATACCACACACAACACAAACACAACCACACACAGCCACCCACACCCACAAACAACCACAACCACACACACACACCCACACACACAACCCACCCCACACAAACCCACACACACAACCCCACACACCCACACACAACCCCCCACACACCCCAAACACACCACCCAACACACAACAACCCCCCACACACAACCCCCCACACACAACCCCCCACACACAACCCCCCACACACAACCCCCCCCACACACAACCCCCCACACCCTTTTGTTGTGCTGATCTACTGCTCTCTTCCACCCGCCTCCTTCTTTAACTCCCTGTTCTCTTCTCCTGTGCTGATCTGCTGCTCTCTTCCACCCCGCCTCCTTCTTTAACTCCCTGTTCTCTTCTCCTGTGCTGATCTGCTGCTCTCTTCCATCCGCCTCCTTCTTTAACTCCCTGTTCTCTTTTGCTGTGCTGATCTGCTGCTCTCTTCCACCCACCTCCTTCTCTAATTCCCTGTTCGCATCTCCTCTCCCGTACTGATCTGCTGCTCTCTTCCACCGCCTCCTTCTCTAGCTCCCTGTTCTCTTCTCTTCTCCTGCGCCGATCTGCTGTTCTGTTCCACCCGCCTCCTTCTTTAACTCCCTGTTCTCTTCTCCTGTGCTGATCTGCTTCTCTCTTCCACCCCACCTCCTTCTTTAACTCCCTGTTCTCTTCTCCTGTGCTGATCTGCTGCTCTCTTCCTCCCGCCTCCTTCTTTAACTCCCTGTTCTCTTCTCCTGTGCTAATCTGCTGTTCTCTTCCACCAGCCTCTTTCTCTAACTCCCTGTTCTCTTCTCCTGTGCTGATCTGCTGCTCTCTTCCACCCGCCTCCTTCTCTTACTCCCTGTTCTCTTCTCCTCAATCAATCAATCAATCAAAGCATTTATAAAGCGCGCTACTCACCCAGAGGGTCTCAAGGCGCTGGGGGGGAGGGGGTCCGCTACTGCTCAAACAACCAGGTCTTGAGCTGCTTCCTGAAGGCGAGGTGGTCCTGGGTCAGGCGGAGGTGGGTCGGAAGGGAGTTCCAAGTCTTGGCGGCCAGGTGGGAGAAGGACCTTCCTCCTGTGGTGGCTCTTCGGATGCGGGGGACGGCGGCGAGGGTCGATCGAAGCTGGCGTTTGGGAACGTAGAAGTTGAGGTGGCTGTTGAGGTATCCTGGGCCTTGGTTGTGTAGGGCTTTGTGTGCGTGGGTGAGGAGCCGGAAGGTGATTCTCTTGTTGACCGGGAGCCAGTGCAGGTCTCTCAGGTGTCCGGAGATGTGGCTGCGTCGGGGGATGTCCAGGATGAGTCGTGCTGAGGTGTTCTGGATCCGCTGGAGTCTCTTCTGGAGTTTGGCGGTGGTTCCGGCGTAGAGGGAGTTGCCGTAGTCCAGACGGCTGGTGACGAGGGCCTGGGTGACCGTCTTCCTGGTCTCGGTGGGGATCCATCGGAAGATCTTACGTAGCATGCGCAGGATGTTGAAGCATGACGAGGAGACGGCGTTGACTTGTCTGGTCATGGAGAGGGAGGAGTCCAGGATGAAGCCCAGGTTGCGTGCGTGGTCTGTGGGTTTGGGTGCGCTGCCCAGGGCGGGGGGCCACCAGGAGTCGTCCCAGGCGGAGGGTGAAGATCCAAGGATGAGGACTTCTGTCTTGTCCGAGTTCAGTTTCAGGCGACTGTTCATCATCCACTTGGCAACGTCTGTCATCCCTTCGTGAAGGTTGGCTCTGGCGGTGACGGGGTCGTTGGTGAGGGAGAGGATCAGCTGGGTGTCGTCGGCGTAGGAGATGATGTTGAGGTTGTGCTGGCGTGCGATGGCTGCGAGGGGGCTCATGTAGACGTTGAAGAGTGTTGGGCTGAGCGAGGAGCCTTGAGGGACGTCGCAGATGACTTTGGTGGCCTCCGATCTGAACGGGGGGAGGCGGACTCTCTGTGTCCTTCCGGCGAGGAAGGAGATGATCCACTCCAGTGCCTTCTCCTGGATTCCGACGTTGCTGAGGCGCTGTACTAGGGTACGGTGGCAGACAGTGTCGAAGGCCGCGGATAGGTCCAGGAGGATGAGGGCCGCTGTTTCTCCGTTGTCGAGCAGGGCTCGGATGTCATCGGTAGCTGCGATCAGGGTGGTCTCGGTGCTGTGGTTGGCCCGGAAGCCAGACTGCGAGAGGTCGAGGGAGCCGTTCGTCTCGAGGAAGGCGGCCAGTTGCTTGTTGACGGTCTTCTCGATGACTTTTGCCGGAAACGGGAGCAGCGAGATGGGGCGGTAGTTCTTGAGATCGGTGGGGTCGGCTGATGGCTTCTTAAGTAGGCCGCCGAGTTCGGCGTGCTTCCAGCTCTCCGGGAAGGTCGCGGTGTCGAAGGAGGTGTTGATGATGTCCCGCAGGTGGGGTGCGATGACAGCGTCGGCCTTGTTGAAGACGTGGTGAGGGCAGGGGTCTGTCGGAGATCCGGAGTGGATGGAGTTCATCGTGTGGATGGTGTCTTCGGTGCTGATCGTGGTCCAGGCGCGGAGGGTGGTGGTGGGGGGCGGTGGTTCGGTTGTGGCGTGCGTCGGTTGAGTGCTGAAGCTGTTGTGTATGTCTGCGATCTTGTTGTGGAAGTAGGAGGCGAGGGAGTTGCAGAGGTCTTGCGAAGGGGTGATGTCGTTGTTTCCGGCGTTGGGGTTGGAGAGCTCTTTCACGATGTTGAAGAGTTCCTTGCTGTTGTGTGCGTTGTTGTCCAGTCGTTCCTTGAATGCGGTTTTCTTAGTGGTGTGGATCAGCTGGTGGTGTTTTCGGGTGGCGAACTTGAGGGCAGTCATGTTGTCCGGTGTTGGGTCTCGGCGCCAGGTTTTCTCGAGTGCTCTGCAGTTCTTCTTGGAGCTCTTGAGTCCATCGTTAAACCATGCTGCTTTCTTGCTGCCGGGTCGGCTCGGCGGGGTCTTCAGAGGGGCGAGGTCGTCTGCGCAGTCGCTGATCCATTTCGTGAGGTTGGTGGCCGCTTGGCTGGGGTTCGTAGTGCTGGTGGGAGGGTTCTTGCTCAGGGAAGCGGCGAGCTGGTCTGCGGTGATCTTGTTCCAGCTTCTGCGGGGAACCTGTTGCTGGTGATGGTGGAACGTGGTCCTTCTGAAGCTGAAGTGGACGCAGCTGTGGTCCGTCCAGTGGAGTCCCGTGGTGTGGCTGAAGGCGATGTCCTTGCTGGAAGAGAAGACCGGGTCGAGTGTGTGTCCGGCGTAGTGGGTGGGGGTGGTCACCAGTTGCTTGAGTCCGAGGTTGGAGAGGGTGTCCAGCAGGGTGGTGGTGTTGCGGTCGTTGTTGTTCTCCAGGTGGAAGTTGAGGTCCCCGAGGAGGATGTAGTCGGCAGAGAGGAGGGCGTGCGGGCTGATGAAGTCGGCGATGTCTTCGCTGAATTGCGTGCGTGGTCCCGGGGGTCTGTAGATGAGGGTGCCTCTGAGGGTGGTCTTGGGGTTGATGTGGATCTGGAAGTGCAGGTGTTCGGCGGGTGCGAGGGTATCGTCGGTGTCGGTCGTGATGCGGATGGTGTTCCTGTGGATGATGGCGATGCCTCCTCCTGTCTGGTTGACGCGGTCCCTCCGGATGATCTTGTAGTCGTCCGGGATGGCGATGGCGATGTCGGGCGCTGAGGAGGCGTTCATCCAGGTTTCCGTGAGGAAGGCGACGTCTGGGGCTGTGGTGTCGAGCAGGTTCCAGAGCTCGACGGCGTGTCTGTGGACGGAGCGGGTGTTGAGCAGGATGCAGTTCAGGTGGGTGCTGCTGGAGTTCGGCTTGGTGGGTGCTGGTGTGGCGTGGGTCCTGTTGCAGGTGAACTTGCAGGAGTGGCAGCTGAAGGGTCCGTGGGTGCGTCTCGGTGTGGCTCGGTAGCAGCCTGGGGTTCGGCCGGTGTTGAGTGCGATGAGTTCGGTGGCGTCGTAGGTCCGTCTGGTCGGCTTCCGTCGGTGGGAGCCAGGGGTCCTGGCACTGGGCGCGGTCCAGGCGCGGACGGGCGCAGACGGGCTTACCTTTGGCGCACCTTCGGCGCTCCCGCTGCGCTCGTCCGCTGCGCGGTCGCTGAGGGGGCGTCATAAGAAGGGAGCCGGGAGGGAGGGTCCGCTGGGAGGCGGGAGCTGCTGACCAATCGGCCGGCGAGGGGGCGGGGCCGCAGGCAGGCAGCGGCGGGAAAGCGGGAGCAGGCAGGCTGGGCGGGCGGGCGGGCGGCCCTGTGGCGGCTGGGGCGCGGGTCGGTGTCGGCGGCAGAGGAGACAGGCAGCAGGATGCTCAGGAGGCAGCAGGAGAGGTAAGGAGCGTGGGGGCGACCAGGCCGAGGGCGCAGTGGTCGCTCCCGAGTGGCAGGCTAGGTCCCCTTAAGAAGGGAGCCGGGAGGGAGGGTCCGCTGGGAGGCGAGAGCTGCTGACCAATCGGCCGGCGAGGGGGCGGGGCCGCAGGCAGGCAGCGGCGGGAAAAGCGGGAGCAGGCAGGCTGGGCGGGCGGGCGGCCCTGTGGCGGCTGGGGCGCGGGTCGGTGTCGGCGGCAGAGGAGACAGGCAGCAGGATGCTCCTGTGCTAATCTACTGCTCTCTTCCACCCCACCTCCTTCTTTAACTCCCTGTTCTCTTCTCCTGTGCTGATCTGCTGCTCTCATCCACCCCGCCTCCTTCTGTAACTCCCTGTTCTTTTCTTCCGTGCTGATCTGCTGTTCTCTTCCTCCCGCTTCCTTCTTTAACTCCCTGTTCGCTTCTCCTGTGCTGATCTGCTGCTCTCTTTCACCCCACCTCCTTCTCTAACTCCCTGTTCTCTTCTCTTCTCCTGTGCTGATCTGCTGCTCTCTTCCACCCGCCCCCTTCTCCAACTCCCTGTTCTCTTCTCCTGTGCTGATCTGCTGGTCCCTTCCACCGCCTCCTTCTCTAACTCCCTGTTTTCTTCTCCCGTGCTGATCTGTTGTTCTCTTCCACCCGGCTCCTTCTTTAACCCCTGTTCTCTTCTTCTGTGCTGATCTGCTGCTCTTTTCCACATACATCCTTCTCTAACTGCACACACACGCACATACAACCATGCACACACACACATACATACATACACACAACCACACACAACCACACCACACACACAATCTCACACACAACCACACACACAACCACACGCACACAACCACACACACAGAACCACACAGAACCACACACACAACCACACATACAACCACACACACACAACCACACACACAACCCCACACACAACCCCACACACACAACCACACACACAACCACACACACAACCACACACACACACACAACCACACACCCACATCCACACACACACACAACCATACCCACACACACTACCACACACACAACCACACACTCAACCACAAACACAACACACACAACCACAAACACAACACACACACAATCACACACAACACACACACAACCAAACACAGCCACACACACCCAAACACAACCACAACTGCACACACCCATACACACAACCACACACTCAACCACAAACACACAACCACACACACAACCACACATACAGCCACACACACACCCAACCACACACACAACCACACACCCAACTACACACACAACTACACACACTATGCACACAACCACATACCCAACTACACACACAACTACACACACAACCACACACACACAACCACACACACATACAACCACACACACACACAACCACACAACCACACACATCTATCTATCGCCCTCACTCTATCTATCTATCTATCGCCCTCACTATATCTATCTATCTATCTATCTATCTATCTATCTATCTATCTATCGCCCTCACTCTGTGTATCTATCGCCCTCACTCTATCTATGACCCTCTCTCGTTCTATCGCCCTCACTCTATCTATCTATCTAGCTATCTATCTATCTATCTATCGCCCTCTATCTATCTATCTATCTATCTATCTATCTATCTATCTATCTATCTATCTATCTATCTATCTATCGCCCTCTATCTATCTATCTATCGCCCTCTAGCTATCTATCTATCGCCCTCACTTTATCTATCTTTCTATCTATCGCCCTCACTCTATCTATCTATCTATCGTCCTCACTCTATCTATCTATCGCCCTCACTCTATCTATCTGTCTATCTATTGCCCTCACTCTATCTGTCTATCTATCGCACTCTCTCTATCTATCGCCATCACTCTATCTATCGATCGCCCTCACTCTGTCTATCTATCTATTGCCCTCACTCTATTTATCTATCTATCTATCGCCCTCACTCTATCTATCTATCGCCCTCCCTCTATCTATCTATCGCCCTCACTCTATCTATCTATCGCACCACCACAGCATCACTCAGGAGCACCACAGCATCACTCAGGGGCACCACATCACTATGCGATACCACAGCATCACCGAACGCCACAGCATCACTCGTCGCCACCACATCACTCAGCGCCACCAAAGCATCAATCTGTGCAACCATTCAAACTGGTTCAAATATGTTCTCTCAATTTTCAAGCTTTACTACAAATGTCACAAAAAGATGTTAATATTTCACTTCTGTTCTTGGATTTTCGTCACAATAAAATACACTGAACATAATCTTCACAAAAGTTATTTACAGAAGTTTAAGCTATTACCATTATAAATTACAATAACTTGTATTTAAGTATTAATTATTTTTAAAAATTAAAAGCCATTGTTATTTGTGATATCAATACATCTAAGTCACGTAAATACAAAACATGTTGCATTACAAATGATATAGGTGTCACATTTGCAAAAGTTAAAAGTATTGGCATTGTAAATGACAAAGCTATTAATTTCGCTATTTTCAAAACCAACACATAAATAAAAAGTGTCATTTACAAGACCAATAGCTCAAACTTTCCTAATGCGATACCTATTGCATTGCAAATGCTTGTTTTATGAGTGCTGCAAAATGCACACTTGAAAAGAGAAGATTAAAAGGAGAAATAAAGATATTTTTCTTCTCGTTACACTGCTGTCGGGTGGGCACAACGTTTTTAGCACAGAGAGCAGGCCCTGCTAGGAGGAAGGTGGAGGCAATGCCTGCAAAAGCCACATGCTGTCATATGACAGCCCCATTCCCTGCTCATGCTAGTTTGGGTCTTGACGGTATAGACACCCACCATCTGTCGTGATAGGTACAACACGACTATTTTAATATGGACTGTGACGAAGAACTCCTCCGAGTAGGTAATTAATGCGAACTATCCACGGACTGTTCCGTCAATAATATCCCTGCACATTCGATTCGGACTTGCGTCAAGGAGCAATATGATGTCCCTGTTTACGTAGGAGGCACGCATGACCGCTCGGGCGACTACGTAGATAACGCTGCTTGTTTTCGTATCTTCCTTCCTCACTTTATTGCCGTCATTCGGTGAGTTATTGCGTTATTGGCGCAAGCTGCCCACGCGCCTCAGTCAGGGTGTCGAAAGGATGCCCGCGTGACCTATTTCAGGAGCCGAGCAGGTGGCCCTGGCGCGGCTGGGCCCTACCAGCGGGCGGATGAGGGGCCACGAATCGACTCAAGGTTACTAGGGGTGCTGGACCTATGCCTAAGGGACACCGGTGGTGGCGGGAGTTACTAAGGGAAAGGCCTTATCAGTCATCGAAAGGTAATAATCAAATATGACGCATCGCTTGTTAACCTTTTCTTGCCTAACAACTAGATAAGGCAGGGCTCCGGGTACAATGTACATCGAGCTCCCCTCTACTTCCAAATACTAGCGACCGGTGGCGCGCGCTACATACACAACGAAGCACGTGGCTGTTCCCGAAACCCAGGGGTGTTATGTTATTACCAGAGGTGAGCGAGGCAGTGAAAGCTCAAGCCAGGCCCGCGCCTGACTCAGGTTCAGCTCGAGCTCACCAGCCGAGCTATCAAATGGCTTCTACCTACCTGCAGTGCCACCCTTCCTCCGCCCAGGATGTGGCTTTAGGGCCAGAGCTGCTGACATTAGAAGGGGGAACCAAGTTCAAGTCTGGGCGTCGGATCCTGAATAAATAATACATCTCCCTATGCTTAGAAACAATACACGCGACCTTGTGTAAGGACATTTATTGTACAGTTGGTTAAAACCTTAATGCATTTCTAGCGCCATGAAATAATATTAATCGAGACACTTTTAAGTTCACACGGAGAACAATGAATAACGCAAAAATAAATTAGCCTGGGGCTCCGAGGGAAAGTGGATAAGAAGGCTACGGGGCAAGGCATTGCATCCATTATTATAAGCCATTGCAACTAGCGCCTTAAATTGATCAATGAAGATGTGCCAGCATAGAGCGGATTAGTCCCGGAGTGCGCCGTCCGGTCGGGCGTGACCTTGTGTAATGTAACTGGTGCTCAGCCAGGCGTGCCATTACCCTCTCGTGGGATATAAAACATGCACAAGAGGAATAAACAAACGTTGACAAAGCCTATAGGTCTTGCCTACGTGGGAGTTATTCGCTTTGCCAATGTCTTTTAGCCATGTTGTAGAGCACTGTGTCTGCTGTGCATCATGGCTAAAAGTTACATGAAAAAAAGTTCTATAAGGTTTTTTACCTTCCCTCGTCATGGCGCCTTTTAAATAACTTTGTGTGAGTCTGAGATGCTTCTGATAAGTACAATGTGTAAGATTCTCACAAACACGAGAATCTTAATGTGAGTTGTGAGTTACTCGGAAAAAAATTCGTATTATGTTTTATTCTTAGAAATGTGTGTGAGATGAACACGGGCATCAGACAGGCATGAGAAGCATGGTGGGCGAAATGCTCACATAATCATGGTGTGTGAGATGTACGCAGACAAAAAAAGCCAATGCGTAAAATGTGTATGGACAGGAGATATCTAGGGCCAGCCACATTATACATGTGGCACATTCTCCTTCATTATGCTGTGCGCAGAGGCAAAGGGATTCCCTCGCAGGGCTCGAGTCAGGGTACCACGCGGGTGGACGGCGTCCCCCCACTTATTTTACTGGGGGGACGCCGCCCCCCCTGCCAAACAGCTGGACTTCACTCTTTGGTCTCTCTGGGACGAGGAGCTTGGCACCTTTCGTGACGTCACTTCCTGTAGCGACGTCACTTCCGCTGACAGCGTCCCCCACTTTTTTTTTACGACTTGTGCCCTGTTCCCTCGTTTGCCTCATTTCCCTCATTTGCCTGCATTTTGGGATTCTCCTGCCCTCCGTGAGGATTAAAGACTTGACCTGCGTGTTTCCCCGTATTTCCTGCCACCTTTCGCGACACCCGCTCCGCGGGTGCCGCTCATCGCTTCCTGCCCTGTCCTCCCTGGTGTGAGCGGCTCCACAGTCGGTGGAGTGCAAACGCGCTCCCAGGTAGAGGTCAAAGTCAGTGATAACGCCTGGAGCCTACCGGGGGACTGCGAGGTCCAGCAGCCTCAGCTGCACACAGCTGCTGCCTCTTCCCCCGGCGGCCACGCCCCCAGCCTCCGTGGTTAACACTGCCCGGATCCGGCTGAGTGGGCGCTTCCTGCATTTTGGGATTCTCCTGCCCTCCGTGAGGATTAAAGACTTGACCTGCGTGTTTCCCCGTATTTCCTGCCACCTTTCGCGACACCCGCTCCGCGGGTGCCGCTCATCGCTTCCTGCCCCGTCCTCCCTGGTGTGAGCGGCTCCACAGTCGGTGGAGTGCAAACGCGCTCCCAGGTAGAGGTCAAAGTCAGTGATAGCGCCTGGAGCCTACCGGGGGACTGCGAGGTCCAGCAGCCTCAGCTGCACACAGCTGCTGCCTCTTCCCCCGGCGGCCACGCCCCCAGCCTCCGTGGTTAACACTGCCCGGATCCGGCTGAGTGGGCGCTTCCTGCATTTTGGGATTCTCCTGCCCTCCGTGAGGATTAAAGACTTGACCTGCGTGTTTCCCCGTATTTCCTGCCACCTTTCGCGACACCCGCTCCGCGGGTGCCGCTCATCGCTTCCTGCCCCGTCCTCCCTGGTGTGAGCGGCTCCACAGTCGGTGGAGTGCAAACGCGCTCCCAGGTAGAGGTCAAAGTCAGTGATAGCGCCTGGAGCCTACCGGGGGACTGCGAGGTCCAGCAGCCTCAGCTGCACACAGCTGCTGCCTCTTCCCCCGGCGGCCACGCCCCCAGCCTCCGTGGTTAACACTGCCCGGATCCGGCTGAGTGGGCGCTTCCTGCATTTTATGATTCTCCTGCCCTCCGTGAGGATTAAAGACTTGACCTGCGTGTTTCCCCGTATTTCCTGCCACCTTTCGCGACACCCGCTCCGCGGGTGCCGCTCATCGCTTCCTGCCCCGTCCTCCCTGGTGTGAGCGGCTCCACAGTCGGTGGAGTGCAAACGCGCTCCCAGGTAGAGGTCAAAGTCAGTGATACCGCCTGGAGCCTACCGGGGGACTGCGAGGTCCAGCAGCCTCAGCTGCACACAGCTGCTGCCTCTTCCCCCGGCGGCTACGCCCCCAGCCTCCGTGGTTAACACTGCCCGGATCCGGCTGAGTGGGCGCTTCCTGCATTTTGGGATTCTTCTGCCCTCCGTGAGGATTAAAGACTTGACCTGCGTGTTTCCCCGTATTTCCTGCCACCTTTCGCGACACCCGCTCCGCGGGTGCCGCTCATCGCTTCCTGCCCCGTCCTCCCTGGTGTGAGCGGCTCCACAGTCGGAGGAGTGCAAACGCGCTCCCAGGTAGAGGTCAAAGTCAGTGATAGCGCCTGGAGCCTACCGGGGGACTGCGAGGTCCAGCAGCCTCAGCTGCACACAGCTGCTGCCTCTTCCCCCGGCGGCCACGCCCCCAACCTCCTCTTTCTTTGCTGGCTCCAGCTCTACCGCGACGCGGGACGCGCGCGGGGCGGAGCACGGGGCGAAGACCGGGCAAAGAGCGGGCCGTTTGAGGCCGTTCGAGTACGTGAGAGTCCGGTCCGGACCCCGTCTCTTTTGCCTGCTACTGTGAGGACAACAAAACTAACTAAAATGAGTATTAGGAAAACCCGGAGTAAAACATCTTCCCTAGCCGAAGCTGGGGCCGCCAAAGGTCCAATCGACACCTATTTTGCTAAAGCGGGATCTCTACTGATCGAAGAAATCCAGGTACTGGAGCGAAGAATCTCCCAAGAGATAGACTGGGTAAGGAGATCTTCACTCGGACCAACGGCCCAAGCCAGAACCCCAGAAGAGAGACCCGGTTTGCTGACCAGCTGCAGGACCGACCAGGTAACATGTCCTCCACCCGGCACTTCAATCATTAACCCAGAGTCTACCATTGAAGCCCCGAGTGACCTTGAGGATATTAGTCTCATGGCCTTACCCAACATCCAACCGATACCATCACAGAACACTGAGGCAGCCCAAATCACCTGGCTGTTCGAGCAGTAAAGGCACCCCCCCCTCCTAGCGCCTTGAGACCCTACGGGAGAGTAGTGCGCTCTATAAATGTATTGATTGATTGATTGAATCACAGAATCTAATAGTGATTGCAACAGGGGGGCTAGAGAAGGGGCAATACAAAAGAAGAAGCAGGGCCAACAAAACAAAGAACACAACAGGACTGATTCTCCCAAACTCATTCACCCTAGAGACAAGGGGGGGAAGGGAGCTACCCCCGCCACTAGGCCGGGTAGGAGGGGAGGTCCAATTACTCCCAGACTCACCAACCCTACCCCACCATCAGAGGCCACTACTAACGTGCCTTTAGACATTACCTCCGATGACATCACATTGGAGGACATAGGTACACTTCTTAGGTCCCTACTGAGTCCCCTTGAGGCTAGACTGATCAAGATAGAAGCTAGATTAGTAAACATCGAAAGGGCAACCGTCCAACTGGCCGATTCAAGGAAAATCAATAATAGTGGGACAAGTATATTAGAAGATGCACTGGGCCCAATGCCCACTAAGGGCAGTGGACCCTCCACAGCAATAAACAACTTACTCCCACCTGTAAATCCCCCCAAAAGCCCGCAAACCAAGCTAAATAAAGCCTCGCAACCACCCCTGGCTAACAAGGCACCCAGCCCAAACCAGCAACCAGCCATTGCTAATCCAAAAAAAATCCCACCACTGAAAGATAATGTTTCCCCTCAGCCTAACATCAAGGGTCACCCACCTCCCCCTGGAGAGAAATCAAACATGAACCGGAGACCAAAACTTACAAATCTCCCACCAGAAGCGGCACCTTACACCCTAGTATTGGCGGGGGTCCCCGAATTAAATTCTCCTACTTTCGAATCCACCAATTCACTGAAAAATAAAGTCATCAACTGGCTCTCGGTAAATAGACCACTTCCGAGAGGAACAACCAGTGATATTTCCATGGCTAGGAGGGTAACGTGGGTGGGCCATACTAGCAAATCTATCAGGGGAGACTGCATATTGGTCACTTTTAGAGACCCAAATACAGCCGCGTATATTTGCACCTGGGCTTCCGATGAGGATTTTGGCAGCACTATTCAACCACTCCCCCTCTCATTTTTTTATCCCTCAAATTTGTACGACTCAGAGGACTACAGATGGGGGCACCACCAAGAGTTGCTGGAGGGTTGGGGAAACTGCCATAGGGAGAGTACTGCCCACCCACAACACAGGGGCAGACAAGCAGAGCAGTTCCCCTTATATTGGGATGAGGCCAGTTGGGAAACTGTCACAAGAAGGAGGGGGGGGGTGGCAGATATAGGAGAGGATTTCCTGGCCCCCACAGAACACACTATCCTGCCTACCCATCTACCTTCAACAGATATAGTAGTCTAGAAATGGTAGACTGACTGGTGGCTGAAGAGGGGAGTGCCCCAGAAGCATCTCCCACAAATGAGACTATTATACCCACAGCCCCTGACATTGACCCCAAGGCACTTAGCATAGCCGAACCCAGTCAATCCTCAAGCAGGACGCATTCTATTCCATCCCCCGCCAATAAACCCATGGGCCCGAACTTCCCACCCATATGCCAACCGGTGCCTCTCGAGCCAACCCCCAGTATCTCTGTTGCTCCAGGACTATCACTTATCACCGTGATCTCCTGGAATGTGGCAGGTCTCTCCAGCAAATTAGCATGTACAGAGTGGGGTTCTTACATCAGCTCCAAAAACATACTACTCTTTCAAGAGACTTGGGCACGCGAGGAAATATCCTATCCGGGCTTTGCTTCTTTTTTCAAAGCCGCCAAATGGGGGGGCAAGGGCAGGCCGTCAGGGGGACTCACGACATGGATAGCCACGGATTTAGGATGTCAAGCCTCCTATTTTGAGACTGCCTCCGACGACATCCTGGCCGTCCTACTTGAGTGGCCAGATTCCACAAAGTTGCTAGTTATTAACATCTATTCTAGGCCAGTACCAAACCACAAAGAATCAGGGACCATAGGTGAGTTATCAGTGCTCTTGGAAGGAACTCCCACCGATTTAGCATGTGTGGTGGGAGGTGACTTCAATTGTCACTATGAACCACTTCTCGGATTACGTGATGGTCCTTCACACGAGGAAGACCTTTGCTGGTTTATCCCCGAGACAGTGGCACCACCTCCTAGGGCTTGGACCCCCCTGGCCCTGCAGATAACTGCCCTCACCCTTAACCTAGGTATAAGGGCGTGCAATGGCCGCTGTAAATCAGATATTCCCAGTAGCCATACTTACAACAAAGCAGGTAGTGAGTCTAGACTGGACTACATTATGGTTAAACTGTTTATGTGGCCAGCAATAGTTGACTTTAAAGTCACTGAAAGAACGGACAGTGACCACAATGCTCTGGAACTGACCTACACCTTGTATGTGGGGGAGGTCAACTCCCATGGATCGGATAATGGCAAGGCGGGTCTCCAACTCGAAAATAATCGGAGAAAAGTTAAGTGGGAGAAATTGGTTAATAACCCAGATAGAATACCTCGGCTATACGAAAGGATCATACCATTTCTAGAGAGAGCCCTCCAGCTAGGAAGTGAAGCTTCTGATGAAACCACCAGAGGCTATCTCGCACAAACACATGCAGACATTATTTCCACTCTAGAACAGGATTTGTTCTCATCTGTAGGGAAAAGGACAGGTCCCATATCTAAGTCATCATGGTACAATGCCGCTTGTAGGGATGCTAAGGCCCTCCTGCTACTTGCTATAAAGGGATGCCTTAATCGCGAAATAATCCGCGATAGGAGAAGATCATACAAAACCCTTCTTGCAAATGCGCGGGCTGAATGGGACCAAAATTATTGGGAGAATCTCACTAAGACACTAACAACTAGAGATTCTCGTAGATTTTGGCGCATAGTAGCTAATGGTACGGAGGATTTAGCCTCCGCCATAGAGCCCAATATAGCTGAATCGGCATGGCAGAACCACTTTGAGACATTATACGCGCTTGGCGGGGAAGACCAAAATGGTGATGGTATTTTAAATATAGCTAGTCCTACTGGGGCTGCTTTCACTGAAAAAGAGGTGAGGGAGGCCATTAAAAATCTAGCTGCAGGAAAAGCCCCGGGCCTCGATGGAGTCCCAGGGGATCTGTTCAAACAGGAACCGATGATATGGACACCATACCTCACGCTGATATTTAATGCCATTTTGGGGGGAATGGAGGTGCCCGATACTTGGCGGGGAGCAGAGGTGGTCCCAATTTATAAAAAGGGATCCCCCCTGCTTCCCGCGAACTATCGCCCTATTAGTCTCATTGACATATCACAAAAACTTTTCGGTAGACTGATTTTGAATAGATTGCAGGCATGGATAGAAGAGATGAACATTCTATCTCCCTACCAGGCAGGATTTAGGCAGGGCGTGTCAACCATAGATCAAATATTTAGACTAAATCTCCTTTACTGGAGAACAGCTGTAATCGAGGGCGGAACTCTTTACACCATTTTTGTAGATCTACGCGCTGCCTTCGATTTGGTACCCAGAGAGAGGCTGTGGAAAGTGATGGCGGAGCTAAACGTTCCAGGTGATATATTGGCAATCCTTATGAGGCTCCACCACAATAATTATGCCCGTGTAAGATGTGGCAAAGGTGGCAAGTTAACCGAAAGATTCCCCGTTCGCAGAGGGGTAAGACAGGGTTGTGTGCTAGCTCCGACCCTGTTCTACCTCTTTGTGAACGGGGTGATTGCCCACCTAAACAGGATTGCCAACACTGACGCACCAAAGCTGACAGGCAGCAGGGTGCCTGCAATCATGTTTGCAGATGACACCCTGCTGCTGTCTAAATCCCCTATGGGGATTCAACGTATCCTGGACGGCTTTTTAGAATTTTGCTCTGAACACGGTTTAGAAATAAACCCACAAAAAACTAAATTTATGATCTTAAACCCTAACTCCCAAAATCGAGTCCCACCAAGGATAGGCCCTGTCCAACTAGAACGCGTGCGCAACATTGAATACTTGGGGATCACCTTAAACGAACACCTAACGTGGACGAGTCACCAGACTAAAGTGTCCATCAAACTGGCACAGTTGGCGGGTGGCATAATGCGTCTGGCGAACAAATCTTTTTATCGCCCACTAACCCCAATTATGCACATCTACAAAATCCAAGCACGGGCGGGTGTCACATATGGGGCAGAACTGTGGGGTCACTCCCAATCACACAACTTACAGTCTACAGAAAATAAATTCTTGAGGCAGGTTGTCGCCCTTCCCCAGAGCACCCCCCTATTCCCCCTCAGACTAGATCTGGGAATCCGACCAATGACAGAGGAGTTGGGACTTAAACCCCTAACCTTCTGGAGGCGGTTGTGGTGTAGCCCTGATCTCACAAACTATAGAGAGGAACTACAGGAATTCTTGGAGCTACGGAACGCCAATAGGATCCCTTGGTTGACCTATGTCAAGGGAATGCTAGAGGAGATAGGATACCCGGAACTATGGACGGATCCTGCAAACTCTTGTACAAAGACTCCAAAAAAGGTATTAGCGAGAGCATATTACGAACTGATGCTCACAAGGGCTATTAATGCTACGCGTGAAGGATCCTTGACACATTTATTCCTGAAAGTGAAAGACTCCTATTGCCTTGAAGGCACCCTAGACGCAATCTCACCTGTAATAACGAGAAAACTATTTTTACAATGGAGATATGGATGCCTCCCACTAGCTTCATTCACAGCGTCATGGCAATCTCGCTCCACTGTAGCAACCTGTCCATTATGTGCTCACCGAAGGAGGACGACGTGCACGCTGTCTTTTTCTGCAAAGGCTACGAGAGAAGTAGGAAACACTGGTTAGTCCCGCTACTCAGGAACCTGGGCTTCAGATCTTTCCAACCAGCCTACAGAGTTTTAAAATCTGACCTCTCTCCCACTCTAGTTTTCGCCTTATCGAAATTCCTGACTTCCATGTGGTACACCCGAACTCGAGCGATGAAAAGACTGGTATAAAAAAAAAAAAACTAGTTGAATGAAATATACTGATTTATTTTACCACTCGTTTTAACCATCTTAAATATTGGATCACTTCATGTTTAATAAGCTCTTAAGTTGTTTATATGCTATGTGTCTTTTATGATCTGTGATCGAAATAAAGATTTTTGAAATGAAATGAAGTGCATGGGGTACGCCCCCCTGCAAATGTAGGGACGCCCCCTGAAGATAGCACTGGTGCTTTAATTGCACCAGAGCTATCGGTATTACATATGGGGCTGCACAAGCGTCTGCAGCTCTTTCTGTAATACCAAAGCCACAGGGGCGTACAAAGCAGGCGCAAACTCCCCTTGCTTTTTGCAATACGGCCCCTTGTATGTGTGATTCTCACTGACTCGCGAATGAGCTGACCATCCCACCCTCTTCCCTGTGTGCTGTCTAGATGGATCTGTGTCAAAAACAGATTCTAAAGGCATGAATTGTTCAGGTACAGGACTAAGATCTTTTAGAAAAAATAACCCCAAGTGGCCTTTTATTGTGAATACATAATGCGAGAGTTCCACCTAATTTAATGTAGACGACAAAGTAATGAAATGAAATTTAGTATGATGTACCACTGCTATCTAGATTTGCAACCCTATGAGTTACCTAGTTTGCAGTTAGTTATTTTATTGACTATATTTCCGCAGCACAGAGAGCGGTGAGCAACAAAGCGTTTTTATGCAGCAATAGAAAAGAAATAAATAATAGAGCATGGAGGTGGTAAAAGATGTCTAATGTCTTACTTTCCATACAGCACAGCTACATTGCTTGAATGGGCCCAGACTCAGAAAATAATTCTATGTTTGTATGCGAAATAAGCATAATTTTGTTGTGCCAAATGTTTCACAAATGTTGCAGAACAACAAAATATATCGGGTATGTACAACTGTGGGGTGAGGCTTGCAAGCCCAGGGTCTGACCAACTCCATATCCCTTTCAAAGCAACACAAGCCTTGCTCCTTTTTTTGCTGCAACCTGACTGACTGGAAAGCCCTTTTAAGTGAGGGGAGATGAAGGCAAGAGATAATGGCTGACAGGATAGCTCAGCGAGTAAACGCTTGCTGCTTAGAATGCAGCTAATGGGGAAAGGATGTGGCCTTACAACCAGAACCGGTGACCACGTCACTGGAAAACCAGGTTGATAAGGTGCATTCATTATTTCAAACGTGGTTGTGCCTTTGCAAACGGTGGTACGCAAACCAGTCTCTTGGAGTATGTTCTTGCCAGAGCTGCCTGCTTTGGAACTGGAGTACCAGGTTCGAATCTTGGCATCGGCTCAACACCCTGTGATTGTGGGCAAACAGAATAAACATTTCCTTTCAGATTGGAAGGGGAAATCGAGTATTCGCAAAAGGCAACAGAAAGTTACATTTTAGTCAGAGAGTTGAAAAAGGGGAGCTATTTCTGGTTATGTTTTAGACAGTTTACTGCAGGGGAAGGGATAAAGAGCAAAGCGAAGCAAACACGTTGTGAGCAGACTGTGCCTTCCACACCAATGCACCCTTTTACTGAACATTATTGATTTCAGGCATCTTCTATTACACCATACAGGCCTCAATAATGAGACCGTTCCAGCACTTTTGTACCACCGGAATGTCACTTTTTAGACGTTCTGGCGGCGCAATGTGCCACAGCATATTTATAAGACCACATAAACTATGGTGCAAGGGTGCCTGCGTTGTCGCATGGCAGCCCATTGTGCACTAGTAAAAACAGACAGGAATGCGCCTTATCACATTTGTTTTCATGTAGGGCAGTGCAACATGATTCCTTGCGGTGCTGCCCTATGTCAAAACCTCATAAATGAGGCCCTTCATTCTTAGTGAGCAATGAGATGTGTGTGAGTACACCTCGCAACACAGAAGACCCAGTGAATTTAGGGCTCTACAAAAGGTTGTGGTAGCTGTTGAAAACCCACATGGGCCCAGGTTAATATAGAATTTTATATTTTAAAAAGTGGCCAAGTGCTGCTGCTGGTGCCTGGACACAACCTGTAAGTCACAGGGTCGCGATTTGGCAATTCCGCTGACTGTGTTAGCGTGCTAATTATCTGCAGCGCTAGGAGTCAGTTATTGGGGTAGAATGTGCTAAATACAATAAAAATATGTAATTTGCATGTTAGATGATGTGATGTTTGAGGGTTATTTTACAACTTCATAAATGGAGCATAGGACGGGCACGAGCGGGCTCCATGGGAGAGTAATTTACATTCCTCTTTCCTATAAATGCTCTCACTTTAAAGTCATGGAAATAAGAGTAAACACCGAGCTCCATCGAAGACACAGCTTGACATTTGACCTCTGTCTTGGAATGCACAGCAAATGTGACAAGATAAGAACAAGCTTTAAAAGCCTATTTGCAGAAAGCGAGTTTGTGGAAGAATACAGTAAACATGGTTTAGGCAACAGGAGGGACTAACTGAACCTGGAGAGCCTAAAGCAAATAAAGCCAGCAAATAGAAAGCCACAAAATTTGAGTTACAAACCACAAAACTAATAGTAAGATACAGGCGTTCCTAGGTCAACTTTCTGAAAGTTCCCTAGATGTCTTTAGCAAACCAGACAATTGTGCTGTCTGGTAAGCTGTGACATAAAAAGGTAAGACCAATAGATACTAATTTAGTGGCTGATTTGTACAAAGTGAAACCGAAAAACTGAATAAATCGCGACTTCCTCGCTTAAATTGTGCGAATATTTTATTTAATCAAAACTCACTTTTCTTCATTATTCCGCTTGAAAACACTTTTAAATATGTGTATTCAGAATATCGGTTGTACAAAAACGTGTTGTTTGATTTGATAGCTTAAAATGTTGTTCTGTTATAATCTGGGCCATGCAATGGGTTTACATGACAACTGTATTTCCTCTTAGTTCACTAATGGTTTATGTTTAATAACTTAATAGGTAGCTTTTAATACATATTTATCAGTGCAGTGCTATAATGTGACAAATTAATGTCAAAGCTTCTACATGTTAAAGAAATAATTTCGAAGCAACGTTATATTTTATGTTATGTTTAACGGTATGATTTACATAGCAAATATTTTCAGGCTCGGCTCGTGCAAGGGCTGTATGAGCCACGCAGACCCTTGGTTCAGCTCTCCCTCTTAAGTTATTGGCTCTCCCACCTCTAGTTATTACTAGTGCATAGTTAAATTTACAGAGAATACAGGGACTCAAGACCACAATGACTCCGGTCTTCGAGAAAGCCCTGCAACCAAATGGATTGATGGCACGAATTCTGTAAGCATTGCTCATGTGGTTGTAGAAAAAGGCATAAATGTGCTACACAAATGCTAGTAATGTTACATTGCCTTGCATTGTAATTGCCTTTATGTAGAGCTCCATGTCCCTGATGTGGCAGCCAATTACATCTATACTACTTGGTGGGCATGCTATGGTCTGAAGATTGTGGCCTAGATTTATTGTCCTTCCTGGAAGGATGTATTACATGAACAGCCGCGTCTGTGCAGGTAACAGAAGTGGGGTGGTCGGGCCGGGTGGGGTGGGTATTTGGAGGGACGATGCAGAGGGAAAATTAGATAAATAATTAATTTCCCCTCGTCGTCGAAATCTCCCCCACCCGGCCCACAGCTTTTTCCTGAATGGGCCGCCGCCGCTGCACATGAAAAATTGTAAGAAGTACAATATGTAGTATAGCACTAGATTTAGCAAAAGTCACCTGCTGATGCCATCAGCAGCTCCCACCCTAAAAATTGATATACAGCATGGTGCACAGGCTTGCATTATAGTACTAATCTGAGGCAGCAGTGTTTAGCATAGGAATTGAACTGTTCAAATTCCTGTGTGTAGATCACTGGGTAAGGGTCAGATGTGTACCATGTGTTCTTGAGTGTAAGCGATATATATCACTTCAAGCCTTGCTGGGCCCAGTTTCCTTTGGCAGTAGTATTTGGTACGAAGCAAGATCACATTACTTTAGTAGATATGACTTTGTGTCAAAGTATATTGTATTTGGCTGTCCTTGCCCAGACATGCACCCGCTTGCAAAAATAAAAGATTAGCACAAAGCCAGTTTGAGGCTGCTCGAGAGTCAACTGTTGGCGCCCAATACATTTTGCACATTGAAGTTGATGGTCATTGCCATTTGAACCGCCTTATGTCACCTTCTGTGACTTTACGTTTTACCAATGCCAGGGCAACCTTTTTGTAAATCTGGGTCCGAGTTTCTTTAATGATCTAAATGTTTAGGGGCATATTTACATAGAGCTTACGCTGCTGCTACATCATTTTATTTTTTTGATGCAATGGTGGTGCTTTCTTTGCTCCATATTTACAAGATGGCGCATCTAGGCAGATGCGTCACTTTTCATCAGGATGCTCCGTTGTTTTCCTTCATCTGAATCAGCTGGGTCCCGTTAGAATTAATATATGCAATGTAGGCATTCCTTTATAAAATTCCTCATAAAACTGATGCAGTGGTATTTAATAACTTTTTCCAAAAGTCACCCATTGACTGGAAGTGGGCTGCTGTGCTTGAGATACATCAAAATTCCTACGCCTCTAAAACCCAGGCATAGGAATGACGCGTTGGCTGTTACAGAGGAATTTGACAGCTGAAGTGACTTGAAACAGTGTAATATGTAATCAAGTCAAATCCACTCAACAGGTAAGTGCACACATAAGTTAGGTAACACAGTAAATTACACATTACACACCATTAATGACATGTCACACATACATAGGCATAGTCGTATACATAAGTACACTATGCCCACTTGTATGCGTGACATCCCGGACCAATGCAATAAAGTGCAAGGTGAGTTTTTCACCTTTTGACACTCTATTACATTGCCCCCATACAGTAGGCTACATGCCTCAGTCAAAACTGACTCGTCGCCTTTTTTCTTACGCATTGCTGTAGGTGTGTCAGTTTTCTGACCAACTACAGCAATGCGCCACTTTTGGGCTGGATGCCTTGCAGCATCCTTTCCATGAATACGTCAGAATTTCTGACGCATTCTTGGGACCTTGCGCCATGGAGCTCCGTATTGTAAATATGGCTCACACATGACACATGACATCATAAGGGTTTTCCACGCAAGCCCAAGAAATTTTGATGCATTGTTGCCTTGGCGCAGCGATTCACCAATTCTTGTAAATAAAGGCCTTAGGGGCAGATGTATCATCACTGTAGTTTGCGAGTCCTTAATAGCGAATTTCACCTATTCCCCATTAAGGACTCGCAAAATGCAATGTATGTAGGATTCGCAATAATAATTGCGATACCTATATATTCCTTAATTGCGAATCGTAAATTGCGATTCTCAATTAAGGAATACCTTCCCATTTATTCCTATGGGCCTAGAGGCCCATAGGAATGAATGGGAAGACATTTGCAATTTGCGAGTACCCAATAGGTACTCGCAAATTGTGAATGCAATTTCAAGGGTGCCAAAAGGACACTCTGTTGCACCCCTGAAATATGCATGTGTGCAAATGTGGCTCCGGCTGCTGTATAAAAAAACAAAATAATCACACATGAATGGAGGGGAAGCACTTTTTCTGTGATAGCATGCGATGTCTGCTCAATCAAATATGTAGTCCTCTCCACCAACATGTGGTGTGGACAAAGCCAAAGCCCCCCTCTGCAGTACTCCCGAGATCCCTTTTTAGGTTGCTCACATAAGGTAGACGATAGCTGAGCAGTCTCTATAAAGCCTCACCTAAAAGGTTTTCTCTAGCTCAAAAGGATCAACAGTTACTAAAAATAAATGCGCCATATGTGGATCAGCATAGCGCAGGGGCGTAACGCAGGCCCCTGAAGCCTCTGCAGTGCAGGGGGGCCCAACCCAATACTTCAAGGCGTCTCCCTATCAGCTCACATCTAATTAATATCTTTGAGTTATGGAAGACATATCACATTTTGTAGGAGAACCCCATCATGATGTGTTACACCACTGGTATAGTGGTTAACATTTTGCAAAATTAAATAGTCACATTTCAGTTGTGGGTTGCTGGACTCAGGTAATAAACCGATACTGAGATGAAACATTGAACAGACAACATTAAAATCCCCATTTATGGATTATAGAATGGCTTTTATCTGCAACATTAAATCAATACTGACACATTTAAATGTAATTCAAACAAGGTGGAAATAATGCTTTTTTTTCTTTTTCATTAAAATGTTTCTTCATTATTACTACACATTCATGTTATAACACAGGCACGATTCTCAAAACAGGTTATTTCAAGAGAGCAGATTATACTATCACTTCTCGTTTAAGGTCTGATATGTTGAATCTCCTATGGGATCCTAGCATGCTACTTAAATTGCCCATATGTTTTCCAAAACACTTTTCTGCAGGCTGTTTTTCCACGATAAAATGTTTTCAGAGGGTCTATACTGCAAACACTGAGCAAAACCTAAAGTGACGACCAGTTCTAAAACATAACTTGGCCACAGAGTGTGGCTCAATGGTTACAGCGGCAGACGCTGATGCAGAGTTCTGGCCTGGGGACCAGGGTTCGATTCCCGCCTCAGCGAGGTCTCGGTCTCAATTTCCCCAGACCTGTTAATTCTCGCCTCGGTGCCTATTCTAATCACGGGCCCCACGCTGCAACTCTGGGAAATAGCTTGCTTAGCCTCCACACCGGCCCCAACAACGCAAAGGATGCCTGGCTTCACCCTGGGGGTGCCCAGGAGTGGACACTTCACAGGGAAAACTAGGAGGGGTTTCACAGCGGTATGAGTATCAGCGCCAGGTAGCCGAATAGGCGACACCGCAAGGTGTCCGTCTGGTGACAGTGCGCTCTATAAATACCATGACATTTGACAGAGAATAAAGACCACACCTCCTATTCCAAATACTGTCAACATGCAATAACCGTATTTTTGCCAAACCAATTACTGTTGGTCAGTGTTAACAAAATGGTGTTTTTCTGTTACTGTGCAAGAAAATAATTATTTTGGCTGAGTAAAAGTTTCAATAGAATCTGTTTAATGTGTATACCTTTCTTTCTTAAAAAACGTTGGCCCAGATTTATCAAGGGCTTGTGTTTCCCTTGCGTCACACAACGCGATGCAAGCCCTTAAGTCAGATTTATTAAGCTACACTGAGCCACCTTGCGTGGTTTGGCGTGGTTTAGTAAATGAGGAGTAACGCAAGGCAGCTCAAATTGCTGCCTTGCGTTACTCTGCGATGGGAAGGCGTTCCATGGGTAGAGTGTGGGAGTTCCTATGCATCCACCCAGGATTTCTGGCACATTCCCAAATGTACTAAGATTTTTAATCTTGGGAATATGTTAAAATGCTATGCCTTCCTAGGTGAGGCCTAACAAAGTGAAATATGTGCGTTTCCTCTCCTTATTTCCTGTTTATACATGTTCTGCATTCAGTAGCACATGTAGAAAGAGGAAATGCCTGAGAGGATTGTTTCTGTGCAGGAAGGCGACCCTTCCTGCACAAAAACAATCTTTAAAAAAAATATTTGTATTGATTTTAATAGTAAGAATACATACAATATCAATCAGCAAATAATACAGTTACTCATACATTTATACATTTTGCCGGGGTCAGCAGGACATAAACATTAATTAAATGCCTCCATGTTCTCACTTCTGCACAGTTCCAGCTCCAAAGTTGGGGATATACATATGTCTCCACGATATATATTCCATTTGGACATTTCATGTCCCATTTTTTGGGATACCCCGGGTTATAAATACTTCCTTCTCCGCTATCTTGCATCTGTCTAATTCTTTCGTCCAGACCTGAGAGTAAGGCGGACCCACCCCCCCACCCTCTCGCCAGTTCCCGCTTGACTAGTGTGTATCCCAGCGTCACCAGCTGTTGTTCGGTTTCCGTAAGGTCAGTTGCCGCCCAAATATTTAGCAGTCCCAGCTGTGGAGTGAGACCACCTGCTTTCCCAATGCTGTCTGAATATAAGCTGTGGCCTCCTCCCATATATGTTGGATGTCTGGGCATCTCCAGATAGTGTGGAAAAAGGTGGCAGGTTGTTGGCATCCCCTCAGACAGAGGTCGCCAGATCTCGCTCTTATTTTAGCCAAGGTGATCCCTGTCATATAGGACCAATGCAGTATCCTAAGCTGTAATAATCAAAAGCGAAGTGTGATGTCTGCCTCTCTGGGGGACATTAGGGCCGCCTGCCAGTCCTCCTTGTCAATGGGTCCTAGGTCTTTCTGCCACTGCTCACTAAGTTTACTGAGGGTGTCCGGCAAGTTATTACATAGTTTTTTATATGTTAAAGATATAGCTTTCGAGTGTAGTGGCCTGTCTAGCAATCGGTCTTCTAATGGGGATGATTCTGATATATCTTAAAGGTTTGGAAAAGCTGTCTGTAAGGCGTGTCTTATTTGCAGGTACCTAAAGAATTCCCCCTGAGCCATCTGATAGTGTCCCCGGAGTTCCTTAAAACTAAGGATAGAACCCTTCTTAACCAAATCTCGCACCACTGAAATACCTATTGTGTCCAATTTGTTGAACCCCGGTTGGTGACATAGCATGCCTAATCTCTGGGTGTACCACAATGACGTTGCTTTGGTGAGGATGGCCGCCCAGCCCAGACGAGAGTTCACTTGATGCCTGTAGGAGAGTAGGGTCTGCTATCCTATGGTCACCCCAAATTTTTGCTTTTTGCTTCACTGGTTTATGACTTAATGTGGCTGTGGGCCTGCTAATCAGACCCACAGTCTGCTGTTCTCTCTCTAAATTAATGGCAATGCACATTAGGTGCATTATGAAATTGGAACTGGTTCACCTTATTGGCCCCTGTAACAGTGTACCCCAGGTACCCAGGGCATAGGTGCTCCCAAGGCCTACCAGGGGCTGCAGCACGTATTGTGCCACCCCTGGCCTGGCCTCCATATTTGACACAACTGGCTGATCACTCAGCTGGGGTAAGTCGGTGTAATCACCCCTTACTTAGGTATAGTATGCCTATATCTAACCCAAAATGGACACATATGTTCCTATCAGCCACTCCTATGGAAGGCCTCTTTAATCCTGGAGGCAGAGTGCTTGGAAATATGTGAGATGGTGCTCTGGCATGAGCTGAGCCTGTCTGCAGCTTTCGGAACCAAGTCCTTTAGCTGTTCCATGATACTGCCATACCATATACTCTTAAGTGCATTATGAACCTCGCGGTTAAATGCTATCTTTGGTTTCGCTTTATTAAAACATGTCGTGTAAGATGTCATACGAATTGGAATACTACCCCCTCGCCAGTTCTGGCGACGGGGGTAGCATTCCACCCTTCTAGAGGGACACGACATGTACATAACCTGAAACCCAGGTAAAGTTAAACATGAGCCTCAGCATCACAAAATGGATGCTGCCACCACAGACACAAGTCTGACCTCCTGCTGCTGGGAGTCCTTCCAGCGAGGGAGGCTTGGACAAAGGGTTTCCTGCCTTGGGAGGTGCTAGCACCACCCAGACAGGATTTTGTGTATTGAGTAGGACAGGGCTGAATAGAATCAGACATGCCTGGGGCACACAAGGTGTCCCTGTGCATATGCCAGTTCAAACCGGTGCTGGGGCTCTCCAGCCCCAGTCTTGGCGCGAAGCTGGACAAAGGAAAGGGGGTGTAACCACTCCCCTTCCTGGTCCCACCCAGAGGAGGGACCTAGCAGGTAATCCGGACCCTAGATTTGGAATAAGAGTAGGAGCTGTGTCCCAAGACTTCAGATCATCCTGAACTCGACTTGAAACTAAGAAGAAAACTGGACTTCGACATTCTGCTGCACAGAAGACTGAAGAGAATCTCCCTTGTGGCCAAGGAGTGACCACCCTGTGAATACAGGCACCAACCAGCAACTCGACGTCTGCTTTGCCGCCGCCTCCTGCCGGAGCCCGAGTCCAGAGCCCGACGAGACCCAGACTCCCAGACATCTCAGAGCCCGATCCACAGTCCCTGCAAAGAAGAGACCCGTGGAGACACCGAGAGACGTGGGACCGGCCATCTCGAAAGACCCCCGAGAAGCTGACTGCGCAGCACCCGAGGCACCCGAGGCACCCTCGACGCAGTGCTTTGGGGTTTGAGAAGCCCCACCACCAAGCAGCATTTGCACCGAAGATCAGCCCCCCAGCATCTCCACGATCTGCGTGGTGCCCTTTCGCACTTTGCCACTCGACGCGCCATCCCGGCCACTTGCCACGTGGCTAGCGGCCATCTTGGCGACAAAATCTACAAACTACACCACTGGTCTGGTTGCTCCAGACTGGCCCTTGCTCCCCTGAAAAGGAGCACCCGCTCTGACCTTGCTGGTCCGAGTGATAAGCTTTTTCCACGTCCTGCGTGGCTTGCATTAGCCAAGGCCTGTTTGCGCCAATCAAGTTGCCGACACCGCCATCAGCTAGAGCCTTTGTGGGACAGCTCGTGATCGACTCCTGGACATCCTTGACCTCTTCGTGTCCACGTGGCTGCGGAGACAAGCTGCACCTCTTCACCTGTTTGCACCCGACATCGCCTGGTTCCATCCTGGTTCCACGGTAGTCACTGGCTAGTGACTTTGAACATTGTCCCCTCTGCTTTCAGGTCTTCACATCTTCACGCGACCAGAGACCAGACCGCCGCCGCTGATCGCCCCCTCCTCGCCTGAATCTCGGAGGGGACGGGCGGCTCCACCATCTTGGGCGGGTCTGGCCTCGGCGCTGCAGCGCTTTGGCTCTTCCCCCCCTGGCTTACTTTTTAAGGAGCCCATTCACCTGGGCGCACTGACCTGCTGCTGATCTCCCGAGGCGACTCCGGGAGCAACGAGACTTTCAAAGCAACTTTTGCTTTTTTTAAAATTGTCCACACACCTGCACTGCGCCCCGAGCCCGGCGCTCGGATCCTTCCTGGCTGCCCCTTCCCTGCACGCGACCAGAGACCAGACCGCCGCCGCTGATCGCCCCCTCCTCGCCTGAATCTCGGAGGGGACGGGCGGCCCCACCATCTTGGGCGGGTCTGGCCTCGGCGCTGCAGCGCTTTGGCTCCTCCACCCCCTGTCCCACCCCCTTGATGCGCCCTCTTCATGTGTCGTCCCCACATAATTGTTCCTGTCTTCCGGCGGCGCAGCGGGCGGGTGCAGCGGGCGCGACGAAGGCGCGCCGAAGTTGCGCCTAAGTTAAGCCCGTCTGCGCCCGTTCGCGACGGGCCGGGACCAGGGGCCACACACTCTGCCCCTCGCTTGGTCTACACTGCTGCCCAACTTATTGCACTGTCTGCCTTTCCCTCTTCTGCTCCTCTCCCCCTTCATCACCTACAATCACTTGGTATTCTCTCTTCTCCCCTACTTCACCTGACACATCTCTCTTCCGACTCTCCTTCTCTCCCCTCTATTTCATCCCCGGTTCCTTCCTCCCCTTCGGCCCCCACGGTTGCCTCTGCCTACCTACTTAATACCCGGTCCGCAGTTAAACACCAGACAGCACTTTTCAATCTTTTAACCACTGATTTTCCAGACTTCTTTTTTTTGACCGAAACCTGGTTCACTACTGACTCTCTCCCTGATCTTCTAGCCATCCTCCCTGACACCTACTATGCCCTCCGAGCTGACCACCCGGATGGCAAGGCCGGCGGGGGGGTGGCGATGATTGTCCGGTCACCACTCAAATTTCAGCTCCTTCCTCACTCCCCTATTTCTAATGTGGACTACCTGGTGGCCCGTTCCCTCAACCTCCCTTCCCCCCTCACTGTGGTTCTTGTCTATCGCCCCCCTCAATCAATGCCTTCTTTTGTAGCCTCTATCCAGGAGTTGCTGGCCACCCTGGTGGTCAACAACTCCTCCGTGCTCCTTCTTGGTGATTTTAATTTCTGGCCAGGAGATCCTAAGGAAGACTTCTCTTCCAAAGACTTCTCTGCCACTCTTCACTGTCTGAACCTTACCTTTCACGTCACAGCCCCGACCCACGTGCACGGCCATATACTTGACCAAATCTGGTCGTCGTGTCCCCTTGCTTCACCTCCCTCCATCTCTCCCTGTGTCTGGTCCGATCACTCTATTATATCCTTTTCTGTTCACTTAGGTGTGGTTGACAAACCCTCTCTCCCTAAAAACCTCCTAGCCCGCAACTGGAACCATACCGATCTTGATTCCCTTTCACTCTCTTTGGTCTCTTCCGCTCCTGATCTTTCTTGTCTTCCCCTTGAATCCCAGGCCAAAGCTTTGAGCACATGGCTTGCTGCTTCGTGTGACCGTGTGGCTCCGCTTAAAAAGATCAAAGCGGTTCGTCCATACGATGCACACAAATGGTTTTCCACTGAGCTCAAAGCACTAAAACTTGATCTCAGGCGGGCGGAACGCCTCTGGAGACGTCAGTATTCCCCTCCTCTGCGCGTTCAGTACAGACAACTTCTTACCAACTACAAAAAAGCAGTCCTTAATGCCAAAACCTCTTATTTCACGGAGAGAGTATCGCTCTCCGTGAATAAACCCCGTGAAATCTTCTCTTTGGTTCGCAATCTTGCCACTTCTGATCGTTCTTCCCCAGGCTTGGTTCCCTCCCAATCCCTCTGTCTCTCACTCAATAACTTTTTTATCGACAAGATTGCGAAAATTAAAGCTAACATTCCTAATGTGCCTCAGCCTATCCTTACCAGCCCTGGCACTCCCCCTTCCTCCTCCCTTGACACTTTCCTCCCTATCTCCCCTGACTTGTTCCGCAACTACCTGTCTAAAGTTAAATCTGGTTCTCCTTTGGACGGCGCTCCTGCGCGTATCCTCAAAACCCTTTTCACTAACTGTCCTGGTCCTCCCCTCACTCTTCTCAACTCCTCATTGGCCTCCGGTGCTGTCCCCTCTTTCTTTAAAGCTGCTGTTGTTCTCCCTATCCTAAAAAAACCTGGTCTAGATCCTTCCCTCCCCGCTAACTTTCGTCCCATTTCCCTTCTTCCCTACTTGGGCAAGATCCTAGAGACCCACGTCACCTCCTGCCTTTCCTCATACATCGAGGACAATGGCCTTTTAGCTTCCCACCAGGCGGGCTTCCGCCCTGGCCATTCTACAGAAGCGGTGGTTCTCGCGGTCTTGGATGAACTCAAGGGCAAGGCAGATGTTAACCTTCCCCAAGCCCTGGTGCTTCTCGATTTGTCCGCTGCGTTTGACACGGTCGACCATTCCATTCTTCTCGACCGTGCCTGCGCAGCGGGCATTCGGGGCGTGGCCTTCTCCTGGCTAGCATCCTTTCTTCAGGATAGGCATCAGGCCGTTCATCTCTCTGGTTTCTCTGCCCCCTCCTGTCCGGTCACCTGTGGTGTTCCTCAGGGCTCCTCTCTTTCCCCTCTCCTCTTTAATCTGTACATCTGTCCCCTTGTTTCTTCTCTTCTCAAACTGGGGGTCTCTGTATATAATTATGCAGATGACCTTCAGCTTGTCTTTGATCTGTCTTCTTCTCCCGATTCTATTCCCAAGTTCAGTTCCACCCTTATTTTTATCTCTGAGTGGATGAGTGCCAACCATCTTAAGCTCAATCCCGATAAGACGGAACTTGTCCTCACGGGTGGCCCTTCCAACCCTTGGTCTCCTGCACATTGGCCCCCTTCTTTTGGCCCCCCCCACGCCCTCTTCCTCTGTCCGCACCCTTGGCATTAAAGTCAGCTCTGACTTAACCATGCACAGCCAGATCAGCTCTGTTGTGTCTGCATGTTTTCTTTCCCTCCGTCTTATCCGGAAAATTTCTCGCTTTTTCACCATCGACGCGCTGAAAACCATAGTCTTGGCTTTAGTCATCTCTCGCCTCGACTATGGCAATGGCCTGTACGTGGGCATCCCTTCCCACGAATCCCGACGTTTACAGGCCATCCAAAACCAAGCTGCCCGTCTAATTCTCTCCCTCCCCAAATCCTCTCACATTACCCCGGCTTTGAAATCCCTTCACTGGCTCCCCATCCGCTTTAGATCCCTTTTCAAACTAGCTTGCTTTGCCTTTCGTGCCCACTCTCGCTCTGCCCCTGTCTATATCACTTCCCTCATTTCTCCCTATGTTCCCAGTCGCACTCTCCGGTCTTCCTCTCTTTCCCTTCTTCACATTCCCCGCTTTCGCAAATCCAGATCCGGGGGCACTCGTCTCTCCGTCTTGGCTCCCCAGTTCTGGAATAGTCTCCCACTTCATCTTCGTTCCATTCCTATTCTCAGCCATTTCCGTAAAGCTTTAAAAACTTTTCTTTTTTCTTTGGCTTTCCCTTCTTAGGTTCCCTTGTGTCCCCCTCTGTGAGTTCTGTTCCAGGTCCCCCAGCGCCAGGAAGCCGCTCGGCAGCAGTGCGCTTTATTAAATATTGTTTTCATTTCATTTCATTTCATTTTATTTCATTTCAGATCCATCCTTGGATCCACCGGAACTCTCCTCGACGACCCGCCTGCAGCATCTTCATCTCCAGGCACCATCGACCTGCGTGACGAAACCCGACACGACTTCGCACCTGTGCACCCGCTTCCTGTGGGTGAGGTAACTCAGCAACGCCGGTGTTCTTACACTGGTACACACCTCTAGTGCCGAGCTCTAAAGTTTCGTCCCTCTAGGTTCATCGGAAGGTTCCTTACAGACTAACTTTGTAACTTTTACGCACCATTGACTTAACTTTGGTGCATGCGTGCACTTTAAGCACTGCACCCTACCACTATTTTAGTATATGGTTTAGGTGGCCCCTAGGGCTCATCCATATTGTGCAACTTTTTGGGTATTTAAACAGTGTTTTGTTTTAACGCATTTGCTTCTGTGCTCATAAAGAGTATAGGGGATATTGGTAGTAAATAAATATATATATATATTTTCAATATATACCTGTTTGGTGTCCTTTCATTTGGTATTCAAGGGGATTGTGTATGGTAAAACAGCTTGCTTCACATGCCTTTACAGAGTTTAGCCTAAGACTGCTTTGTCCATGCTACTAGGATAGCTGGTCTATAAGGTTGACTTACAACCAATCATCATAGGGGTTGCTTGGCATGGTACAAGGTGATCACTAGAACTAGTGAGCATCATATACCAGGCCAACTTCTCACAATGCCAAATCCCTAGTGTGTGTGAGGTAGGCCCGAAATATCTTCCTTTCCTGGTTTTGGACTATAGGGCTCCCAAAAACCCCGAGCGGTCTGTTTGGTATCTATCCAAAACATAGGATGGATCATTAGGAAGGTGATACATCCAGTGATTTACCGCAACCAGTTGTGCGGCCCAATAGTAAAGCTTAAGGTCTGGTAATGCTATGCCACAGTCATACCAACTTTTTTTTAGCCTTTTCATCGCCACCCTAGGAGCCTTCCCATCCCACAGCAGAGTGCGCACCTCACCTTCCACTGCTGTGAAGTATGCATCCGGGACACGGCTTGGGCAGTACTGAAGAACATACAAAAAGCACGGAAGGGCTAGCATCTTGACTAGGGCGGCACGGCCCACCAAGGACAGGGGCAGGGACCACCAGTGCTTTACATCAGTTCGCAGCCTGACTAGTGGGGGTGCAAGATTATTGTTATGAAAAAGGGCTGGATCTGACATTACAAATATCCCCAAATATCTGAACCCCTCTTTCGCCACTTCTATTGTACTGTTCACAGGAAGACGCGGGGTCTGACCACTAAGCACAAACAATACCGACTTACTCTAATTAATCGTGTATCCAGAACATTTCCCAAAATGTGTGAATATGTTTAATACAGCATGTATGGATTTATAAGGGGAGGTTAGGTAAAATAATATGTCGTCGGCATATAAGGATATTCGGTCCTCCTTACCCTCTGCCCATTTCAGCCTCCTCAACATCACGTTGCGACGTATCCACGCGGTGAGGGGTTCTAGAATGAGGGGAAATATCAGAGGAGACAATGGACAGCCTTGTCGGGTACCTCTCCATAGTGTGAAAGCGGGTGACGTGCAGTTATTGACTCTCACTTGTCCCTGTATATTGGTGTAGAGCAGTTTGACCCATACCAGAAACTAGGGACCAAATCCCACCCTGCTTAAAACCTCAAATAAGTATGGCCATTCTATAGATTCAAATGCCATGAAGGCATCCAACGACAGAACCACTGCGTGTTCTGCTAGGAATTCTCATCACATTATGGAGACAACGGATATTGAGTGCTGTGTTCCTCCCCGGCATGAAGCCAGATTGGTACAAAAACAATCTTACCTGTAATGCAGGCACCCTTGCACCATGATGCAAGGGTACCTGTGTTGGCGCTTGGCAGCCACAAGTGCGTCAGCGGCGAGAGAGAGCAGGAATGCGCCATATGTTAGTAAATATGGGCACATTCCTGCTCTCTCCATTTGACGCAGCACAGCATGTTGTCTTGCTGCGTTGCGTTGTGCCACATGTTTCTAAATATGGGCTTTTGTATTTTTTATAATGTTGGGATCCTATTTGTATCAGTGTGTGTTAAAATGACACACAGTGGCATAACACTGGCACAGAACATGTTCAGCCAAAAGTGGCCACAGTTCCCTGGGTGAGCTGGAGAGATCTTTGGTGCTACCTGTAGCTCCAGGAGACGGCCATGGAGCTGATCAGAGTGGATCCACACAGGAGTGTGCTCCTCTTCTGGCTTCATATTCATCTCTTGCGGGGAAGGAGGAGGGTGCGGCGGTAGGCCGCACCATTTGACCATACATAGTCGTTGTTGTGTTTCCTGTAGCGGTAGCACAAAGCACTTAGCAAATTGTTTACTGCTGAGTTGGCAGTAATCAAGAAAAAGTCCTGCACTTCTGAACGTCAGTAGCATGTCAATTATGTTCCCTTGCCAAGAAGACATATATGACTCCGTTAAGTGCATACAAATCAACTATTCGGCTTACTAAATATGTCCTCTATTCTGATGAAATAATCCAGGTCCCCGCGATGGAAGCTTCTCAGGGCCTTGAAGGACATTGATCAGCCTACGGTTGACAGCTCATTTCAAGTCGCCAGAACATCTTGTTTTTTGTGCGGGGCTTTTCTTGCTGTCAAGAGCATTAGTTCTATTGGTTGAATGGAAGCAAACAAAGGCTGTGAACTGAGAATATAGCACATTGTCAAATGAAAGCCAGGGGCTGGAAACATGATGTCCTGCTGACATGAAGTAAAGCGGTACTCCTAAATAAGAGACTAGGCTTTGCTTCCAAGAAAAACCGTCTGGCCAGTTACCGAATGCCTTGGCTAGCCATTACTCTTGTAGCTTGGTTCAGAAAAGACATGAGTGCTTTTGTCCAGAGGAACCCAAGCGGTGAGAAGGCCACAGAGTGTGATTGTTTTCACCAGTGTTTACTTCCTTGGCAGCCCTCACCGGATTAAACAATCGCAGGGCTTAGTGGTAACAGGTGGTCATGTTCCTTTTTCACACCCTTGCCCCTTCAACATTTCTAAGGATTTGGCTTTTTACAATTTCATTGTGTTCTCAGGTACTGATTAGCTTGTTTATCAGGGTTGGGGCAGTGTCTCCAGCCACCAGATATGTTGTTGTAACACATCTACCAAACGAGCCATCTATGGGTCACAATGGCCACCAGTCTATGATGTACTTTCATTGTTTATATGAGCACTATGCAGAGAAGATTGAGGAAACACAAGGACCCATTTGTCCCCCATTTAAATTTAAAGGCATCTTCCTTTATTGCTCAGATTTTCCCGCCCCACAAACATTTAACTCACAATCCACCGTTTGGGAAACACTGGAATAGAGTGTTACATTCCAAGTATTCAGTTCCTGATAAATTATCAAATTGTTTCATTTCCTTTTAAAGTTTCATAAGAGGAGATTGGCTGGAAATATGGAAGTATAGATTTCCAGACTCTTGGGGCGCTTCAAGAGAGAGATTGATTTCGTTTCTTAATTTCTTTTAAATATTTGATTTCAAGAAAAAGGTAGTCCATTCTTCATATGCGACACTCTACTTGCGATAATTAGTTTCTGTGGTAAGTATGTTGGAAGTTTAGTGCCAGAAAGCACTAATCAGGTAGTTTGAATCCAATTGGAACAATGTATGCTTCCAAATGTTACAGCATCTACTACCAACCCAACTCAGTTGCTATACATTATTAGAAGTAGAACTGGGGGAAAGAGGATGGGATAAGAGAGATAAAACAGAGACGCTGAAGATCGCCACCCTCACTCGTCAGTTTAGCTGGGCCGTATTCTTTGAGTTGTAGTAATTATCAGAAATACGTTTAAATTGTAGTCAGCTTATCGTTTCTAGTAAACGATTTATCAAATGGAATGTAAATACGAATCTTATAAACTCCCATATTACCACTGTTTCCTTAGAATACTTTGCTGAACATAGCGACAGGTTGAAGAAATCTGTGGAAACAACTCTCCTCAAGTTGTCATGTGTTTCATATTGCAAGGTTCCACATCAAAGATGGCCTCTGCTCTTCTCAAACAATGTGAGAATTTGTCAATCACGAACAATGTACTTCATGCGTTGCAGATTGTATGAAATGAAATTAATTAGTACTCATATAGCACACTTATACCCTGAGGTGCCTTGGCGCTGTACACATACCGCTGTGGAACCCTTCCTGACTTTTCCCTGTGAAATGCCCACTCCTGGGCACCCCCAAGGTGAAGCCAGGCATCCCAGCGCTGTTGGGGCAATTATACAAGCTATTGCCCAGAGTTGCGCCCATAATTAGAATAGGCACCGAGGCGAGAATTATCAGGTCCAAGGAAATTGAGCCCAAGACCGGCCGAGGCGGGAATTGAACCCTGGTCCCAGGCCAGACCTCTGCATCAGGGTCTGCCGCTCTAACCATTGAGCCACACTTCTCCACACTTCTCTTATTGCCAAATAACGCCTAAATTCCTAGTCCAGCCTCTTCGTCCTTTAACTGGAGCAAACATGAATGCACTCAAAGTATGATGCCTTTGTGCCCACATAGTATGGAGAGGCACACCACAGGTGATAAAAGCCTGCTTGCAGATCTTTATGAGTGATGCAAGCTAGCTTGAAGCTACTTCGAGATTCTATCAGGCACCAATTCAGTGAGATCAATATAGGTGAATATAAAATCTAACTTTCCTGATCCTATTGCCAACCTAGCTGCTACATTGAGTGCTATGAGGATAACTTGATTCATTTTAGGGATTCCAACCAGAAGTGAGTTTATGCAGAATACTTCGCTGAACAGATATTAAGGGCCAGAAGAAGGAGCCCAAATACCGGTCGGTAACGGTAACGGTAACGGTAACGGCCCAATTGGGTGGTAAAATACCGAATCCAGGTGTGCGTGCACATGTGTGCATGCACACCTATGCCATGTGACAGACAGACATGCCCTTAGGGCATGTCTGTATGCCACATGGCACACATGCCTGTATTTGGGGTGCTAGAGGGTGTCAAAGTGACACCCCCTGCACCCTTGCTGAAACCGGTATTTACCGAATCGGTAAATACCGATTCGGTATTGCCCATTGATTCCTATGGGCTTCAAGGCCCATAGGAATCAATGGGCAATACCGAATCGGTATTTACCGATTCGGTAAATACCGATTTTTACAGATTCGGTAATTCAATTACCGAATTTACCTAAATCTCCCTCCTTCTATTTTACCGATTCATAAATACCGAATCTGTAAAATTCGGTATTTATGAGTCGGTAAAATAGAATTACCTACATCTGGCCCTTAAACTCTAAATAGTAAACAAAAAGCGTGCAGATGTAATTTTATTTCTATTTGTTTACTTTTGTTACAATCGTGGCCACGCTTTAGCTTTAAACATCTTAACCTAAAACGCGGTTGCCGCAAATGCTTAAAAAGTAAAGAAATAGAAAAATATGTATTTTCTATTTCTTTGCTTTGCTTTTGATTTGTAATGCAACCGCTCTTGTATTACTGAAAGTTGGAGCTGTTGGCATTGCATCATTATTAGCAACACAAATAGCTCAAACGTTCACTAATGCGAGACCTATTGCATTGCGAATACTTGCTTTTCGGATTCAATATTGGGAGCCACTTTTATTTTGGTGCCTGGGCTATTTTCTGTTCCTGCTCAAAAGGTAAGCAACGGAAAGTGCAGCATTTTTACAAGAACACTTGTTTTGAAAAGTCCTATTGGATATTTGGATTTGGGCAGCTAAGAACGCACAGGGACATTCCCGAGCGTGCAAATCTGAACAACAGTGTGCGCGTTGTAGATGTAAAAATTGGGATTTGCCAGGAAGATACTTTCCAACTTTTACCTGTTGAAAACATGTAGGCAAATAGTGCAGGGCAATCGAAATTTGCCTAGCAGTGTAACAGTAAGTTTCAATTCTATTAAGGACACGGAGGCGAGGATTATGCTTTTGTACCTTCTCCACTGCTTTATTACAAAAGTCGCAGCAGCCAAAAAACAAACCAAATAACAACAGCCCTACCTTAGAACTAAGGATATGGGCAAACAGAAAAGAAATGTCCATAAACCACAACTCCCATGAGTCCCATTAGGCAGTCCATAATATAGTCCTTTCTTAGTCTCCACCGCAGCTAGATAGGACGTCCCTCTCATGACCACTTCCTCTTTCTTCGCGCGAGGCACGCTATGTCATCACTGATCCTGCTTGGCACCCTCATTTCCTATGAAGAAAAATTGCCACAACATCAGCCGTGATCCAAATCACGTAAAGTCCACATCAGCAAGTTACATCCACATGAGACTGGAAAACAGATTACTTACTGCAGTACGGGCGGGTAATCTCCACCGGAGACCGGGAGGGATAATCCTCGCCTCCGTGTCCTTAATAGAATTGAAACTTACCGTTACACTGCTAGGCAAATTTCGATTCTATGTTTTGGAAAGAACAACGGTGGAGGATTCCCATCAAAAAAGCACCTGGTCAAATATTCTCCCAAAATTAGTTTAGACCCACATTATAGTGCATGGGACAATATGTGTGCACACTTCAGTAACACCCACCGTTACAATGTTGGTTCAAAACATGAACTATGAATTACTTTTAACAAGGTCAAGGTGCACCACTTTAGAGTTTGCATGAACTGACAACTTTGATGAGGTTAGCAGCAATGATCACATTAGTTGTTACTTGTGTTCTTTAAGAGTTCTTTTATTGAGTTCAGTTGTAAGTAACAAATCACACACAGGAGCTACAGCCGACGCGTTTCGTCCTCTTGGGACTTCTTCAGGGCGAAGTGAAAAAATAGACTAGTGTCCTTGTGTCTTCTCCCGTGACTATCAGGGTGCGTGGAGATATCTGTAACGATTTGTTATGCTTGATAGAGCATCCTGTTGAACAAAAAGTTCTCTGTGGAGGAATCTCGTCTGTCCGAGTCGTTCTTATTACTGGACGGTATATATCTATTTGTGGTCTGTACTGCCAAAATTCTCTTTATTATAGTTGGCTTGTTGTAAGGAAAGGGGTATTAAACCTTCTGCTTACGCACTCTTAATAAAGTGAGCTAAGGCATCCCCTGGTTCCTATATCCACCTGCAGTACAACGTCCTCCTCCGTCAAGTAGCACCAACTATAATAGATAGCCAGATTAAAACCTACACTTTCTACTACCCTGGTTCCAGCTCTTTTTGGATCATCATCCATATTCTTGATGATATTTATATGTACAATATTGAAATACCCTTTCAAGAGAATTTTGGCAGTACAGACCACAAATAGATATATACCGTCCAGTAATAAGAACGACTCGGACAGACGAGATTCCTCCACAGAGAACTTTTTGTTCAACAGGATGCTCTATCAAGCATAACAAATCGTTACAGATATCTCCACGCACCCTGATAGTCACGGGAGAAGACACAAGGACACTAGTCTATTTTTTCACTTCGCCCTGAAGAAGTCCCAAGAGGACGAAACGCGTCGGCTGTAGCTCCTGTGTGTGATTTGTTACTTACAACTGAACTCAATAAAAGAACTCTTAAAGAACACAAGTAACAACTAATGTGATCATTGCTGCTAACCTCATCAAAGTTGTCAGTTCATGCAAACTCTAAAGTGGTGCACCTTGACCTTGTTAAAAGTTAAAAAAAAAAAATTTCGATTCTATGTCAGGACCGGAGGCTTCAGATTATGCTAGTTTAAAGCTTACTCACCACTAAATGGGCAATATCAAGCACCGGTTTGAAGTAAAACCTCTTAAAGGTGGAGTCCGAAGACCAATCCGCAGCTCTCATCAGATCCTCTAATCTGGCTCCTACAGCACAGGCTTTCGAGGCCATGGCCCCTCTAGCTGAATGTGCACCGAACTGTTTCGTGTCGATGCCTGCTTCCTGCATGATCCACCGTACCCATCTGGCGATGGTGGGAGAAGAGACAGCCTTGTGTGGCTTACGCAGCGCGATTAGCAGCTGTTGCTCGCCCGGAGGGCGAAGTTCCAAGGTTAGGTCCTCATAGACGTTTAAACACTGAACCACACACAGTTTGGGAGAGTCCGCGAAGTTCGGATAGGAAATCGACCGTGAAGCGCACTTCGTGCGACGCCCCAAGGTAAAAATCTCCCCGTCAGGGGAAAAAACCCTTGCCGTGACATCCAAGGCACGAACATCCGATACTCGTCTGCACGAAATCAGACATAAGAGCATAGCCAACTTCGCCGAAAGTTCCTTCATAGACAGATACTCATTCGACGGCCATGACAACAACAGATTCAGCACTAGGTTAACATCCCAAAGAACCGAATAACGCGGTTCTGGCGGCAAAGACAGGTGAACGCCCCGCAGTAGACGACAAACAAAAGGATGCTCTCCTAGAGGCGCTCCTTCCACTGGCTGATGGCCCGCCGAGATCGCCGATCGCATCGCATTGATGGTGCGATAGGCCAGACCTGCCACGGCCGACTCCGCCAGATAATTCAATGCAGGAACAACGCCTGCGACCAAGGGATCCAAGTGTCGTCGAAGACACCAGCGTGACCACTTATTCCAGGCAGAGCGATAACGCTTTGTCGTGCTGCCTGCCCAGGCTTTCGAGAGGAAATCTTCAGCTGGTCTCGAAAGGCCCGGGAGCGACCAACGTCGCCTGAAAGCCTCCACGCCATGAGGTGAAGCGAGCTCTGCGTGAGCAGATGATGGGGTTCCCCGTCCGCGTTGAGAAGAAGCCGCGGAAACCGGGGGAGTAGGATTGGAGAATCCCAGGAAAGTTCCAGAAGAACCGGAAACCACACTTGCGACCTCCACCAGGGGGTCACCATCACCACATCCGCCTGTTGGCGACGGAGATGGGCCGCCGCTCTCAGTATCATCGAGAACGGGGGAAATGCGTACAACTTCTCCCTGCTCCAGTCCTGGAGGAAGGCATCCGTGGCCTCTGCTAGAGGGTCCGGCCTCCAGCTGAAGAAACGTGGAAGCTGGAAGTCCAGACGGGACGCAAAGAGGTCCACTGAGAACGGTCCCCAGGTATCGTCCAACCACTTGAACACCCGTGGATCGAGTTGCCATTGACTGGAGTCCCTCAGATATCGGGAATGCCAATCTGCCACCCGGTTGTCGCGACCCGGCAAGTATTCCGCCGTCACCGACACCTGGCGCGCTAGGCACCAAGTCCAGAAAACCTTCGCCAAGTCCGAAAGGGCTTTGGATCGAGGGCCTCCCAGATGGTTGACGTATCTCACCGCCGAGATATTGTCCATGCGAAGTAAGACACAAGAACGAACTGTGTCCTTGGTCCAGCATTGGATCGCGAAGGACCCGGCCAACAACTCCAGACAGTTGATATGGAGCTCCTGCTCCTCGGATGACCAGGCGCCGCCTGTGGAAAACTCTCCACAGCGAGCGCCCCAGCCTGCACGGCTGGCGTCGGACTCTATCACCAAGTCTGGTACAGGACCGAAAATCGCCCTGCCGTTCCAGGCCTCCATATGCGTGAGCCACCAACGCATTTCCTCCTTCACTTCGTCCGATAGGGGAACCACCTGATCGTACGTCAGGCCCCGTCGGAGGTGATGCGCCTTGAGGCATTGCAGGGCTCGGTAGTGCAAGGGCCCCGGAAAGATTGCCTGGATGGAGGAAGACAGTAGCCCCACCACCCGGGCAATCTGACGGAGAGAGGTGTGCGATCGCGAGATCGTCTGGCGGAGGATGTGACGGATCTTCCCTAGCTTCCGAGAAGGAAGGCTGAGGGTGCATTGAATGGAATTCACGGTGAATCCTAAGAATACTACAGACTGGGACGGAATCAGAACGGACTTTCCGCTGTTGATCACAAACCCAAGACCCTGGAGTAAGGCAATGGTCTGGCGCAGCTGGAGGTCCAACTGTTCGGGACATTGAGCCATCAGCAGGATGTTGTCCAGATAGACTATCATCCGGATGCCCTGGCTCCGCAGAACCTCCATCGCCGGCCGAAGGAGTTTGGTGAAACACCAAGGGGCTGAAGAAAGCCCGAAAGGAAGGGCGGTAAACTCGAACACCTGACCCCCCCACCGGAACTGCAAAAAGCGACGGTGTGGGGGATGAATGGGAACCACAAGGTACGCATCCTTGAGGTCCAGGCGCACCATCCAATCGTTCGGAAGGAGCACATCTCTCAAAAGATGAATCCCCTCCATCTTGAAATGCCGGTAGACTAACCAACCGTTGAATTCTTTGAGGTTGATAACCGGGCGTTTCCCACCATCCACCTTGTCCACCAGGAATAAGTTGCTCAGAAACTCCATCGGGTGCTGAGAAGAAGGGCAGATGGCGCCTTTGCGAAGCAGGTCCGAAACCTCTCCGTCGACTAGGCTTGCGTCCGCAGACGAGAAAACGATAGGAGGAGGTGGCCTGACTTGTCGGGGCTGGTCGTAGAATTCTATGTGGAAACCTCGAATAGTCTGTAAAACCCAGGCATCCGCTGTGATTGCGGCCCAGGCCTCTGGAAACAAGGCCAGACGACCCCCCACGCGGACCTCGTCCGCCGAGATAACACTCACCGTTGGAGGAGTTCCCAGCAGCATTCTTGAATCCACCACGGCCACGGAAGCGTTGTCCTCTGGTAGGATAGAAGTTATTGTAGTTTTGCGAGGAGTTGTACTGCCCTCGCCCGGAGCCTTGATTTCTGTTGGTCGTTTGCTGACCACCACGGCCGGTCGCGCGGCCCCCTCCGCGACCGGCCCCCCTGGAGAAACGCTGGTGGAAGACCCTTTTGATGTTTGACTGGGCCCTATCTAGGGACGTAAAGGTATTAACGAACTTCCCCAGTTCCTTAATAAAAGGCTCTCCAAATAGACCTCCTTGGGCTACTGCTCCTGCCTCAGAAGAGGCCAGGTCTCCTAGTTTAGGATCTAACTTAATCAGGAGGGACCTTCTGCGTTCTGTGGACAACGCACAGTTCGCATTCCCCAGGAACACCACTACTCTCTGCGCCCAGTTAGAGAGGACCTCAGGGGAGATGACCGCCCCGGACACTTTGGCCTCTTCAGCCATGTCCAGAATCTTCGTTATGGGACCTATGGCATCCAACAGCTTGTCCTGGCAAGCCCGCCAGGAGCGATCAATCCCTTTCCGAGGGTCCCTAACAAACTTCGCTAAAAAGGTAGCCATCTTTGGGTCCAACTCAGGGGTCAGGGCAACCTTCCCTTCAAGCGTAGGCCTAGGGCACTCCCCGCGCAAACAGCTCCTTGCCTCTTTCTCTAAGGGCTTGCGTAGGCGGCCAGCGACAAACTTCGCCACCTTCTCCCCAGGGGCCCAAGCCGCCGACCTCGGATGGATTATCTCGTCCGGGTCCAGCATACCTGAACTATCCTGTGGTATCTCGGTGGCGGAGCCCGAAGGCCTCCAAGAACGCTCAGACCCTTCGTCGTCATCGGTGTCCGCCGGGGAGGTTGGCGCCGGTGACAAAGGGGCTGAACTGGCGGGGGCACCCGAGGGGCCCGGGGTTGGGGAGGACGACGAGGAGGGATCTATCGCCTTCGCCAAGAATGCGTCACGCAGTCTCTCGAAGGCGTCCTTATCCACACCCTGCGCCCCACTCGACACCCCTTCCTTACGGGGCTTCTTAGGGACTGGGGGGGAACTCCCAATCGGGGCTGTAGGATTAACCGGGACCCCTAGATGTGCCTGAGTCACCCTCTCGCACTCCTGTATGATACGTGCAGAGAGGCTCTCTTCCATAGGCCCCACTATCTCCGTGACGCACCTATATATAGAGCTATCTACGGCCTGATAAAATTCATCATCATTGAGGTAGCCCTGTGACTCCTCATCTTCATAATACTCGTCCCCCATGGCAACCAAGCGTCTAGCACTACCACACTGCCCCCTTCCGAGGAGGGTCAAAGTCTAATGGAATGACAGGGCAACAGGCTATAGCCTGTATATATAATTTGGGGCAGAAACAAGGCTGCACGTAATAATATGCCCAGTGGAACCGGGAATGTAGGGACACTCACCCCACTAGCGCGCTGGCCCTCTGTAAAAGACCGGGCCTCTGTCGCCTCCCTGCGCGCTAGCAACTCACTGACAGGAAGCTCGAGTGTTAATTAACGCCCGCAGGCGGCAGCGCGGTTAGAACCGCAGTACAGACCCCAGCGGGGCGTCAAAGTTGATGCAATGCAATTGTGGGGCTGTGTACCAGCTCAAAGAGCGTCAAGGTGAGGCGACCGGGCGAGCGTTAGGCAGAAGCGATCTCCTCAGCGCGGCTCTCTGACGAGACACCGCGCCGAGGGGAACGAGACGCTTTGGCTCCCCCTAGTGGCCGGAGGCGGCCGAGAACAGGGCAAAGGCGCGTAAGAGCAAGAAAATGCTCCCGCGTCCGACAATGGGCTCTGAAAGAAAACGGAGCGCATCAATAAACCCCACAATAAACACCATAAGCAATATCACAACGAAGAACCCCCTAATAATCCACAATAAATACCAAATTGAGGAGAAAGGGAGGAAAACACTTAACTGGCTGCGAAGCAGCGAAGAAAGAGGAAGTGGTCATGAGAGGGACGTCCTATCTAGCTGCGGTGGAGACTAAGAAAGGACTATATTATGGACTGCCTAATGGGACTCATGGGAGTTGTGGTTTATGGACATTTCTTTTCTGTTTGCCCATATCCTTAGTTCTAAGGTAGGGCTGTTGTTATTTGGTTTGTTTTTTGGCTGCTGCGACTTTTGTAATAAAGCAGTGGAGAAGGTACAAAAGCATAATCTGAAGCCTCCGGTCCTTACATAGAATCATTTTGCACATCAGCAAATAGAAAAAGTGTAGTTAGAGCCCTGGAAATACCCCTAACTGGAGCTTGCATAAACATAACGAGGATTGTAATCAGAGCCTAATGGGGGTGAAACACCAACTTGTACAGATAACTTCAAATTGTAAAATGACAATAACTGTTTTAAAACGTAAAATATTCTATCTTACAACACAAGAGAGAGCCCACCCTATGTACGTGGGCTACAAGGAAAAATTTATAAATTCTCCAAAAATGGCACCTATTTCTTAAAAACCAAAGGGAAGCTCAGTAACTCGGATCAATCTTGCTGAAAAGCACTCCGCTATCCAGTACTGAAAGTATCAAATTATTAATCAAATGTGTTTTGTACATTGCATAAATACAAATGTGAGTTTGAAGTGTTAAAATAATGAAACGTGATGGCATAAAATGTGCTTATAAAGTGAATTAGTCAGAAGGGAATGAACATCGAATGGTTAAACAATCAGTGACGTGGTAAGCCATAAACCAGACTCTATATGTGAGGGAGGTATATTGATGTCTGCAGTGCTTAATTTGTAAATGAAAAAGTGCCAGGCTCATGTTATTGCTCGGAAGGCCACTGCAGGTTGCACAACCAACTGGAATTCCCATCACTGCCACATGCCAGTACAAACTCTCCATACTAAACATCGCACTCCTGTAAATGTGTCAGTTTGGACGGTTCCAGGCCAACCAAAGCAATAAGAATGGCCTGGACACACTACAATGTTTTTTAATGTGCATTTAATTGTTAAACAGATGTGCTCCTACAGAAATAGACAGACAGTGCCACTATGTGGTTGACTGGCATACGTAAGTGCCGGTGTTAACCATTTAGTGCCGAGCACTGGAAAACACTGGCACAAATTAAGCATTTGATGTATGGTCATACCACAGGGAAAGAAAGATCCTACATGAGCTCGTATCTGAAGGCAAGCATATTAACATTGGAACTTAAATATAAAGACTATGGTAGGGGAACTGAGATTACATGATTTTTCATGTTTAGAGTAGCTCGGTTCTATATAAGTTTATAACAAACTCTCAGGCCTTCTTTATGAGTTTAAAGGTACTGAATCCCCAAGAAGGGGATCCATGAGTAGGGATCCACCCACCAGACCCCCAGGGAGTGGGAGTGACCCCATGGGCACGGGCAAGTGCCCTCCAAATAAAAAGTGAACCCGGCCTTTCTGCCACCCTGGGGTGGCGACTGGGGAAGGGGGATTTACCTCCGACTGGCCACCCCAAACGGGGGGGCAGAGAGCCCATGCGGTAAGTCGTGAGGGGGTGACACCATGAGTTACCCGCACCGGGTGACGCCAACCCTAGTGACGCCACTGGCAGAGAGCCCACTAGATGCCAAGAAATAATGGTCAGAAAAAGAAACAGGTGGGGTCAGCCGACCGTGGCATCGGGCTGTGTCTCCTGTTGGACTGAAAATGCGTCTAGCTGGCTCCTTCTAGCACAGTGCGAGTTAAGTTAGCATTTGCCGAACCATTTTGTATTCAGACGCCGTTTTGTGCCATGATCGAAATTAAGCTTCTGTCTCCTACTGTCTGCCTTAGCAGAAAGCAGCCTTGATTGTTTCTCTTTATTATTCAAGGTTAAGCTTCACTGCACTAATGAATAGATTGTTCTATTTTTGCATGCCTTTCCTAGTAGGTAGCCCTGCTCCCACTCTCAGAGAGACGGGCATGGGCTGGGTAACCTTAAAGCTAAGATAGCATGTACCCGGTCTCAGGATCGTAGCTCGTCCTCCTGTACCTCCTTTGTTCATCAGTGCCCAGGCTGCAAAATTCCAGTCTGGGTGGCTCCTAGGGGTGTTGGAAATGTATATCTGACTTTACCTTGTGAACGGGGGTCAGTTCCTCAGCAGCTATGTAAGGAGGATGGTCAGATCGGACTCCGCTCAAGTGCTTACTAATAAAATAATGTTGGTTTGTATTCTCTACTGTCTGACCGATTCTTCATTAGTATGGAAGGCTGAGAGGTGGTCGCAAGTGACCCGGGCGGCCCTAATCGTTTCACTTCCTTCACTCCACCTCAAAATGCCCCAACAGTCGTGTTGTACCAACTGAGGGGAGAATTGGGGTGATCTGCCAACAACAGTCTTCCTGGACCCCAAAGGGCCAATTTGGGGTTTAACCTCAACTTGCAATTTTCAGTAGGTGAGGTGATGTCTCTACTGAGCTGATTGAAACCACACCTCCCTTACACAATTCCTTCACTAACCAGAGGTGCAACATCCATTGGGCAGTAAGGGTTTCAGCACCCCTGACCCATCAGCTTCCATATAAGGTCTGGGCTGCAGCAGACATTCCAATGGTCAATCTGATCTTGCTAGAACTCGAAGAGACATTTACCGCTTAAGTGGCCTCTGTTTTATTTATTTCGTTTTTGTTAATTGCTTCTCACAGTTTCACTTACATAATAAAAAACCCTCACCTGGGCTACATTAGGTGTCCTGGGGTAGATTTGAATCAGCTGGGACCACAATTGCCAAATAAACAAAGCTATATTGTTCTTATTACAACAAAAGGCAGAGCTGAGAAGTTACTATAAGTATGACAGTATGGCAAAGCAAGCAATGGTGAAATCGAAGAAATATGGTTGGAGGGATATTTCTTTCCAATGACCAAGAAAAGTGCATGTTGGAAAACGAATCTGAGTAATAGTCTGTATTTTTTTGTAGTAATTTGCTGGCATTCATAATATGTGGCACTATTATAAGAGACTGGGTGACAGGGAATGTAGGGGAAAAGAAAAAGATGGAAACAGGGAGAGAAAGGTGGGAAGAAAAGAGTAGAGAGGGGGACATGAAGAAAAAAGGAAAGCAGGGGCAAGAATTCAGAGAATGCATACAGAAAAGAGCTGACAACGAAAGGAAATAGAGTAAATGGGAGAGCGGAGGAAATTAAAGTGACAGCAGAAAGGTGAGAAACAAATGTGTAAATGAAAGAAAGCGGGAATACAGGAACAAAGGAAGAGAAAGAAAAAGGACATACAGAAGGTATAAGAGAGGAGGAAAAGGAGAGAACACACAAAAAGGGAAGGGGAGAGAAAATAAAAAATATAGACCTACAGCCAAGAAATATGGAAAGAAAGAGGAGAGTGATGAGGAGGCGAGAGGAAGAGGGATAGAAAGAGTGAAGAGAAAAACGAAGAGGAAGGGAAGGAGAGGGAAAGGGAAAAGGAGGTAAAGAAAATTGAGAAGGGAAATAAAGCTTTGATACAGGACCAATTTGTAGCAAAGCGAGAGAAGGGGAGCAATAGTGAGAGAAAGAAGGCAGAAATAAAGGAACATAAGAGAATCAGAGAACAGAAAAAGGAGCAGGTGGAAGGAGTAGCAGAATTAAAGGAGGAAAGAGGATGTGAGGACTATAGAGGGGAGAAAGAGAAGGAAGATCGAAAGTCAATGAGATATAGTTGGTACACATGCCAAGACAGAAACTCTCTTTTCACCTGGAGGCATTTCAAACTACACATATATTAGGATCTACAATGGGTCAATATTACTTTCAAAAGAGAAATATTAAATAATATATAAATATAAGTTCTCTGTTTTTCGCCAGTGAAGTACGCCCAATGTATGGGGAAAATCAAACATTTTGTTTCAAATATCAAATAGTTTGCCGGGAGAAGATCCTCTACACCTGTCTGTGGGTTCTTTAAGATCTTAGATTATGATTATTAGATCAGTACCGCTGGCCACATTTCCTGCATAGGCACAAAATTGTACACCAGTTTGGGTAATTTTCTTGGGCTTTATGGAAGTTCTAATGCCTGCCACTCTTTTTGGAAAGCACATACTATCAGTCACACAATACAGCAGCAAAGACATACATCTGGCTAAGTATTGCCGCCACAGCAAGACACCCATATCAAGTTAGCTTTATGCTTTGCCTCACAAAAACTTGACATATGTAATACACTACCTGGGGTCTTCACACAACAAGGTACCAAAAAGCTAAAGAGTTGGCATCTCAACATCATAGTCTCTCATCAACATTCATATCATAATCATTCTCAACAAGATATCTCTTTAGGCCTGGCAATGGCCAACTGTGTACCTCTGTTTAAGAATCAAATGACAAAGTCTTTTGGCACCTTCATCCATACTCCTAGGATGCAGGCTACACGAAGATGCATGGGGGAGAGGAAGGGCTATGTGGTTGTAGGATGAGGCGTGAGGGGCTTCTGCCTATCCTACAACCACATAGGCCAGCTTCTTCCCTCAGACCTTCTTCTCCTTCTCAATCTCCCCTCACCCCTTACTGCTCCCCAACCTTCTCCTGTTATGCTTTCCACATCCCTCACCAAATAGTCCTTCATCTCCCTCTTGCCTCAGAACTTAATTTCTCCTATTGCATCTCACCTTATTCCTTCCCCTACCTATTTCTGCCCTGAAAGAAACCTAGTGAGACCTAGAGACAATAAGAACATCCAGAAAGAGAGAGAGACACACACACATACACATAGGAGAGAAAAAAGAGAGAGGACAAAGGGTCGCAGAGATGGGAGGGTAAAAGAAGAGATACTGCTGGGAGGAGGAGACAGGAGAGACAGGAATGAGGGACCAGGCGAGAGGACAGGATGGCACAAGATGGTGGGAATGAAAATTGGTCCATGTGAATGGGGTGGTCATCCCCAAGACACTGATTTCTCATCAGATAGAGCGATGATGCTTCTTGCATGGAGAGCCACCTTTAAGTGCCTGATCAACAGGGGAGAAAGGAAGGAAAATAAGATAATGGGGACAGAAGAGGGCAAGAAGACACAAGAGTGAAAATGAGCTGGTGTTGTTTGGTGACAGTGAGGGTAATTAGGGTTTGCTAGAGACTCAAAAATTTGCTAACATTTGCGCCAATAATTTTCAATTCTATTAAGGACACGGAGGCAAGGATTATGCTTCTCTTTCTTTTATTTGCGAGCTGTTTAAGATATTCTAGGGCAGGCTAAAGCAAGCCTCTCGGAGGCAGTAGCCGTCCAACTACTACACACACTACACAGTCAGTGTCCTCATGTGTATCTTCTTAATAGACACATTCAGCTCAGGGACAGATAACTTACTTTCTAGGACAGACAGATACCATTAGGGTTAGGGAAGTAAAATCATTAATCAGGGTATACAGTGGGTAAAGGCAAAGCATTAGATTAGCTTGAGATGGATAATGCTAATTGCAAGTAATTCGTGTTCTGGAGTACTTGTTTCCTACTCAGAACTCTACCTCTGAAAACTACATGAGACTGGTGTTAGGATTGCATGTTCCGACTTTCCTGCTGCAATTTAGTAGACCCCAGTATCTTTACAACTCACTCTTTCAATTCCCCCACAATGCTTGTTCCCGATTGTCCAAACCCTTTTTTGGTTCTGGTTCTGATTTGCCCGGCCACTCCTTCTGCAAGGCCTTTGCAATGAGACTTCGGAGCATTTCCCCCAGAAGACCAGTTTACTTAACCTTTCACCTCACAAAGAATTCTACAGAAAAATACTCCTATGCCACCTGTTAAGACGTGTAAAGGTTTCCACAATCGTTGAAGGTAGAAACCAGAGTATTCTTCATGCACTGCTGCCAGTTATGTTCATCAAGAGTATTGCTATTTAATATTCAGCTTTTACCACTGCCCATGGTTATATTGTATGTTTGCGTAAAGTTCTGTGCTGGAGAACCCCCACACAGGCTCACGCGTTGTGCTCGATTTCTCTCCTTTATGTGCATTTTAACAGCCGAAATCCTTCCAAATGTGGGTAATATTTCAAGCTGGAGGGACAATCATATCAAAGCCAAGAATATTCTCTTATGCTAACACCCCATCCTGCAAATACTATTAAGGAATTATATGCTGATAAATGCAGTATGAAAAGAACAAAAACTAAACGTGTTTTGCTTAAGCTGCAATATTTGACACCACTTTTCCAAAAATTCTTTAGGTGGAGGATGCTCAAATATTCTGTAAGGGTTTTTAAAGTCCTATTAGGCTAAGACCAATCCAACTGTCCTGGTGTGTTTTAGAATGCCCCATTTTTCACTGATAATGCCAGAAACGAAAACAAGAAATTCCACATCCTGCCAGGTCTGCTGGGCCAGTGTTGTTTCCAATGTTTACCAGTCATTGTGCTAAGTTTCCTTAAGGGGGAGTGGGGAGGTATAACTCTCCCTTTAAATGGTATTAAGTTCCATTATGCTGAGCATTATTACTGGCCCAATGTGTTTTACCATACATAATCCACCATATATTTCCCAGATAAATGCCCCCCTTATTACACATTCAATACCTTAGCCCCTGCCCCAAAGTTTCAGTTTAGTTGCACCTCTGTCGCTAATTATAACCAGTGCATAATTTGAATCAGTGGTTTCCGGTGCTCGGCACTGGTACTTATTTGTCAACGGCGCACCAGAGAGGGGCACGACTGGTGTAAGAGCTTCCCGACGGAACTGTTGTGTTCTCTGGGACTCCTCCCTCCATGCGCCAGGTCAAGTGATTAGTTTCAATAGACTCGTTATGTCACCGTTTTGGCGGAATTCCCTCCACATAGCCTAATACTAATGGGCATGAGTGACTTATACCCCTTTTAACATTCAACACCTAACTAAGATAAGGGGGTTATCGTGTAAGACTGGGACAGTAAGACGTCCTGAAGGTGACCCATCAACTAAGGGCTAATATAGGTCGAAACATGTTGACTAGAGCAGTAAAGGAGGGGCGCTAGTGGGTCCTAATACCCTACTTTAACACTACCATCCATTCATTTTTTAATCCTGACCTTGGAACCTACGAATAAAGCAGAATTAGGTATGCAGGAACCAGTTTTAACTTTTCCCTACTGCATATTGTTTGTCTGTCACTGTACTCAGTCTTGAGCTGTTGATTTCTGTTTGTGAACACTGTTGTCACTTTCAATTTTGTGTTGTACGTTATTCTTGTATTTCTTTGTTCCCCTTCCCTATGCTCCGCCCGGAGTGTGGCTACGCCCGGGCGTCGTAGCAGACCCAATGATGAAGCATGTCACACACATTGTGCGTGAGTGAGGGCAGTTTTTCATCACTCATGAGTGTGCCATTGCTTGTACACTCGTGATTATTTGTGTATGGTTTGTTTTCTCCACCCCTCTTAGGTGTATACTATAGTGACGTAGGGGGTTCGGGGTGGTTGAACCACATTTAGACCCTCTCCCCTCCTGTGCGTGAGAACTTATTTGTCAACGCCAGCACTTTGGCAGTCTGCCACATGATGACGCTATTTGTCAAATTTAGAGATGAGCACAGCAACAGTTCTTTATTAATTCAATATAAATTAAAAATTACAAATATCTGCTGTCCAAGCATTTCATATAGCATTAGGGCCTGGAATAGTCTGAATTGTCACCCTTGTAGAAGTGTGATGGTTGGTAGTTAAGTTGGTACTGTCACTGGCAGCGCCAGCAGGAGCAATGGGTACTTGTAAACTGTGGTGACATCCTGATGAGAGCCCTGGCACCTATTTTTTGTAATACAAATTAAGCACTGAACAAAACAAAAAACATAGCACTTAGCAACCATCAGCTGACCATAACCACCAGAACATGACCATAACTACACCAAAAAAGAAACTGGGCACCCACCGGCCAACTAGAACTGGCGTAACAATAGCCACAACTATATTCATTTTTAGGTCTCACCTGAGTCAGCACATGCGGAGCTCTGGCGAGACATTTAGTGAGTGGGCTTCAAAAAGCCGACCACAGCTTTTTGTGTGGCCTACAGCGTGCGGTTATGTGCGCTGTTACGAGCACAGGCGCCATCTGGCTTTCCTGTCTGGATATGGCTCATTAAGCCCATAGCTCGCGGGCACCCTTACAGTTACTTTCACTTTCAGGGCCGCACGGCCGCGTCATTTTCACGGCCGCGCGGTGAGATGCATGTAAGTAGTGCACATCCTCGCAGCACTATTACGAGTTTTGGTCAAGAACATGACACACATTGATATCCGGGCTAACATTTGAGCACCATATCTTTCGTACTCTAAATAAACATCAGCCAGCTCTTCCCATCAGATTCCTATCACCTGCTTCTGGTGAAAGGTATCCTTGTGATCTCACTCGCTCAATTGAACAAAATGTTTAATTTCTCCTTATTAATATTAAGCTGGGGCAGGCGCCTGCTAATAATTAATAATTGTTTTGCAACTCTTTAAAAGCACTTTCTATTTCTGTACTCTCTGCTTGCCTGAAAGAAACCCTGCCTGTCCGAAAGTCACCTTCCCAGGCCACGCCTCTGACAGCTGATTTGATAAAGGTTCCCCCAGACACAATGACGCAGCCGTTCACACTTGAACTTATTCCATACACCTTTGCAATAGCATCCGCACGCACAAGATGCCTGTGTTTCTGTTGGCCACAAAGAATTTAGGAGCAACAAAAGAAGGCAGGACAATGTTTCTGATGTTTTTGTTACACATTGGTTCTACCTTCCTCCATTGTTCTGTATGGAGGTCATCCCTTTATTTGGCAAACTGTCATTTTCTTCTCTACCAACCAACCCCGCCCTGCTGCTTTGGGGGTAATGATAGCGTTTGCATGTATGATGCCTGTTAAAGTCTGGCTTTGAGCAGCTGTCACATGTTCAATATACTTAGGGGTGCATTCAGCCAGCTCTGTTCAACCAGTCACCGGTTATTGTGTCAATCACATTTCGGTATGCCGCTGCAGATTAAAGCATGGCCAATGGTTCAGCCCACTTCAACAATTGGCTAACTTCACAGCGATTAACTGCATTTTGCCCTTCTACAAAGTAAAAATAAAGAAAAAGCAGAAGGAAAATTATTATAACATTTTAACATGCTGCACAGCACCCATTCTGCCATACAATATACCTTAAAAACATTAGCAAAGCCAATCCTCTGGCTAAACACTTGGAGGGTCCCAAAAGTGAGACCTTTTGGCTATGCCAATGCTTGTTAACCTTGCAATAACAATAAATGGCTATCCAACCAAAACATCACAGCCTAAACCCTGACCTTAGCCAAACACCAAAAGTAAGTGTCCATGCCAGCCATCCATCAGCCTGAACTACCACTACCATGACCGTGTGGTTGCAATACACTAAATGACATCATCAGGCACCCACTGACCAACTAGAACCAGAGTAAATATTAGCATAACTAATCCAAAACAACAACTGGCCAACAAGAACCAGGGCAATCATGTCTGAAACTATAGCAGCACAGACACTGACAACACTGGTAACCAATGACCGAGCACCACAACATCACAGTAACTATACCTAAATGGAAAATGAGAAAACTGTGTAGGTAACCACCAAGTAAAGCCTCTTCAACCATTATCATTGTGCCTATACTAAAAGATAAACTAACAACATCGAGAAATCATCAACCCATCAGAGAACTCTTAACCTTGACACAATGTATGCCAAAACACAAACTGTCAGGGACTCTCACAACTAACCGACAACTAGAACTGCCACTTACCGCACTAGGAAGACAATCAGTCAAACAACCAGAACGTCCACTACCATGAACAGAACACAAGCGCCAAGCCCGGTGCAACTATCAAATAACCAGAACCACCGCACAATATAACAGAAATTGATAAATAACGCTATGCTATTACTTACTAACCACATCAGCCACTAACTACTGTGTTAATACCCATTTCAAAGCAGAAAGAAGGGACTGTCCTTCAGGGAGGCAGTCTGCATGCTCCAAATACTAGTCGTCCTCAAAGTAGTGAAGGCCCACCTGTTGAACTGGCCTTCAGCACCACCTAGGGATCCCTTAAAACCACTTCCATGCTAATGACAAGGTCAGCTCGTCATGGAGTGCCCATTCATTTTCAATGGAAATGAATGGGAAGAGCCAGAGGTGCCTTAGCATCCAAGTGGTTACTCTAGAAAGGTATCATCCACCCATAAGAGGCCATAACGCCCCACCACGTATACACCACTACATTCCACATGTCATAGGGCTGAATCCATCCTCTGACTCAGACTGCCTCCTGTCAAAATGTGACCTTGGTAGCCATCTTTGCTTCCTGTCAAACTGTGACCTTGGCAGCCATCTTTGACTCCCTCAAGTTATCTGGGCAGTCATTTTCCTTCCACAAGGTATCTTCACAGCTCTGTGACACCACCCACTGATATAAAGAGCTAGGTATAAGCTAGATAGATGTTTAAATACTTCCCTGCTATGGTACTGGAGAGGGCGGGAGGAAAAGCAGAGAAATTGGGTGAAGCAAAGAAAGGGGAGAGGGAGTGGATGGAGTGGGTTGGGGCGGGGAGGAGAGTGGGAGGGAAGGGGGAGGACAGTGTTCCATCAGACTAGTGGAACAGCACAATTCATTTAGCACAATAAAAATAAAAGCTGGCACGTGAGCCGGGGAAGATGAGATCGATGGACAGAGATCATCTGCTGCATTATTCATGGATCCGAGATTGTGCTCTGGAGACCGCAGGCCGCGGCTAAAAGGCCCGCAGAGTGTGGGGCGCAGGGGACTGTGAAGGATGCACCAGGCAGGCATGGCACAGGGAGCCCAACATAGGCCGTCATCACAAGGAGCTGGGCCGCAAAGTGCACCAGCCTGGCACGGCACAGGCAGTGCTTGAAATGGAAATATAGAAGTGCTGGTACTCTGTAACAGAGTACCTGCTTGTTTCTGAGAAGTGCTGGTACTCTACAATTAAAAGTAGTGCGATTTTCTTGAGAAAAGAAGGTACTCGCCCTCTCAAAATATAAAAGTGCCGGTAATCAGTACTGTACCGGACAGTACCGGCTCATTCAAAGCACTGGGCATAGACAGCCTGAAAAACATAGGCTGCCCAACACAGACCCCCATGACGAAGTGCTGGCACCGTGGCACGCATCATATGGACTGTGCAGGGCACACCAGTCAGGCGCTGCACGGGAGTCCAACACGGACCCTGTCATATGAAGCTGGGCCTGGTCATTTTCACCCAAGAGTGGTGCATATCACAGTGAACTGAGCATAATGAGCCAGTGACAAGGGCCACAGAGAGCCCAGCACAGGGGACTGGGCAGGGTCGTAGAAGACCGTTGCAGAAAGGAACGTTCACAGCCCCTCAAGGCACGAGCGGGTGACGTCGATCACCTAGCAATCTCGGACACCTGGGAGCACGTACGTGAACAGTCCCGAGCTGCCCCGCACCTGTTCTTTCACTTCATGCGCACACAGAGGGAGCAGAATTCTGAAGCACGCGCCCAGTACCAGCAACTGCCTCGATGACGGAGGGGCCACTGGCCCGACTAGGATAGCACGAGCACGTGGCGAAGTGCGCGCGAGGGGCACCCAGCTCCAGACCGGGAAAAGAAACCGGGGATTTACATTTCACGAAGCAGTAGGTCGGTGTGAGTTAGAGAAGATTATTTTGCACCAGGTAGTTATGCAGTCGTCACAAACACGGAGGAAAAGGTCAGGTATTCAATTTGAATGGAAGTACGTATTGCCAAATGTGTTTGTCCTGGATACAATCCCTTCGGAATGGAAGTTCGCACAACTCGATCGCAGCATTACTTTAGAAGTGATTTAGTAAGAGGGCGGGATGGCTCAGTGAGCTGGACGGTTGCTGCTGACAAAATGCAGGGTTCGGAAGGTCATGTGTAAACACTGGCAGGGCAGGCACGGCGTTGAATCATTACGAGGTCAACAAACTGACCACCGTAGAATAGGTAATAATATTTGTTATTACTCAACAATGGACCAACACACATTAATTAATCACCACCCAAAATGAAAAGATAAAACTAATATTTTCTATGTGGAATATGCGAAGGACCAATGATGTATGTTCCATGTCTGCCACTATCACAAGAAACCCCGAAGCAGCAGGGAAGCTGCTGCTGTTGGCAATAGTGTTACAGTCAATAAACTATCAAAGACTGAAGTACTAGAGAGGCCTGGCTAGCTGCACTCACAGAGGTGATAGGGCAACCACCCACTGGACTAAGAGGGTCACCAGGTCATGAAGGGGCAAGGCCATTTAAGCACCAAGCTGTGTGGCTGCATGTGTGTGGGGCTTATAGTGGCCCACTGTACTGGAGGTGTTTTATGAGAACTAAAGGCAGGGGCACAATTAGACTTACTCCATTCAATCTAGGCACCAACAAATGTCTAACTGACTTGATCAACACCTGCTAATGTGAGGTGAGTGACAACTTCCAGTAACCACTTATCTTATGACTAAAGCTCATAGTTTTCTGTGTTACTGATTTATACAGATAAAAACAGACAGAAAACAATGTGTTTCCAGTCTGTATTTATTTTGAAAAGCAGAAAAATATGGAAAACTGCTTCTTGTGGGTGACTTTCCGTGCTATCTTTCGTAATTTCCAGGACAACAGCTTAGCAGATAGACAGCATGAGAAGTTAAAAAAACCACGTTGAGATTTCCCTAAATACAGGCATATGTTAACATATATTTCTATTATAATGTTGACATTTACCTGCGGGTGTAGTGTTTCGCTATATTTGGCTGTTTAATTTGCCAAAACAGGCAGAAAAGTACAAGTGCATATTTATCTGTAATACAAATGTGGACATATACCATTTTACAACTCCATTTATTCTCAAAACACAGAATAAATATGGATAAATGCAATAAGGTGGCCCAAAAATAAAGATGGATAAATACAGAAAGAAATGTAAAAAAAAAACATAAAACTAGGAGTCCTACAACTACCTGCAAGTCACATCGACATTCAGCTGTATATGTCAGGATAATAAAGACAAAAATATCCTGGGGCCAAAATATTGATTCTTAAATATGGTGAAGCGAAGCACATATGTGTAAGTATAGATTTACTTCACATATATATGCACCATGACAATATATATATGTAGTCCATATTCTAATGGAATACTTCGACATCCTGCAGGGATGGGACACCATGAAACTGTTGCTCCAGGCTGCCACACTTTGCGGCAGGAAACCGGCTCTTGCTTCGTCTTCCAAGAGTGGGGATTCCTATCATTGTTAACCACCAGAGAAACACAGTGTGAGACTTGGTTCATGGTGGCGCAGGGCAGCCAGAGGCTACTGGGCCCCAAATGTCATAACTGCGGTCATGTCGTACTGGTGCACGGGGGCCACAACGTTAGCGGATCCTAAACTGAATGGCCAAGGTTCCTGGTTTAGCACTTAGTTCTCAGTGGTAATGAGGCAGAGCAATCCAAAGCTTACTCAAGAAGCTGAGACACTCAAAACACAGTAAGACACTTAAATGTTCCTTAATAACTAATTGTCCAGTCAGTGCTTTACTTAATGAAAAAAAACAATGTAATGCACACTGAAAAAATATATTGTATACAAAACAATAATCAGAAAAGAAACCGAAAGTCTCAAGCTCCTTCCAGGCCAGAGATGAGACCCCAAACAGTATTATAGCGATTGCACACTAAGGGGCATATAAGCAAGGAATAGCGATATTAATCGCTAAATGCGCTTAGCAAATATTTTTTTATCGCTGCCTATCGCTGGATACGTTAGCGGGGAAAACATGCTATTAGCAATGTTTTTCTCCATTGTGCTAAAATATCCAGCGATAGCGGCGAAATGCATGAATATCGCTGGAAATCCAGCAATATTCACGCATTAACGCCAGTGGGGACTTAACCTGACAACCCACCTCTCATTGGATAAACAGGTTAATCATGTTTTTAGCAGGTGTTAGATTATAGCGATAATCGTGCTTAGCACAATTTTTCTTATCGCTAAGCCTGCCTTGTTAATAGGCAAGAGCTGTGTTAGCGACTGCTTTCAGTCGCTAACAGTTTGGGTACGCCCACTTTGTATGTCATTAGCGATAAATATCGCTGACATGCAAAGCGGACCCCAAACCAGTCGCTGTCGCCTAAAAGCTGTTGCTAACTGCTGTTTAGTGACAGCTTGCTGATAGGGCGATAAAAATATCGCCGCTAAAGCAGCGATATGGCCCATGCTAATATGCCCCTAAGTGCTATAAGCAAATTTAACAAGGAATGCCACAGCTAATTGTATTCAATGGGAGGTTTCACTGAAGGAAACGAATGAAGTGGCAATTGGTCCTGGCAGACAGAAGCAGATTTTTTCTAAAGGAGTATGAAAGGGTTTTCTGGTGCCCTCTGGGAGAAGGTGCTGGGCATCCTAGAGTGGGGTAAAGTCCAATGGAGACATACTAGCCAAGGGGCTAGTCAGTTGGAGCTAATACCTGGTTCTGTGGCAGTACACCAGAATACCTAATACCACAAAAGGTCAGGGAGCTGTACCATAGGAAACACTGGCAGTAGTCACACAATTCTAATGCCAGGGTTGCCCACAGGCCACCAGGTCCTGATAAAAAGCTCCAAGCTATCAGTAACAAGGGCGGTTACAATGGTGTACGTCTTGGGGGTTCAAATGCTAATATTTATAGAACCACTTGCCACAGCAGGGCACTGTCAATAATAATAGGCTAGGGGCAACCTCCTCTAGCTACCTCTGCAAATCTTCAGGCCAAGTGTTGAAGTTATAGCTGTTGGAGGGAACAACAGTGCACACACCAGCTACACGCTGCACATAGTTGGTATGGTCAGGGACAAAGTAGGTACTGTCTGATGACAGCAACAGGCAGTGGCTCTTCCCATTGCCCTGATGATGTGCAGATGACAAAGGTGAGTTCTTGAGCAACTGGTTGGGGCAACCTCTTATCCTGAAGCAGGTGTAGACCAAGGATGCTCCTAAAAGTTCTCTCAGTCAGACGAGATCTGGACTTTGCCGTCAGGCAGGTACTTCTCCTGAAAGATGCAATTCAGTATTTTTTCCACAAGAAGACAGGGTTATCTCCTGACCGGTTGGCCACAGTAGAGCTTCTCTCAATATCTTGTCCCACAGTTAGTCCTAATCTGGAAGGACGATAGCAGCCAGGAAAGTTCTATGCCTTTCTTACAGTCTGTCTCAGCTACACTGATGTGCAGCTCTTCCTCCTGGTGATGAAATATTGTGTAACATGGTACTATTTAAGCAATCCAGTATTTATGCCTCTTATAGCATATAGCTCCAATCAAGTCTACTCCAGACGCCTGCCTATATTCAATTCTAGCCAGTTAATGAATTCAGCAAAGTTTGAATTACTGTTGCGGTATACCAGTCCTCTGTAGTGCACAACCCTGCATGTGCATTGTTTTAGGACTCTGATTTCTTGACCTAAGTATTGTCAGGTGTCCCCCAACTCTGCCCTTCAGTAGCTTCTGCTTTTCAGACATGTGAGCTGAAAGAGCGTAAGCTAGTTCAGAAATCGCTTGAATCAAGTTCATAAGGAAGCCGTCACCTTTGAACCCCAATCCTTATGACAGTATCAAACCTACCCCGATTCAACAAGTCCAAGAGACCAGTACAAGAACCTGTGCCTTCTTTACTTTCTGATTTGTTCAGAGAGAAACATCACAGAAATTAACTTGGTTATTGACTATTGTGACCTATCGCCCTCCCTACTAGACACATCTCCATCTACTGTAGAGAAGGCATGCATGGATTCTCTGATATCATGGACATCATAAATATACGGTACTTTGGGGATTATTGTGTTTATAGTGTTTGGCAGCCGGCACGCCATCTCGTCAGGCTGGCTGAAGTCATAATCTTCACCAACTTGGCGGATGACCGCCCACCATATTTAGAGTTCTCTGCCATTGGCCGAGATTTCTGTGCCATAAGTAGAGCCACCAAAATAGCAGCTCCTTTGAATGCACTGTAAGCTTGTTGGGCCGTCATCATATTTCATGCAGCTGCTCGGCAAACTATTTTATTTTTCGAAAACAAACCCTCAAGCGGGAGTTTGTTTTTGAAAAACAAAAAACTAATGATCCTGATAGCATCCCTGCCATGGTGTGGTGGTCATTTTTAGGGCTCGACCTCTGGCAATGCGCAAGCATTGCAGATGTCGAGACATATTGGTGCTTATCCAGAGCTTATCCAAAGGGGCGATTTGTTGCTGTGCCCGTGAAAAAGCGCGTGCACAGCATCAAAGCCCCCAGCCTCCCTCAAGCTTTCCCCAGCGTGTGCTCTGGCATTTCTCCTCCCCTAATTATTCACTGCCCACGGCCGGCCGGCACATCAAAGGCTGCTGCTCCCCGTGTGTCTTCTCACCCTTACTCTCCTCTATTCTTCCCTTCTTGCCTCTCCCCGCCCCCCCTCCCCACCACAGCAACAGTTCTCATGAATGGTACTGCAGCAGAGGTAATTAATGGGCTTTATAGGGATTCGTGTTGTTTTTGTCGTGATAGGACGGCATCATTTCAGTTGCTGGCTTTTTGGAAAAGGACTGGTAAATGAAAAGCGTGCACTTATGTATTGGTTCAGGATTGCTTGCATAGCCCAATCTTCTCTTTTGTGCTGATACCCTTTTGTGAAACTGTTAATGAAAAGCTCAAGAAGTATATCTTTGCTGCTTTAGAGGTTTGTTTGATTTCGCCATGTTTTTGTACTCAACACAATATTTTGCCTTCGAGCATAATACATTTCTTTAAATGTTTCACATCACAACTCTAGGTAATTTTTTGGTTGTGCGAGTAGGTACCAATGGTACTTTTCCTACTGTTAGTGTATGCCTTAAATGCGTACCAGCCTGAATGCCTTTCTCGTTTTAATACCGGTGTCCCTCAGTTCTCTCAGGGCGTTTTGGTGTCAGTATTTATCTCAGGCTTTGCTATCAATTATTTTTTCAACATCTGTTGTGCCTATCTAAAGCAATCTCTCCGTCACTGTTTCTTTACGTGTCTAATTATCTCTTCCTCTGGCTGTACTTCATGGTGTGTTCTGATTAGTAGTTGTAAGTATATGTTTATATATGTGTGTGAGATTCAGTCTGTCTTTTGGTCTGCCAGTTCTGTCCGTATGTTTTAAGCTCTCTCACTGTGTCTGCTGTTAAGCTGGCCTTTGGTCTTTCCTTGTAGGTTTATTATTGCTTCAGTGGATAAGAGCACTTATTCTAAGGACTGTCTGTCTGTGATTGTCAGTCTGTCCGCTGCTGTCTAGGACTGTGTAGCTGTCCTTCGCTCACCCTGACCGGCTACCAGCCAGTCATCTCATTTGAGGGATTGTCTGCTGTGTCTTCCCCTCAGAGATCCCCCGTGTCTGCTGCTCGTACAGACCGCACGTCCGCTGCCTTCAGTGGCTGCCTGTCTTTCTTCTGCCGGCGTCAAGGCCATCTGCATCCCTTTGGTCTGCACTCCAAGGCTGCCTGCCCCCCTCGGCTCTCCAGAGATGTCTCTTTGTCTGCACTCTGGTCTTCATGTCTGGTGTGTACTCTTCCACTTTCCTCTGCTCTCCAGGACTGTCTCTCTGCCGGCCCTCTGCTCGTTATGCCTGTGTCTCTGTCTGATCTCAGTGCCCGTCTGTCTGAGTGCCCTGTGCTCTCCAGGGCTGTCTCTCTTTCTGACTTCTGCTCTTCATCTCTGACTTTCTCTGCCTGTCCTCTTCCTCAGTGACCGTCTGTCTGAATGCCCTCTCCTCTCCTCCAGGACTGTCTGTTTGCCTTTTGCTCTTCATGTCTGGCTGTCACTTTGTCTGTTCTCTTTCTCTTCTCTCAGTGACCGTCTATCTGAGTGCCCCCTCCTCTCCAGGACTGTCTCTCTGTTTGCTCTCTGCTTTTCGCGCCTGGCTGTCTCATTGTCTGTCCTCTTTCTCTTCTCTCAGCGGGCGTCTGCCTGCCTGTCTTCTGCTCTCTATCGTCGCCGTCGCTTCTCTGTCTCTCGACAGCTTGGCAAGGCTTACTCATTGACACTGTCCCATCATTCACCGTTCCCCAACCACCCAGCTCCACCGATGCACCCACCACACAGCTCCACTGATGCACCCACCACACAGCTCCACCGATGCACCCACCACACAGCTCCACCGACACAGCTCCACCGATGCACCCACCACACAGCTCCACAGATGCCCCCACCACACAGCTCCACCGATGCACCCACCACACAGCTCCACCGAGGCACCCACCACACAGCTCCACCGATGCACCCACCCCACAGCTCCCCCGATGCACCCACCACACAGCTCCACCGATGAACCCACCACACAGCTCCACCGATGCACCCACCACACAGCTCCACCGAGGCACCCACCACACAGCTCCACCGAGGCACCTACCACACAGCTCCACCGATGCACCTACCACACAGCTCCACCGATGCACCCACCACACAGCTCCACCTATGCACCCACCACACAGCTCCAACTATGCACCCACCACACAGCTCCACCGAGGCACCCACCACACAGCTCAACAGATGCACCCACCACACAGCTCCACCTACACAGCTCCACCGATGCACCCACCAGACAGCTCCACCGATGCACCCACCACCCAGCTCCAACGATCACCCAGCACACAGCTCCACCGACACAGCTCCACCGATGCACCCACCACACAGCTCCTCTGATGCACCCACCACACAGCTCCTCGGACGCACCCACCACACAGCTCCACAGATGCACCCACCACACAGCTCCACCTATGCACCCACCACACAGCTCCACCTATGCACCCACCACACAGCTCCACCGAGGCACCCACCACACAGCTCAACAGATGCACCCACCACACAGCTCCACCGATGCACCCACCAGACAGCTCCACCGATGCATCCACCACCCAGCTCCAACGATCACCCAGCACACAGCTCCACCGACACAGCTCCACCGATGCACCCACCACACAGCTCCTCTGATGCACCCACCACACAGCTCCTCGGATGCACTCACCGCACAGCTCCACCAATGCACCCACCACACAGCTCCACCGATGCTCCAACTAAGCTCCACAAATGCACCCACCACACAGCTCCACCAATGCACCCACTAAGCTCCACCGATGCACCCACCACACAGCTTCACCGATGCACCCACCACAGAGCTCCACCTACACAACTCCACCGATGCACCCACCACACAGCTCCACCGATGCACCCAGCACACAGCTCCACCGAGGCACCCACCACACAGCTCCACCGATGCACCCACCACACAGCTCCACCGATGCACCCACCACACAGCTCCACCGATGCACCCACCGCACAGCTCCACCAATGCTCCAACTAAGCTCCACCAATGCACCCACCACACAGCTCCACCAATGCACCCACTAAGCTCCACCGATGCACACACCACTCAGCGCAACCACAGCATCACTCAGCACCACCACAGCATCACTCAGCACCACAGCATCACTCAGCGCAACCACAGCATCACTCAGCGCAACCACAGCATCGCTGGTTCAAATATGTTCTTTCAATGTTTCAAGCTGTTTTCAAGCTTTCATGCTTTATTACAAATCACAAAAAGATGTTAATATTTCACTTCTGTTCTTGGATTTTCGTCACAATAAAAAACACTGAACATAATCTTCACAAAAGTTATTTACAAAAGTTTAAGCTATTGCCATTACAAATTAAATAAACTATTTAAGTATTAATTATTTTAAAAAATTAAAAGCCATTGTTATTTGTAATATCAAAACATCTAAGTCACGTAAATACAAAACATGTTGCATTACAAATGCTATAGGTGTTTGCGAAAGTTATAACTATTGGCAATGTAAATGAAAAAGCTAATAATTTAGCTATTTAAAAAAATAACACATAAATTAAAAAAAAATCATTTATAAGACCAATAGCTCAAACTTTCCTAATGCGAGCCCTATTGCATTTCCAATGCTTGTTAAATCTCGCCTGCCAACAGCGCATGCCCTGTCGCTGCGAGGGGTATTGTTTGCTATAAAGGGCTTAGAGCCCACCTATTGCTTACCATGTGTTGGCATCATTGTCACTCTTCTTTGCTGTCTCCTAATTGGCCAATGTGTGCCCGGCGTCACTTCCTTTTCTTTCTGTGTAGCATGGGCCAATAACAGAAATGGTTCATCAAAATTAGTATCCGTACGCTGCTCGTTCTCTGATTGAGGTAGTATTTCTTCTTGCCCTTGGTATTTCTTCCCTTTCCAGACCCCCACCTCAACGTCTGAAAGAGTCTTCATAGAGCTCCCTGATTTTCAACTCTGGAATATCTTTGGTTTAAACCTCTGACAGTCAGTTCTGTTTGCCTCTTCTCACAACAAGGTGATTGTTACTCACAATCTTTCATTATAATGATTGAGTACTGGGCATGTCTGCTACTCTTGTTTGGAAAAGGCTTGTAACATTTGCAGCTCCATAAAACTACCACCACTTGGCTCCATCTCCTTTATCCCTTACCAGTACGATATATGTTGCTGCCTTGCCCACATGCTTTCCTAGTCTAAAACGCATTTATTTGCAAACAACCCAGTTCTCGCAGAAGGGTTGTACATACTAACAAGCTTCTGTATAAGATCAAAGATATCGGATGTTTACATAGATCACAGGTCAAAATAATTGATAACATATAGCATTATAATTAGAATTTTCTAACACAAGGTTTTGAAGTGCCATAGGACAATTCCATGATAACTTGGGCAACTTTCCTTACCATATAAGACTACTCCACTCCACACCACATTACACAATGTCATTCTGCTCCATGGCACACAATGCCAATCCACTCCATACCACACAATGCCACTCCACTCTATGCCACACAATACCACTCTGTATCACATAATGCAACTCAACTATATGCCATGCCACACAAAGTCACTTAAATCCACTACAAAACTCACAATAACTCTCAACTTCATGCAATAATGCTCCACTCCACACAATGCCACTCCATTTCAATCCAGGCCACATAATACCACTCCACTCCAATCCATTATCACACAATTCCACTCCACAGCATTCCACACAATGCCATTCCACTCCACTCCACACAATGCCACTCCACTCTATGCCACGCCACTCCACTCCACTTCACCACACACAGTGTCACTCTACTCCATTCCACACAATGTCACTCCACGGCACACAATGTTACCCCACTACAAGCCACACAATATCACTCTACTACACACCACACAATACTACTCTACTCCATGTCACACAATGCAACTCCATGCCATGCCACATCACTCTACTTTACACCACACAAAGCCACTCTACTCCACTCCACATAATAGCACTCAAAGCTGCACAATGCCACTCCACACCACACTGCACAATGCCACTCCAAATTATACCACACAATGCCACTACACTCCACACAATGCCACTCTAATCCACGCCACACAATGCCACTCAACTCTACACCACTCAGTGCCACTCTACACCACACAATGTCACTTCTCGCCACGCCACACAATGCCACTCCACTCAATGCCACTCCACCCATGTAATGCCACTCCATTACACAATGCCACTCCACTCCAATCCAGGTCACACAATGCCACACCACTCCAATACAAGCCACACAAGGTCACACCACCCCACTCCAGACAATGCCACTCCTCACCACACCACACATCACTCCACTCCACTCCATAACACAGAATGGCACTTCACTCCACACAATACCACTCCACGCCACAGAATTCCACTCCACTCTCACACAACACAATGCCACTCTACACCACATAGTGCATTCTATTCCTCACAATGCCACTCTCCTCCACTCCACACCACACAATGCCGAATGTATGATGTTACAACACATACATTTACAATGCATGCTTTTACAACACAGTTTTTACATCGCAACATCCTTTACAACACATTCTTTTACATTGCATGCCATTACATCGCATTTTCAGAAGTTAGCTTTACAATGCATTCCATTACACCCCATTATACCTTTACAACGCATACCATAACAATGCATACCATTACATCACATTTAAGGTAAGCTTTGGATAGTATAGGGGTAATATTAGTATTCTAACTCCAGTGAGTGCAACAGTAGGGTAAGTGTTAGATAGTGTAGCGGTAAAAATGACTATTCTAACTCCAGTGAGTGCAACAGTAGGGTAAGTATTGGATAGTGTAGGGGTAAAAATGACTATTCTAACTCCAGTGAGTGCAACAGTAGGGTAAGTGTTGGATAGTGTAAGGGTACTATGCGTTGTAATGGTATGCATTGTAATGACTTGTGATGTAATGCCTGCGTTGTAGTGACATGCGCTGTAATGACATGCGTTGTAGTGACATGCAATGTAATGGCTGTATTGTAATGACATTCTATGTAAAGGATGTTGCGATGTAATGACTGCTATGTAAAGGTAGTGCGATGTCATGACTGCGTTGTAAAGGTTGCTTCCCCACAATGCCACTCCTGTCCACACAGTGCCACTCGACTTCACTCCACACCACACAATGCCACTCCGCACCACACAATGCGACACCACTCCACACAATGCCTATCAATGCCATTCCATGTCACACAATGCCACTCCATCTCCAAACAATGATACTCTACTCCACTCCTTATAAATAATGGCACTCTACACAATGCCACTCCACTCCACACAATGCCACTCCATGCAATGTCACTCCCGCCACACAATGGCACTCCCACCACACAATGCCACTCTACTCCACGCAACACAATGCCACTCTACTCCACTCCACACAATGCCACTCCAATCCATTCCCCACCACACAATGCCACTCCACTTCACTCTACTCCATTCCACGCCACATAATACCACTGCACTCCATGCCACACCACTCAATGTCACTCCACTCCATAACACGATGTCACTTTACTGCACAGCACACAATGTCGCTCCATTCTATTCAATACCAATTCACTCGACTCCACATCACACAATGCCACTTCACTCCATGCTCATCAACAAAACACAATGCAACACCACTTCACACAATGCCACTCTACTCCACTCCAGGCCACACAATGTCTCTCCACTCCTCTCCACACAATGCCACTCCACTCTAATCCACTCCACGCAATGTCACTCTACTCCATGCCACACTATGGCACTCAACACAATGCCACTCCACTCCATGCCATACAATGCCACTCCAAGCCACAATATGCCACCCTACTCCACACACACAATGCCATTCCATGCCACACAATGCCACTCCACCCCACATCACATAATGACACTCCACACATTGTCACTGCACTCCACAACACACAATGGCATTCTAATACATGCCACTCAACTTAAATCCACACACCATTCCACTTCACTAAAAGCCACTCTACTCTACTCCACTCAATGCCACTCCACTCCACTTCATACCTCACAATGCAACTCCACTCCACTTCACACCACACAGTGCCACTCAACTCTATTCAATGCCACTCCACTTCATACCACATAATGCCACTCCACTTCCCACCACTCAATGCCACTTCAGTCAATGCCACTCCACTCTACTTCATACCTCACAATGCAACTTCACTGCACTTCACACCACACAATGCCACTCCACTCCACTGCCTCCCATGCAGCCACTCCACTCTATCCAATGCCACTTCACTCCACTCCACACCACAGTATGCCCCTCCACTCCATGCCACACAGTGCTACTCCAATCAATGCCATTTCAATCCACTCAATTACAACTGTATTTATATAGCATTTGCTACCCATGGCGAGGTGTTGAAGCACTTTGCAGCATGCCACTCCACTCCAATCCCACCAATGCCACTCCACTTCATGCCACACAATGCCACTCCACTCCACACCACACATTGCCACTCCATTTCACACAATGTCACGTCACTCCACTCCACACAATGTCACTTCATGCCATACAGTGCCACACTACTCCATACAATGCCAATCTACTCTACTCCACTCCACACACTGGCACTCCACTCCAGCCACTCCACTCCAATCCTCACATGCCACTCCACTCCACACAATGTCACTCTGTCCCATTCCACACAATGCCACTCCATTACACTCCAAGTCATTCCATGCCACTGCACTCCAACAAAGCCAATAGATCTCACATACCTGAGACCTATTCGGTTTGCTAAAGCTTGTTTTTGAAAAAAATTGGGCTTGACAGTCTTTTCCTGGCAGTCCCGAAAAAGTACATCAGTATGTCTGCTCTAAATATGGCGGCAGGTCTGAGATACTCAGAGCAACGGCTGATGTTCATGGGGCTGTCGATCTAAGGTTTTCGCAGGCAGAGTCACCTGGGCTCTGCTGGCAGAAACATGAAAGTTCGTCCAACTTTAAAAAGAGTGAGTGAGCCAGCAGCTTTGTGTACAGGGTACTTGTCACATTTGTGGCAAAGTACCTTATCCTCCAAACTCTAAATAGCCTTCTGTGCATTACCTTTTTTCAAGCATGCAGCTGTCACATCGTTTATCAAGAAAATCAATGCGAACCATCAGTGTAAAGTAATTTAGGATCAATATCAATATTACATATTCCACGTGTGGATGCGATTGCTACCTCCCAGCTTGAACTATAAATAATCATGTAGACAACTATGACTCTAGGCCCCGCCCAGTGGTGGCTCGCAGCGGGAGTGCTGCAGGGCGGTGAGGCGGGGCAGGGGCGATGCAGAGAGCGCAAGGTAAATAGTTTTATTTATTTATTTACTTACTTTACTCATGGATGTCGTATGTCCGACTCCACTATCCCCCCACCATGCCCCTCCCCCGCCCCGCCCTCCGCCCGCAGCACTCCCACTGCGAGCCACCACTGGCCTCACCCCTCTCATGGGGCAGAATTGTTCAGCATATCCATTAGAGAAGGGCCCTGCTCTGCATAGGATGAAGGCCAGCAGACAAGTCCTCACGTTGTTAGATCTATATGCGCCTTCAATACCATAGATCATGATATTAATCTGGGATTGGGATACCAGGGATGCCCACAGCTAGCTAAGATCTGTTTCAACAGACTGAGACCAACAGTTGCATTTAGAAGGATTTTTCTCTCTCCAGGCATAGTTGTGTGATGGGTCCTCTCCAGAGCTTCATTTTCAAAACACTTAAACGCAGAGCCCTAATTAAGACTGCTAGTGCTGTTGCAACCCACGTGTTTAAGGATTGGGAGTTACTTTTCACCATAAGAGTTTGATCAAGAGCAAGGGGGGTAAAGGCAGAAAAGGGAGAAATAAGAAGAAATACAAAGATAGGAAAAAGGTGACAAAGGGAGACAACAAGAATGAGAAATAACCCAGAAGAATGGGAGAAAAAGAACTCTAAGGAATGTTGAGGGGAGGAAGAAAGAGTCATAAGGAGGTGTCAAGACTAGACAGCCAGGGCATTCAGCAGATCCTGGCGTTCAATAGTACAAGTAGTGGGTAACTGAGAGCAACTTTGGGCCCCTATACTTTTTTCAACAATTAAGCTTTGGAGTTACAATTAAAAACAGTTCAAACACAAGCGTAGACTCACATGGCTAGTCTATGGTGACCAAAATGATCTCATTCTCATATATAAACTTCTCTCTCTTTCAAAGCAAGTCTAGATTAAGTTGGTAGGATTCTCTCCCTCTCCCATCCCTTGATTTGTGGTGGATCGGGAAGGAAGACTGGTGGTGGCTAAAATTGCTGTTAATGATGTGGGGTACTGCATGGCCTCTTACGGGGTAATTTCAGATAATCTTCAGCCGTTGTATGAATTGTCTCTTCAATTGGCTACTGGTGGCAGAAGTCAGGTGGTGATTTTAATATTCCCCAGAATTTAGAGGCAGATATCAGCAGGAGATTAATACCTCAGAGTAAAGCTAAGATGGCGATCACAGTTCATAGGATCAAAGAAGAGCATGGGCTGGTGGATCCTTGGCGAGCTCTTTTTCCACATACAATAGGTTATACGATCTTCTTCTCTCAGTACTGCTCTGCTTCGAGGATAGATTTTTTCTTATCTCTAAATAGATGCTGGTCTCTGCTTCCTCAATTATATCTAACCCTTAATCCAATCACACAGCTATAAGTATCGATATGGGCCCCATAGTAAGACCCCTCTGGTTAAGCTGTGGTTTTTTGATAGAGCATTACGCGGCCCAATCCTCCCTCACACAAATGAGGGCAGAGCGTCTATGTTTTTTGACGAAAATTGACACACCTCCTCATCTGATAAAATTAGGTAAGCATGTAACGCTAGCAAGGGCACAATTTAAGGACCTGTCCCTGAATTTTCAATTAGTAGAGAATGAATTTGCTTGGGTCCTCAATGAAATACACTTTAAAAGGAGAGAGCAGGCAAACAATAAGTTGTTTCTTTTGAAGAAGCAAATTATTAGTGCTAGAGCTTATGGGCAACAATTGTATGAAGGAGAAGTAAGAGTAAAATTCTAGAGTGGCGGGCTAGAGCCCGACCAGTGAAAAATACAGTGGATAAAATTCGGGAGTCACTAACAAGTGCCTTGGTGAGGGAAGCCTCGCTAATTGAGAGGGTATTTTGTCATCACTTTGCAGGTATATATTCAGCTGACCCACCTTTGAAAGGGAGAGATGTGTGTGGTGTTTTGGATGGTTTCACTCTTTCAAAGCTTTCAGATGGTACAGCTTTAAATCTTGTGCGTCCAATATCATCATTAGAAGTAAAGGCTGCAGTCAGACCCCTGTCTAGAGGGAAGGCACCAGGAGAAGATGGGTTCCCTGTAGAGTGGTACCAGGCTTTGATTACAGAGATGACAGCCCCTTTGACTGCCTTATTTAATAATATCTTGACGGGTGGTTCTGTTCCATCCTCTTTTCAAAAAGGCCTGCTTACTTGTTTTCTCCAAAATTGAAAAAGACACAGAGTATGTAAACTTGTTGCGCCCAATTAAACTGTTGAACTCAGATTATAAAATTCTGACAACATTTTTAGCAAAAAGGTTGGTGTCAGTTATACCTTTTTAAATTGGGAAAGACCAATCCGGGTTTATTACTGGCCATCCATTATATTATAAGAAGCAATTGATTATTTCAGTCTTACTAAGACTCCTACAGTGGTCTTGTTTATTGATGCAGAGAAAGTTTTTGATCTTGTGAAATGGAATTCTTTGATTTTAGTAATGGAGGCTATGGGCTTCCCATTCTAGCTCACAAAGTCAATAGCGTCATTGTATCAGGGAGCTTCAATAGCAGTGTCCCTTAATGGCAACCCTTCCGGGTTTATAGGGGCACCAGGCAGGGTTGTCCCATGGGTCCAACTCTTTTCCCCCTTTTTATTGAGACTTTTGCTTCCTATATTCATCATAGTGAAGGAGTTAAGGCAGCGGTGTGAGAAGTTGGCCTGATATATGATGCTCACTAGTTCTAGTGATCACCTTGTATCATGCCAAGCAACCCTTATGGTGCAGGTTGTAAAGTCAACCTTATAGACAAGCTATCCTAGGGGTAGCATGGACTAAGCAGTCTTAGGCTAAACTCTGTAAAGGCATGTGAAGCAAGCTGTTTTACCATATACAATCCATTGAATACCAAATGAAAGGACACCACACAGATATATATTGAAAATATATATAGATTTATTACTACAAATATCCCTGATACTCTTTATGAGCACAGGAGCAAATGCGTTAAAACAAAACACAGTTTAAATACACAAAAGTTGCACAATATGGATGAGCCCTAGGGGCCACCTAAACCATATACTAAAATAGTGGTATAAGAACCACTATGGGGAAAGTGAAGAGGCCTAGGGCCTAGGGAATCGCTGGAGCTGTTCGCGACTAGCAGTGAAGAAGTCGGGAAAGGCCCGCGGGACTCGGGAGCAGTGCGGAAAGTGCACGCTTTACCAATGCAATGTCAATGGTGCGTAAAAAGTACAAAGTTAGTTAGAAAGGAACCTTCCGAGTGACCTAGAAAGCTGAAACTTGAGACACAGACACTAGAGGTGTGTACCAGTGTGGGAACACCGGCGGAGCTGAGTTACCTCACCCACAGGAAGCGGGTGCATAGGGTCGAAGTAGTGTCGGGTTTCGTCACGCAGGTCGATGGTGCTTGGAGCTGAAGATGCTGCAGGCGGCTCGATGTGAAGAGTTCCGGTGGATCCAAGGGTGGATCTGAAGAGGTGAAGACCTGAAAGCAGAGGGGACAATGTTCAAAGTCACTAGCCAGTGACTACCGTGGAACCAGAGTGGAACCAGGGCGATGTCGGGTGCAAACAGGCGTCGAGGTGTAGCTTCTCTCTGCAGCCACGTAGACACGAGGGGTCGAAGACGTCCAGAAGTCGGTCACGAGCTGTCCCACGCAGGCTTCTCGCTGGTGGCGGTGTCGGCGACTTAATAGAAGCAAACAGGCCTTGGCTAATGCAAGCCGTGCAGGAATACAAAAAGGCTTGTTACTCGGACCAGCAAGGTCAGAGCAGGTACTCCTTTTTACAGGAGCAAGGGCAAGTCTAGAGCAACCAGACCCGCAGTGAAAGTTGTAGGTTTCGTCGCCAAGATGGCCGCTAGCCACGTGGCAAGTGGCCGGGATGGCGCATCAAGTGGCACGGTGCAAAAGGGCCCCACGCAGATCGTGGAGATGCTGGGGGGCTGATCTTTGGTGCAAAGGCTGCTCGAGGTTAGGGCTTCTCAAACTCCAAAGCACAGTGTCGAGGGTGCCTCTGATGCTGTGCAGTCAGCGTCTCGGGGGTCTTCCAAGATGTCCGGTCCCACGTCTCTCGGTGCCTCCACGGGTCCCTTCTTTGTAGGGACTGTGGATCGGACAGTGAGAAGTCTGGGAGTCTGGGTCTTGTCAGGCTCTGGGCTCGGGCTCCGGCGGGAGGCGGCGGCAAAGCAGACGTCGAGTTGCTGGTTGGTGCCTGTGTTCACAGGGTGGTCACTCCTTGGCCACAAGGGAGATTCTCTTCCGTCTTCTGTGCAGCAGAATGTCGAAGTCCAGTCTTCTTCTTTATTTCAAGTTGATTCAGGATGATTTGAAGTCTCAGGACACAGCTCCCACTCTTATTCGAATCTGGGGGGCCGGATCACCTACTAGGTCCCTCCTCTGGGTGGGACCAGGAAGGGGGGTGGTTACACCCCCTTTCCTTTGTCCAGTTTCGCGCCAGGACTGGGGCTGGAAAGCCCCAGCACCGGTTTGAACTGGCCTATGCACAGGGACACCTTGTGTGCCCCAGGCATGTCTGATTCTATTCAGCTCTGTCCTACCCAATACACAAAATCCTGTCTGGAGTGGTGCTAGCACCTTCCCAGGCAGGAAACCCTTTGTCCAAGCTGCCCTCGCTGGAAGGACTCCCAGCAGCAGGAGGTCAGACTTGTGTCTGTGGTGGCAGCATCCATTTTGAGATGCTAAGGCTCTGTTTAACTTTAACCGGGGTTCAGGCTAGGTACATGTCGTGCCCCTCTAGAAGGGTGGAATGCTACCCCCGTCGCCAGAACTGGCGAGGGGGTAGTATTCCAATTCGTATGACACCTTACTCGACATGTTTTGATAAAGCCAAACCCAAGATAGCATTTAACCGCGAGGTTCATAATGCACTTAAGAGTATATGGTATGGCAATATCATGAAACAGCTAAAGGACATGGTTCCGAAAGCTGCAGACAGGCTCAGCTCATGCCAGAGCACCATCTCACATATTTCCAAGCACTCTGCCTCCAGGATTGATGAGGCCTTCCATAGGAGTGACTGATAGGAACATATGTGTCCATTTTAGGTTAGGTATAGGCATACTACACCTAAGTAAGGGGTGGTTACACCGACTTACCCCAGCTGAGTGATCAGCCAGTTGTGTCAAATATGGAGGCCAGGTCAGGGGTGGCACAATACATGCTGCAGCCCCTGGTAGGCCTTGGAAGCACCTATGCCCTGGGTACCTGGGTACACTGTTACAGGGGCCAATAAGGTGAACCAATTCCAATTGGGTATGTACCTAAGGTACATGGAGTCCATTTTAAGGAGAGAGCAATTAGCCTGGGGCCCTGAATAGCAGGATCCCAGGCCAACTATGTCAAAAACCAGCTAAACACCAGGCAAAAAGTTTGGGGGTAACCATAGTCAGATATCCACCTTCCTACATAACCCCCCCCCAAACGAAAGGAGATAAGGCTATCCTTGACCAGGTAAGCCTATATTGCCTAAGTGGCCATATAAGGAAGTACCAGCTCTGGCTTGGTTACCCCCTGTCTCATGGTCCGCTAAGCAATCCCTCACCCTAAGGGTATCTGAGGGTCTCCACCATAGGGAATCTCTACCTGTGGTGTGTCCTTGCAAAGTTAAAGGCTGGTGTTGGGATGGAGTACTGAAGTGAGATCCCTCTGTAGGACTCAGCTTCCTCCAATCACTCTTCACCATGTGTGCCTTTCTTTCTTTGACTGAGTTGCACTGTGCTCTTAGAGTCAACCTCTGGCTACCTAAAGCTGGAGGCTGGGTCCCTCTTGTTGGCTTACTGGAGGGACAGGTCAGGTTTGGGGCCTTGGGGTCCCAGGTTTGGCTGTGCCCAACAGAATCCATCTGTGGGAGGTCCCTAACTACCTTTAAGGGGGCTCCCTCAGGAGTTTTTAAAGTTTTCACCTCACTAGGGCTACTAGTTTCGGTGCCCCTAATCTCTTGATGGGGGTGCTTTATTTGACAGGGGGCCTTTTGGGGCTCACTGTCCTTCTTGTCCTCTGCAGCCCTGGGCTGAGTAAGGCAAGGTAGAGAGGGGCAGGATACCTGCTCCAGACTGGGTCCCACCTGAGAAGGGCCCACTGACATCAGAGGCTCTGTCAGGCTAGGCCTGACTACCTCTGGGGCAGCTCCTTCATCAGGGGTAAGATCAGTTCCCTGAGGAGGCTGATCTTTTCCTAAAGTCTGGTGGGAGGGACATTTCTCTTCCTCCTCAATGCTCTCTGTCTGTGTGGAGTGATCCATCTTTTCAGGCTTCACAACACATGTATCAGTTTGAGTTTGGGCTGTGGCCATCACAGCCCCACCAACCTTTTCAGGAGGAGACTCAGTTTGGGTATGGGCTGTTACCATCACAGCCCTGCTAATCCTTTCAGGAGGGAAGTTAGCTAAAGATGGGGCTGAGGTTTGCTCAGCCCTACCAACCTTTTCAGGAAGGACATCCTGGATTGGGGCTGTAGCCATCACAGCCCCACTAACCTTTCCATGGAGATTTACCATTTTAGAATGGGTTTCTTGTTCCACCTCAGCCCAGGCTGAGATTTCTAAATCATTCCCCAGTAGACAATCTACAGGCAAGTTTGATGACACTGCCACTCTCTTTGGGCCAGTGACACCTCCCCAGCTAAGATTTACTACTGCCATGGGGTGATTGGTTTCTATTCCATCAATGTTTGTCACCTGATATGTGGCATCAGGTAAAATTTGCCTTGAGGGGACTAGACATTCAGCCAACATGGTGATGCTAGCCCCTGTGTCTCTAAAGGCCTCAACTTTCAAGCCATTGATGAGGGGTTCTTGTCTATACTTGCTCAAAGTGTTTGGGCAGGTAGTGAAATTGGCAAACCCCAAGCCAGTCTCATAGAAAAGAGTATCTGAGGTAGGGGACCTGGTTAGGCCAGAATCCACCTGTCCTCCAAAAGTAAAGCCACCCAGATTCCTGGGTGTGCTCCCACTTCCTGGGGGATTACTGTTGCCAGTAACAGGAGGTGTTGGAGCTGGCTTTGGAGGTATATTCTCTTTATTGCCATTCTTGGGACAACAGCTGTCTGTTTTGTAATGCCCAACCTGTTTACAGGCATGACAATAAGGCTTTTTCTTGGTTGAAGAAGTGTCTTGGGACCCACCCCCATCCTTGGAGTTTTGGGGCCCTGGGGAAGTCTTTTCCTTACTTTTATCCCCACCCTTCTCGTGAGGCTTGGCAGTCTCTTTCTTTTGGTCACCACCCTGGTTCTTAGGCCTGATCCTGGTTCTGACCCATTTGTCTGCCCTCCTACCCAATTTTTGTGGGGAGGTCAGATCAGAGTCAACCAGGTGCTGATGTAGAAGCTGATTTTGACAATTACTTAAGATTTGCTCTCTCATAATTAAATTATACAATCCTGTATAGTCAGTAACCTTACTTCCCAGCAACCAGCCCTCCAGAGCCTTAGTGGCACATTCAACAAATTCAGACCAGTCCTGAGTCTGTGTCTTCTGGGTGTCTCTGAACATTAACCTGTACTGTTCAGTGGTTAAGCCTAACCCATCAATCAGAGCACTCTTCAGGACCAGGTAGTTTCTAGAATCCCCATCACTAACTGTGAGGAGTCTGTCTCTGCCTCTACCTTCAAAGGAGAGCCACAAGATTGCTGCCCACTGCTCCTGAGGGACCTGCTGTACTTTGCAAGCTCTCTCAAGTGCAGTCATCCACTTGTGGATATCATCCCCAACTTTGTAGGGGGGCACAATCTTACTCAGGTTTCTATTGTCATAGGACCTGTCTTTATCCTTATGGATAGTGCTGCCACCAGTGGAATCTAATCCACTCTCTCTAGGCTGCCTTGCTCTAGCAAGTTTCTCTTTGGCCAGGGCAACTTCTAATTCTTGTCTCTGGATCCCAAGTTCAGCCTCTCTCATTTTGGCCTCATGTTCCCTTCTCTGAGGGCTAGTCAACTCCCTTCTGGAGTTGCCATGAGAACCTCTAGAAACATGGGAAGTATTGGATTCACCTGAGTGATTCCTCCTCCTCCTATGCTCCTGGTTAAGTCCATTTGGGGGTCTGAATGGGTTGGACCCACCTTCAGTCCCAAATAAGCTTAAGTTAGCCTGGTTAAGCCTGCTGACTAACACCTGGCTATCTCCATCATCAGAATCACTTTCTTCCACCTCCTCCTCTTCTTCTTCCTCAGGCTGAGTCTTCCCAGTGGTCTGGTTTTCCTCATCTATCTGGACGACAGGGGCAGGGGCATCAGAGTTATCATCTTCAGTGGGGGATCCTCCATCTCCAGTCCCTGAGGGGCCTGGTTTGGAGTCCCCTAGAGATTCAGACTGGTCTAAAAGCTCTCTGAGGTGTCCTGCTGTAGGAGAAGGACCTGTTTTGATTCCTCTCATGGAACACAGTTGCCTCAGTTCCTTAAATGGAAAGGTAGAAAATTTGGATGGTGCCCTTGGAGGGTCACTCTCAACAGAGATGAGTCCAGTGGATCCCTCTGCTCCAGACATTGCTCTAGTGTGGTGGATGTGTTGCAATCTACCTACACTGGTGTTTTCCTACAAAACCTATCTAGTAGTTGTAGTCAGGGTGTGCTACTCCCTATCCTCTACAACAACTAAGTTCAGTTGAACTTAAGTATATCTAGTCTTGTTTTAGTGTACCTATCAGGTACCTGTATGATCTTTCAAATGATATTTTCAAAGATTGTAATGGTAAAACAACAGCAAGCTCAAATCCCAATCCGCTGCTCACCAATGTGAGAAGTTGGCCTGATATATGATGCTCACTAGTTCTAGTGATCACCTTGTATCATGCCAAGCAACCCTTATGGTGCAGGTTGTAAAGTCAACCTTATAGACAAGCTATCCTAGGGGTAGCATGGACTAAGCAGTCTTAGGCTAAACTCTGTAAAGGCATGTGAAGCAAGCTGTTTTACCATATACAATCCCTTGAATACCAAATGAAAGGACACCACACAGATATATATTGAAAATATATATAGATTTATTACTACAAATATCCCTGATACTCTTTATGAGCACAGGAGCAAATGCGTTAAAACAAAACACAGTTTAAATACACAAAAGTTGCACAATATGGATGAGCCCTAGGGGCCACCTAAACCATATACTAAAATAGTGGTATAAGAACCACTATGGGGAAAGTGAAGAGGCCTAGGGCCTGGGGAATCGCTGGAGCTGTTCGGGACTAGCAGTGAAGAAGTCGGGAAAGGCCCGCGGGACTCGGGAGCAGTGCGGAAAGTGCACGCTTTACCAATGCAATGTCAATGGTGCGTAAAAAGTACAAAGTTAGTTAGAAAGGAACCTTCCGAGTGACCTAGAAAGCTGAAACTTGAGACACAGACACTAGAGGTGTGTACCAGTGTGGGAACACTGGCGGAGCTGAGTTACCTCACCCACAGGAAGCGGGTGCATAGGGTCGAAGTAGTGTCGGGTTTCGTCACGCAGGTCGATGGTGCTTGGAGCTGAAGATGCTGCAGGCGGCTCGATGTGAAGAGTTCCGGTGGATCCAAGGGTGGATCTGAAGAGGTGAAGACCTGAAAGCAGAGGGGACAATGTTCAAAGTCACTAGCCAGTGACTACCGTGGAACCAGAGTGGAACCAGGCGATGTTGGGTGCAAACAGGCGTCGAGGTGTAGCTTCTCTCTGCAGCCACGTGGACACGAGGGGTTGAAGACGTCCAGGAGTCAGTCACGGGCTGTCCCACGCAGGCTTCTCGCTGTTGGCGGTGTCGGCAACTTGATAGAAGCAAACAGGCCTTGGCTAATGCAAGCCACACAGGAATCAAAAAAGGCTTGTTACTCGGACCAGCAAGGTCAGAGCAGGTACTCCTTTTTACAGGAGCAAGGGCAAGTCTGGAGCAACCAGACCCGCAGTGAAAGTTGTAGGTTTCATCGCCAAGATGGCCGCTAGCCACGTGGCAAGTGGCTGGGATGGCGCATCGAGTGGCACGGTACAAAAGGGCCCCACGCAGATCGTGGAGATGCTGGGGGGCTGATCTTTGGTGCAAAGGCTGCTCGAGGTTAGGGCTTCTCAAACCCCAAAGCACAGCGTCGAGGGTGCCTCTGATGCTGCGCAGTCAGCGTCTCGGGGGTCTTCCACGATGTCCGGTCCCACGTCTCTCGGTGCCTCCACGGGTCCCTTATTTGTAGGGACTGTGGATCGGGCGGTGAGAAGTCTGGGAGTCTGGGTCTTGTCAGGCTCTGGGCTCGGGCTCCGGCGGGAGGCGGCGGCAAAGCAGACGTCGAGTTGCTGGTTGGGGCCTGTGTTCACAGGGTGGTCACTCCTTGGCCACAAGGGAGATTCTCTTCCGTCTTCTGTGCAGCAGAATGTCGAAGTCCAGTCTTCTTCTTTATTTCAAGTTGATTCAGGATGATCTGAAGTCTCAGGACACAGCTCCCACTCTTATTCGAATCTGGGGGGCCGGATCACCTACTAGGTCCCTCCTCTGGGTGGGACCAGGAAGGGGGGGTGGTTACACCCCCTTTCCTTTGTCCAGTTTCGCGCCAGGACTGGGGCTGGAAAGCCCCAGCACCGGTTTGAACTGGCCTATGCACAGGGACACCTTGTGTGCCCCAGGCATGTCTGATTCTATTCAGCCCTGTCCTACCCAATACACAAAATCCTGTCTGGAGTGGTGCTAGCACCTTCCCAGGCAGGAAACCCTTTGTCCAAGCTGCCCTCGCTGGAAGGACTCCCAGCAGCAGGAGGTCAGACTTGTGTCTGTGGTGGCAGCATCCATTTTGAGATGCTAAGGCTCTGTTTAACTTTAACCGGGGTTCAGGCTAGGTACATGTCGTGCCCCTCTAGAAAGGTGGAATGCTACCCCCGTCGCCAGAACTGGCGAGGGGGTAGTATTCCAATTCGTATGACACCTTACTCGACATGTTTTGATAAAGCCAAACCCAAGATAGAATTTAACCGCGAGGTTCATAATGCACTTAAGAGTATATGGTATGGCAATATCATGAAACAGCTAAAGGACATGGTTCCGAAAGCTGCAGACAGGCTCAGCTCATGCCAGAGCACCATCTCACATATTTCCAAGCACTCTGCCTCCAGGATTGATGAGTCCTTCCATAGGAGTGACTGATAGGAACATATGTGTCCATTTTAGGTTAGGTATAGGCATACTACACCTAAGTAAGGGGTGGTTACACCGACTTACCCCAGCTGAGTGATCAGCCAGTTGTGTCAAATATGGAGGCCAGGTCAGGGGTGGCACAATACATGCTGCAGCCCCTGGTAGGCCTTGGAAGTACCTATGCCCTGGGTACCTGGGTACCTGGGTACACTGTTACAGGGGCCAATAAGGTGAACCAATTCCAATTGGGTATGTACCTAAGGTACATGGAGTCCATTTTAAGGAGAGAGCAATTAGCCTGGGGCCCTGAATAGCAGGATCCCAGGCCAACTATGTCAAAAACCAGCTAAACACCAGGCAAAAAGTTTGGGGGTAACCATAGTCAGATATCCACCTTCCTACAAGCGGTCCCTGGAATCTCAAAACTTAAACTGTATGCTGATGAGCTAGTGTTATATCTTGCATCTGAAAGGGTAATATTCCAAGAACTGTTTAGCATCTTTTCCCAATGTCCACTGCTTTCAGGATACCCAGTGAATAGAATAACTCTAAAACAGAGATTTTGTTTTTTTCATACTTATGTTTCTGCTTTGCCTTCAGAAGGCGTATAATCAAAAATCTGTCAAGTATCTGGGTATAAGGGCTTCTGCAAAAATACGAGGATTTTTTTTAAATGTATTTTTTTTTCAAAGGCTGAATGGATTGATTACTACTTTTATAGGGATAGGAAAGTCAGAGAATTAGTATGGTGAGGCTGTCTTGGCTGAGGGACCAAGGCAGGTTAGCCTTACCAGACTTTAAACTGTATTATTTAGCACCCCATTTGTTGAATTGTGCTAGGTATGCTGTTTTGAACAAGTGCAAAACATTTGATAATTCTTTTCTTTGTGCAATGGCCGAAGAAACTCCATTTTGTCTAGACCGCAACATTCCTTTGGAGAAGAACCCCTTTTCCTGGGCCACAGCACAAACCGAAGTAGAACTACCTTTGCCCAAAAGATTTAAAAAATACAAACATACAAAAATACAGCGATCACCTGGAGCACACAGTACTTTCATTGGCATCCTCTGAGCGATCTCTTTCCATCAAACACCCAATTGGAAAAGTAAAAGACACAGATTTCCAGCTTACATAACCAAGCTAGCACCTCTAATTTCTCGAGAAAACATTATCACCGTTTTAATTCCTTAGTCTCCTCTGAAATTCAGCAACAAGTAAACTCAGGAAGCATTGCTAATTCAAATAGGTCTAGCTTTCACTGCAAGTCCTAACTAAAATATTTTTTAAAGCAAAACAAAAATGTTTGCTTTCCTATACAATGCATATATGCTAATTTAATGTGTGAGATGGTGTACTTTTGAGATGTAAAATAGTCTCTCATGCATTGAAATGGAAGCACTCTGCAGGAGGCAGAATAATGCACTAAACAGTCACTAGCAAGGGCAAAGCCAGAGCACAATCGATGTATATGTTAAAGAATTTGGTAACAAGAAGCCTTGCAGATGGCTGTATCAAAGCAGACTTAAAAACAACCCAGGAGGCCACTCATTCTCAGGTCTGACTTCACACCTTTTGAATGTCTGTTGTTAGCTGCAAGAGCAAATAGAAGTACCACTGGAACAAAGCTACACCTGACTGATAAACTCCAGTCCCGCCAAAACCGATCTTGGTTTGCTTGTGTTCCGGTTCACAGAGGATCTGGCCTGTCAGTTTGGACTGGACTGTTTCCGTTGGTGCAGGGTCAAGATTGATTCGTCTATGGCTGGGTCTACTCTGAGGTGGCATGGTGGGCAAAAGAACAATGGTTGGAATGCTACCCTAGTAGTCAAGAGAAAACATTCAAGGTAAAAAAAGGAGCATCAACGGCCCATGAGCAAGGAAATTGGCTGCTCAGAGTTAGATAGGTAAATCTTTCCAAAAGAAGATGGGGGTCGGGGCAGGGAATTGCGTAAAGCTATGAAACAGAAGTTGCTTGACCATTATGGCCAAAGCAGAGTGTGCAGTGTGATTATTAGGCGCTGTGACATGAATGAACACAAGGGGGTAAAACATTTGCTGTGCGCCCTATATTTTGAGAAGAGCAATCGTGATTGAATTCTGTAGGAGTGGGCGGGTGATTGACAGGACAGATTACACATTATTCTGGTAGCATAACTGATGACTTTATTAAGGAGGTAGAATGCATATTGAAGGAGACCTATTAATACGCTATTACAATGTTCAAGGTTACTCTATACAAGTATATCAATTAATGACTTGCTTGCAGAGATAGCGGGAGGCTTTCTAATACAAAGCTTTTGGAACCTGTCCAACAGTGGCAAACAACTGATAAGTAAAAGGCTTTCTTTTGATTGAAGTACATACTGTTAAATAATTTCTGGTGTCCTGGAACAAATATATCACTGTTTGGCATGTGAAGCTTAAAAACTATTTTTTAGCTTACTGCAATGTAAATAAATGGTGAAAAAATAAACTGTACTCAGGCATCTTCTTCGTCACAGTACTAACAAAATAGAGGGTCCCACTTTCCCAACAGGGAACTGGTTTGCATTACCCTATGACCATCACAATGGTGAAAGCTGCAATTATGGGTCACTAAGTCTAGGTGCCTCTGTAATGGTGACAGAATCTGGGGGAGGGCAAACAGCAGTGTGCTATATCAATCCTAGGTCTCGCTAAGTAGGTAGCATCAGTAATGTGCCATTAAGAGATGACTGGATGGGGGAGTTTGGACTCCCCTGGAGGAGCCAGTGCAGGGTTATTATTATATGCATATTGTAAGGAGAGAGGCTTTTTGCAGGTTTAACCCCAGTTTTTCCCCAATCTTGAATACTAGGTACTGGTGTTATGACTCTGAAATTCCCTAAGCCCTGCTAAACAGGACTCAGTGCATGTGCGCTGACCCTTAAAATGGTGCATGTTTAATTGGCTTGCCCCCAATTGGATTAGCCTAATTTACTCGTAAATCCATAGAATATAGTACAGGGGTACCCAGGGACTGTAAGTTAGAGTGTCTCCTAGGGACTGCAACAGTTGTTGGGTCACCCTGAATGAGACAAAGTAAAACATGGCTCCCAGTCTGCCACTGGGTACTAGAAGGACAGTTTTAAACTGCACATTTTTCTTTGCCATTTAAGGTAAATGCAAAGCCCAAACGTCCCTTTTTAGTATATATAAGTCACCCTTAAGGTAGACCAAATGAGCCCTAAGGCAGGGTGCTGTATGTCAAGTACAGAGTTGTGGGCTAACACCTCAGCCCTGCTAACCTCTGAATGGGACTACTAAAGTTGGTACTGTAAGATATAAAAAAAATCAGTGCATTAAATCTGATTCAATGGTTACATCGAATTTAATGTCAATGGTGTTGCCACTTTAGTAACACAAGATGTCCAGTGCCCATTTACTGTTGTACTCAGGTTTGTCTTGCAGACAGCTTTCTGCCCTCCTGGGGAGACATGCTAACTCCCAGGAAAGATAACAATAGAGGCCTGCCACTGGAGGAGGTGTCACCTCTCACATGAAGGAAGCCACACAAATGTTAGTCCTAAATGCAAGCTTCTAATGTGAAGCTGCCTTTGAAGGACAAATGGGTAACACTTGGGAGAGGGGATGATCTATTGTTTAGGTAGACAGGCTGGCACTAGTAACAGGGAGGCGAAAACCAGTTGTCAAACCGGTTTTCCACCAGTTGTGTACCCCTCTTGGCAACCACGCCTCTTGGTTGGGCCAGGGAGCTCTCAGCGCCGAGAGAGGGGTGCTGCTATCTTGGGAGAGGGCAGAATGGTGTAGCCTGGGATAGCCAGCCACACTTTGCAGGAATTGTTCATCAGGAGGGAGGACACCTCAT